>NW_027526407.1:204963492-205563492 GCF_048455015.1 Haemaphysalis longicornis | reverse complement strand
CGCGACAATGGCCGTCTTTCTGCGCCTGCACGTACCTACCTGTGCCGGGACGGGGGACAGTGGAAGGGGTGGCAGGGCCCCCGTAAAAGCTTGCAGGTGACTCCAGCAGAAAAGTATTTGGGCTTTGCAGGGAAGACGACCCTGTGCTTTGCCAAGAATCCGACTTTTTCAATCAGCCCCCGCCCGCCCCAGCCCGATGACGTAGGCCGCGTCGCGCAAAAAAGAATTCCGGCTTTATAGTCTAGGTGGTGTTGGCCTAGCCCGAAGCACGTGGTAGCTCGGGCGGGAGTAGCGGAGGGCACGGGGAGAGGAGGAGCGCGCTCGGCGTGTGAGGGCGCTCGCATCGTGGAGCTCGGGCGGAGTAGCGTAGAGTGAGTGGAGAGGAGGAGCGCGCTCGGGCGTGTGAGGGTGCTCGCATCGCGGAGCTCGGCGGAGAGAGCTCGCGCGCGGGGCGGGCGTGTTGCGCGGGTCTCTCTCTCCTCTCCGCGTACCCTCTCTCCGCTCGCTGCGCTCGGAAAAATATATCTACCATTCACGAGAGTTGCATTGATCTGGTAATTACGCGAAACTGTGCCGCGCGTATGCTTCTCAAAGACCCTTTGACCGTGCACTTCAGCGACCACAAGGCGGTGATTGTGGCCGTCAGGTACAACGATAACACAAACAGGTGCTGATGAATGAATAAATGGTTACGTTCACACTCTCGTCTCTCGTCCTTAAGTACGCCATTAATAATAATTACTCGCAGCGCACTCATCGGTGCACCCAATGCATTCGCATTTCCGCACAATACCCTTCGGGGAGGTGGGCGTATTTTTTTTACATGCAGAGCATTTCAGTAACTCACGATGTCACCCGCGTTGACGTCCGTAGTCCGCACCGCACCGATCCCTATTATATAAAAAGAAAAATACTATCCGGCGCCCGGTTTCGATCCCTCGACCCTGCGGGCGGAATGCAATGTGCATGGTGCTCTACCCACTGCGCCACAATGCCGACACAGAATAGGACGGTACGAACGCGCCTTATATCGTTGACTCATTCAAATTACTGCTGACGAGCACTCTCTCGTCAGCAGTTGCCACAAGTGCAACAACATTAACGTAACGCAAACTATTTAACGTCGTGCGCCCCCGGAAATGCTCTGAATTTGATCGTGCCCCTCGCGAGGGGGATGTTTCACTGCGTCTTTTCTCGGTCGCGGGACCCGTGGCGCCATGTGGCGGAGGCGCGGCACAACTCGTAGCCCTTTCTTTGAAAAAGCACTTCGAAAGCGCGCCAAATATGAAATAGAGATTACGCGCTTTCGAGGCAATCCGCCGAAGCGGCTGCTTTGTGTACAGACTCGGCGGCGAGCGTCCCGGGATTCTGGTGCCGACCGAACCCCATTTTTCTGGTTCAGCGCCCCACCTTTCTTCACCAGTACGACCGGCACAGCCCAGGAGCTTTTCAATGGCTGTATAATGTCGGCGCTGAGCATGTCGTTGACTTGGGTCAGGATGGCTTCCCGCTCGTGTGAAGAGACGCGGTACGGTGACTGTCGGGTAGGTCGGGCTCCAGCTTCGGGTATTTCTTCCGGGATCTCTATTCTGCCTCCCGCCGCTGTCGCTGGCAGTTTCTCTTTCACCGGTGGCCGGCGCGAGCTCGTGCCGTGGTCGCAAGCACTCCGCGCCGTTGACGGTGTCGATGAACTTGGCGCCGCGTGCATTGTGTCTTCTTCTTTGTCGTCTTTTTTATTTACGTCTTTTCGTCTCGTGCTGGTCCTTGTTTAGTAGGACTTGATTGCTGGCTAGTTGATTCATGATGTACGAAGGAATAAGTTTGCGCAGAAGACGAGGACGAAGAGACGAGAGGACAGGACGGGCGCATCCAACTTTATTTTGCATGAAATAGCAAGACACATTCATACCCCACCCCCCGGTGTCCCCCTCTTTCCTATCACCAGTTGCACAACCCGATAAGGCGTAACAAGAATCACAAATCAAATACAACCAACAAAACAAAACAATTCAATAAAAGGACGCAACAAAACAGTACCAGACAACAGATACGACTTAGACTGTGTATGTCTTCAAAAAAAAACCCGTGTCGCACTTAAAATACAAAGATGAACAAGTAAAATTAGAGCCAAAACGGCATAAAACCACTAAGAATAAGATGACATGATAACGCCGGTATAAGAATCGAAGTTAAGAACAACACAGCTCGCGTTTGCGAGACTTATAAGCAGCTAAAACAACTCAAACTTTGATCTCACACAAGCTTTTTAGTATTAACACGTGTCAATCCTAAACCAAGCATGAAAGAATAGGAGTATAAAATCGGAGAAAAAAGGCATAAAAACGCTAAAAATACAATACCAACATGGGTGGGATGGTAGACGGAAGTGGTGACCAACACAGAGTGCGCGTTGCAACATTTAGCAAAGCCTACAAGTGACTAGAAATATCGAAATCTTTTAAACATGACCTCCTTAGAAGGCTAACTCAGTTAATTGGAGGCTTACCGAGGGCGTGCTGACGCAATCTTCCCCAAAGTCTCTAATTCGGTAGGCTTCTATAAATTCTCTTTCTGTTTGATCCTTAGCTCGTGCGAGGAATTCGGTATCTTCAAGTTTGGGAACGCACCCGCAGGTTTTACAATGCTTAGCCAGATGCCCCCCAATTTATATTTTTATATTTTTTTAACAGAAAGATTGTGCTCCCGCGCTCTCCCATTAAAGCAGCGGCCAGTTTGACCCATGTATACCCTTTTGCAGGTCAAAGGAATTGTGTAGATTATGTTTGAAACGCATTTCGTGTGGCGTTTTTCGTGTTTTTTCACACACTCTTTTTTCTTTTAGACAGTAACGGGCACAGTTTTGCTAATTTACACGGGGCTGAACAAACCATTTTTACATTGTACCGGCTGGCTACTTTTTATATGTTGTGCGACACTCTGTGGATATAAGGCATGACGTGCACATTGTTACTTTTATCTTTTTGCTGTTCTTTTGTGCTAGATGCTCCTTTGGTTTTTTGAAAAAGTGATTCACAGACGCTACTGATAAAAAATGAAGGGTAACCTGCTAACTGAAGGCGTGACACTTGAGCTTCGAAGCTTTCAGACTGTTTGTGCTGGCAAGACTTGGAAACAGCCGCGCGACACCAATCGATAACAATGCCCCTTTTGACCAGCTTTGAATGTGCTCACGAAATGCCGAATACCTTCTTTTGATATCTGTTCATGTTTATGTTGCCAGCAGATGTGACTACTTGAAATGCTGAGCTTTAAATCTTCAAACTGTAGACGGTTATGTTGCGGAATTTCATGGGTAAAATTAAGTCTATGAGAGGCTGTAATAAAATGCTTGACAATGTCGGTTCAAATGGACAGCAGCTCAAACGACAGAGTTCCTGTGGCTGCTGACGAAAACGCAGCTTCCGAAAACACCAAGACGTGCTACGATGGTCTGCCCGGTAACTGTCCTCGGAGGAGCATCTGTCCCTGGCGATGTCCAAAAGGTGCTATCGAAAGGACCCAAGTTCGCCTTCGAGCCTTGTACCACACGAACCCAGCTTCATCCCGAAATTTCTATCTGCCGGAATCGTATCATCGAGATTCTACTGTATACTTCGGAGGTTTACCCTGTGTTTTCATACGAGACTTTGGTTTTTGGACTGCAGCATTCTCATTTGATAAGCTAAGCCCTTTTTGAACACTCGTGCAGTAAGCTCACCCTCTAGCCTCCACAAATATCTCAATACCAGGAACTGTGTTACTCAGGGCTGGGAAAGCAATCACAAATGTGTGCTCGTCTCACAGACGGCAAGTTCATCCATGGCCAAGGGAACTGCTCGTACCTTTCTTTTGTGCTTTACAAGAAATTATTTCATTTTTAATCCTGTATTACGTAATAGTTTGCTAATTCATTTCTTGCTTCAAACTGAACTCAAATATTGTACGTGTCAGTTGCACATGGATATGCACCTACTCAAGTTCCACTGAAGCAGTCAGCAAAGCATTGTAAGTTAAACTAAGGGTCACATATTTGATATTGTTGGGTTAGTTTGGCGTCATGGACCTTATTACGAACCAAACTTGTTGACCTAGTTGACTTCTTGCTTGTAGTCGATAGACGAACAGGGCCCTAGACAAACGATGGCGAAGAAGGACACTACAGGGTGCCTGCTTATTTCGTGTCTTCCTTTGTCTTCGTCCATTTAGCACCCTATTAGGTTATCTACTGCAATGTTACTAAGCTCTAATCATCCAAAAAGCTAACAAAATAATGCTCCCCTCTAATGGTGGTGATTACTGAATGCGAAGCTTTCTCATGTTGTCATCCTTGGTTGTAATCCAAGTTTCGACTTTGACATGCAGATGGGTTTGTAGTTGGGCAAGTTGGTACATAACTTTAACTAAACAGCGCGAAGCACGGGACAAAGGGAAGATGAAGACAAAGCGCTTGTTTTGTCTTCATCTTCCCTTTGTCCCGTGCTTTGCGCTGTTTAGTAAAGACATGCAGATGGCTTGAACTTTCCCTTGTTGAGCTTTGACTTTGGCAAGCTTGCAGTCTGTACTTTTGATCCTAGCTGCTTCGACTATCACCCTCCACCGGCTCGGTTCATTTTGCCAAAAGAAAGCTTCATTTTAAACCACCATCATCATTAGATAGAGGGGTGCATGATTTATCTAATTTTGCACGTCGATGCTCCTCTCCAAATAGAAACTGCTTCAATCGTGTCACAATAGCACAATCAGTAGACGTTGGCTTTAAAACGCAAAGTACCAGGCATAATTCCAACCAAGGGCAGCGTTCTTTTCTTCTCCTTACCCATAATTATCATCCCCTCAGAGATGGTTGGCTTTCCTGAAGTGCATTTTGTGGTGCACACAGATGCCATCAGCAAGACACAAAAACTAAAATGGACTACACGGCTAGTTGATGCATTGTGCCTAGCGGCAGCTCTTTTTTTTCTTGTGCCCTCTTTTTTTTCTTGTGTCACAAGTGGTTTGCGTTGTTACTAGAACTTAGAAAGCTTTGCTTTAATAAAGCAGGGGTGAGACCACCCAAATTGGTTTCGGAGAAATGTTTGAAGCAGCAAAATTTTGATTTGGAGCAGAAGAACCTTGATTCAGAGTAGTTCATGCCGTTTATAATGTCACCTTACGAGTTAGAAAACCAAATTTGATAGCTGCCATCCGGAAATTACCCGTTTGAATCAGTTTGGAATACACATAACACTGAATTGTTATGTATACATTTGTACCTTTGCGTCCAGAGAAATATATTTTGGATTAGGAGCAAGTGTGGGTCGTTTCCACCGAACACTATAATCGCACAGATAGAAAAACGTATCCGCGTCTCTAAATAATAGAGGCTGATTTTAATTTAAAATTTGCCTTTACGATTGGCGTTGTCACAAGTCGTCTTCAGAGCCAAAATAAATTTAAGAAAAAAAAATCCTGATATTTCAGACAACGTTTATTTCGAATACAGCTGCCACAGAGATTTCACTCAAAACTAACGTATGTGCGCTTGAAAGTAGCAATAAGCTAGTAATCATTCTAACCCAAATATGCACACGTTCTTGTTGATGTTCCAGATCTCGCATTTGGCTACAGTGTGCGAGAAAGCAGGACCTGGCTATTCACCACCTCGTCAAACCTACAGCAGCTACCGGCTGTGTCCTGCCCATTTCACCAGCAGAAACTAGGCGGACCTTGGAGAGATATGCACTGGCTGGATACCTAGTTATTAGCATGCGGTCATGAGCCATACACTTTTGTATGCAACTAAAAGCGCAAAAAATCCAAGTTGTGTTTACTGTACGATTTGTACATTTAGGCAATAAACACACACAAAAAAACTGCGCTCTTCATTCTTGTCTGGATTGTGTTCACTAATAAACCAAAACAATGTCGTACTTAGAATAAGAGGTGAAAAAAAGAAGTGGACCCGCAAAACTCTATCAATCAGACTGAAACAATTACCCTTTGGATCATGTGGCGGGTTACGCAAAGGTCGTGCGCTGGCCATCTGAATGCCTTTGAATTGGCGCAGTAAATCCACCCCCCGCTCGGCTTTTCAGTCCTCATCAAGATGGCGTCTCCTAATGCAAGTCTGCAACGCGCCGCCATGTTTTTAGTACTGCCACCAAACACCAGGAGTTTGTCCGGCGCTGCGAGCGAATATCGCGTCCCATGCAAGGTATAGGAAGTTTCACTCCCCTGTTTTAAGTGCGACACGGGTTTTTTTTTTTGAAGACGTACACAGTCTAAGTCGTATCTGTTGTCTGGTACTGTTTTGTTACGTCCTTTTATTGAATTGTTTTGTTTTGTTTGTTGTATTTGATTTGTGATTCTTGTTACGTCTTATAGGGTTGTGCAACTGGTGATAGGAAACAGGGGGACACCGGGGGGGGGGTATGCATGTGTCTTGCTATTTCATGCATAATAAAGTTGGATGCGCCCGTCCTGTCCTCTCGTCTCTTCGTCCTCGTCTTCTGCACAAACTTATTCCTTCGTACATCATGAATCAACTAGCCAGCAATCAAGTCCTACTAAACAAGGACCAGCACGAGACGAAAAGACGTAAACAAAAACGACGACAAAGAAGAAGACACAATGCACGCTGCGCCAAGTTCTCCGTCAACGGCGCGGAGTGCTTGCGACCACGGCAGGAGCTCGCGCCGGCCACCGGTGAAAGAGAAACTGCCAGCGACAGCGGCGGGAGGCAGATTAGAGATCCCGGAAGACATAACCGAAGCTGGAGCCCGACCTACCCGACAGTCACCGTACCGCGTCTCTTCACACGAGCGGGAAGCCATCCTGACCCAAGTCAACGACATGCTCAGCGCCGACATTATACAGCCATTGAAAAGCTCCTGGGCTGTGCCGGTCGTACTGGTGAAGAAAGCTGGGGCGCTGAACCAGAAAAATGGGGTTCCGTCGGCACCAGAATCCCGGGACGCTCGCCGCCGAATCTGTACACAAAGTAGCCGCGTCGGCGGATTACCTCGAAAGCGCGTCATCCCTATTTCATATTTGGCGCGCATTCGAGGTGCTTTTTCAAAGAAAGGGCTACGAGCTCTGCCGCGCCTCCGCCAGATGGCGCCACGGGTCCCGCTACCGAGAGAAGACGCAGTGAAACATCCCCCTCGCGAAGGGCACGATCAAATGCAGAGCATTTCCAGGGGCGCACGACGTTAAATAGTTTGCGTTACGTTAATGTTGTTGCACTTGTGGCAACTGCTGACGAGAGAGTGCTCGTCAGCAGTAATTTGAATGAGTCAACGATATAAGACGCGTTCGTACCGTCCTATTCTGTGTCAGCGTTGTGGCGCAGTGGGTAGAGCACCATGCACATTGCGTTCCGCCCGCAGGGTCGAGGGATCGAAACCGGGCGCCGGATAGTATTTTTCTTTCTATATAGTAGGGATCTGTGCGGTGCGGACCACGGACGTCAACGCGGGTGACATCGTGAGTTACTGAAATGCTCTGCATTTAAGAAAATCCCCCCACCTCCCCGAAGGGTATTGTGCGGAAATGCGAATGCATTGGGTGCACCGATGAGTGCGCTGCGAGTAATTATTATTAATGGCGTACTTAAGGACGAGTGACGAGAGTGTTAACGTAACCATTTATTCATTCATCAGCACCTGTTTGTGTTATCGTTGTACCTGACGGCTACAATCACCGCCTTGTGGTCGCTGAAGTGCCCGGTCAAAGGGTCTTTGAGAAGCATACGCGCGGCACAGTTTCGCGTAATTACCAGATCAATGCAACTCTCGTGAATGGTAGATATATTTTTCCGAGCGCAGCGAGCGGAGAGAGGGTACGCGGAGAGGAGAGAGAGACCCGCGCAACACGCCCGCCCCGCGCGCGAGCTCTCTCCGCCGAGCTCCGCGATGCGAGCGCCCTCACACGCCCGAGCGCGCTCCTCCTCTCCACTCACTCTACGCTACTCCGCCCGAGCTCCGCGATGCGAGCGCCCTCACACGCCGAGCGCGCTCCTCCTCTCCCCGTGCCCTCCGCTACTCCCGCCCGAGCTACCACGTGCTTCGGGCTAGGCCAACACCACCTAGACTATAAAGCCGGAATTCTTTTTTGCGCGACGCGGCCTACGTCATCGGGCTGGGGCGGGCGGGGGCTGATTGAAAAAGTCGGATTCTTGGCAAAGCACAGGGTCGTCTTCCCTGCAAAGCCCAAATACTTTTCTTCTGGAGTCACCTGCAAGCTTTTACGGGGGCCCTGCCACCCCTTCCACTGTCCCCCGTCCCGGCACAGGTAGGTACGTGCAGGCGCAGAAAGACGGCCATTGTCGCGAGACACGCTAATTGCCTCCTGATGGGGCCCACAAAAGCCCAACGAGAATGGGGCGAAAAGAAAAGCCGCGCCCACTCGGCATAACTTCCCGCCTTATCCTTTGTAGTGGCTGGGCGGCAGGGTTCACTAACCACAACTTCCCAGAATTTTCGTAGCCACCCCTCACAACAAGTTTCCCTCAGGGTAAAGAGGTACAAGTAGTGCCACACATCATGCCCTTGTTTGTGTCAGTTCGCGCAATGACAACAAATATCGATGTATATTCTGCGGTAGAATGAGGACAGATTCTTCGGTAAATTGTCGACAAAAATAACGTAAAATTATGTTTATAAGTTACAGCCTTTATTTGGAAGCAAGTTCGATGGAGGTTGAATGATATCTACTCCGCACTATTTTCGACGGCGCCTGTAAACTGCAACTGCTGTGTTCTCAGTCAGCTTTGTTTCTCACTGCACCCACGTGCATGGTACTGCGCGCATGATCCTGACGAAGCTTCTTTTCGTGCCTGTCATTTGTCATCCTGCCGGGATGGTGCGCCCTAAAATTGTGATGCCGAGCAAGTGATCAGTTCCGCGGTGTCGCGGAAATTACACACCAGAGTGTAAAGTGCCGGTGTTTCGGTTTCCTCAAGAGGACGAGTTGCGACGAAAATGGATACGTGCGATACGCCGAGAAGACTTTGAACCTACACTGAACTTCAGGGTGAGCTCGTACTGAAGCGTGTGCTGTGGTGCAGTACAAACATTCTGCTTAAGAACTTCTGTTGCCGACTGAATGACAAGATCGCGGACGCTAGCGCAAAAACAAAAGAAAGAAAGCTTAAAACGCTGAGCAAGTGAGTCACGGTGTTCACAGCAGGACTGGTGTTCTTTTAGTGCAATGAATTCATTTAAAGTCATCATAAATGCATTTGTAGTGTTCGATCTGCATGCTTTTAAAAGATAACTGGCATCATTTGGATGTTTCGCTGCAAAAAAAAAAGGTTGCTTGCCGAGAAGTCACAAAGACAGCCCTAATAACACAAGTTTCACTAATCTAGACGTATTAATTACCCTATAAATACTTTACGCGCGGTAGCAAAAAGTAAATGCCGCAGGATTGACGTGAACTGGTTCATAAAAAAAATTGTGTGGTGATACTTTTATCTGAATGTGGAGCAACATGCCTTCAAATTTAAGATAAGCGATTAAGTTCAACATGGTCGCATCGTTTCCTGCGAAATACGATAAATAATCCTGATTCCTTCGAGCTTCAGCGTAGTGTGTGAAGGACTGCTTAATTCTAATGGATTAAAAAAAATTAAAAGTCGTTATGGAGGTGAAAACTTTTTCTCAACTCGCTCTTTTTACAGGCCTCGGCTGCAGACTCCTCCGTGCACAATAGAACATTTTTCATTATTCTTATAATGGCGTCCATGAATGATCAGCCAGTTAGTCATATAATAATGCTATTTTTCGGTGTTGCTTTTCATTACGCTCTCACAGCGCTTTTTGGCACATGGCAGTGAACTTGAATATGGTGTGCATGTTACAACAAAATATTCGTAATGATGCTGTTCGTACGTGACAAAAAAACCTATTTCAAATAAGAACAGGTAAAATTCAAATATAGCTTTACGCTGAGTCTTTTAGCATGTATTGCATTTTACTGCCCAAAAACTATTCAAAACAAGCTCGTGTGCTTCGTGTGTTAATGTTTTGTTCTTATAACTTCACTTCAAACCTATTTAACTTCTCCCCGTTTGCGATTGTAGCTTAAAAACGTTAGAGTTAGTTGTAAGTGCAGCACATTTAAATCCCGCGTATACACTACAATATAATCAATGATAAGTCTCCTATTGTCTGATGGACTTATAGTTAGTGCGGTTAATGGTTAGACAAGAAAGTATTCGCGAGCAACAGCGCAAACGATTTTTGTGGCCACCGATATGTGTACTCAAACAACACAGCTTGGCGTTACATGGTCGGCTGACTATGGCGTCATGTCCAAGCACGGGAACAGAAACAGAATGCTACGACCCCACAATTTTCGCAGTGACACGGCACTAAACCTGTTCAGTGCCTCCGCTTCCCTGCTCTGCGGGCGGCGCGCGGACGCCCCAGCCGTGTGACGTCACGGCGGCACTCCGCAGGCCTTGAAAGTCTAGGTGGTGTTGGCTAGGCGCGCCACAGCTGTTGCTAGGCGCACGCCGGCCAACGCACGACAACCCCCGACTAAGAAATGAATTCGAATTTAAAACGAGGAAGAAGAGAGACTCAGAAGTGTGCAGTGACTGGGATGCGCGGCGGTCGGGCGACCGGACCCGTGCCGTGCCCCAAGAGGTCCTCCACTGGCGCTACCTCCAGGACATCTCCTCCGCAAGGAAGCCGTCGCGCCGGACATCGGTAGACGACCACAACGCCCCATGGGAGCTGCGCCAGCTACTAGGCGACGGGAGCTCGGAGAGCGCTCTACCGCTGGGTAGCGACCCGTCTCCTGGACCGCGCAACACCGCAACACCACGGCGCTGCTTCTCGGACGTGTGGGACAATCCCGTTCCAGCATAGAACACGTATTGTGACTTTTTTTCAATTCCCGACCATTTTTTGAACTCCTGCCCGTTTGCTCTGCCGCATTTTCGCTAGTTTCTGCCTTGTCTAGCTTTATATTGCTCCGTATTATTCTTAATGTATCTCTGTCCATTGTGTAATTTTGATTTGCGTTGCGCGTTATACAAACATAGTCTCGTTTCCAAAGCTTCTTTCTGGAATTTATTATTGTCCCCCGAGACTGACCATACTGCCCCGCAAGCCGCCCGCTGCTGTAGTGGAAATCCCTTTGTCTCAAAACCATACTCAAATACTATCTGCAGCATGCGGTTGGATGAGTGTGTCCTCTAGACATTCAATCATTTATATTCATTTGTATGTGTCCAAGGGCGCCGCGTCGTCTTAAAGGGACACTGAAGTGAATTGGTTGAACTTCTGTTTTTGTTTGCATTGCACAGACTGCCTCAAATCAACACTTTGCATCATTCATCCTGTCGATAAAGTTTTATTTTTTATGAAGCCAGAAAGGAGAAAAAATTGAGAGAGAGAGAGAGAGAGAATAAAGTTTATTTAATGAGAGGAGTCAAGCGGGCGGTTTCCTCAGTTCAGGAAGCTGTTGGAGCGTCCAGACGCCTCAGCCCGGTGGACCAGCTGCAGCTGCTCTTCGAGGCTAGAGCTGGCCAGCACTTCCTCCCACTGCTCAATCGAGGGATTAAATATCGGGGAAAGAGAGGGGTGAAGCTGGCACTCCCACACCATGTGATACAGGGTGCTGGGCGCGTTGCAGGATTGGCAATGTCAGTAGTATATTGCTGGCCAGAATAAGTGGAGTTTGGTCGGGGGGGGGGAACGTGTTGGTTTAGAGGAGACGCCAGGAGCGCTCCTCTGCCTCGCCGAGGGAGGGGTGGCCAGCGGGTAGCATAAGCCTGGTGAGCCTGTAGAATTGGGTCACCTCCTGGTATGAAGTTACGGGGATCGCTGTCTCCAGCGAACTTTCTCGCGGCACTCGGCTGGTTAGACCTCGTGCAGTCTCATGAGCAAAGACATTACCGCAGAGGAAAGCGTGAGCTGGTATCCAGACAATCGACACCCTTTGCTTAGGATGGCTCTGGCCGGCGATCTTCATGACGATGCATGAGATGCGCCCTTGGAGGTAGCTCCTACACGCTGATTGTGAATCCGTGATTATCACATCCGCTGGGGTCTGCGTTATTGCCAGCGCAATAGCTACCTCTTCGGCCTGTAGCGTCGAGACTTTCTTAAGAGTGAGACTCGTGACGTGGCTATCCTTCTTCGTCACAGTCGCTACGATGGCTCCTCGTCTTGCACAATCTGCGGCGTCCGTATATTAAACCATATCGTTTGAGCCGTGGTTTTTCTCCAGGGCTCTAACTCGCGCCTCTCTCCGACCCTCGTGGAACTGCGGGTTCGTGCTTCTGGGCAACGGGACTACTCTGATGTTTCGGCGTAGTTCGCGAGGGATGTCTACTGTGGTTTCAAGAGGGTGATCAGGAATGTTTATGCCCAGTCTTAGCAGAAGGGCCTTGCCTGCATCCGTCCCTGCTAGCCGGTAGCGCTGACTGAGCAGGTGACCCTCAATCAGCTCGTCCACAGTATTGTGCACCCCAACCTTCAGGATACGATCCATGGAAGTGTAGGGGGCAGACCCAGGGCTTTTTTATACGCCTTTCGCCAGAGCGGGTCTAACTTGTTCTTCTCTGCCTTGTTTAGTAGTGCATAGGGCGTCACATAGCAGATTCTCGACACGACGAACGCCTGGACGAAATTGAGGCTGTTCCACTCAACATGAAAGCTGTCGGAAGTGCACAGGAGTGATTCGCCATAATGGGCTGTTGTGATGTTATCGGCTGATTGCTACCATCCGTCATGCTCTTCGCCGCCCTGTCTGACTCCTGTCTTGGTGAATGGAACTGAGGTTGGTCCAATGATATTGAAGTTTCCCACGTTCGCAGTGCTCGCGCACCCCCCGTCTGACACAGCGCCAGTGGGAGTTCTGGGCCCGCTTGCTCGAAGCCAAATAAGACAGTCTTATTCGCAGTCTAATCTTATTGGCAGTCTTATTTTGGGTCTTTTGTTCCCTAGGCTTTAACACGCTTTCTGGAAACGTATAAGACAGCGACTGAGACTTTAAATAAGAACGCAATAAAACTGTGAATAAGCCTGCTCCGAGCAGTCTTATTCACAGTCTTATGCTGAAGTGGTCGGTCATTTCATCATAAAGATCGACCTCCATACATTGAAAAGCGAGTGCAGTAGCCGTAGAAGTGGCGAACGATACCGAGTGGCGGCCGTTCGACCGTCTGCTTGGAACAAATAAATGCTTGTTCCGAGGAGATCGACGCCGTTGGAAACGCCGTCGGGAAAGAAGGTGGAAAGGGGGAGACAAGACCGGCGCCGGAATCCGCGAGGCCTACGTACTTTGATGAGAGCAGCGATGGCTGCAGCCGCTGCACCCAACCACCGTTTTCAACTGTCGCTGTGCGCTATGGGCGTGTCTTGTTTTTCCCGGGTAGCGCGGCTGTTTTTATCCCTCACGTCAATCAAAGATGGACAGGAATGATAGCATGCGGCCCGGTATTAGTCCCGAGCAGACATGGGGCGGCCAAGCACGCAGTGTGAATGTGTGATCGTCTGCTATGCCAGCTGTCACCAGAGTAGCTACAAAAAGGCGGCACGGAAAGGACGGAAAAAAATGTATTGTTTTATAAAATCATGCCCATTAACTCAGGAACAACAAATAGGCTTTCACAATAGAACTGCAATGTGACAACAAAATTACACCCAACAGCAAAACGCTAGAAGCCTGTAGTGCCTCTGCTTGTGAGCGTCAAATAAAATCGCGTTTTCAACGAGAACCTGCGCAGGCTTCGCGTCTTTCCATCCTTCTCTTGGAAAGCGGCCGTAACGAAGCTTGATTGTTTGGGTTTGTGCATTGATTGCGCATTCAGCTTGACCAATTGGGACTCGGAGGAAGGAAGGAAGTAAACTATTTTCCTGAGCACCCGCGCCGTCTTGGGAAGCCGTGGCCATGGCTTCCTCAGCTCTGGACGTCAGTAGGAGCTGGGTCGCAGCGCTGGGGTCAGCCCGACTTGTACCCCAGGACACTAGAGTTGGATTCGGGCTGGGGGTCAACTTTGGATGTCGATCACAGGCCCATATTGTGTGGAATATGTTTCGGTAACCTCCGCTGAACGAGCAAGTAGGGGTGCCGGGTAAATTTCGAAAGCGATGTGTGAGATGTTCACTGGGTAATGTGTTTGTCTGAATCTGTCGGAGGAGGACGGACTGCCGCCTTGTGAGTGTACGAGGGGGGGAGGGATGTACCTTGCGCTGCGCGCGAAAAGACTCGAGGTATTCGCGCGGGCCAAAAGACAGCTGTGGATCACTTAAGGACGGCTGTGTACCGCTTAAGGTTGACGAGAGCTGGTCAGGTGCCCGGTAAATAGTTGCTCAGGCGAGCTTATGTACCCGCTCATTTCCTGCCAAACCCTCGTGCCCAGGAGTCCGAATAATGTGGAACGTGTACGGTTTGTAGTCGAGCGCGTCTTTGATGAGGCGGGCTGTGCGGTGGTGCATATCATTTCTGATCAATTGTCGGCAGGCGGCTTGTGAATCGGTGACGATGATGGGTGTTTGCGGACGAACTATATGGGTGGTAGCGGCGTATATGGCTCGTGCAATAGATCGAGTTTCTAGGTCATCTATAGGGGCGTACGGCTGGGCCAGGTGGCGCGCCGGAGCGATACTAGCAGGGCTGCGCGCGGCGGAGAACCGCCCTAGATTGCCGTATGCGCACCGAGCTGCCGTGCGGCCGCTGCTGGTTTTCAATGGCGACTAACACGTTGGCATTCTACTGCGGCTTCCTTCCTCTCGAAAACTGTGAGATAATTTTTAGGGAGGCGACCCTGAAGAAAGGAAAGCTACTCGTGAAACATGTGTTCGTGGTGGAGGAGATAATACAAGCAGACGAGCATCAGCTGAACGCCAAGTGCGTTTCACAAGTGCAAGACAACGTCGTCTGCGTCTGAAGGTTCTGAAAGCCTCTTTCCCTTTTTTGTGTTCTTTCTACCGCTCTTGTCGAATGTATTCGCGATCAGAGGCTAAGTACACAAAGGTGGTGATACTAAATTGACTTTTCGCATGCAGATCTGCGCTCACACACGGTCCGTAGCCTCCGGGACGGGCTCTTGCAAGGCGGGAATAAGCGGCCGCTGTAAGCATGCCACGGCTGTGTGCGCCTACGTGAATGAGGCAACTGACGATACCTGCACAAGCAGACCTCAGCAGTGGGGAAAACCGTCGAAAAAACCCAAGCGGGACGTGAAAAAGACCATCGCGGACCTGTTCCCAGGTATTAGGAATGCATTCGCTGGATTCCTCTTTTCACCGTGGTTTCGTGATTGATTGATTATGAGGTTTAACGCGCGGACGCCAGACAGACGACGAGGCGCGCCGTAGTGCAGGTTTCCGGATTAATTTTGACTACCTGAGGATCTTTAACGTGTGCCGAAATCTCGAACACACGGGCGTTTTTGCTTTTCGCCTGCGTCATAAAAGCGGCCGCCGCGGCCGGGATCCGAATCCGCTTTCTTGACATACCCGCGACGCAACTAACCGCGACGCAAGTCAATGTAAACTGCGGAGCGTCGACTTCCACCTCCGTCAAGAGCAGGAGCCCTGCTCCAAGGCTTTTGATTGCGCATCCGCTTCTGGCGAGCAGTCGGCCTCCGACGCGTTCGACAGCACGTCCACGGGTGAGGATTCCTCGGGCGGATGAGGCGACGTCAAATTTCTAGCAGCTGATCGATTCCGCTTTGCCCACCTGAGGTAAAAGCAGGGCGTATATAAGTCAGTGCGAAATCTGGCTGATTCTACCCTTCATCTTACCTTTCGTGTCTCTCACCGCTTACCCCTGCTTTTTGTAAACGTCTGGAAACAGAGTCGGCAGGTAGGCGGGGTTGGCCTGGCTCTCGCTCTTTGCATTGTTCACGAAGTGCCTGCTGCATATTCGTGTGTTTTTTGGGGGGGAGCCACGGGGAGCCATCAGAGCTATTAGAAAGTAAAGTAATTTAGTGCAGTTCAGCTACTGAATGACAGGAGAAAAGCAGAGAAACGGTCACTCAATTTTTCCGCCGCACAGCTCTAATCCAGGCTTCTCGGCGGTCTGTCTCGTACCACTTGCCGGGAAACGAATAGAACTTGACGATGGGCTCTTTTCCCTTCGTGTTTGCGACGCTGTTGTGGCACCCAACTACACAACAATATTTAGAGCCCTCTCTTTTCCTCTTAGGCGCGCTAGTTTTCATCACTGCGAAGCAGCAAGCAGCGTACTCCAAGATAATCTGCGGAAGAGCGCACCCCGTGTGCGGCAATGAAATGGGAGCATAGGCCGCCAGGGGAGGAAACGGCGCTGCATGCGCGCGGCGAAACTTGAGCCGTATGCCCCTATATCATGTACATCTGGTTCAAGCGTGACTAGTTCGTAGTTGAGGGGTCCGACGCAAGCCGTGATGCCTCCCTCATCTTCCCCAGGATGTGCGTCAACGTAGTAAACTTGCTTGATGGGGCCGAGGCGCTGCAGCGTTTTCGAGAGGACGCTGGTCCTGATGTGGCACCGTTCATCAGCAGCTTCTTGACGTAGTTTGAGTGAGTCAAGGATATAAGGCGCGTTCGTAGCCTTTCATTCTGTATCGGTTTTGTGGCGCAGTGGGAAGAGCACCATGTACCTCGCGTTCCGCTCACAGGTAGTGAATGCGTTGTATCAGCAGCTTCTTGACACAGTTTGAATGAGTCAAGGATATAAGGCGCGTTCGTAGCATTCCATTCTGTGTCGGCTTTGTGGCGCAGTGGGTAGAGCACCATGTATCTTGCGTTCCGCCCGCGAGGTCCTGGGATTGAAACCAGGCGCCGGTAAGTATTATTTTTTTATATGGTGTAGGGGGAGGGGTGCGGACCTGTTGTTGAGACCGAGGAGGGTAGCGTGATGCGGGAGAGGAGGAGTGGGGGAGAGGGCGCACCTGGAACGGCTGTTGCGGACGCCGAGGCACACCAACGCCGACAACGCCGGGTGACATCGTGAGTTAAAGGAATGCTCTGCATTTAATATACGGGAGTCGAAGAGCGCTGCGCTGAGTCGCACAAGGTCGGCCTCTCGCATTCCTCTGTGCGGACTGGCTATGCGGCGTTGCATATGTATCACCTGTGTCCCTTGATCTAGCAACTTCCGTGTGGTCATAGTTGCTTTGGCATTACTCTGGATTGTGAGACCCAGAACACTGATGTGAGAGCGTTGGGGCATTGGTCTGCCTTCTATGGTGATGTGCAGTTGTTCTTGTTTCTGATGCGCCGTGTGATTCGAGACCACCAAGAATTCGGATTTCTCGGGTGAGCAAGAGAGGCCGCCCCGGGTCGCGTATCTTGTGGTTGCATCAGCAGCTTCTTGTAGCGCCTGCTCTATTTCAGCCGGGGATACTTCCTTGGTCCATATTGTTATGTCGTCCGCATAAATGGCATGTTTAACGCCACGTATACGGGCGAGCATTTTGGGCAGATCCTTCATTGCAAGATTGAAAAGCGTTGGAGACAAGATGGAGCTCTGCGGTGTGCCTCTGTTTGGGGGTTGTTGGATGCTCAACTCATAAGGTCTGAGGGTGAGCGTAATGCTGCGGTCTCGAAGGAAATCTTCAATGTAATTGTACATTTTCTGGCCACAATTCGTGCTTTCTAGATTCTGTAGGATAAGGTCATGTGTGACATTATCAAAAGCTTTACATAGGTGTAATGCCAGTATTGCCAGCATCTGCGCTGAACTAGGGTCATCCAGGATGTCCTCTTTGAGCTGCAGGAGACAGTCTTGTGTAGATATAGATTTCCGGTAACCAATTAGTGTGTGATGGAAGGCTTTCGTGCATTTCAGATGTCTGTCGAGCCGGTCTAGTACTATCTTCTCCATCAGTTTGCCGAGGCAAGACGTGAGAGATATTGGTCGGAGATTGTCTAAGCTGAGCTTCTTCCCAGCCTTTGGGATGAGGACTACCTTCGCTGTTTTCCAGGCTTGGGGGAGTTGCCCTGTCTGCCAGGCGCTGTTGATATACTCCGTTAGTGTTTCGCAGTCCTTGTCCGTTAGGTTGCCGAGTAATTTGTAAGTGATTTTGTCGGGACCCGGAGTAGTGTTGCGCCTTAGCTGCTGTAACGTTGGTCGGACTTCCGCTACCGTGATGTCGGCTTCCATTTCTTGGTCATCTGGCTGGAGTCCAGTATAGTCATTGTAACGCGGCGCGTCTGCGGCAGGTAGGTATTTGACAGCGAGCTGTTGGAGCAGCACATCGGGCGGTACGCCCTGCTGATGCAAGAGACGGAGGACGTCGTTGGTTTGATCCGCCTTCGTCTCATTAGGTTGTATGAGAGCCCGTAGGAGAGCCCAAGTGCTCCGCATTCCAAGTCTCCCACTGAGACGTTCGCACAGTGAGGGCTAGTTGTTCGGTTTGAGAGATTGAGCGTATTGCTGTGCTGCAAAGGATAGTTTAGCTATTCTGGCTTTGAGCTTGCGGTTGTGCTTATTCTTCTTCCATATCTTTCAGATCCCTTTCATATCCTATATCTTTCATATCTTCTTCCATATCCCCTGCGGGTTTCCCAGAGATGAAAGAGATGAGGGTCGATGTCCGGGTTCTCTACTGTTGTCTGAAATATGGTGACACATTTTACGAGCCTCTCGTTTAATTCGTTTATCCATTCGTCTAAACTGACTGGTGACTGTTCCGCTTGCTGTGAGCGAAAGCTTTGCCAGTTTGTTATCTTGACTTGTTTTCTCCGGCGCTTGAGGTTGGCTACTTGGACTCGAGTTTCGATAATATTGTGGTCACTTGTAAGTGACTCGTGGGAGTTGCTCCACTGGCATATGTACTGTCATTTGAACAGTGTAAGGTCAGGGGTTGTGTCCTTTTGGGCCGAGTTTCCTTCTCTGGTAGGTTGATTGATATGATTAAGTAGAGTCTACCCAGGTTTGTTGACAAGCGCGTCGAGTTTACGTCCCTTCGCAGTGATGCGGCTGTACCCCCATGCCGCATGCGGAGCGTTGACGTCACCCCCGATAAGGTGCGCAACGCGCTTATTTGGAGTATTCTCGAATATGCGATTGAAGTTTGCTCCATACGCCCGCGGCGGACTGTACAGGTTTGTTATGAATATGGTCTGCAGCTTACTCCGTTTTGTCGTAGGCTGCGCTATAATCTCAATTGTTACGGTGTGCAGGCTGTCGTCGGCGTGCGCGTGCACCTCGATGGCGGTTAGTGATTGGTTTACTATAGTGACTATCTTGCATGTGTTGTCCCGTATGTCGGCGGTATCAAATGTTTGGTACCCAGCGACACGTGCCGATGTCATTGTTTCCTGTAGGAGAATTACGTCGGGCTTGCGTGAAACATTTTGCAGGTGTTGGAGAAGCAGTCCTTTTTTGGTTCGAAGTCCTCTACAGTTCCATTGCCAAACTAGAATATCATGAGATGGGTTATTACACGGTTGGGGGGGGGGGAATGTTCGAGGTCACCTGTGGTCTAGTTGTCCCCATTGTTGGTGTGTAGAGTGCGCTGGCGCTGGTTGGCCTCTGAGGCGTAGGGATGCAAGCGGGGTGACGTAAAACGGTGTGCCGAGGAGGGTGTTGACTCCAGGCCATCGACGCGTCTCTGGATGTGCTGTTGTGATTGCTGTATGGCTTTCAGCGATTGCTCTATTTTTCCATCATTAGGGCTAGTTGAGAGGCTGACTGTACGGCTTTCTGCTCAATATCTATATAACGGGCCTCTGTTTTCTTCTCCAACTCCTCTGCCGCTTTCGTGGCGGCCTCTAGCTTAGCGGTGATCACACTGATTTGGGTATTGAGCTCCGAGAAGACGAGTTCTTGGTTATTAACGACGACATCGCACTGTCGTTTGCTGGGGGGATTGTCCAGTTCGCACTTTTGTGTCAAAGAGGTTTGGCGGGAAACTCCTCTTCGCTATTCTGTTTCGGGGGGACCTCGCTAGTGTCCATTATGTTTGTATCCGCGGTTTGCGACTCAGTGGGCGGAGCTATGGGTGTGTCGTCAGGAGTGCGTCTCAACCACTCAGCAATGCTTGGCTTTGAGCAGAGGAGCGCTTGTTTGTACGCATCTGACTGCCATGTGGGTGTGGTGTATTTGCGTGTGTTTTTTGTGCACTGTGGGGTTGATGGGAGGCAAGGCTGACCGACTGAGGCTGAGGCTTCGTGCTCTCCGGTTACCGTTTGTGCAGGCGCGGCTGCCACTCTTGCCATGGTTTGCCACAGCTGTTGTCTTCACCGGCATTCTGCTTGTGTGCTGTTTCCGTAGGGATGTGCCGGCTCCCTGGCTCCTGCACTTGTTGTGTTTGTTAAAGGTCTCACCCTCAGTAGTAACTTGTCGGGACGCTTTCGGCTTTTTCTCGTATTTCTTTCGAGCCTGGACTCTCTTGAGATACGCAGCCTTGGATGCCGCGGAGTCAGCTTTTTCGCGGGCTGGACATGTGGGTTCGTCCGCTGTATGTTCCCCCTGGCAGTTGGCGCAACAGAGCTTGCACGAGTGTTCTTGATCTGGTGTGTCTAGCAGGCTGCCACAGGCCTTACACTTGATGACGCCGGCTTGTGGGCAAATGTCCGCTCGATGGCCAATGCCATAGCAGGTGAAGCAGAAGTGGGCTTTTGGCTTGTGTGGCTTGCAGTCATATTTGGCGCGGTGGTAGAGGACGAAACGGGGAACGTATGTGCCCCTAAACGTCAAGAGTGCTGTTTCCAAATTCTCCATCATTCGGGCGCTCATAACGTCCGTATTCGGAGCGCAGAGGTTCTGCATGAGATCTTCGGGTGATGTACCGGCCTCGATTCCGTGAACGATGCCTCGGCATGAGTCTTCTGGTGTGGTGGCATAAATACGAACCCTGCGAATTTGGCCGCCGATGTAGATTCCGGTGATTCGTAAGATCTTTTCGGTGGCAGAGTCGCGAAGAGACTTGATCACAGCAATGTTCTGGTGGCGAGGTACGTCGACATAGATCGCCTTTGCTTCAGACTGCAGAAGATTCGCCGCGCTTTCAATCGCCATCATGAGCGCCGCGGGTTGGTGGGTGGCTAGGACGAAACCGTCTTGCGGGCGGAGTACTAGTGTGGGCTGGTTCTTTGGCTGCTGCTTTTTGCGGAGGACGGTGAGCCAGTCATCCTCCTCGGCACGGTAGAGTTGGACCATCTTCACAGTTAGGGTGGAGCGAAATGCCTCGGAGTGTAGTGATGATAACTACGAAGCGCAGAAAGTCTGTAACTCCGGGGCCGCGTAGAGCCACGCAGGCACCCGGTGGATGTGAGCGGGGCCGCCGTAGCTGTAGCGTTCGGCCCGGGTCGCTAAGCCTAAACACCAGTGTGCAAGGTCTATCTCTTGTTAGGCACAAAACTGTAACTGCACCCACCTTAAAGGTGATATCCACAGCTTCCTGGCATGGAGTGTCGCCCAGTGGAGTAGGCTTCGGGGCTGTAGGACGTATATTACCACAAATAAGGCCGAAAAATGACGGAGCGAAGCGCAGAGCAGTAGCGGCGCGTCAGCTTGTCTTCTTCATCCTTCGGGATTCGGAGGCGGCACGTAAAAAGCATTCGGGTATATTCTACTGCGCGATTATTTACATCTGCAGCCCTCGCTAAGCATGCTGCCGGCTAGGCAGCGGGTTGTTGCGATCGTGTCGCCGTTCCAGGCTGCGTGAGCCGCTGGAGTGCTCGTTGTATCCGAGTCTACGAGGATGAACCTGAAGCCAATTCGCAACTGTCTATTTCACAGTGAGATGAAAAGCACGACTCGTGTTGCGACAACGTGAGACAACGTCGCTGCTTTTTGCGTCAGGCCAGTGGGTTTCTCGGGCCCACGCTTCGAGCAGACGATCTTTGTTTATGACTTAGTTTACGCGGCCTCGGAGACCTGGCCGCGTGAGTTGGCCTACCAAGGATGGCGGATCATTGTAACGTATTTGTGACAAGGCCCAAATACGCTGTCTGATGGTCAGCATTTCTTGAATTTATCCAGTCGTGGTTCAAAATAAACGCTTGCCCAACGCCGGCGACGGCAACAAGCAGTTTTGCGGCGTATTCCCCGCTTTTTCCTAGGGGCCTCTCTCGTGCTAATCTAGGTACCTGCTGTCCTTATAGTCTTCAGTAAGACTGCTCTGTAGCCTGGCCCGAGTGCTTTCGAGCAACCGCACTAGTCCGAATCTTATTCGCGGTCTTATTGAAGGCCGTGAAAAAGACTAGTCTGTGAATAGGACTGCCAATAAGAACGTGTGTTTGTGCAAGCGGGCCCTGTTCTTTTTGTGCTCCGTCACCTCCAAGGCATCCTGGACTGAGGACGCCTCTCACCGGGCGGGTGCCCTAACATCGCGCTTGCTGTCTTCAATTAAGTTTATTCAATCAGTCAATCCATCCCGCACGTGGCGGTGTCGCCGGCACCTTACTGCGAAAATTGGAACGCTCCATTTTTTTCTTGGAATGCCACTTTTTTTCGCTTACTATCATAAAAACCATCCCAACGAACGTTCCTAACTAAATGAAGGGGGGCGCTGCCGGTTAATTACGCATATTTCGAAACAAATGTACCTGGGCCCGCTTGCACGAACACACGTTCTCATTGGCAGTCTTATTCACAGTCTAGTATTATTCACGGACTTTAATAAGACCGCGAAAAGATTCGGACTAGTGCGCTTGCTCGAAATCACTCGGGCCAGGCTACAGAGCGGTCTTATTGAAGACTATAGGGACAGCAGGTACCTAGATGAGCACGAGAGAGGACCCTTGGGAAAAGTGGGGAATACGCCGCAAAACTGCTTGTCGCCGTCGCCGGCGTTGGGCAAGCGTTTATTTTGAACCATGATTGGATAAATTCAAGAAATGCTAACCATCAGACAGCGTATTTGGGCCTTGTCACAAATACGTTACCATGATCCGCCATCCATGGTAGGCCAACTCACGTGGCCGGGCCTCCGAGGCCGCGTAAACGAAGTCATAAACAAAGATCGTCTGCTCGAAGCGTGGGCCCGAGAAACCCACTGGCCTGACGCAAAAAGCAGCGACGTTGTCTCACGTTGTCGCAACACGAGTCGTGCTTTTCATCTCACCGTGAAATAGACAGTTGCGAATTGGCTTCAGTTTCATCGTCGTAGACTCGGATACAACGAGCACTCCAGCGGCTCACGTCGCCTGGAACGGCGACACGATCGCAACAACCCGCTGCCTAGCCGGCAGCATGCTTAGCGACGGCTGCAGCTGTAAGAAATCGCGCTGTAGAATATAGCCGAATGTTGATATTATGCATGCTGCTTTCACGTGCCGTCTCCGGATCCCAATTGCTCAAGCAGAATACGCAGTCAAAGTACAAACCCAAACAATCAAGCTTGGCAACCGCCACTTTTCTAGAGAAGGATGGAAAGACGCGAAGTCTGCGCAGCTTCTCGTTGAAAACGCGATTTTATTTGACGCTAACGGCAGAGGTACTACAGGCTGCTAGCGTTTTGCTGTTGTGTGTAAATTTGTTGTCAAATTGCAGTTCTATTGTGAGCGCCTATTTGTTGTTTCTGAGTTAATGGAAATGATTTTATAAAACAATACATTTGTTCCGTCCTTTCCGTGCCGCATTTTCGTAGCTACTTGTGGTTACAGCTGGCATAGCAGGCGATCATACATTCACACCGTGCGCTTGGCCGCCCGATGTCTTCTCGGGTCTAATATGTGGCCATAGACTATCATGCCTGTGCATCTTCGTTTAACGTAAAAAAAGCCGCGCAACCCGGGAAAAATTGGGCCCATCTCGACGCGAGGGGGACTCGAGGGAGTGGGTGTATTGGGTTAACGTTTAGTGTTTGGGGAGTTGGTCGTAGTGAATGCGTTGTATCAGCAGCTTCTTGACGTAGTTTGAATGAGTCAAGGATGTAAGGCGCGTTCATAGCCTCCCATTCTGTGTCGGCTTTGTGGCGCAGTGGGTAGAGCACCATGTACATTGCGTTCCGCCCGTAGGGTCGAGGGATCGAAACCAGGCGCCGGATAGTATTTTTTTATATATAGTGTAGGGGGAGGGGTGCGGACAACAACAGTGCGGACTACGACGGACGTCAACGCGGGTGACAGCGTGAGTTACTGAAATGCTCTGCAGTTAAAATTGGGCCCCTCTCCCCGCGAGGGGGTCTCGAGTTAATGTTTTGCATAGGGGGTGGGTGTATTGAGTTAACGTTTAGTGTTTGGGGAGTTGGTGGTAGTGAATGCGTTGTATCAGCAGCTTCTTGACGTAGTTTGAATGAGTCAAGGATATAAGGCGCGTTCGTAGCCTCCCATTCTGTGTCGGCTTTGTGGCGCAGTGGGTAGAGCACCATGTACATTGCGTTCCGCCCGCAGGGTCGAGGGATTGAAACCAGGCGCCGGATAGTATTTTTTTATATAGTGTAGGGGGAGGGGTGCGGACTACGACTACGGACGTCAACGCGGGTGACATCGTGAGTTACTGAAATGCTCTGCATTTAAAACAAGCACACGCCCATAGGCCTCCTGCGCTGGAGGTTTGGCGACATGCAGCGCCCCTAGCGGCCGAGGCCTGTGGGTAGTACAAAAGTAGACGATCCTCGCCGCCCTTCATGTGTTTTCAATTACAAGCCAGAGTGAAAGTTGGTTGAGGCGCTTTGTGGCGTGTTTAAATGACTGAAGACTGTATGAAATCGCCCTTAAAGTAGCTGCAGGAGCTAAACAAAATAACATCAGCTAAAAGAAGCCCGTTTTGTCGGCTTTCTTTTGAGTGAGCTGTCGCGGTGGTCGTGGCGTGGGGCAGTAACGCCAGGTCGGGTGGTTTAACTGTTTGCCGAGAGTTACAGTTTTTTCTTCTTGAGTGCTGTCGACAAAGGAAAGTTTACGAGTAGCATAAACACAGAACGCTGCTTATCTTAGATCCTGAAATAACTGCAAAAGGTTGCTTTATTGGGAGCATGCAAGCGAACACAAGAATTGCCCAGCCGACTCAGCTGACACTGCTGGCCTGGCACCGCCTTTGAAACGAGTGGAAATTTTGTTTCGTATTTTCGCAAACGAAATGATTCTTGCGTAACGTTGTACGCCGCCAGATTTACGAACGGCAGGGTACATGTATACTAGCGAGTAGGTGGGGCAATAGCGCCAATTAAATAATCAAATTCAGCGCTATTAAAGGACTTAAAACACGCACCAAATCACACGCCCGCTGCCTGAAGAGATGTGTACTTCTATAACATGGCATAACAGAGCATAATATAACACAGGCGCATACACGGCGCGGGGCCCCGAATATTTATATACAATCATCACTGACTGTGTTGGTTTTCTAGTTGCAGGGGTCGTCGAATCTGAACGCCGACACGCCAGTTTTGACTTCAAATGGAGTAGACAGCGAGACAAGAACAGGGAATTGGCGTCCTCCAGTTCAATTGCCCCCCCCCCTCTTCACACCGCGCCAGATTATTGTCAAATATTATTAGAAATTCGCAGAATTTTTTTCTTTGCATTCAAAGCCCCTCCCCCCCCTGCTTCCCCCCTCCCATTTGCCCTCCAGCCATCCGCCGTGTCGGCTGCATGGAACTGGGCTGTTGCTGACCCTCATTCTAGGCTATTAAGTGCGAACTGGAAATGTATGCTGCAAGAGCGTAATTAACTAAAGTGAGAGCAAACAAGGAAAGCGAGCGGCCGCTTAGTTCGCCCGACCACTTTGTTTTACGGCCACTAATTTCGGAATCGCAAAACAGATTTCACGCTTTTGACGGGTGCGGCATTTTGTCACTGAGACACGCAACAAAACGGCAAGCTAACGCTGCACCATGTATTCGTAACGCCGACGCAAACGAGCACTGTTTAATGAAAGTGCACGCATAGTGTGCAGGTACGCAAAAGAGCGGCGCACCGCAGCAGGCGAGCCTGCGGTCCGCCGGACTCGCTGGCGTTTTAAAGCGCGATCATCGCCGATTGCGTCACTCTTGTTTTAGATGCAGAGCATCTGATTCACTCGCATTGTCCCTCCGGCGTCGTCGTCGTTGTCGTCGGCGTTGTCCACCCCTCCCGCATTCTCCTCGCCGCGCCAGCTGCGCTCTCCGCCGCTCACCCCCTCTCCTCTTCGATAGCGAACACTCTCTGGCGAGGGGCATTGGATTGGATTAAAGTGGATTGTGTTGGATTGTGATGCGCCATAGCCGCGGCACGTTGCGTCATAGCCGCGGCAGACGCGCTGGGGCCGGCGCATGTGCAGTACTCTCTCTTCCGCGGTTTCCTCTTCTTCGGGCGCGCTGCGCATATAACCGGTGTGCCGTTCTCCGGCGAAGCAACATCCACGCTTGCCTCAAACACTTAGAGTCCACGCCGCTTTACAAGTACGCCAACGTCGTCATCGCCTGGGACCGGCTTACGCAGTCCCCTCAACGTTATGCGCGCTATAAAACGCGGTCCCTTCGCCGCTCCCCCTATGCGTCCCATCTACACAGGGGTTCCCGCGAGGGGGGGTGGGATTTTTTTTGATCGGCTGTTTTTGAGAAGCCTTTGTCACCTAGAGGATTAGTTTAAACTAGAAATTTCACTTAAACTTTTATTCGTACGACCATCGATCGGTGAACCTGCGAGTAGCAGACGCCGTCACGGTCCCGGCACTTTCGTCGGCGCTGTAAACGTGTTTAGCGCTACAAAGCTTTTTCCCCTTATGCCAAGTTGATCGCTGAAATAGATCGAACGCGTCGGGGATGAGCTGGTGACCACGTTGCAAAATATTCGGTAGCGTCGAGCTCATTTTGCTTCTGTCAACACGGGATCCTATGGGACCCGCGCAGATTTGTACTACCATGAAGTACTGCCCGGAAGCCGCTACCGCAGCGCCCCCTGGGCAGCGAAGAAGGCCTATACGCCTCGAGCTTCGCGATCGCTGCGCCGCCTGCCGCCGCTTCTCCGCGGCACTTACGGGATGTCCGCAGCGCAGCTGATAGCGGCCCATGCAGTGTTTTCATTCTCTTTCACTTCTTTTTGCCTTACCGCGCCTTAAACATCATGTTATTCTGATGTCTGTAAGCAAATAGTACGTTTAGGGCAGTTTAAAAAACAGCTGCGTCCTGATTAGAGTTGATAGAGTGCTCGAACGCAAATAAGAGCTAACCGGGGACGCGGTACTGCGCGCTTCTTCGCCGCTCTTACGGGCGTGCGTCTGTCACCACTGTCACCTCCAAATATCTCAGGCGCAAGTGAATTGACGCCTCGTTTAGACCTGATATTGGCACAGTGAGAGGTAGGTTTCGTTTCGCAGATCGGACAACAAATTCGGCCTTGTTTTGAATGTATACGTCGTCCAAAAATATCATTCGCGGAGGTGATTACCTAATATACCTGGCATTAACTTGTGCGTTTGATAAGAATAGAGGCCACGCGAACATGTTAAGTATATTCCAAGTCTATGGGTCGTTAAATATGTGCCCACTCCCGCCGGATAGAACGGACCAAGGGGAGTTAATGAAACCACGGAAAAATGAATGGTCTGCCAAGTCCGGAAGCAATGTAATAGTTCGTGCGAGAATGAAAACAAAAACAGTGCAGCTACGCAAATCCTAGAGACGTCCTCAAGCAAGGTTGAACTCACTAGACCAACTAGATGAGAAATGTAGTGATGTTTTCCAAGACAGCTGTAGGAGAAGGAGGGGCGCTTAACTATCGTTGTGTACAAATGCGGAGCGAAATGAAGGAAAGACTGTTTTAGAAAATCACACACAAGCTGCGCGTTCACCTTTATTTTGTTTTTCGACTTTAACGAACAGGGGATCACATGGCGGACACATTTTTTGGAGTACAGTAAGGAAGTTCACAAGCGATAAAATGTGTTGTTGGATTGAGTGTGGGGTCCCCTGATTTCACTTTTGTGCTGAATTTGGCAGGCTCCCTGTTTCATTTATTGATTTTTCGAAAAAGCGTTGTCACGGCCGCGGATATAAGCGGAGGATATATATAACCGATGACTGTTTGGGGAAGCTCACCTCGGACCCAGCCGTAAATTCTTGGTGCTGACGCCCGCATATAATTTTGAATTATCAATATTACTTATTGCGTGGAATGACCGTGATATTTATGCCATATTGGCTTGTTCAGGGTAGGGATCAATATCCGAGATATGAAGCGTCACTGGCGGGCTGTCAGGTATGAGTGCACCCCTAGATTATGAAACCACACGACACCGTTTACATCGCAGTGTAAAGCCGTAGAATGAGCATCTCAACAATTGCTGCTTACGGAGGTACTGTTAGTAAATTTCAGGGCAGTGTAATTACCATCAGATCCATGCATATATGCCAGTTTCGTGACGCCAGCTTGTGACACACACCTGGCGCTTTGGCGGACCGATTGTACCACAGTAAGATCGCGTCAGAAGCTTTTACACTCTCGTAAATGCACTACGTTTGTGAACAGAGTGACTGCTCCACATAAATATGTATTTCCAACGCATACAAACGGAAAATATTAGTCATGAACTTGCCTCAAACGCAACGGGGCAGTGGTGAGCGGGCCGGCCACTCCAGCGACTGCTTCCGAAACGGGCCGCTAGGGGGATTTCAGTGGCGCCCCTACAGGCAGCGCTCGAGGCGTATAGCTCACAGCGAAATTTGACAACGGTGGTTGGCTGCAGCCATCGGGGCCACATCAAGGTAGGTATGCCTTGCGGCTTCCGGCGCCGGCGTTTTCTGTCGCCACAGGGGTCGGTGATATCTCCCATGCTATTCAACTTGGTAATGTTCGATGTGGCCAACAAGCTCGCCAACCTTCCGGACGTCAAGCACACCATCTACGCTGACGACATTACCCTGTGGATGACGGGAGGCAGCGACGGCCACATTGAGACCACGTTACAGCAAGCGATCGAGGTAATAGAGGACCAACTGCAGGGAACAGGACTAATCTGCTCTCCTACAAAGTCGGAGCTGCTCATCCTACCACCTCGTGGAAGACGCACAAGTACCTCTACCACCCCAAGCATCACCCTTCGGACGAAGGACGGAACTACAATCCCGCACGTCAAAACCCTGCGTGTCCTTGGCCTCCACCTAGACGCGCTCAGGCAAAATGGTCTCACCATCAGCAAGCTGGACGCTAAGGTGTCTGCAGCTACCCGACTCATCCGAAGAGTTTCCAACCGCCACGCGGGCATGAAAGAGACGAGCCTCCTCCGACTTGTACAATCTTTCGCGATAAGCCACATTGCCTACGTCGCGGCATTCCATAATTGGAAAGCAGCCGAACGACAGAAGATTGATGCCATCATCCGCAGGACATACAAGGCAGCACTTGGACTATACGTGCACACCAATACGGACAGGCTTTTCGAACTTGGCGTCCACAACACGCTGGACGAAACAGCTGAGGCCCAACGTACGGCGCAGCTTGAAAGATTGTCACAAACAAGAACGGGATGCTACATCCTACGACGACTCGGCCTCCGAAGACAGGAGATGCAGGACAACAAGGTCCCAACATCGCTCCCACAAGATCTGCTGCACAGCCTCCACGTGCCTCCAGTTCCCCGGCACATGAACCCAGAACACAACCAGGAAAGGAGGCTCGCAAGAGCAAAGGCACTCACAGCAACGCACGCCACGGATAAGGGCGCTTTCTACGTCGATGTAGCCCAATACCCGGACCGACCAAACGCGTACGTCGCAGTTGTAATAGCCGCCGTCTCTGGTGACGTATACACTGCGAGCAGCATGAAAGCCAGAAGCGCACACCACGCCGAAGAAATGGCCATTGCACTTGCAATCACCAATCCAAAATGCACCACTGTGCTTAGTGACTCGAAGACGGCGATCATGCATTACGCTACAAACTGTGTCTCCCCCAGTGTTGTGAGGGTGTGCGGGGCCCTACCCCCCAGAACGACACCAGTGACTTTAAGATGGTTTCCGGCACACGTGGGTCCACTGGACTCACGCGATGGACACGGCAACCGCAATGAGGAGGCGGACCGGGCAGCGCACGCGCTCACCAGCCGCGGCGCCCCTGAGAGTCCAAGCCCCCGATTTGCGACGCAAGTGCCCGAAGAAACGGAGCCACTCACTGCATATAGAGACATTCTCGAGTGGTACCGAATCAATCGCCGAACTTTCCCACCACCACACCCTAACCTAACTAGACAAGAAGCAGTGATTTATAGACAATTACAGACTTGTTCATTAATGACTCCAGTGGTAGCCAAACACATCTGCCCAGAGGTGTATGTTAGTGATATGTGTACACTATGCAACAGAGAGAGAGCCACCATGGCCCATATCCTATGGGATTGTGAAAATCACCCGCAGGAAGCCAGAAACACTACAATTCCGCCAAGATTCATGGAAGCATGAAGAATGGAAACTACGAAGACCAACTCCAGGCTGTCCAGCTGGCAATGGCTGGCCTCGAACGCCAACGGCCTGCAGGCGCCGCCTCCACGGAGGTTGTGTGAGCAGGCCTGGGAGGGGCTCAGCTATTGCGACGTACTAGCCGCGTCTTCACAGCAGGCTCTAATAAAGGTTGTTTCTCTCTCTCTCTCTTCTGTCCCTTTCCAACCTCTCTCCCGACGGCGTTTCCAAAGGCATCGCTCGGAACAGGCATTCATTTGTCCCAAGAAGACGGTCGAACGGCCGGCCCTCGGTATCGTTCGCCACTTGTACGGCTACTGCACTCGTTTTTCACGGTATGGAGGTCGATTGTTATGATGAAATGCCCAACCACGTCAGCACAAGACTGTGAATAAGACTGCTCGGATCAGGCTTATTCACATTCTTAATGCGTTCTTATTTAGAGTCTTATTCGCGGTCTTATAAGTTTCTAGAAAGCGTCTTATAGCCTAGGGAAAATAAGACCCCGAATAAGACTGCCAATAAGATTAGACTGCGAATAAGACTGTCTTATTTGGCTTCGTGCAAGCGGGCCCTGCTGTTTACTTTGCTTTAAACAAAAAGCGGCAGCGGTTCACGAGTTTCGAACGGTTATGACTATATAAACCGTTGGGGTTTCGAAGCCTATGTCGGATAGCGCTACGACGCTACGCCGGGCTATACTTGGGTCTGTCTTCGCCCTGCGCCGCAGATTGTGGCAGTCGCTTGACATATTAGAGCGTTATGCGTTACGTACTACAGTGAGCTACGACGACAAGGCGAGCCCCTAAAGTGCCCTGCACTTAAAAATACCATGCGACATTGTCGGTGGCCGCCACAACTAACCGCAGTGACGAGTTTTCGAGTTGCGGTGTGATTGGACGATGTCAAAGATTGGAATTCAAACCAGTATCGCTTCTGTGCAAGAACATCCTTGGCATCCGACGTTATCATTGGTTGGGCATTCTTGATATCTAGGAATCGACACACCGCGCTTTTGCCATTTTGTCAGTGGTACAAGCGTCAGATGAGCCTGCAAGCAGCGCCTAGAATCGTAACTTTCGCTAACCAAAGTATATGCGGTGGCTGTTGCGGAGCGACCACCTTGATGCAGTTGAGCCGTGGGACACACTGAATGAAAGCTTTTTTGGTGATGAGTGGCTTCAAATGATGATGATGATGATGATACTGGGGCCCTAGAGAAAGGAGCCACATCTCCTTCCTCTACTCTTTGCAACATCAAACTCCCGGCCACAGAAGGGAAGGGATAACCATTATCTGGCCCATGCCTGCTAGCAAAAACATCGCACCACATTTCTAGGCAAAAACACCACATACACGGCGGTTCAGACTCGATTGTCTTTTTGGCCCTCTTGCAGATTGCTTCCGTTTTTTTTATTGGAACATTGAGCCTCACCTTTCAATGGTTCGTTGAACGTGACCGCTGGTGTCCTGCACCAGGACAGTAGAGTTGTATGGTTGTATTGCTCGATCGATGCGCTGCCGTCTTACATCGGTCGAAGGCACCGAAACGATACGACTTCACTGAGATATTGCATTTCGAAAATACTTCTTTCCGAATTTTTTATAGTCGTTGGCATTCTAAATTCATCTTGAGCATCTTTTTCCGGATCGTGCACCTTAGACGGCTGTACCGAAGCTCCACAAACAGCTTCGTTAAGGGTCGTGTTCGTGTTCCGGAGGCAGGCATTACGAATGCCGGCGTTCCTGTCCGCTCTCTGAAGTACTTGCGCCTGAAGAACGGCGCACTTTGCTTGCCGGGGGCAAGGTGTCGTGGTTCGTTTCTGGGCTGGACCTTGAAGCGTCCAGCCAAGCGTAGTGTTTAGGGCCACTAAACAGTTAAACGTGTTGCACCGAATCGTGCCCCCGGTCGCTATTGTCCACAGTTGGTCGGAGCCTACTAGAAGGCTGATCCCTGGCTCCTCAGATACCTCTTTAACCGTTGTTTCGTCCGCCAGCCGGTAGTCTAACTTTCTCAGCCGTGAATCGAAAGCGCCGTTGATGTCCGTATCCACGACATTTCGGCAAAGCATGGGTATGGTGAATGCCTCGATCACTTGATGTGCATAGTCGAACTTGCTACGAAGACTCAGCTCAACTATTTTGCACTTTCGCGATTTATAAAGCACCGTCGATGCAAATGTATTGATGGCGAGCCGTCTCTCTCTCAATACTTTTGATTTTAACTTCGAAGCCAGGTCTTCCTTGATAAAAGTGTGCTGGCTGCCGCCATCCAAAATGCTTCGTATGAAGCCTGCGTCGCTGTGACCGACGATCCACGACGGGAAGGTCTGGAGGTGGACTCCTTCGTCCAGCTGGCAGCTAGTTGCCGACTTGGTGGCCTGCATCTCCAACGGGAAATAGGATGGACCGCTTTTTATCTAGCCTTGTAGCCACGTTCACACATGACGGTTTCGTGCCTTCCCTTGCATATACTGCACGATACTTTTCGCCGGAACTTCTTTGACCGCTGGCCCACCATCGTGCATCTAGAGCATCGCCTCTGCTTTGCAAGCCGTTTCTTTGTCTCGATACGGAACTAAGCCTTGCATGCCTGAGAGTTGGGCTTTGCCGATTTGCAAAAGGAGCACTCGTTACGTTCAAGCATCGATGCTTGGGAGAGGTGTGCAGAACCGACGTTGACTGGCCGTTACGTTGGAGGGGGTGACTCGATACGGTATAAGTCCTTCATAAAGTACATTGCTCTCTTGCCTCGAGCTCGATCTGCGTCTACCGAGGGAGTTGCTCCAGTTGTGGGCAAACCGTTAGCTTTTCTTCCTAAGAAGATGATGCCGCGGTCGTAGATTTCTCCTGGAGGCGGACGTGCCGCTGAAACGCCAAAAAGATCTCTTGCGGCAAAATCTCGAACAGAATGTCGTGTAACATCACCGAGAAGCTGCTCGTTGGGGCGTCCAGAACGTTGATGCAGCAGACATACATCTGGATGAAGTCGTAAATTCTGCGCAGCTCTTTCGTATCCGATGGAGATGTCACGTGCTGCAGCTCGCGGAGCACCCGGAAATGCCGCTCTATGATCCGGCTTTTCTCACCGAACCTGTCCATGAGCAGCGGGATGGCGCTCTCATAGCACGCCCCTGTTGTTGGAAGTCCGGCAATGGCAGCTGCCGCTTCACCTTCCAGGTAGTTTATAAGGTATTGAAACTTGTCCGTTGTGGTTAGAGCGTGGCTGGTGTGGACAGCGCCGTTGAATTGCTCCCAAAAAGACTTCCATTGGCACACGTCCCAATAAAACAGCTTGATGATAAGCGTTGGGAGGCGAGGTCCTAAGATATGGAAGGAGCTGTCGTTGGTGCAAGTGGCGTATTAGTCGCAGCCGAAGAGGCAGCCTGCACAGTGCTCCTTACGCTGAGGTCAAACAGCCGAGTCTGAGTGTCGAGCGTCTGGTCGTTGTAGTGCGCTGCAGACTCGTACCCCTTTACGAGCTCCTCGACCGGGATCGCATCCCCGATGTGGGCGTCGATCTTGCGAAGCTCCTCGCGGCTGGCCATGAACGTGTCCAGAACCTTTTAGAGGCCTATTCGGTCAGAGCAGCCGCTCTCAATGAGCGCTGCCGCATCTTTGACGCTTGAGTTCGGCTCGCACCGCATTTCGCTTTCAGCAGGTCCATCGTGGAGCGAAAATACCCGGCTTACTTGCACGGCTGGCCGTCACGTCCGCGCGTTGTCTCCCTGGGGGGAGGAAGACGAAGTTGCTTTAATGGCCGTTTCCAGAGGAAAACCGTCGTCGCCGTCGCTCGTTGTCCACGTCGTTGGGAGCGCTCGTTTTTCCGGGTTTCGGCACCATATGTTGCGGAGCGACCACCTCGATGCGGTCGAGCCGCCAGCGAACAGAGCCGTGGGACACACTGTTTGAATGCTTTTTTGGCGATGATTGACTTGCACGTTGATGATACCGTATACTATAGCCAGGAGCCACATCTTCTTCCTTTACTATTGGCAACAGTGGCTGGACGCCCTCTGCGTCATCGGAGACGTTCAACTGCGGGGCCATTTGGCCCACCTTTGGAGCTCTCCTGGCTCGTCCATGTGTGGTAAGAGGCACTAGGCTGATTCTGCACTCTGTCCGCAAGCAGTCGCTGAACACGCGCACGCGTCAGTGTCACTGTGTACGCTTTGTGCGAACTCCTCGTGGAACAAATAAGTTTGCAGCACAAGATGGAGAATTCAGTGTAGAAAACATTGCCTAAATAAGCAGAAATTTACCTAAAAAAAACCACCATCACTGGGGCATTTGAACCAACTCATTGCAACACCGCTGTGCCGCAAGGCCTGGGTTAATTCTCAGTAGCTTAGATGAGCATTTGTTGAATGACGCTCGTGCAGTTTTAAGCGCACCCGTAATCTTCCACGAAACATTAGCAGTGGCTTAGCTCGGCTATGCCATGATATACGTAGCGTGAGCTAAGGTTCAGCTGGTTATTCTTAGGTTTCTTTATTGTCTAGGTTGAGCTGATTATCATGCTTACTGCTGCTAAAACGATTTCCAATTCACTCCAATAAAATCAAATCCAATCCACTCCAGTCCAGTCCAGTCCAATCTAATCCAATCCAATCCAATACAGTCCAGTTCAGTCAAGTGCTGTCCGGTCCGGTCCAGTCCAAAACAGTCCAGTCCAGTCACTGTTCCTCGGCATGCGCAGCACGGCTCTCCATGAGCCACACGAAACGGTTATCAAGCGGCTCCGGCGTAGCGTCTGACTTGGTTACTGCGGCTACTTGGCTACCGCGGTTATGACGTCACTCCTCTGGAATGGGCAAACCGGCGATTGTGCAGACGCAACCAAAATATCTTGGATCAATTTGATTAAATTTCCAATCCAATACAATCAAATTCAATCCAACCCAATCCAATCTAATCCAATCCAAACCTCCTCGTGCTTGCGAAGCCCGGCCCTTCAAGGTCCACGCAAAACTGCTCATCCTCGACTAATGTAGGTTACGCTACAATATCTTAGTAGCGAATGCGCTCCTTAAGAACAGAAAGCGCTCGCAGATGTGTGGTTGGGCTGCTACCGCTCTGCTAGTTCACCAGCGCAAAAATTGCTTACAGCACCTTGGTTTTACGCTTTACAATACAATAAAATGTACGCTTGGTTCTATATCCTTAGCACCTATACTTCCTCCACTGATTCTTCTCCCGCCCTTAATTGGCCCTACGTTTTTCTAGTAGCGTACCACTCGGCGAAGTGTCGCATATGCGCTTGCCTTGAGCTATTTGACTTTGCAGACTTTACTAAGCCTAATGCAATCTACAAATCATGGAAGTGAGGCCACATTTTTTTAGGCAGAAATCGGGTCTTAGCTTAGCTTTAACTCAACGAACGAATTGCGAAGACTTGCCGACGACTGACTCTGTCGGAGGGTTGGGGAACCGTGCAGCATAGCGCCGTGAAGCCAAGCCTGCGTTGAGCAAGCGTCATAACAAACGTCATAAGAAATCGCAAGGAAGATGCAGAGGGGAGGATGACTCTTTCGAGTTGACTTTTGCACAAAATGTAGTCCTTAAACGCAGGCAGAGTGGCCGACGCGTGGACTTGCGCAAGTAATCCCACAATGTCTAGAAATCCCTTCTGTATCCCTTTAAACGGTGGCGCACAAAATAGAAAAAAAGAAACAGAACTTCCGGGGACGTGTTTTAGGCAGGGGGCGCGCGGTCGCTGCGAAGGCGAGAAATTTAAATGCGTTGGACAAACCTCCGTTGAATTCACCCGAAGAGGAATGAGAGAGGGCGGCGAAGAGCATGACGGGTGTTAAAAGTGAGTGGATAACGGCGCCGCAGCCCATTTTGGCGAATCACTTATACTTCCCACAGCTTTCACACTGAGTGGAACGGCGTTCATTTTTTAGATGCGACGCTGAGAGCATCTCTTGCCGCCGCCTCTGTCACTCTTGCGTGCGTCCGTCGTCGTCGTTGTCCGCACAGCTGCGCCCCTCCTCTCGCCGTGATAGCGCACCCTCTCCCCCAACATCTGTGGCGCGCGCAGTGCGGCGCGCTCTCTTACTCCGCCGGTGGGCGGCGCTGCGCGCGGTGCAAGCGCGGTGTGCGCATGTGCAGCGCCCTTTCTCGCCGCGGTCTCCTCTCCTTCGGGCGCGCTGCGCATACATGAGTGGCATGCCGCAACCCAATACCAGCAACATGCCAAACCCTCAGGGCAGCGCAACACTCTGCGATGATGGTGACAAAAAAGCCAAGGTGGATCGAAGAAGAGCTCGTGATTTCAAACCCAGATGTGATTGAAACGCAATTCACGTTCACTACACGTTTCACGCAATTCGAGTAATCGGCCCAACGGAAACGCACACTGGAACCCCTTCAGCGTCGCATCACACCAGGGTTCCCGCGAGGGGAGGTGGGCGTAATTTTTTTCCACTTGGCTGTGGGCTCCGCCGGCGAGGTGTCCTTTGTGTTGTGGCCTTTGCGGTGGTGTTTTGTAACTACGTGGTCTCGCTGGTCGGTGTTGCGGCAATTTTACACTGTTTTTGTCGCGCTGTGAGTAAAGACAGCGTCCGCAATATTGGAAGCAATACGGACGGACCTACAACAACACAGCAAGTGCACCTGATAGAGGTAAGTGAAGTATTGACCGAGGCGAGAATATTTCCCTCGTGAAGAAACTTGGTACGCCATCTCTGTCAAGAATGCTCAAGCGTGTAGGATATTCTGGCTGAAATACTACGCCTACAGTCGGGTCAGACACGTCCGACTGCATTTCTGCGTGTGTAGCAGGTTTTAGACGGCGTGTGTACGCGAGCGGAGGAGCATGTCCCTTGGGGCGGGCCACCGCCGAGGGCTAACCGCCGTTAAAACGTCGATCTTGAACGAACTCACCGCTGCACTGCTGAGGCGCAGTGAAAGTTTGCTTTAAGGCCCAACCACATGAAGCGTACTTTCGGCGTTTTCACACGTCGGCGTCGTCCCGCGTTAGGCGCGTCAGCGCGCGTCGCCAAGTAAGTGGTTGATCCCTCTGTTATAGGAATCAATAAAGCACGAAAATAAATGAAAGGCACCTTGACAGGAGCCATTCGATGTTAAGGGAACCTCCTTCATGTGCGAAGGGTTCGCGAGCATGACCCCGCCAGCCGAAGTGACGCCGACACGCAAGACACACAAAAAAATAACCCGTTTATTTAGGGATAAAAAAACAAAAATGACATGCGCAGAAACAGCAGCTTGAAACAAAATCGTCATGGGAACAACGGCACAGCGGAGCCTTGCCTCAATTCACGCGCGACCCCCGTACATGAAGACGCTGGCATCGAGACGCCAACTGTCGGCGCTCATTAGCGTCATGATGCCCTACTTCGCTTCGCCTGTCCCAGAGCCTTCTATACTACTAAGAGTTCGGCCATCAATGCATTTCTGCTAGCGGACGCTCAGCACGAATAGTGGTGACACCATGCTTATAAAACGTGACGTATCTCATAGGAACCCGCCAGCGGCCAGACCCGCGTGTGCGTCCGGCCCCGGCAACGATGCCGACAACGAGGCTTGCTACACGCCGACCAAAAGATACAGTACGTCCTATCAGCGTGGGGGATTTATCAGCGTTTTCGTAGTGCGAAAACGCTGATTGGGTCGTACTTCAGAGACGCCGAACCACCGCCGAGCTTCGCCGAGTACTCCGACGACGCCGTGTTTACTTGCGATCGGTGGCTCCTGTGTTGGGGCAGCAACCGCAGCGCTTACGATACCTCGCCTGTTTACGCTCTCAAAAGGCCCGGAGAGGCGGCGCGATGATTACAGAACATCATCGTAACGACTGGACGCCTGGGAACGTGCGGAGCTATGCGAGGTAAGTGCGCAGTTAGAAAATGATGTCACTTGCGTGTTTCTCCACTTCTTGGTGATACCTATAACATGGTAACCACGTGCGCCTGCGTCAAATTGTTATTATGCGAACTTTGCAACGCATAATTAAGGTTGAAACAAACTGAACGTTGTAAAACAATCCTTTTGCGAGTTAATAAGAAAGACTCAATTCAAATCAAGCATGCTCGTTCGTAAAATTCCGTGGATATGAATCTTAGGGGACCGCCGCCGCGTTGTCACCGAAATTTAAAACAACAAAAAACTTTGTGGTGCACATTTGCACGCTTCTTTGCCATTATGGAAGCATCCTGCCGAACGTTAAAAGCGCACTAAGCGAAATACGAAATGGCACTCGGTAGTCGAGACCGTCGACGCTCCTTTTTTTACGTGCACGCATGTATCGTTGGGCGCTCACGGAGATGTCTAGAAAGTTCTGGGGGATATCAGTGGACGTATTGGACTTTTAAAAAGTGCGATAAGTGTGGGATAGTTGCTGGCCTCAAGCCTCTCGCGAGCAAAGCTTTCCAGATCAATCGCAAAAGCCTTGTATCCGCTCCCTGTGCATAAGCAATACATAACACATTGCAGACGGCTAAAGGAAACTAAGGCATGTGTTCGAGCAGTATTCGGGCGCAAACTCAAGGAAACAAAAATTACACAGCCCGAGACAGCGCAAACATCTTTACGTGGACGTAGATAAATATGCGTCTATCTGAAATATGCATTTCTAGCCAAACATGTAATTCAGCCAGTAATGAGCTGTTCTTGCAACGTTTGGTTTCACCTGTTCCTTGGCTCAGCAGCATTCATGAGGTCGGATACTCATGCTTTTGGTGTCACATACAACTAAATCGAGACTTGTTGCCATACTGAGAGGCCCTTGTTGCAACCAGCAGATGCGACCACAATGTTTGTAGTTGAATTCACTAACAGCGGTGCCACCAGTTTCGTGGGATGCTCAATCCTTTTGGTTTTGTTTGTATTGTTTTTTTGCTTTGTTTTATGCTCGCAGTGATATGGCCTGCAGTACAGACCTCCGGGTTGCTGCAAACGTACCGTTGCAGACTGGGTGACATAAGCTATTAATGTCCTTTTTATCTTACAGTTTGATCAACAAACCAATGCTCCACTGCAGCCTACATTTCTATGGCCTTGGTTAGCGTCAACTACCAGTGCAAAAAGGGCACCCACAGCCTTTTTTCATGGCTAGAATGTTTGTAATGGTAAGCACAAAGTTTTCATTACATTTTTAAGGCGTCTGCACAAGTCCAGCAGAATTTTGAGCTGTCTACAAAGCCCATCGGCGTGACTAGCTTGGTTCATCTGTTCATTGGCAAACAGACATGGTGCAACAAGTAATTGAGCCACTTGTGGGCTGATGTGCCTTGAATGCCTATGTTTCGTTACTTGTTGAAGACTTTTATTCCTACATTGTGTTTCCTTCCCTTTCCCCGTGTTCCTGTCTTTGTCTTTTGACCTCCCTTCTCTGCCTCCTTCACCTTCAGTGCCACTTCAGTTTCTGAGGCATCGCTCTCTTCTAGGCTTCGAGGCTTGCTGGAGCCATTATGACCACTTTGCTAGCTCTAAGCACATGCACAAGCTCTACCTTGATACACGGAAAGAAAGTTTTTATGTTGTTTTTATAAGCCACAGTAATGTGCAGTGTGAAGCAGCCGATAGGGCGCGGCTGTCTTAAGCAACCTTCTTGCGAGTGGGTTTTCAAAAGGTCTCAAATGGTCTGAAGCTGGTTTGTAACCGCACATTCTCTAAGCCATTGTTACTCTGCCGCAGCCTCACACGCGTGCAAGCGCCCCTGTGGTCAAGTCGCAAGTCACGGACAGCTGCTCCTCCAACATAGATGTGGTATGCCACTTTCTATGGAACCTCACTAAGCATTGTGCCAGGTCTGAGTATCCTCCTAAATGGATGGGGCAAGAAGTAAGCACAGAGATGGGGAACTTGCCTTTGCCGAGGCAGTTGTCAGGTTGTTCCATCCTGCTGAACAGTGGGGTCGCCCAGTGATGGAAGGATCACACAGCATTTCTGTGACCCTTTGGTGCTAGGGCATCCTGCGCACCTTACCACTATAAAGGCCGGCGTAAAGAGAGAAGTAACTGCTTTTTCACCCGTCTACATGCTGGCGTAAAGGTTAAAAGGAGAATCGATGTTGTTGTGAAAATAGGTTCCCGTGTTCTTGATGCCCTGTGGCAAAATGTGAAATATTAAAAAAAGGGTGGGATGATGCTGCTCACTAGCATGAAAAACTGTGTGAACTGTACAAGGTTCGTTATTAGGAATGCTAGTCATATCTTCACAGAAGTGGAGAGTGTCCTCATCTGAGGCTGGGACGCCATTCCATCCTCACATTGAAGACTGCAAGGAGCAAGCATGATGGTTGCACTGGTGAGGATTGGTTGTGGAAAGACTGGAGTGCAGAGCGTGAATGAGTGGTGGTACATTACCTACCAGGCTGGGTTCACACAGGCACAGATTTTGGGACAAGTACCCAAGTAATGCATTAAAATATGGCAGGCAGTAGAATGTTGCCAATGACTTAGCTCAAATGACTTAACCAAACTGCCATTAGTGCTCTGTATACCTTTTTAATTTGAAAGTAGGCTTTGTAAGTAACACAATAAAATATTGCGAAAAAACCACCTTATATATACAGTTCAACTTGCACCTTTCATGTTTCTTGTAAAGAGCTCACACTGTATGGTGGAATCACATTTTTTGGATGACTCGAAACCCACAAGAAAAATCATTTCGAAGAGAATGAAGAAAATTCCAATAAACTCTTGACATCACAAAATTTCTATTGCATTGTGTAACAGACCGGACTATCTGCTATCGGCATTCGCCCTAGGCGATATCGCCTCGCCCTCCTCTCCCCCTTTCCGTCTGCTTTACTTTCCTTCCTGGCTTTCTTTCCCCCTTCCCCGCTGTGAACGGGGCTACTTAAGCGCAGCAAATAAACGGCCGGGGGTCTTTCGTCTTGGCACGGCCCAGCCAAATGTTCATCGTCGCCTTGTTTGACAGCCAAACGTTACATGGTGTAAGAAGTGGTCCTGACGTTCGAGATGGACGTCGTCAAGCCCCCGGAAGCGCTGCAACTCTCCGGTAACATCAGGAAAAACTGGCTGGTATTCAAGCAGAAGCTGCAGCTGTTCCTCACCGCTACGGAACCGGAGAATCCCCGCCCATCGGCCGTAAAAGCAGCGATTCTTCTGAGCACCGCGGGGGACGAGGCGCTCGATGTCTACAACAACTTCTCGTTTGCCGCAGGTGAGAGCAGAGAAGATTATGACACGTTAGTGGGGAAGTTTGAAGACTATTGTGTCGACCAGGGTAATGAAGTCTACGAAAGGCACATTTTTCGACTGCGAACACAGGAAGAGGCCGAGCCTTTTGAGCGGTTCCTACGGGACTTAAAAAAGCAAGCAAAGCTGTGCAACTTTGGCTCACTTGAAGAGTCTATGATCAGGGACCAAGTGGTTTTTGGGACAAATAATGCAAAACTTCGAGAAAAGTTGCTAAGTGACAAAGACTTAAACTTGCAGAAAGCAGAAGAAATGTGCAAAGCCGCTGAGATTTCTGCCCTTCAGAGCGCAGCATGGTCAAAGGAAAGCCTGAACGTTGACTTCACACGCCGGACAAACCGCATGAAGTTTGCGAATGGGACTCGGTGTCGAAATTGTAACAAGGTACATGCCCCCGAGCGGTGGCCGGCATACGGAAAAACGTGTTATGCATGCAAGAAACGAAATCACTTCGCTGCATGCTGCAACAATGCTCGCAGGATAAACGAGGTGCACAAGTCGGAAGAAAGCGACGAAAACTTTGACATCTTGGGCATCAGCGTTTGCGGCGCCACCGGAGCCATAGGAGCGGATTGGATGGTTCGCGGCAAAATAGCCGGTCAGGAGATACAATTCAAGGTAGACACCGGGTCTCAGGCAAATTTGCTGCCCTTAACTCTGTTCAACCGAATCGCCAACGCAAGCACTCCGCGAAAGAGCGCAGCCGTCCTCACCGCATACAACGGCAGCGCAATCATGCACGTTGGCGTGGCGACCGAAGATCTCGAGATCAGTGGAGCGCAGCATTACGTCTCGTTCTTTATCGTGAAAAAGGGGCGCCAAGCCAATCTTGGCTTACAGGCGTGCCAACAGTTTGGTCTGATACCGGTGACGACGGACGCTGTGAATGTAGGCGATGAGCGAGCACAATTCCAGCTTGCATTTCCTGACCTCTTCAGCGGGACAGGCTGCGTCAAGCGACCCTACAAAATGGTGCTACGAGAGGATGCCGTTCCAGTCGTCCAGCCTGCCCGCAGAGTACCCATAGCGTTGAAAGGGCGCCTGCGACAAGAACTTCAAAGAATGGAAAAGGCCTCAATCATCGTCAAGGTGGATGAACCAACCGATTGGGTAAGCCCCCTGGTTGTTGTGCACAAAGAGGATGGCACGCTTCGCATTTGCATGGACCCGAGAGCAGTGAACAGGAGCATCAAGCGGGAGCACTATCCTATGCCTTCTCGAGAGGACATAGAGAGCGAGCTGGCAGGAGCAAAATACTTCTCCCGGCTCGACGCCAATGCCGGCTTTCATCAGATTCCTTTAGACGAGGCGACGTCACGAATATGCACTTTTGCGACACCATTTGGGCGGTACCGTTTTTTACGTCTTCCTTTTGGGATTGCCTCGGCCAGCGAGGTGTTCCAAAAGACGTTAACACAGATGTTCGAAGGGCTGCCGGGAGTGCGCGTCTACGTAGACGACGTTTTAATATGGGGCGACTCAAAGGAAGAACATGACGAACGCGTCACTGCGGTGCTAAGACGGGCACAGGACGAAGGGCTAACATTTAATCCAGCTAAGTGTGTGTTCTGCAAAACACAAGTTACATTCCTTGGCGATGTTATAGGAAGAGACGGAATTCGTCCTAGTCCCGATTTAATCGAAAGCGTCCGTGCCATGCCACTTCCAAAAGATAAACAGGGTGTGCGTAGACTGCTCGGTGTCATGAACTACTTTCGGAAATACCTGCCAGCATTGAGCGACAAAACAGCATTGCTTCGAAGCCTGTTGAAAGAAGCCTCGGTGTTTGAGTGGACAACAGCCCATGAGCGAGAATGGGACCAGATCTGCGCAGCGCTTACAAATCCTCCGTTGCTGGCGCTTTTTGATGAAAAAAGAAACACAAAGATAACTGCGGACGCCTCGGGAACGGGAATCGGTGCTGCCTTATTGCAAAGACACGGGGATGACTGGCGCCCAGTGACCTACGCTTCAAGGGCGCTGACGCCGAGTGAAGAACGATACGCCCAGATAGAAAAGGAAACACTTGCAATCGTTTTCGCTTGTGAAAAATTTCATCAGTTCGTATATGGACGAAAGATTACGGTTGAAAGTGATCACCGGCCATTAATTGCGATTGCCCAAAAGAACATTGGAGATATGCCACCCAGACTGCAACGGTTTTTCCCGGGCCGCACTAGCAACTGGCGGAAACGACCAAGTTGAGGACGTGGACGTTCACACAACGCAAGTAGTCTCCAGCATCATAAGCAAAGCGACTATGTTGCGACTACAAAAAGAAACCCTTGAAGATCCGCTTCTCAGCCGCACTATGAAGCAAATGGAAGATGGCATGGCAATAGATGGCGTACTGAAGCCGTGTGCGGAAGAGCTATCAGTGGTCAATGGAGTGATGCTCAAGGGTTGCAAAGTGGTTGTGCCTAAATCGATGCGTGCGGAAATTCTTGAGCGAATTCACGAAGGCCACTTGGGTATGAACAAGTGTAAGGCTAGAGCTCGTAGATTGGTTTTCTGGCCGGGAATGAGCAGTGACATTGAACAACGAGCGCGAACTTGCAGCGTATGTCGAAAGTACGCATACAGCCAACCGAGTGAACCCCTCCTGCTACAGCCAACGCCCGACCGACCGTGGCATCGCGTAGGAATAGACCTATTCACATTCGCTGGAGATCACTACGTTGTTGTGTTTGATGCCCATTCTAACTTTCCAGACGTCGAGAAGCTAAGAGGTACCACGGCGGTGGAAGTAATCGACAAGATATCTGCTATCTTCTCTAGATACGGCATTCCTAGTCAAGTTTGTACCGACAACGGGCCTCAATTTGCATCGCGAGAGTTCGCGTCGTTCGTACACCGGTATGACTTCGAGCATATCACGTCAAGTCCCGAGTTCCCACGGTCAAATGGCTTAGCTGAAAAGGGGGTGCAGATCGTGAAGCGTATTCTAAAGAAAACCCACGAGTCTCGTGGTGATGTATGGCTGGGTCTGTTGGCTTATCGATCTTCTCCCCTTGACAGCGGTCAATCACCCGGAGAACTACTGCAAGGTCGACGCCTGCACGCCACACGTCCTGAATACAATGTCGACGGAGGGATCCCCGTATTGAAACAGAGTCAATCTTCCCGAGGCAGGCCACTACCACCCTTGGAAGCCGGAAACGTGGTCCGGATCAAACACGGAAGCTGGTCACGCCGAGCGAAAGTGGTAACAGAGACTGCACCGCGATCATACGTGGTGAGAACAGAAGACCACGGCCTCCTCAGACGCAACCGACAGCACTTGCTGCGAACGGACGAAAACTTCGACGGCGAGGGCAGCCACGTCGGTGACGGTAACCCGCACCCCGACGCGAGGCCCTCGACGGAGTACACTGACAGACATCGAGGCAACATCACGCCGGGAAACCCACCAGGCAGTCACCAGGCAGAACCAGCTCATCCAGGTGGTGATTCTAACGCCACCACTTCACCAGAGACTCCAGGAAGCCCACTGGCTGGACTGCGCCGGTCAGGACGCCAGCGCAGCGAACCGAAGCGCCTTCACTACGGGCCATCCTTCCATCAAGTAAACGAGTGCAAAACAAATCAGTGTTTTGAAAATGTGTGAAGAGAAGATGTAACAGACCGGACTATCTGCTATCGGCATTCGCCCTAGGCGATATCGCCTCGCCCTCCTCTCCCCCCTTCCGTCTGCTTTACTTTCCTTCCTGGCTTTTTTTCCCCCTTCCCCGCTGTGAACGGGGCTACTTAAGCGCAGCAAATAAACGGCCGGGGGTCTTTCGTCTTGGCACGGCCCAGCCAAATGTTCATCGTCGCCTTGTTTGACAGCCAAACGTTACACATTGTGCACCAGTACCAATAAGGAACCTGCCTTCATTTTTTTTCTACGTGAACTGCAACAAGGCTCCTTAGGAAGCAACACTGGTGGCTAAGAGGCGTTATTTTTTACTTTTCAGTTTAACTGAAACGTTTATTTGTATTGTATTATCTGATATTGTCTTTTCTAATAAATTTTCTTAAAGCACTTGAGTTGCTGGGTTAATCTCATCAACAATTACAAGCAAACAAAAGAGGAAGCTGTGCAGTGAGGGGTGGTGGCATTGAAAGCCTGGCACCCATGTGAGAGTAATTTTTTAATAATCTCGCAAGGTTGATTTCAAATTTAGCAATGGTTGAGTAAAAATAATACATAGACAACACAAGTAGTGGTTGAATTGTGTTTTGAAAAGCCATATAGGTTCCCAGAATTTTCAAATTGGAAGGCCTTGTTGATTTACACAACCTCTTGTTTGTCAAATTGGGAGGGGGAGTATGAAGAAGCTTGGTTAATATGGTAGCCTCCAACTGGACTTAAAAGTCAACAAGTGTATGTAAATACATTCTGTGCGTGCACTTTGTGCCTACTCCTTGCAAATCTTTGTGCTTAAGAAATTCTCTCCGGCCGGGTGCAGCAATACTTTGGCCAGACCCCAAGGTACAGGAACCTGCCCAAGACGTAGAATGGTATGCTTTTACGGTGTCTTATTACACCATGTGAATAATATACGAGTACAGCTGAGAGCTTGAATATTAGCTTGCTTTTTTTTCGCGAGGCAAATATGATGCGACATTGAAATGTTGTTTTTAATTCCTTCTTTCTGATATTATTGCGTTTTTAATACTTTAGGGACTGTCCCTTAGACCTATCAACTGATAAAATAGAATGACATGCACAAATAGTAGAGTGGAAGAGGACTTTCGGCCAATAACTGCTAGTGAATACAATCTGCATTCCAAACCCACTCCAATATCGTCTTCCTGCATAGTGCTTTGGCATCTGAGGTGTGGAAGTTTCTTGTTCAATGCAGGAACACTGGCAGCTCATAAAATTACCTGGAAGTGAATTTCTGGAGCCCTTACGTATGTGGGACTTCTGCACTTCTCCAAGGGAAATTAGTTGTTTTATTTATAGTGCAAGTAAAACCTCAGTCTATTTCTGACTCTCAGCATCAGGCACCCTGCCCACCAATTCTGAAATTATCACCGGATGTTGAGGTAGTATTTTTAGTTTGGTATGATAGCACCTTGATCTCTGAACTTGTGGGTCTTTTTTAGCTTCTGGAGTGTGCAAGTTCCAGAGCTGCCATGCACCCACTTTTGCCAGAGTAAGGCGTGGTATGGCAAACAAACATAGCCAATAAATGCGCATGGGACTCAGTGATTTGTTCAAACCCTGTTTAACGAAAAGACCAGAGTCCAACACCTTTCGGGTGCACCATCGAACAGAAGGTGTTTATTAACACATAACCACATAACCAAAGGCAAAAGCACAAGATCATGCTTGCAGCCAGCCCATTTTGAGGGTAGCTTCTGGGCCAATCTTCTGTGCGCGTATGTGCCCTTGTCTGAGGGGCAGCCAACTAACTACTACATTTCCCAATATCCTCCCACCTGTGACAGCCTTTACACTATTTCAAGTTGTGCTGTGCTAAGACTCAAAAACAAAGTAGGTCAATTTGTGAACTAGTGAAATTGTCGCATCACATTGCCCTCTATGTGTAATATATTCCTTGTTGCTGAACTCCTTTCACCGTCTTTCCCAAGGAGTTCGCTAACTCAGGCCTCTGAAAGGTTGAAAGTGTGCCTGCAATAGCTTTTTCACTGCTCTCTGCTTTCCTGAGTTCACCGTCCTTCGTAGTCATGTCTTCCTTGCAATATTCGACAGCTCACTTAGACTTGTTTGCGTCGACTCTTCTGACCCGTCTTGCGCATGGCCAGGGTCCCTATTCTCCGAGAGGTGCAGTTTGTTCAACTTCTGCAGAGGCAGCTGGAAATCCCTGGGCTTAACAACCATGGAAATAGGGTCCTCCTTTATTGCAGCGCCTTCGCTGTTCGTCTCTTGTGAATCCTCACTGCTAGCGGCACTTATGTTTTTGTTGCGCTCCTTGGCTGCAACTACATGTTTAACAGTTGAGTATGAATTTCCTAGGTGAACTTTCCAACGGTGCTTCTGTGTGTCCTTCTACTTCAGAAACAGCATCGCCTACAAAGCAGCTTTTGTGGCACAGTGGCCAATCAAAAGGTGACGAGTTTATGTTGCTCGCTTCATCAAAATTCTTGCAGGACGTCGAAATAACAGTTGGTCGTCAAGCAGTAGGACAGTCTTTGTATTCAACGGGTTGCGTGCACTCTTTCTCTGTAGGCTTGGAGAAGGGAACCAGTGCCCTCGGATGCACAACCTGCCTGCTTTTCACACAAAGAGGCCTCTCCATTTAGTTGCTGCTGTGGACGAGGGCGCTTGTGCGAGTGTGTTGTTAGGAGAGCCGCTTAAACTCTTTTCTCGTTGATAGGCGGGGTGTCCTTGTGCACTTCATGTACCTCTATACCAAAACTGAAGTTCTGCTGAGGGCTGGAAACATTAACAAGGGGCCCGTTTGCTTGAGCTTGTTACAGTGCAGAACAGCTATCTCTGTTTAGCATTCGACAGCTCCTGCTCTTTGCTTTGGCTACCGTCAAGTCACGTTTGTCTTTCAATCTATGCAGAAACTGTGTTTCTTGATGAGGTGATGTCGTAGCGTACATTGCCCTTGTGTACAGTCGTTTTTCTTCTTTGCCTTGGATAAGGCTTCGGTATTTGAGATGTGCGTGCTAACGTTGCTGTAATGTTATCCAGCTTTACATAGTCTTTCTTCAAGTCCTGACATAGTCATGAACAATCGATCACAAAAATATGTACCAGTACACACTGTAAGGCAATTTCTTACCATTCAAGTCCACAATGTTTGAGGTATGGCTGCAGCTGTAGGAAGTGAGTTGTGGTTATCGCAAGGTCCTTCCTTCCACACTGTGCCTCCAGTAGATTGACCGCTATTTGGTAGTTGCTGTCAGAAAGGGAATGGCGGCTGATCTTGTCTTGTGCCTTCTCAACAAGGTATTTGTTGAGTTATTCGAACTTGTTAATAGTTGACAGCTTTGTACTGTAGTGTGGTGTCTTCATACTCATCCCAAAAGGAGCGCTCGCCTTGAATCGCTCCATAGAACGTTTCTTGTGCACTCAGTGACCCTGCATTATTTATCGGGGCTTTTTCCATTTGTGGGTATTGATTTTCATCGCTCTGACGTGAGAGTTTAGGTTTGGCCCCACATGTGAGAACATGACATGCTTCCACAGCTTTTCACTCGAGCTCAGAGTTGTAATCTTACGCAAGTTCTTCAGTCTGTTTGTTGATTTTCCAAAAGTTTATTGTTGGTACAACGACTCAAAGGCTGGCCTGCTAGCGCTTGTGTCAATCCATTCTTGTGAGGGCTTGGTCATGGGATCAACTGAGCTCATTCACGAATGACCTGGCACACCAGTGCGTTCAGGTTTGGACAGCTAGAAGCTTGTTGGCAGCTGGAAAGCATTGGGTCTAAACTGGACATAATGTCACGAAGACAAGGACGATGAAGTTGTGTTGAATGAGAAACACGTTTATTGGAGCGAACTTAAGCTCCCCTAACAACTCAAAAGAATACAGAGGCGGCGAAGCAGCGGTCAACAAAGTTTGTAGTAGCACCGAGTTTTGTAGTAGCACCGAGTTTTGGTTCAATTGCAAAGGTTGCTTTTTCCGTGGTTTTGAGGAGATGACTTGTCACATCATTCTCAAGTTTTCAGCACCAACTTTTGGGAAAAGACAAGAACCCAGCAACCATCAGCTGCACCATTCAACATAGGGTGTTTATTATCACATCGCCAAAGAAAAGAAAGGGATCCGCCATGCAGTTAGACTTTTCGGTAGGCAGCTTCTTTGCCGATCTTCTACATAGGTATATGCCCTCGTCTGAGAGCCAGCCAACAAACTACTTTTTCATTTCCACATTCATTTCCACATTCATTTCCACATCTAGCGATATGGTTACGCCTCTTTCTAAGTCGCGGTATTTGTTTTACTTGCTCCGATGAAAAAAGTGGGAAACTTTGTTCGGGCAACATTACGGGTTCCAGACATTGCGATTTCGTCTTTCCAGTTGTTTGTGTGCGTTCACATTTGTCAAATATTGCATAAATGTTACACCTCTGCGTAATGAAGGGGCCGTACTAATGTGGAAAAATGAATTGCTTTCTTTCCTTGTTTACCTTCAGATACTTATCGCCATTCAGCCTAGCACTTAAGTAGCTGTATGTGTGTGATACAGTTTCTATAACCGTTATTACGGCGTGTCAATAAATTCTGCAGCCAATTATTGTTTCTGGCTCTTGGGGAAGCACGTTGTGTTCCAGAGTGTTGCGGCAGCTTGCACAGACAGTCGCCGTCTGTGCAAATTTTTATCACACAAGCTTCGGATAGTTTGTAGATTTACAACCTGACTAGCTTCTTCGAGATAAGCTAGTAATGGTCAATTTGAATGGCCTGTTTACGACCGAGGGATCAGAGGCCACGTTCTTTAAAGACAACTACGAGCAGACGTTCAGTGTTTTCGGTCGACATTAAAGACATGTATTACAGCTTACCTTATGGTCGACTGTTGGAGTTTATACAACACCGACATTTATGGGGTGCTCCAGTTTTAAAATTCTGCTTGTTTGACAGTGGAGGGGTTTTTCGAATTGCTTTCACTTTTTTAAAGTCAACTTTCATGGATTGGTGTGACAGCATTTATCTGCCAGAAAGCAAAATGTGCATTGGGTCCTGTGTGGCTACAGTTCTCCTTGTGGTATTCTTTGGAGGTTTTGACAGACTAACAGGCTATTTGAACTGCTACAGCCAAGGTAGAACAAGTTAAGTTTGTTCGCTATGTGCACGACTACCTTTTGTTTAAAGGTGCTGTTGCCTATCAACCAAGTTGCTCTGCCACACTCATTGCTTTCCCTCAGCATTTGCAGCCGCTTAGTTTAACCCGTGAACTTCTCCCGAACAACACGATAAAATCGTTTTAATGGCGGATGGGATGGTATTATGATGGTGATTGCAGGAGGCAGCTGCCAAGCTACCTCTTCTTCCTCTAATATTTTTAACATCCTCCCGGCCGGCCGATAAATAAAGGAACGGTCACTTAATGTCGGGAGTCACTTTTCAGTGGTTATCCAGCCCTCCTGCCTTATCTGTAGCCAACATCAAAAACACTCTTGCCCAATTTCCCTAACCGGTCCGTGTTAATCAGAAAAGCCGTCAGGTCCGTGTTAGCCGCCCACTGAGTGTTCAATCTTCTGCTTCCACCTATGTTTCCACCTTCTGTGGCACCTGCGTTTTGTGGAGTTGGGCCAGGGCACGCGGCTTGTCTTGACCGTCGTCTTTCCTGGATGAGCTGGCAGTGTTCGTGCGTGCTTCATGTGGCATGAGCGTAGGATCGTTTGTCGTTTCGAGGAATTGACGCGCTGCCTGACTCTTTCTATGTGTACGATTCTTCTTCGTGATGCTTCTCTTTTCCTTTTCGTTTTACCGATCAGTCGGCCTTTCGTCACGTGCTTTGGTGAAGCCGCGTTTGGAGAATTTTCGCCAGCACATCATAGGGCATTTCGGTTATGCCGTCTGCGCGGCCTTCGTTTGGACGTAGGGGTTTTCAGATCTTTGTTACTTTCTACCTTGGTAAGCGAAATGCCCCCTGAAGCCGTGCTGCTGTGATGGCATCTATTAGGCGTCTCCATGGGTAAGCCAGAGTTTCTTTTGTGGTGTCGATAACTCTGCTGTGCTTTTGCGTTAACCTGTGGTTTGGCTGGTCCTTCATTAGGTCCTTCCGTGCGCCTTGATCTTCTTTTCTTGCAGCTAGAACCTTGCACACAAGACGGCTCTGCAGGTTCCTCTACAGCGCTCTCGGTGATCGGGTTCTTCGTCCTTTTTGTTGTCGGTAATTGGGAAATTTCATCGTTGGGGTTGCAGTCGTCTGAGAGAGCAACAGAATCAGGTGACTCCATTTCCTTATTCCATGAATTAATCTCTTTTTTGAAGGAAACAACTTCTTGACTGTGTTCCGGTTCATGATGAGGTTCTTTCAGAGGCGTCGTAAAATCACTGTTTTTGTTTAGGAGGTGACTGTTTTCGAAAGTCGTTTCGTTAATGTTTACGATATCATCCTGCTTTTTTAGGGCTATTGCAACAATGTCATCTGTAGAATACTTTTCCAATTCCGGGAACAACCGGTCCATTCTAAATTTTGTCAACAGGATGAGATCTTCGAATTCAAAGGCGGCTTCATATTCTTTTTCTAAATCATCCAGTTCGACATACTCTTCAATTTCACTGTCCAGTTTCTTTAGTATTTCATGTTTTTTCATTAGGCTTTTCTTGAGGGAAATTAGCTCACCCATTGATGGTATGTCGTCATTCATCCGTGATTTTATGTCGTTGATCAGTGTGGTGGTGGCGTTGCGGATTAGGCTTCTTCGTTCGGGAAGGGCCTCCATGTCGATGCTTGGCGTCGTTAAAATCGGTAGGTCGCCGAGAAGAGTCATGGTAGGCGAGAAACCTAAGCCGTTCCTTTCGTTGGTCCCGGCAGGCGTCCGTTAAGTCGGTAGCGGTGGTGAGGGCGCCTCATCGTTAGTCGCTTGGCAAGCCCTCAGTTGATCCTACGGTAGTCATGTACGCCTGCTGTCCGTGGTCAGTGATCACAGTACAGTCACATCGTGGCCGTGTAACTCACGTCATCGTTGATGGCGGTCCGCACACTCCATTCTTCAACTTTGTAGATCTTCCCATCCTGGTCACGGCACCATTTTGTTGAAGAACCAAGGCGGGGACCGCGGGACGTGGGTGATTCGCTTTAATGGCGGATGGGATGGTATAATGATGGTGATTGCAGGAGGCAGCTGCCAAGCTACCTCTTCTTCCTCTAATATTTTTAACACTGACCGAAACGCGGTTCCCGAGCATCTCTTGATAACAGTTGTGCGCGTGACATTCTGAAAGGATGTAAGGAGGGCATCCGTGTACGGCAACAGAAAGAAGACAAGTGAAAACAGAAATACGCCCTCATTCCTTACAAGCATGGTGTCCTACCCTCTTATAAAGATTGATGGAAAAGCTGATAAAGGTAAATATGTTCAGTCTGAACATGACCTGATAAGGCTGAACATTTTCAGTCTGCAACACGTACACTCGACGCTCATCAATTACACTGCTGTAGGACCACTAAACGGTGGTCCTACAGCATCCAAAAACGCAGAGTTTTTGGATGGGACCTGTAAATTTGATTAGGCAAAGTGTTGAGATAAACATATTTCATACTAAGAAGCAGCTGTACTAATGTGCAAAAAAATGATTAATTACAGGTGTCTTTTTGTTTTTTTTTGCAGGCTATTCATTCAGTGGGCAAGATGTTAGAAAATGTGTCGCAGGGATTTCGGAGTTGGCCTAGATGCAATGTGGCCCTCACACACACATAGGAGCTGGAAGCTACGGCATGAACTTGTCCTCAGAAACGGTGTTATTTGACATTGCATGAGAATCTAGGAAGGTACAGACTGAAAAAAAGTTTGTGTACACTGCAGCCTTTGTTGAAACTGAAAAAAGAAATGTAAAATCACTGTGGCCTATTTGATGTCGTACGATGGCGCAAGTCTCAAGCTGTTACAGTGAATTGATTAACTTTGTGCAAAGGCCGTTGTGATTAATTCCCCAAGGTTTTGCCCGCCTCCCAACAAAAAGGCTGGTAACATCTGCAAAACAGCTTACACAATTGTTACCTGGTCTTGCCGTGCCTTACTTGTGACTTCCCAGCAATTGTGTATATTTAAAAATAAAGAAGCCCTCAACTCAACTTGTATGGAAAGCAAAAGTTTTTTCACACACGTTTTTTAACAAGAATAACTGTTTCTTGCGTGTTAAAGATCTCAGGCAGATTGACTTTTGTTTGACGGCACGTTAAAATGTTTTAAATGATACTGCTCCCCTCCCTCGAGAAAGGTTTGTGTGCTGCTCATATTGTGCACCAAAAGCAGTCAACTGTTTCCACTGCCTTTCTGACAAGCACCTGCTCAGAATGGAGGTTATGAAAATTTAATGTAACTCTATCTGCAGTACATAGTGCCCCTAAAGGCGTTTCTGTGTTCTGTTCTGGCTTTATTCCATACTGCTCAGCAAAAACTGCCAACTTGAATGATCCATTTTTTGTCATAAACATTCTTTTTCGTGGGCCATTGATATTGGACAAGACTACACAACCACACACAGGCACGAGTGGCTGGCTTTTTCGGCATCTCAATAAACAACGGGAACTGGCAATCCACACCATGAAAGCTTTCGGCAGATGCCTCAACCTAGGCCTCTCATCTGTTTCTGCTATCCTGTGACTCATAAAGTTTCTGTGTATCTGGGGCTGACATTGCTAATCTGTGTGAGAAGAGTAGTCAGGGAAAAGGGAAATACCTTATTATATATGTACTCTGTTCACAAAAAAGTAATGTCTAAAATAAGTGATAGGTGAATTACCGCTGAGAAATTTAGGTAGACAAGGCCAATGAGAACAGTGTGTCATCATTGTTTACGGTTGCTTCCCTGCTTCAAAAAAGTAAATTTACTTTTTAATTCAAAATCTACTTCAATAAAAAATACTTATAGCTTATTTTCAATAACATGAGTGCCAGTCTGACTTCCTCGGTGAAAGTTTGAATTGAAACATCTTTAGGGTCACCATCGCAAGGCACGTTTTTCATTGAAAGCTGTTCTTACAAGCTGACAGCCAAATTTATTTATTTACAGTACACCACCATTATAACAAAGTCTTTTGAACAATAAACTGGCTTCACTCTAGGTGACACTTACTTCAAAAGCAGATACATGTACACTGCGGTAAGAATTATAAAACACCTCAAAAGATTTATGAGGATATTTTCAGACGATTGCTTTATTGAATGTCATGCTGTCTAGTGATACGTCTGCAAGCATGTTGCACGTTGTGAGAGGCGGCATATCAAAAAATGCATGACCTAACTCCTACGCAATCGCTGAAGAAGCACATGGCCGAGAATAGATTTTGGTGAGCTCCAGTTCAGGTGAGAGTTCAGGTCAGTATAACTTGCGAGTTTTTGAACTGTTGTGCTTTGTGGAGAGAATGTTTAAGCTCTTCTGTTACCCTTGCAAGACTGACGAATACAGCCTTGCCCATTTAGTCTGTAAAACCAAAGTGGAACGTCTGAAATATTTTCAGACAATTCAGAAAGAGAACTATTTTTTTAGGGGGAGTAATGCGATATTTCACTGCACTTTCGGAGATATATAGGCTGTAGTGTGGGTATATCTCGAAATCAAGCACTGGTAAAGTAACTTCAATTTATTTCAGTGAAGATAAAAACAAAAAGAACGCTCTTCAATCAGCTTGCACAACATTTTAATGCATGCAAAACAATATCCACAACTTACAGAACTGAATATGAAAAGGGGAACAAAATTAACCCAGCTATTAGTCATAAGCGGTCAAAATATTCGTGCACATGCATGCCTGCCGTCGGCGACGATCAAGGCTAACGAAACGGAAAAACTTGGTATTCAAGTTCGTCTATTTGACAAGGCGCTTTGACAATATACGTAATGCTGGGTCACGGTTTGTAACAAAAGGCACCATGAAAACCTATTCCTCAAGCTATTCATTCCTTATCTAACAAGTGAACGGACGCTTGGGCATGCAATTTCACGACGAGACAATCGACAGGTTAAGCGACAAACTTCGTTAAGTGTTGTTGCGATGATTACCAACACGGCCCAAATGTTCCGTATGTGTTGAACAAGCCTTATTTAGGGGCTAAATAGGCTACGTGACCCTGAGCACTTTTCAAACGCTGGGGAAAAAGTCCTGAACAACACCGCTACGTTACCGAGTAACAGCAACTTCTTTGGCACAAACCGAGCGCCTTTCTTGCAGTAACAGCTGACCGCCACAACAGCTGGTGCGGTCGCCCGATTTTGAATGCCGGTCGCGCGGATACACGCCGTTACCGCTGTTACTTCGGCATGCCCATGTCCACACGCAAATAATTTTATGATTTTTTTCTTCGCAACTCCCGAACCTAATAACGTCGTCCAAGACAGCCGACAAAACATTTTCAACGGCAGCCCCACAGTCTGTCCACGCGTACATGGACGCGTAAATTAAGCCTACGGAACACTTCGGCCGATGATGAGCTCGCGCCAAAACTAAATATCATTTACAGAGGTCGGTGACACTCTGCACGCATACGCCAGTAGCCTTAGCGCTGAATATTTACATCAGGGATTGTTTATCGGCGTGAAAATAGCTTTCCGCGGCCTTGTTTTCTTACATGACCGATGGAGCTTCTTCACACACCCGGGCGCCGCCATGTTTACGCTGCCCTCCTCCGCGGATCCCTCCCCTGGAGCCTTCGGCGGTGACTACCATGCTTTCTCTATGGGCGCGGCGTAAATATGGCGGAACCAACGATTTTTAATGACGTTGTGCGTAAATATGGCGGTGGGACAACACTTTCTCGTGCTGTACTTCGTAATGGTTACGTCACAGCATGACAGGCTCCTCCCCCTGAACGAACTCTTGTAAATAGAAGGCTCTGGCCTGTCCTAGACGGCAGCGCCATCTTGATGAGTCATAGGGAAGGACATAAAGCGCGTTCGTAAAGCTGCTCACGTCTCTGCTCGTAACGCAGACGGTACGTAGAGCGCCCCGTAACTCCGCGTATTGGCGTTTCCTCGTCAGCACAGCCAAGCGACGCATGGCGCCATCCTAGGGCAGGTTTGGAGCTATATCCAAGTGCATGTGCCCCTTTATGTAATCGCTCCCAACCGCTTGGTTTCGTAGTGTAGTAGTTCCGCTCCTGCGAAGCAAACGTCCTAAACCGGGTTCAAATCCAAACACCGCTTTTCCTTTTCAAGGGTTTGTCATGTTTGAATGCAGTCGATCCCGGATATATCAAACTCTAAGGAATCGCGAAATAGTTGGATATCTCGATAATTCCGAATAGAAAATACGCTGCCTGAAGCTTGTCTGAAAACTCCGCACATCACTGAGAGCTTTCTGATATCGTAACAAGCGGTTGCTTTACTTGTTCTTCAAAGCACGGAAAATACGAAACCCAGTGCGACGACCACCGCACTTTATTTCGCATGAAGAGTCCCTGAGCTTTGATTGCTTTTTCCTATGCATCATGAAGTTCATTAAACTATCTTCAGGCTTGCTGACGCTGTACAAATGCCAAAGTCCGGCGGCCATTGCCCCACAACAGCGGCGAATCACGCTGAACGCCGACGCAGGCTAAGCTGCGGTAGGCGGTTCGGTGTATTCATCGGAGTCGCAAGTAGGGTCCGCTTCTTCGGCAAGGGCGATGTCCGCCACGATCTCCGCATCGTTGCGATCGGCCGCAGCCTGCGCGTCGTCGTCAGCACTTAAAAAACCGCGCCCTGTTGCGCCATCAGGGATGGCGCCTGGGAATGTTGACAGCGCTTCAAATTCACTGTCGAGGGGCAAATCCGACTGCCACCTGCTCGTGGTCCCCCCTGCCCGCTGGCTGGGCAAAGGCGGTTTCGGCTGCCCAGCTTTGGTCGGTTGCTAACGGCAGCGGTGGGTGAGAGCCAGGACTCACGCGGAGATGCAAAACCCCAAGGGAGTGGCAGCGACTCCCTGGAACTGTATGGGCCAGTTCCTCGCACCAGAGCCGATGCTGGACGCGGAGGCAGGCCCAGACAGCCTGGGTGGCTACCGAGGTTGGCTCTGAGATTCTGGCATAAAAGCGGTGAAAAAGGAACCCTTATTAGGGTCCGCCGCAGTCACCAAACGCGGGCACGACTGCTCGCTGCCCACACGAAGGTTCCTGGACAACAGGATCCAGGGCCTTCGATAGGTGCTCATGATGTCCAATGTCTCTGGCCTTTAGTAGCAACCAGTCTAGGAGGCGCGCACTTGCTAGGACCGAGGAAAGAGGGATTGGCTCACTTCTTAGGGAAGCTTCTCGTCCTCAGTATCGGAAGTGGGGCTGGTCGTACTCTAAAAGGATTACTCCTTCCACCTGATGACTGCGGCACGTATGGCGAGGGTTCCCTGGTGGGTGAGTGGTTGGCATAGGAGTACATTAGAGGTCCGCCGAAACCCTATAAGTCACATATGCTTTCCTATGGAGATAGGTGATTCAGGTGCACATAGGGATCGACGGATGCATACAGGGTACAGTTACCCCGTCTGTCGGACAGTTAGCTTTACCATTATCCGAAACCGTCGAGACGAGGGGGATTAGTACCTATGTAGGCTGGGCAGGTGTCTCTTGAGTACTCGGGGGACCTGGTGGGTGTTAGCCGGGGGCTGGTTGTGAAAGGGGTCCAGAGATTAGGTGTCGTCACTCCGTCGCAGGTTCTCCCTGTTCTTCGATGTCGGGGCTGAGATGGTTGGAACCTATAGTGGAGTTCCCTGAACGTCTGACGCCCATCCTGAGTTTTCAGGCCTATTTTAGGAGTCAGACATTTAAGGATTAGAACAAAAACCTCGCTGTCCCCATTCCCACCCACTTTCCCATAACCCGTTCCTTATTACCACCATCCGCATCCCTCATCCCAACCTTTCCTGCTACCGTCCCAGGGGAGATCAGGGGAGTCTCCCCGGGCCCGCTCTCCTGGCTGTGGTGTCGCTGTGTAGCATTTTTTCCTTTTATTTTCAACTTCGGTGGGTATTTCCTTCTCTTCAAAACTCTAGTTCACCTCGGTCCAGTTTGTTTATTTTTAATTGGCGTCGCCCGTGATACGTATGTGGTACGGGTTTGGCTTTTATTTTATATTATAGCCCTTTAGCTTTATGTCGAGGCACTCAACGCCGTCGTCTTCGGTGTCAGAATACATCTTCTCTTTAGCCACCACAAAGCCCGCTTAGCAGACGTTTTTTTACGACTGTGGCTTGCTTGGCGTCGTCCCAGGCACTAGTCAGCATCTGCGTCGTCGCTCCGAGGAGGTCAACCTTGAGTTTGACTCCCAAACGAAGGTTTGTCAGGAGCCTCTGCACCAGCCGTCGCCTATATCCCACCTTGAAGGCCTTGATAATGCCTTTGTCGAGAGGCTGCAGCTTCGCCGTAGTGTTGGACGGCAAAAATTTGACGGGTATGTTTTTCAATGGAATAACGACGTTATGGGCCGAGCAATTGTCGAGAAGGAGACAAACTTGGCGGCCGGACTTTTCCATCTCGGTATCCCATGCCTGGATCACTCCGTGAACGGATCGCGTGTCATACAGACTCTTTCGTTGGATGCTTAGCGAACCGACAGGCGTCTAGCGTTCTTGAAGAAGAGTGGCGCTATACTCTTGCCGATAACGAACGCCCGCAGTTTGCACGAGCAAACTGCAGCGCATCTGCATTTTGCGCATCTGCATTTGCAAGGTGCGCATCTGCATTTGCAGCGAGCAAAATGCAGATGCGCACCTTGCTCATTTTTCCACCATGGCATTTGCTACCCTTCATGTCCAACGTCTTACTTGACAGCATCTGCAAAAACAGAGCAGTTTCGTCGGCATTGCACATTAGCGACGGCGAAAAGCTGTTGCAAATATCTGGCTATTCTTCGGACAGCCACTTTTCAATGCTGTCATTGCTGCTTGTTGCCCCACTTTCGCCGGAGAGGGTTTTTCGGCGATACTGTAGCGCTTTTTGAAGCGTAGCTGCCACCCGGAGCCACCAGTGAAGTCGTCTTCTCCTAGCACTGTTGCAAACTACTTCGCGTTTTCCATGAGCATCGGGCCGTCCACAGGAATGTTGTTTGCCCGGTTCTCCAAGAACCAGGCGTACAGAGCTTTCCCAACCTTGTCGTATTCCGGTGCACGCACGCGACACGCTCCAGAACGGCCGGACTGCGCTGCCTTCGCCTTCACGTCAGCTTTGTTGCGCAGTATTGTGCTCAAGGGGTAGCGAGGAATTCCGAATGCCTCGGCAACCGACGACTTGTTTTCCCCAGCCCCACCCGTCGAATGATGTCCGCCTTCGTTTGAAAAATCAAAATTCTTCCGTTTTTTGGTCTCTATGGCTCCGAAACACGTGGCCCGGCGCCCCGAACAAAACAACCACAACAAACAAACGAACAATATTTGAAAGGGATGGCTCAAGGCCGCATGGGGAAGCGCAGGGAGGGGAGATGAAGGCCTCAATAGTGTCCCAACATGGAGGAGTCAAGAACGAACCACCACAGTGCGGATGAAGTCTGTTTGAGGCGGCCCTTCGAACGGATCCCGTCCTCGGAAGCGAGTACTCAGGCAGGCCAATGTCTGTCACGTGGCCCTACCAGACCTACTAGTCCCATACAAGGTGATAAACGGTTGGCTTCAGCGACTGCCCACATGCGCAGCGGACGTACGACTGGTCGCATGGTGATGCCGCCGCAGATGAAAGGTCTTCGGAAGCTGCTGCCATGGAATTGCCGCGCCTCATTGTGGAGGCATACCTCAAAACAAACACGCACCACACCTCGCCTGCCTCCCGTGGCCGGCAGAGCCACCATTGGCCAAGCGCAGTCACCGCTCCACCGCTCAAGCTCAAGCACGATGAAACCGAGCGCATCCAACCGGTTTTACTTCCTCTTCGCACCCAATCACTCCCCCGCGTTCTCGCTACCATGCAGGTGTCCAACGTCACTCAAGCGACGCGACGCAGCCTCTCTCTCACCGAGCGCGAAAGCGCGCGCGAGAAGTCATCGTCCGGAATCCTCCCAGGAGAAGCGCGCTTGCAGGGGCACTTGCCGCGCGCGGCTTCGATATATCGATTGTGCCGGTGACCGGGAGTTCGATACCCGTGTACAACAGTGCTATACAGTTGCATGGGATTTCCAAGTGGATGTTTAGACTGCTCGATATATAAAATAATTCGATATATTTGGGTTCGACATTTGTTATCACGCATATAATCTATTTATGACATCTTAATCCATTCTAAATGGGATTTCGGGTACTTTCGTTGCATTTTGGTCAGTTTCAGCTACTGCTTCTTGTACGTTATTGCAGGTTTTCCCGTGTTAGGTCGGTGGCGGCTATTACTGTTGAGCATTTTTTCAATAACCTGGCTTTCAACCACTTCAGGTCCGTTTTGGCTCTTACTTATTTCAGTTAGGGTGGTTTTATAGGCTTTAGGTACGTTTATGCTGTGATATAACCCCCATAAGCAAGCTCAGGGCACGGCTGGCTGTACCGACTAGGAAACGCATATACGCCGTACCACCTGTTGCGACGAGAGGGCTCGACAGGGCATGGGCTCGAATCCGGGCGCCGCAGCGTCAGTGGCACTTCTTCTGGCGACGTCACATTCGTAACGGACATGACGTGAGTGACATCCATGTACCCGGGCATAAAACACTCACCTATATTGAAAGTTGTCCAAGGCAAAACAAGGGAACCAATCCTTCCTGTCGTCTTTCTTACTGTCAACATTGAAGGTACTCACCGTATCTCCCGTCCTTGTCTCAGACATGCAAAAGCGCGCATACACGAAACCGGTTTGAAATTGCCTAATGGTTTTGTAGTCCGTAAAGTCACCACCATACAGTCGCTCGCTTTTACATTACAGGTATCCGCGCACTCGGTGGCATCGGTCTCGGACTCCCGAATCGAATGTACCTCCGTTTACCAAAACTCCTATGCGGGTACGTGTTACTATGTTATTATTTGTCATCGAGAGAGGGTTTGCACTCACGCAAAACAAAATATTGCGGGGGTAAGCATATGGCAACAAGCGTATTCCCGGATCACCAGAAACACATTTTCGGCAGCCCAGACTAGGGCCCTTTCAAATAAGGTATCCCCTGAGGTTGTTTCATAAGGTTGTCTGTGCTCCTGGAATTTGTACCCATTAATGTCAAATAAAGCTTGATTGATTTAAATGATTGATGATTTGATCTCTCTCTCAAGAGAGAGAGAAAGAGTGGTAAGAGTTAATGCCGCGATTAGGCTTAGTGTGAATAGACCTAATGTTGTGTCAAACGACGCGACAAGAAATCGAAGAGATCATTGTAGGTGCGCCTGCTAGCGTCGTTCCACCTCAACGCGTAACGTTAGTCTTGACGCCCAGCAAAATCCTCAGGGGCCTTAGTCCCTCAAAGAATCAAACAGAACGTCCGGTCAAGAGAGGAGGCGTTGTCTCCTGTTTGGCCAAGCTCGACGAAGATAACTGTGATGTGGGATTGGCCACTCGCCAGATGTCTTCTGTTTCGCCAAGCTCGAGGAAGCTAGCTGTCATGCGGGATTGGCCAGTCGCAAGATTCCGTTCCCTGTGGATACAATCCCTCCACGTCCTACACGCAGTCAGCGCCACCTACTAGCCCGTTTCGAGCACGCCTTGTGTTGTTTGGAACAATTATTGAAGGGACCCCCCTCCCCCTTGTTCGGCCTTGAGGTAGCATAGTGAGTTTTGGCGTGAACGACCTGCGTTCGAGCCCCAGGTGTACGTGTTTTTGCGAGACCCATGGTTTTTGCTTTACTGTCAAATGTTCTCTTGGCTCAATTCTACGAATTCCTTTCGTAAATAAGGGTGGTTAGGTACGTTTCAGGGTAGTTTGTGGGCGGAGCTTCGGTATATCACCTCGCTCAATTATTGTTCACCATCACACAGGATGTGTCTATATCGCACTCGTGGAGGAGTTGTTTTGGTTCTTTATCGCATAAGAAAATACGTTCAAAAAAGCTGACAGTACAAAGACACCGCAAAGTCAAGCGTACAAGAGAATATTAGCGCAAGTAGGAATACATCAAAATTTAGGTAAGCAAACACAAGCGTTCAAAAAAGGGAACCAATCAGGTGGCTGTTTTCTGGTTAACCACCCTCGAAGAAGATAAACCGTGGTGATGCCGGATTGTCCGCTGTTTAGCCAGCTTTCAGAAAGATGATGTTCCGTGTGGGGCTCAGTTTCTCGTACTCGTGAGAACACGATTCTGCGTACGGGTGTAGAGGTAAATAGCTTCATTGTAATATCCCAATAAAAGCCACTGTTGATTCACATTGTACCTATTCCGTTTAAGGGAGTTGAAGCAAAGTTTTGCTGTTTAATGCTTACAAACTCCTCAGTTATCCTCGTTTCGAAGGCGTTTTGCATTGTAGCGCAGCTGTTGAGAAGGCCAATGTGGGAAAAGCGCAGAATTTGAAGAAGGACTGGCAGAATCACACACCACGAGCGCCGATTCTGTCCGTCCCGTCAAAAGGCGCGCTATTCCCCCCTTGAAATCTCACCCTCAACTAGCCCAATATGGCATCCTCTTGTTAAGAGTGATTGTGAAATAAAAAAAAAATTAAGGAAGCTCGAAAGAACGGGTAAGACTTGGGGGTAGCGAAGCTGTACGCAACATTCACGACCATCACGAAGGTTCACGATTGCAGCTGATTTGCTTCTCCTTCGCTGCCGCAACGACATTTACTCAATAATCGCTGCTGTAACGGCGACGTTCTTTCGCTTTTTCGAAAGCCTTAATCATTGGAAGCATTAATCACCTTGTAGGGGTGTACGCTATCACTTGTCAACGCGTAAATGTGGGCTAGTTGGTTGGAACTATGAAACATGGTTAAGTAGCGCGGTAAGGACGAGACAAAAGTAGGGAGCACAATTAGCGCTAGTCCTGTGTGCTCTCTACTTTTGTCCCGTCCTTACCGGGGTACTTAACCATGTTTCATATCACTTGTCTTTCTCGTTCCGAGCAAGTGTTGCTAGAATTACGGCGAACGCTAGAGTTTTTAAAGCACAGCTTTGCTACTGTCGTCCAGCAGTTTCGCGGAGGATGCGCAAGTTAACATTTTGACCGGAGACACACACCCAGCGACCCGCCCCTCAAAGCGCATCGTCTGATTTGCTGGGCCCGCTGTCAACAAGGCGCTCAAAACTCCGCTTTCAGTCGTTATGATCACGTAGCGGCGGCGGCGCTACGAGAGCGGCCGCCCATCTGATCGGCAGCCGACCGAACCCGCAGCCTCCCACGCATTCGCTGCTTAGTCGTCTCGGGCTATGTGACTCATGTTGCGCCGCGCTCGCCGTGAAATAGGAACGCCGCATTCACCGAGAGTGAAAGCGAGGCCGGGCTTCCTTTTGTGAGCGTTGCACGTGACCGAACCGCTTCGAGCCGTAGTCGGCAATACAGCTACATCAGAGGTTAACCAAGTGAAACCAAGACTCAGCCGCCTAAGTCAAGCTTTTGCTTTGCATATCAAAGGTTAGCTGAGTTAAGCCGCAACCACTTTTGGCCCGATCTTGGCCAATCTCCCTACGTGGCTCCCTTCGTGGGTATGCTTGGACTGGCAAAAGTGCGCAGGGGATGCTCGGTAGTAATCCCAAAGCACGCACACATGAGCGATACGCATTTTCTTGGTTTTGTTAACTTCAGGCCGGCCGCAACAGCACCCGCGCTCGGCAATTTCTTGTTATCTAACTGCAGACACGAAAAATTACGATTTGCTAAACAGCTTCGTTGTTAAAATTTCCCAATGCCAGCATTGTGGCTCATGCTAGTTTCAATTGCCAAGACTTTAGTTGACTTGTCCTCTTCGTGCATGTATTCATCCCTAGTAACGAAGCAACTCACCCAACAGCGTGTTTTATTGAAGCTCTTTCTGTACAGCATGTTAGTGCTGGGCGTGGACTTCGCCGAGTTCCTGAAAGCAGCGACAGCCTGGCGGCGCTCCTTCGAACCAGAGTTGGGGTATCAGTGGCTGCCCGGAAACTGGCATTGCTTGACGAGGGGTCCACGTCGGCTGGGGCATGACAGGCACTCCATGAGTGATGGGCTGTGGCTGTAACATAAAAGAAACGCCGTTAGCCACCGATTGCATTAGAATCGTTGTTTCCATTTTTACTGCTGGTCAATGGAACTGTCGTCAATCGCCCGTTTGTGCAGAACGGTTTGGAGCACCCCAAGTGACAATTTCCTTCAGGGACCTAGTAACAAATTTTCCTGTGTGTTGCAGCCTTCGTCGGCATGCAGGCTGGATACTACTTGTTTACTCGGCTTGCAACCCGAAAACGCCTTTCTCTACAATCTTAAATCTTAAATTTAAGTGAGCTGCCATGGTGACCATTGAAAACTCAGGAGAACCATTGAGAACTCAGGGTGAACATTTGTCAATATTCGCTTGAGCTTAATTATTAAAACAAAAGAAACGAGGCTCCATAGTGACAGGAAGATGTGTGTTTCATTGAATTGGGGTTTGGGAGAAACGACCGCTTGATAACTTATACGATGCCTTTAATACCTTTAAGTTAGACGCAGGGGACGTTTACGGTGTTTAATTGTACTTTTTTGTTTTAAGTGCAGTGAAAGCAATCACTGCGGCCGTTTCTATGCTACGAGCTAAGCAGTGATAAAAACGACTCGACAAAAAGGCGTCCCAGACAACGACGGCCACCTGAAACGCCATTCTGTCAGGCTAGCTGCTGAAAAGTTAGCTTACGTGGGAAAACGACAATTGACTTCACACTCCAATACCTAGAAATTTGCATGCCAAGCGAATGGCTTCTTTTTATTGTGGTGATTTGTAAGCACGCACGAGCAACACTTTCGTAGCTTATTACCTACTTGCCGAGCTTATTTATCATTTTGCCTAGTAAATACATTCTTCTCATGCATCTAACCGCCTGAAGGTGCCCTCGCGTTAAGGCGCCTCATGGAAGCGTCTGTCAGTAACTCTCGTTTTGCGCGTGGTCTGCAAATAATATGAAAATTGAGTCAGCGAAGAACCTCGTAGACGATTAATACTCCGGTTCCGGGGTGCACAATTGTCGCCGGGTGTGCCGGCTTGGGCGTGAGGACAGCGTCGTGGTACGTGGGCGGGGGATCGTCCAACCACAGAGAACAGAGAGGTGCATCCAGGGCGGACATCGGAGGACTCGCTCTCCCGTTCGGCGCAGAGCGGAGCCGCGGGCTCCGAGGTTAACTCGGTGGCAATCTCAACTGGAGGCGCGCCGTAGACCACAGGAAAGCCGGTAGTTTGGATGGTGGGAGTCCTTTCAGGTTCTGCGATGACGTCATGAACGTGGCCTGCGGCAAAAGATAGAGTTTCTGGAGAAGAGGTGAGCCGCACTTTCCGGCAATCTGTAATTGAAAGGTGATTAAACTTTGCTTTGCTTTCAGTTTCTTTGGAAAGGGGAAAGGGGAAGGAAAGGGGCCCGAAACTCTCTGACTGGGGGGTTGTCGACAGTTTCATACGAATATATACTAGAGAGAAATCTGTCGCTGCAGTCGCGGACCGCCGTGGGCGGTGCCATTGACGCTAGCGACGTTCCTCGCCTACTTAGCTTAGCTAGCCATGTGGCTTCTTTTGTCTCGAAGCCAAAATCAACAAAAACTGTTAACAATTTTTTCTTGTTCATTGTACATTAAGGTTCTAAATAATTACTGACAAATTATTCTTTTTGGAGGTTCAATTTTATATTAACAAAACAATTTTCATGAACATTCCACAGTAATATTGTTGCTTTTTTACCGCCAGAGCCAACTTTTCAGCCTGTTCATAAGCCATGCCAAGGACAAGTGGAACGTGCCTGCCTGGTATATGACAGAGCGCTCGCTGAAGCGCGGCTCCCCTGGACAGTGGCGCCGGATTTCCCTCTGGTAAAGACTAGTATGAAACTGTAAGGCTGTCGACACCTTATTATGCATTAAGCTTCGCATTAAGGCATTAGGTGATACCGTCACCGCACGTATACTCTCAGACGAGTAAGACCCTTTAATTCACCACGCACAGATATCAGGCTGCGCATGCGTAACGCGCGTAGCATGCGTTAACGCGTGCATCGCCGTAACGTTCATCGTAGCACGCCTAACCGCACTGTTTCCACGCATGCCCAAATTATACCAAGTTGCGGTCTCCACAAAACAGCGAGTTAGAGTTCAATCTGTGTGAAAAGGCTGGAATGTCGTTGCGGTAGCGAAGGAGAAGCAAATCAGCTGCAATCGTGGACCTTCGTGATGGTCGTGAATGTTGCGTACAGCTTCGCTACCCCCAAGTCTTACGCGTTATTTCGAGCTTCCTTCAGTTTTTTTATTTCACAATCACTCTTAACAAGAGGGTACCATATTGGGCTAGTTGAGGGTGAGATTACAAGAGGGGAATAGCGCGCCTTTTGACAGGACGGACAGAATCAGCGCTCGTGGTGTGTGATTCTGCCCGTCCTTCTTCAAATTCTGCGCTTTTCCCACATTGGCCCTCTCAACAGCTGCGCTACAATGCAAAACGCCTTCGAAACGAGGATAATTGAGGAGTTTGTAAGCATTAAACTACCAGCAAAGTGTGGGGACCCGCCTCTCGTCTGGCTAACGAGAAGAGAAGGTTAAATAGATGGTGTTGCGCTTTGGGATTACTGTACACGTTTAGAGTGAAGAGCTTTGCGGCTCCTCTTTTAGTGGGCAAAATCTTTATGAAATCGTAAGATATTTCTACACTGTCGAATTGAGTCCTGCTGGCCGGGATATTACGTTGAATAAGTTCTGCTGTTTTGTGATCTCTATCGCTTTGGAAGGCTTTATAGCCGGGCAGTTTGACTGCTTTGCCCGTCTCTTGTAGGGCTATGACATCTGGGGGAATTTTGACTGATTGAACGAGTAACTGGAGATTGCACCTTTTCTTCGCGAAACCTCTACAGTTCCACTGCTAGATTCTAACTGAGCGGGTTTTATTATTGGGTTGCGGATCTATGTTGAAGTCCCGTTTGATGTCCTGTTTGGGGGACGAGCCCTGTGGAGGTGGTTATGTTTTGCACGCCGTTACTTATGAACCAGTGCAACTCATTTCGGAGATCTTCTATGCTAGCCTGCATGGCGGTCATGTTGGACTGTAATTCGATCTTATGTTCATGAAAGGTCTTTCTTACTGAGGTTAAGCTCTTTTCTAGGATGGTAATTCTTTTATCTACCTCGTCATCCTCCATAGGTTCCTCTACCCTATTTCTGGCGAGTAATCTACAGCTCTACGCTTAGAGGCAGGGGGGTTTGTATCTAAGTCTCTCTGGGGGCGGTTTTCAAGTTGCGATTTCAGCACCTTATTTTCTTGTCGCAGAGTGTAGTTTTCTTGTCTAAGAAGTGCTAAGTCCGCTTTTATGTTAGCCAGCTCCTTGACTAGCTCTGGAGGGAGGGGGGCGGATGTTTGAGAGCTTTGGCTGAGCAGTGAGAGGAGGAACTGAGGCAGCTCACCTTGTCGCTGCCCGGCTGCTTGTTCGGGGATCGCTCATTCGATGCTTCCTTCTGTTGTTGCGAGCTGTCTTGTTTCTGGTTACACTTGTTTTCGGTTTCTTTTGTTTGGTTGTAATCGGATGTCGTGGGGCGTTCTTGGTGGGTGGTGTTGGCGTCGTGGTGGTCGTGGCCTGCAATGGCCGCCTGGGCGTAGGTCTGGGGTTGCCGGCGGGGTTGAAATCGTCGCGGGCAGTCCGCTGATCCAGTGACGTTTGGGCCATCACACACGATGCACTTCGGGAAGCACGTATGGTCTGCAGCAGCGTTGGGAGTCCCGCAGGTGTTGCACCTTGGCACTGGCTTTGTATTGGGGCGGACGTCTTGTCGATGACTGGGCTGGCAACAAGCTGTGCAGACCTGCGTATTGCGTTTAAAGGGCTTGCACCAGTATGTGGCGGCTCTGTACCTGATCCAGAAAGGAACGTGGGTGCCATTGCATAGAATATGTGCCAAGCTGGAGGTTTCGAGGCGTTTTGCAGACAGGATTTGCAGGTCGGGGTTGTAGTTGGTGACGCTGCGGAAAATGTCTTCAGGAGAGTCGCCTTCGGGGATATTGAATATGACTCCAGAGACGGTGTTGGCTGGGGTTAGACGTGTGCGGCCATCTCGTATCGTCGATCTTTGATGTGTAGGGATTGAATGGAGGCGTATTTTTGAGCCTTTGCTCAGCGGGGGTGCTGAAGAGCAAATAGGCGTATGGTGAACCAGTATCTGATCGACTATGTTTCGGGCAATACATGTTTCTTGAAAGATAGAATTAGCCAGTGTGGCCTGGGGCACTGATCCAAGGTTGTCCTCTTGGGCGTAGGACGATTTTAATGTCCTCCTCGGGCAGCGGCGATGACCGCGGGCCACGGCGGGCAGGTCGGTTTCAGGCCCCGTTGCTGCCGGGTGCGTTGTTTGTTGGGGGAATTAGAGAAGACTCACTTAAGGCGTGCTGATAGGCGCGTTGCCGTTGTCGTATTACTTCACACCCGACTTGGTTGAGTTCGGAAAGGTCGAAATCCTCTCCCTGCACTACGACCTCCATGGCCGCGGCTGCAGGCTTTCGTCAGGTGGCTGGTTGCGGGTAGGCCTGGCCGTTAGGCCTAACCGCGGCGTGGTCCACAAAAAAGTGAAAATTGCATCCAGGAAAACACAGGAAAGTCCAGAAAACTGATATCCAGCCGTTCCTTACATCTTCCGACGCAGACGGGCACTGGTTTTAAGGGCTCTTGGAGGGAATTCAGCTCAACACTCGAAAAGTTGGCGGAGCTTGGCCAGAATATACTTGAAGCTGCCTTAGCAATTCGGGTTTAGTTCGGCACGTGTATAGTCCTTGTTCCCCGTACATTGAACCGCATCAAACAGAGTTGCTCACACTCGGCTTACTTTCCTTTGCAGCCTTCACTGCCCTGACCGTCCTTCCGTACATCTTGAAGATTTCCGGGCCGAGAATCACCCATTTCATTACGACGTTGTGGCCCATACTAGGCAGGTAAGCCCGACCGTCGTTACATTCAATACTCCACGTGGCTGGATAGCAGCAATTGGAAAAAATGAAAAGCGGCGTCTCGACATTGAAGAAAAGAATTTGTTGGGTCACTTGAGTATGCTTACTTAGCTTGGACGCGGAAGTGACATTTTTACTGCTGGCACTAACTGCTTCCGGCGCTTAGGCCATGGGGGCGTAGTTGCGCGGTTGACAGCACTTAGCCGGCGCGAAAATGGGCGGAGCAGCCGACGTCGAAGCATCATCCACACCGAGGCACAGCGCGAGTAACTGCGACACCTCGGACCAACATGGTGGCCTCTTCGCCTGGCGTGCTGTGAAGTGAGGAGAGCACGGGTACCTCTAACCTCTCGAACGAACACCAAGCGCTCTGACGGCTTTCGCAGTTGCGCTGTTCAGGTGGAGAAGCTGTTGGGCAGTGCGCTAGCACCCGATGCGTCAAGGACAGGACAGTATGTTGTGCCGGAGGATGCTAAACAACCCATATACTGTATACGATGCTCTTCCCGCCAATCCGACACAGGAAATGAAGACAGGACAATTACGATGGCCGTGCGTCTCTATTGCTGAAATTCCGGGGTGAATATGGCAAAGTAAAAGCAGCGGCTTCAAAGCAAAATCAATGATCACGCTGCAAGCTTCGACCGCAGCGCCCCCCTCCTTCCCCCGGTGCACATCCAATGACAGACTGCTGTTATTTAGGCCACCTGTACGCACGGTGCGCGCGGGAACAGGCAGAGCGGCGCACGAGCAAATCCCTTTGGTGTGGACGGTGCGGGGGCCGAGCGCAGACGTCGCCGTACTGCGTGTACCCCCGCGACGCCGATTGGGGAAATCGTTGATTGTAGGGTTTAACGCGCCGACGCAACGCAGGCGATGAGGGGCGCCGTAGTGGAGGGCTCCGGATTAATTTTGACCACCGGGGGATTTTTAACGTGCGCCGAAATCACGTACACACGGGCGTTTTTGCTTTTCAGCTCCATCAGAAAAGCGGCCGCCGTGGCCGGGAATCGAACCCGCGACCTCGTGCTCAGCAGCGCAACGCCTTAGCCACTGAGCCACCGCGGCGGGTATTGGGGAAATCGTTATTCTCCAAAGGGGGGCCGCTGGCAATTTGGCCGCCCGATGCAGGGGGCCGCTGCGGGAGCGCTCGAGATGGCCCCCGTACAGGGACAAAAGGACGCGGCATGCTTTCACCACCTTGGGTGGCATACTCCCCGTGCCTATGCGTCACCGAACTCGGCTAGGGCGCAACGCATGCCTTGCGGTTTCTTGTTTTCTTTAACCTTTGCCCTTACATCACCTAGGGTATTTATGTCGAGCCCAGCGAGAGGAAGGGAGTGTTTTGCTTTGGAACTTTCAGCAGGTCATGGATATAGTCCCGCCGGCGCCGGCTAGACTCTGGCAAGCTTCTCAGCTTCCTTGCGGGCTATTTGTGCTTCCTTGTATATATCCTGTAAATATTCTTGTACGTAAACTCTACATAGTTCGGATATAAGCATCTGCATCGTCCCTCACGGTGACACGAGACACCGCGGCTCATTTCTGGATACGGAGAAGCCCAAGTTGACTCCACAATGTCCGGTATTCTTTGCTGTCAAGAGGTTACCATTTTATTGGGACGCTTTTAGGGATATTTCAGTTATACTAATCCGGATAATGCTTCACAATGTCTTCGAGATGTTCATTGTGCTATGGCATGCGACGTCTTCCCATATTTCAATGGCTGCGTACTCATGCCAGTGACTTTGTAAGAAGTTGAAGACTGTGGTCTCTCTACCTCCAATATGCATAACCCTAGCATTGCACAAGGCATGCACTCATGCACTCTGCGAGGAACCACCGCGGGTTAGAGCTATTTGAGCACGCTCACGATACTGAAACGTTGTCGCACCAAATTAACACCGCCTCTGTTGGGCAGGTGCAGAAGGGGGCGACAAAGGAATATGCCCATGGTACGGAGGGAAGACGTTTATTTTATACTAACGTTCTAGTCACATATTTTCCAGACCCAATTACATATTTTCATTACAGGTACGTACTTCGCGTTAGGTGAAAGGGGCGATGGGGCGCCACACGCATGTGTGCGCGTCGTCGGCGCAAAGCCAGTGGGCTATACGGTCAGGGCAAATTCCGGGGTGCGCGCACGTTGTGCGCGCGCGCATCGCCGTGCTGGCCAGATCGGCTCGCAGCAGCGAGGGAGACGGGGTCCATTCGCTCACAGGCGCTTACCGCACGGCGTGATTGTCGAGTGGTAGGTACGGCCTTACTATATGCAAGCGTAGGGGCAACACGAGCAGCCTTAAGGCACGGGCCGCAGCCGGAAGGGCTGGTGGGCTTTCGCCGGCGCAACAGAGTTGCAGCCGGCTTGTAAAGAAAGCGTCACATGCCTTCGGCCAACGCCTTCAGCGTCCTGGAAGCCTCTCCCCGAACGGACCCCTCCGCAGGGCGCGCATTCGCGTTCCGGCGAGAGGGGGGTTCGGGAATCATTCAACAGGACCAATGAGGTGAGGTTAGCTCGACTACCAGGGCGGAGCGCCCGCTGCGTGACAGTGTTTTATAGCCGCAATGGTCGCTGCAGCCTTCATCTCAGGCAGGAGTTTGAGAAGACGAGCCGGCTCGGCTGTGCACAGTGGCGCCGAGACGAGCCGGCATTTCGGGGAGAGAAGGGAAAAGCGCCGCGACACGCCACAAACCCAGTGATCGCGCAACGGCTTAGGCGTCAGGATCCCCACACTCCCTTCACCTTAAATGCCCTCGCTGGTCTTAGAACAGTTGACCGGCCATCGCCCAGGCATGCAAAAGACATCAAAGAGTAGAAAAGTATGCATGCATAGGGCAGTCTCAGTCCCCAGCCCATACAAAAATATTTACAAACTACACTACCAACACTACCCCCCTCCATCACGAATGATACATACAGGAAAACTACACGCGATTCTGAGCTACATAATACATAGTAATCGGTTCCACATGCATACACAAAATGAAGCTATTGAAATATACAATGATTACAACGAACGCGACACTATAATAATAATAATGGTAATAATATATACATGCCATGTGATACTACGGTACATATGGTTACAAAAAGAAAGGAGCACACACTACAACTACAAAGGAATTAGGGCCGGATAGCAGACACAGGCATGTTACAAAGTACGGTAAACTGCTACGAAAAGTACATTATGTGCAAAAATCCCGACGAGTCCCTTTGGCGGGTCTCGCCAATGTCCAGCAATTGGGAGCGCAAAAGGTTCTCGGTGGAACGTCCAGAAGGCGAGATAGAGGCTCGGAGTGCCGGAACAAGCTCACCCCTATGTCGAAACAGCAGCGGGCCCTTACCGACACAGGGGCAAGCAGGCTTGTGTGGACCCGCGTCCCGACGGCAGGGCGACAGCGCCCACCTTCTCAGGCCAGTGACGACTTGTGACGAGGGGGTGCCGGGCAGCAGGGGACGTGGCTTGAACAGTACGCCGGCAGGTATGATGACCACGATGGCGCTGCTCAGGAGTGGGCCTCGCGGGGCACTCGATGGGTGCCCCGCCAAGGAGCGACCTGCGCTGGTGGTCACCGCTGCTCTGTGTGAGCGAGGCAGCAGCCGGACGACAGTTGTTGAGCCCTGGTGCCCATGACGCATGGTGCGGTTCCGATGACACCGCCATATTGTCCGCGTCTGGAGAGGGCACCTATGCCGCAACTCGCAACTGGCCGCCAGTCCCGCCCTCGTCGGTGCAGGGCAGCCCGGCCACGTTTGCCTGCTGAAGGCGGTGCGCAGGGGGTACATGCCGTTGACCCCCGAGTCAGCACAGCTGTTTAGGGCCCGGTAAAGTTAACGACGCGGGAACCCTTCCCCAATCCGTCTGTTTCTCTGCCCGTGGACGCTAAACCACACTGGTGAGGAACCACATGACGGAGGGCGCACCGGACGAAGCAGAAGCCACTCGCGGAATGCACCGTTGGGTTCGCTGAACCCGGCAGAAGCACACACCACACGCACTCACGAATACCCGCACAACATGCGCGTCACAGAGTTCGTGCCACCGGGGCCAAGTTCCTTCGCCACAATGCGGTGCGCCCCACTCGTAGCGTACGCCCGGCCCGCGTTTTCCAGGAAAACCCAACCTCCCGGTGGCATTGAGTATATGGTCCCCCAAAGTCTGGCCTGCTCTCCCAACTTCACATAGTTCACGAAAGCCGGGGCCGCGGATGGCCGAAATCGGACACTTTCAAAACAAGCCCTTTACTTCTCGAACCCCGCGTGCGAGGAGCAGGGGAATGTCCTCGAAGACCAAGCGAGCTTCCACAGCATCACCCTCGCTCTGCAGCCAACACCGTACGCCTCCGAAAGAGCAACTCCAAAAGAAAGCTAGCCCTTGTCGCTACTTAGGAGTAAGTAGAACGAACCATAGAAGATAACTCGTCCTACATGCACAGACTAAGGAGGGTTCCTGTACCCAGACAAATAACTAAAAAAACACATAAGAGAGACACAGCTTTACATCGTGCAAAAAAAGTAACACTTAACGCCTTCAGCAAGGCCAAACAATCGAACCATACAGAACCATGTAAAAAATGCCTTCACGCTACACGCTATGGTACAAATGGTCAACACAACTCCATCCTGCATTGCAGTGCGCTAAAGCAAGCACACAAAATAATCACCCAAACAAATGGGTACTAAATAGACCATTCGCCCTCAGCAGGCATAAAATGGAACATGATACTACAAACAACGCCCCGCAACATGCACACTTTTACAAACAGAACAAAAAGAGAAACATTTGCTTACAACTTGCTGGAGGGTAGAGGAAACTGACCACACACAATGGGCTGGGGCGGCCAGGGTGGACGCGCTGACTGAGACTCAAAGAAGTGGTCAGCACGGGCGGCGAAAGTACCTGCCGTTTAGTCTCTATGATTACCGAGGCGACCTTTTCGTGACGTTATATTGATCAGCCGGCCGAGAGAAGCCTGGATCTACGTGGGTGCCTTGTCATCACCGCGCAGAGCCACTGTGCTCTAGCGCCAAATAGTCAGCCCGTGACACCCTATCACTAAAGCTCTGCTTGCTTCTCGGCAAAGGTCCCTTCAAGTCACAGGCGACTATCTGCCAAGGACGCGCACTGTCAATTAGTTTCATCATTCCAGGCCGCTTTCCACCGCGTGCTTCCACCATTTGACAGACATGGCTGAAACGGCCACCGCTAAAATAACTCGCTTCGTGCCGGGCTAGGTCACGGAGTGACTCAGTTCACCGAAAACGTTGGAGCGGCCTAAATGATCGGCCAATGGTTCGTCATGAGCGTAGCGCAGCAGTACGCACCTCAGAACTTGGTGTTACCATGCTGAATGGGCCAATTGCTCCGTTATCGGTGGCTACGCACTTCAGCGCCATTCTTTTGTCATCCAGCAGATATGAGTCCCCCGCGGCGTCGGCGACACACGCTGACTGCAGCCCCTCCGCGCCCACAACAGGACAAGTTGCATCTCGGCGCGCGCCCGCAGCACCACCAGCTGCGTCTCGGCGCTCTGTCTCCCTGAGACCGTCGAAAATCCGGCGACAAATCGGGTCATTCTGCTGGGCGGCTAATAGCTCTTGACGGCTGAATGCGACTACCGTGCACGCGGCATCGCTTCCCCTTGCTCCCGCAGCCATCGCCCACCCGCTTTCCGGCGGCTTGGCGTTTGCGAGAAGCGCCTCTCACTCTCCGCCCTGCAGGGTGCCCGAGTCGGCACGAGTATTCTCAACTCTGGGCTCTCTCTCGCCACTCGACGGCTGCGTGACTGTTTCGCCTCCTTCGCGGGCGCTCGGTGTGGCGTCGCCGGCTGAAGTCACACCTGGACAGTGAATCTTGGTTGATTACGAAGCACGAGATAGCGCGTCAGCTACCACGTTTGTGCACTACCGACCGGGGGCGGCAACAAGCATATATCTCGCGTGCACTACTCCGAGTGGCGGCTGTGGCTATTTTCCCGGAATACGTACACCGCCGCTCCAGTGGGGCGCGGTTGCACCGTCGCACTGCCCCGTGGGGCTGTGTTAACGAGGGGTGCACGCACACTTGCCTACAGAGGGGCTGTCACCTCGTCCCCGCCGCAGCTACCGCTAGCGGACGGTGGTCCAGCGTCGTAGCGGTGCATAAGCATTAAAACTGATTCTGGTTGCGTACTCAGCTTAATTAGCGGCCAAAGGCTAATGAGCCACTGGCCCCACGTTGGGCGCCAGTTTGTGGTCTCTCTACCTTCAATATGCATAACCCTAGCACTGCACAAGGCATGCACTCATGCACACTGCGAGGAACCACCGCGGGTTCGAGCTATTTGAGCACGCTCCCGATACTGAAACGCCGTCGCGCCACCTTAACACCGCCTCTGTTGGGCAGGTGGAGAAGGGGGCGACAAAGGAATATGCCCAGGGTACGGAGGGAAGATGTTTATTTTATACTACCGTTCTAGTCACATATTTTACAGACCCAATTACATAATTTACAGTACAGGTACGTACTTCCGGTTAGGTGAAAGGGGCGATGGGGCGCCACGCGCAAGTGTGCGCGTCGTCGGCGCAAAGCCAGTGGGCTCTTCGGTCAGGGCAAATTCCGGGGTGCGCGCATGTTGTGCGCGCGAGCATCGCCGTGCTGGCCAGATCGGCTCGCAGCAGCGAGGGAGACGGGGTCCATTCGCTCACAGGCACGTACCGCACGGCGTGATTGTCGAGTGGTAGGTACGGCCTTACTATATGCAAGCGTAGGGGCAACACGAGCAGCCTTAAGGCACTGGCCGCAGCCGGAAGGGCTGGTGGGCTTTCGCCGGCGCAACAGAGTTGCAGCCGGCTTGTAAAGAAAGCGTCACATGCCTTCGGCCAACGCCTTCAGCGTCCTGGAAGCCTCTCCCCGAACGGTCATCTGCGCAGGGCGCGCATTCGCGTCCCACCGAGAGGGGGGTTCGGGAATCGTTCAACAGGACCAATGAGGTGAGGTTAGCTCGACTACCAGGGCGGAGCGCCCGCTGCGTGACAGTGTTTTATAGCCGCAAGGGTCGCTGCAGCCTTCACCTCAGGCAGGAGTTTGAGAAGACGAGCCGTCTCGGCTGTGCACAGTGGCGCCGAGACGAGCCGGCATTTCGGGGAGAGAGGGGAAAAGCGCCGCGCAACGCCACAAACCCAGTGATCGCACAATGGCTCGGGCGTCAAGGATCCCAACAAGACGTAAGGCGGAATAGTGAATGTTTCGGTGTAATCTTCTTTAAATGCTATGTTTTCATCCTACTCATTCTGCGCATGTAATCCTTTTTTACAGTCTTCGGGCCATGGACAGGCAATCCCCGGAGCTTCAACAGAAATGGCTGGGATACTGGATTATTTTCGCGTCACTGAACACCTTTGAATGGGTGTTTGTCGCCTTTCAAAGGACATTCAGCAAGATATACCTTGTAAAGGTGAGTAAGCACTATCAAACAGTATCATCTTATGTGATTTTACTTTAGTGGCACCTTATTGCATTTGAGACGCATTTAGTTGTGCTGTGTTCAATGTTGGCCAGTTTACGGCGGGAAGGGGCACAGTCAAGCTGACGCTGGGTCTATCTTCCGACTCGTCAAGAACCAATAACCAAGAAACTCAAATGACATCCTTACCCGCCGTGGTGGCTCATTTGCCTAGGCAGTGCGCTGCTGAGCACGGGGTCGCGGGTTCGATTCCAGGCCGCGGCGGCCGCTTTTCTGATGCAGGCGAAAAGCAAAAACGCCCGTGTGTAGGAGATTTCGGCGAGCGTTAAAGATCCCCAGGTGGTCGAAACTAATGTGAAGCCCTCCACTACGGCGCGCCTCATTGCCTGCGCTCCGTCGGCACGTTAAACCCTACAATCAATCAAATGACATACTTGGAAACATCAGCAAATTCTAAAGCTTCACCTTAGTAGGAGACACAGCATGCACTGAAGTGGGTATTGAGCCATGCTGGTTTAACTTAATCAGGGGAAATACAGCCAGCTGGCACACGGAGATAAAGAAGACCGGACACACAGGACCACTGAACAGACGGTCGAGCCCAACCTAAACTCTTTTACAGCGGAGTGGAGTTTTGTACACAACTATTTTACGCATACAACATAGGATCTCCTCTCCTTCATACTGCAGTTCTTTCCCCCCGCACGAAGCGCAGGTCAAGTATATGAGTGCTTGTTTTGTTTCAATAAACGGTTTGGTCAGGGTTCATGTGTGTGCATTCTAGTTTTTGTCAGTGAACGCGGAACGCCGAATGTTCAGGCTGCTGACGAAATTGAGCACGCAGCTCAAGCAGTGATTCCCGAGTAATTGTTAAGCATCAAAGTAATGGCTACGCATTGCCAGATAAATTTGGACATAGGCTATCACTAACGACTCTCGATGTCATGCTAACAGCGGCCTTGCGGCTGTGCATCCGAATTGCGTTTGTGTAGTGCTCATTATGCCTTCCCCTTTATTACTGAACGTCCTCTCCATTTACCTACCCAGACGATATCGATATCTGTTTGCACCTAACCACACACTTCCTAAACGCTCGCTCGTGATGGCCGAACGGAGTCCTCCATCGGAAAACTGTTAAACACAGGCACGATATGTCAGGCTGGAGAAAGAGCATATACAGGATAAAAAACTGGAATAAAACCTGAGAAAAGCAAAAACCACGGGAAAACCACAACCAGAACATGCATAATCGCAACCAACGTATGTAGGTTTTTTGATGAACGCAGCGATTCAGAGATAAGTGTGACCAGCTTCGCCCTAGTAGTACAAAGCAAGAGGCCGAAGGGGTTCCATACATAAACCTTAGCATGGGCTAAGGAACGTGCCTTCAGGGTGTGAGAAATAGTTTAAACGGACGCTTACCCCTCTGGGCATAAACACAGAAAACGCCTCATAGCATCCCACTGACCATCAATCTCAGCCAAGGTCAAGCCGGCGCCTCGCGACCATGGCTGCGCGAAATGAGAGCGTGTCATTCTTCTCAGCTCCAAGGAGTAGTAAGGGGTGTGGAGAAGATAAGGTGTGACCAGTTTTTTTTAGGTACACGCACGCTCCACAGTATTTATGGTGATTTGTAATTGCACACCTGTGAAAGTAAAATAAAAATCTACCGTGTCCAGTAGTAACCTGCAATTCACCAGGCGCGGAGGATCAGTGGCTGAGGCACTGGCTGCTGAGCCCAACGACGCGAGTTGCACACTGTCCACAACGGTCGCTTTTCTTGTGGGGACGAAAGACGCAAACGCCCGCATGTTGCGATTCGGGCACACGTTTATGACACTTACAAGGTCATATTATTCCGGGGCCCTCCAGTAAGGCGGGTGTCACGGTCCATGTGTACGATCGGTGCGTTAAACACCGCACATTTAGTCAACCACCTGTCATGCGAGTTTGCAATCAACCCCGTTATGTTATTACTGACTTTTGTCTGGTTATTCTTACTACTGAATAGATGTAAGAATACCTATTCTTAGATATGACACGAATTCTTTCGAAATGAGTCATATGCAAGAACCAAAACCAAGTCAGTAAAACTGCACCGACGAGAAAATACCAGGCAATTTTACCCTTGAAAAACGGTGGCTAGAAAGTAGGTGACATATTTCACTCCAAACGTGTACGCAGACAGAAGTTCTTATCGAAAATGAGCAAGATCCTGTTGTGACACAGATCAAAGTGAGCCAAAGTGAGCCTAATGGGTTTTCGCTTTTGGCGTGGCTCTCTGGACTGTTTCGCGTGATTTTTGAAAAGTTTTGTATGCTTTTCGGAGCTTACTTAATATTAACTAAGACAGCAACTAATACGCCATGGGTGAAAGATCTGTCAATATACGTCGAAGAAAAATTGGACAGAAGAAGTGAGCGATATGAAAGTTAGAGATGTGAAACAATATTTTTTTCTCGTGTCCCCTTTCCTACGGAGTGGATCTGGTTATTAATATTTTAATCCCATATTTACCATTAAATACTAAACATATTTCCTCCTGCTTACAAGCCATGGTACATTTTTCTGTCGGTGGATACGAGCCAGTTCATTAAGGTATAGAAGAAGATGTGAACAGCCTTCTTGTGACGCATTTTAGAAATTTATGGCAAAGCAATGAAAAGCTTGCTTACTTCGTGAGGGCTTGCCTTCCCGCATGCCCAAGAGAATTATTTAAGTGGAAAATTTGAAAAGAGCTGCTCATGGTGCCAAGACGACTCACCTTCACTTCGTTTATAGCTGTGCTGTTCTTGAATCTCTGTTTCTATGTTTATTGCATTTTCCATGAACACTTCATTGTACCATTCTTAAAAGTCAATTGCCATAAAGTTTTACAGGAATGCCACGCCAACTTGAATGTCTCGATTCAGTACGAGCCCAATCCGCACTTATCGTACCATTATTGTACATCTCGTATTTAATTTTTTGTGGCCATGAAATTTCCCTAGCTGACATGTAAATATGTGATTTAAAAGCTTTCGCAGCATTGCATTTAGGTTCGCTGACAAATTTCCGTCTTTTTCTCAAATTCGGATGAGGTGGACTTGCCTGACTTCAAAAAAAAAAAAACGCCTAAGGAATTCCGGTAGCCCCAGTTTCCCTAAACGTAAAGAGACACTGACAGTATTTCAATGGTAAGCGATCTAGAACAGGGCGCACTGACGTACAGAACTCCTATAAGAAAGCCATGAGCTCAGAGTAAGAAGTAATGCTGCAGGAGGGAAAACATCTCTTCCTGCGACGGCCAGATAACGTCAGAAGCACTTGTCGCAGGTTAAGCTAGCGAAATCTGTTGCGGGACATAAAACTGCTCGGATCCGGCATTGGCATTCCTCTGCGCCACCAGAGCGAGGCGTCGCCACTGAACGAGTGTGGTCCGCATCATTTGGTTCCTGATGTGCCGCTACGAACTCCATCCATGGAGGAATATCGAGTTTTGTCCGTTTCATGTCGGCTTCAAAATGACGTTTTCGAGCGAGCCTTGATTGGCCGAAATCAGGCGACTCGATGTGACGCAGCACGTTCACTGGTTGCAGGTCTCGCAAGAGCAACTACTGCGTGCCTGGAATGGACGCGAAATGGGCGTCTTCGAAACAAACACCACTCGGAATTTCGCTCCAGCTTCCAAGCTTCTAAGTCTGCGATGCTTTTTATTGTGGCATTGACCAGGTCACTAGGCCACGGCCGCCACGATGGGGCTCCGGATCATTCCATTTTCGCTCTGTTGCCACGAGTGAAATTCCAAAAATGCCCTCCCGCTTTCTGAGATGGTGTGTACAAGAGGTGCACTCTGGCCTTTCCTCCGTGTCTCCATCCGAGCAGCTGCTGGTGCTGGCTGCGTCCGCCGCTCCACACCCGCTCTGTCCCGCCCGGGTGGTGTGCTCCAAGCTCCTCCGGCACCGGGTGTGGCTGGACGGGGGAGGCACGGCGCAGGGTGGCTACTCACTCGGCGCCTCTTCGGCCGCGCACTTCTCTGATGCTGCCACGTCGACCATGGACAACACCGAGGCGACGTCCACAGCCCGGCCGGCACCGAACAAGGCGCCACCCAAGAAGGCCGGCTCTGGTGGCAAGCCGCAGAAGGGGTGAGCCATACATGCATGTTTTGTAGCGTGAGCTACACTGGCCGACGTTGAACAGATTCGCGTGGCTCTTGGACAGCCGTGCTGTGCATGAGCGAGGAGCAGTGACGTCTCACGGCGCACCGCTTGCGCGCCGGAGGAGCCGCCACCGCCGCTATTGGATTGGATTGTAAATTGTTTCATCAGCAGTAAGCATGATAATCAGCTACTCCTAGAGAACTACGAAACCTAAGAATAACCAGGTGAACTTTAGCTCACGCTAGGTATATCCTGGTATAGCAGAGCTAAGCCACTGCTTATTTTTTTCCACCCGTGTTTGCCATCGCAAGCAGGAGCAGCAGCAGCGCAACTCTGCATACCCTGATAACTTGTGGCACCATATCTATTGTGAAAATTCCCTACTCATTAAGGCCTCTGTTGCTAACGTTAGATTTTCCTATGAATCAGCGTCTTGGCCGATATACCACTGGCGCCTACATACAGAAGGCGTCGTGGGTAATGTCATACTAACAGCGGAGATGAACCAGCAGTTTAATTAGCGAAGATGGCAGCATGTTACTGATTTTGCAGCCGACCATCACGATGCATTGTCTCAGTGTCAACCTCGTAAAACGTTGGCATGGCACGCTGCAGGAAGTGGTTGATAACTGATTGAGCAACCACCCATGCCCTAGAGTGCCCTACAGGCAGCTCTATGAAAGGAAGATTGTGGCTTTCTGGCCTTTCTTTTGTCAAAAGTGGCTGTCAAAAGCGTTTATTGCCCCAACTGAAAGATAGCTGGCCAATACCTCCTGCATTGCTTGATTGACGTAGTTTGAGCGCTTGAAGAACACCAGAACCGGAATAGAGAGAAATTTTTGGGGAAGTTATTATTGGGAAGAATAATTAATCGCATAGGTACTCCGTGACCTCCTATTCAAAATACTAGATATGTTGGCTGACTAGGTTTTAAGACCATTTATGATTTACGGAAATAATTTAAAAGACCCGTTGAAGGGGCTCATTATTAATAGAAGCCAAGCATGTGTTGCCTCCAAGCTTAATTCAGAAAGCATACTTAACGTATGCTTGAAACCAGCCTTTCTTAAGACTCCGAAAAGTGCCCGAATAAGAATAGGTTCCCGAATATTTTAGAAACCTTCCTTCCTTCCTTCCTTCAGGCTAACTTCAGTCATATTTCAGAAAACTTCTTTACCGGCCAACTGCACTCAAATTTCACCTCGACCAAATTTACTTTAAAGGTACAGTACGTACCACCAAACCAGGTAGTACATGGCTGCTGGCCTTATTAAACTCGTTGTCAAGTAGCTAGAAATAATTCAAATAGCACCATCGCAGGTGACGCTGCACCTTCCATCTGATCGCGCGAACAGCCATGAAGCGGAAGTAACATTGCATCCGCCCGGGTGCTTTTTCCGCCGGCCAGCCAGGAGAACGGTTCGAGCTCGACTGGGTGCGCTTCTCGTGTGGCTGCTGCGAGGGAGAAGCGTTCCTAAGCCATTCTAGCCAATTTAGCTTTGCGCGCAGGCTCGCTCCGGACGGCCGGCCGCATGCGGCCGATCGCTCGCCGTCTAGTACGTCACTTCAGCCTGGCCGTGATGGCCGCGTTCTTCTTAATTTCGGCTTCAAAGTCTCCACTTTTGTCCGGTATTTTGTGCCATGAACACGCGTAATTGAGCTGTCATACTTTGTATCTCGCAGTCTTTTTTCAAGAAGAGTATACGGAAAACGTTTTCAAGAGGTTAAAATTTTGAGTGCAGTTCCGAGTAACTGAGGCCCACATAGACGAGGCTAGCGCAGAGGTGGGCTGGACTTCTGCACCAAATGGGATGCACGCCCGCGTGGCGAGCGTTGTCAAGGGATCGAATCAATCAGCTCATTACACGGCCGGTCCCTTGTACGGAACTTTCGCTTATTATTACGGCACATATTTATTTGCCGCTTGCACTAGCTGTAGCATTAGAGATGACAATTTCTTTAGGAATTTCCCCACACTATCATCCCATTCCTCAAGTGCTCAACTTCGTTCTAGCAGTGAGTTCTTTCTCGCGAGTGGCGACAAACTGTAGCCGCACATCCTTGCGTGCTTCCGTGTGCAGACGCAGCACCACGGTGCCGGTGCCGGCACTGCGACACGTACACCATCCGTGCCGGTTTGCGAGTGGGTGTCCGGCCGCATCAGGATGGTCGGCGTGTGCAAGGATAATTTGGGCTTTCAGAAAACCTTTCCTTCTTTTGAGCTTTCCCAAAGCCCCGCGCAAGACTCAGAGAGCTAGCGTCACAGTCTGCAATGTTGGTCGGGAGAGGGCATGCTCCATATAGTTCGGGAGCTACCTTATCTGGAGCTTACTCTTTGAATCGATAGGTCCAGGGAAAGACCTTGTAGCAGCATCCGCAGCAGCACTATCGTGATGGGTAGGGTGTGGCTTCACACGAGAGGGAAGAAGACGAAGTTGGTTACCAGCCTCAAACGCCAGCACTACGTCGGCGTCTCTTTTCTCCGTGGCGCTGGCCCGTCGGCCACAGGCGTCATGCAACGATTGTGGGTGCGGGCTAAGCCTCTTTACGCGACGGCCGGCAGGACGGTAGGCTGTGGGACTGCAACCTGTTTTCATTGTAAGCTCGGTATTAAAGCGCAGCTCTTATGTGCCCGCTCCTGTAGTTTCGCGGCGTCCCTCACCGTCGGACCCGTTGTAACCCAGACATCTAGGAGGCACCTGAGATGTACCGAGGAGGAGAGCAGGGCGGAAGGGTGAGGGGGAAAGTGGTATGCCAAGGCCGCGCGAGACATGCTTGGCAGCGGCGGCGCACTACGAAATAACGCCAGAGTACAGCACGCTGTCGTGCGTTCACTGATGACGCGATCGCTTGTTAAGGAGAAGGAAGTACTTCCTGAGGCGAGGCTCAGTGCTGATAAAGCGAGAATTCGGAAGTGCATGCCGCCGCAGCAGCAGCTATGCGCCGTCGGCGAGAAGACGGCAGTTAGCGCTCAAATTTTGCATTTTGCCGCTTTTCTGATGGAAGCCAAAAGCGAAAACGCCCGTGTGTTCGAGATTTCGGCGCAAGTTAGAGATCCCAAGGTCGTCCATATTAATCCGGAGCCCTCCATTCCGTCTCATCGTTTGCGTGGCGGCGGTGCGTTAAAACCTCACAATCGGTCAATACTTAAGTTACGTTTCTTATTAAGGGGTAAGCAATGTTTAAGGGATACTTAATGATAAATTACTTCAGTATTCGTTTTTAAAATTTCGGATACACTACTCTCCGATTTGGTCGCGTAAAAATATCTGCATACACACGAGATTTAGTATTACACGTGCTCATATCTAACTGTCGAAAACGTGTGTGACCAAGATATTTTGGCACTCTCTACTGTTGCCATAGATAAATGAAGACCACAAGCAATGACAAGTCGGGGTGGCAAAACTGATGCCGAAATATTTACTTGCTCAGAGCTTTAATGTTTTCTTCATTGTCAGCTTTGCAAAGTTTGTAATTTAACCTATTGCTTTCTCTTTTCAGGAAATAAAGCGACCTGTGGGAGCCAGGAGACGCCAGGGACGCATTCGTGTCCTGCACTAACGATCGACTCAAGGCCGAAACACTGAGTTCGAAATTCTGCAACACGACCTCTTTAGACATTTTTTGCCGATCAAAATGGAGTGTCATAACAACAACCACCCGCATTGCTGCAATTATATTTCAGCCTGTGCAACTTGCTGTAACTACAGCGTGGTTTACTCCTTTTTGTTACTCACCATTATAACAGGGTGCATATTTGAACTGTTTGTGTCACTGAATGGCATTATATTGTCGTGTAGCCGAGAAAGATGCGGGGTTCTTTCAGTAAACAAGGTTTTTATGAGCGAACTTTAGTTTGAAAAAAAAAAAACCCTAGCTGCAAAGAAGCAGTCAATAAAACAACACGCACAGTCGAGCATTGGCGATTTAATTGCCGCGGCGTTTGAGCTGCAAGCTTTTATCCCTCAGTACTTTTCTTTCTCGAACCATCCAATGAGTTCGAGAACACTGAATAGCAGTCCAGTATAGGAACCACAGGGCGCAACCTCTTCCTGTTAAACAAGACTGCTCGTAGCGCCAAGGAGAAAATTGGCCTCGTATCTCTTTCTTTCGTTGCAAATGTCGGGGAAAGGCGATAGTCGACTGGCTATAAGAGAAGGCAGGCAAGCTATCAGAGAAGGGAGGTAAGTAAATGCCTCCCTTTTATTTCTTGTTCACCTCTCATGCCGTTCCCCCCCCCCCTCCCCCCGTCTCGTTCCTCCCAAGGTAACGCGCTAAAGGTTTGCTCCGGTCAATTTACTTTACCGCGTTCCACTGCTCTAAGTCGGGTGTCTCGATGCCAGTGCTGCGGAACGGCGGACACGCGCGGGAATCGAGGCACCCTACGACAACGTTTATAGAACCACGTTTGCCTACACCACGAGCGTTCCAAGCGGAACATGGGGCCTACCTAGAGGAACTCTTCGTTGCTGTTGCGGTTTGATTTTGTTAAAATGCCACCAGGTAGTGCGGGCAACACGAGGCGGCGGTTTTCTGCAGTTCATGTAGTCTTTTATTTGGTATCGCAAAACCCAAGCATCCGTGAATTTTTGCAAACATTCGCGAACTTTGCAAATATCACTCATGTATTGATTTTCTGCCTTATATTTGCGTAATGTCTTGTTCTTGTTGAACAATGTTGACAAGTATGAACATTAACACTGGGATTAGACACTTAGATTTGGCTGTGGCTATATAAGACTATTGCGAAGTTGCTGTTTCACTTTGGCCGGATGGATTAATCGTGTCACAGGGAGACAGAGAGATAGACAGACATGCAGACTAACCAAAATTTCTGTGTTTAAGTAACCCAAGACCGACTAACGTCTTTAATAATAAACTTCATAAACTGGGGTGGTAAGATTCCAGGCGAACAGAGCGTACGATCTCGGCCCGCGTGCACCGTCGTGGTCTTTTGTCACCCACGGGAACAACATCGTAGACAAGCTGGCCCACGCGTGGTTGAATTCTCTGGGGTCCGAAATAGAGCCTCAAAAGAATCACACTGAGATCGCGTAGTCGGATCGGAGTCCAAATCCACACAAGCGCACCTACGCGATACCAGATATTTCGGCACCGGATGTTGCAGCGTTCGGCGTTCATGAGCTGGTGGTCCATTGAACAAACTCAAGCAAGCTGATGGGCCCTCTTTGTATTGTGTATAGTTAGCCCTTAACGTTGGCATTGATGCCGCCGCTTTTTACGTGCTGCAGCATGGCGTCGAACGTTGTCGTCGGCTGCCTTCCATACACAAGCTCGAACGGCCTCATCGTCATAGTTTCCTGAATAGGTTTGTTGTACATAAAGTTTAAAAAACTCTAATAAAACATAACGGGGGAACAGCTTATTTGAATTCATTGCTAGAGGAGGGCTTCCCCACTCTATGACAAGGGAAAAATCCCGAGCCATCTCCATTAACGTGAAATCTCGCGAAGGGCGAAGCACGCAGTGTATAATGCATTCTTGACGCCTTGACGTTTTCGCCCGCTGAGATGAAACCGTTGGGGGTAGAGGAACACAGATTTGCTGTAAAATCTCGCGTCTTTGAAGCACGAAGCGTTCTAGAGCGATGCGTTGGAAAACTAGTGCCCCGGTGTGTTCTTTTAGAACGCGTTACGTTCTAGCGTAAGGCGTTGGAAAAGGAGTGTCCCGGTGTTTATAACCGTGACTACTTGACGCGACGATGATGACAGGAGACGCCGACAGCCCGAGACCCTAAGGGGGTTCACCCCTAAAACGTGACCGAAAAAAGTTCGTCCCACACCTTATGGTCAGCGTCTACGGACATAGCATATCAACTATCGCCTTGTTGAAACGTTCGGTAAGTACGTTCGTTTGGGAGTAGTAGGCAGTGGTACTTCGCTGATGCGTGCTGCTGTAGCGTATATTGGGCTAATTCTGTGCGTCCTGGAGTTGAAGCCGTTCCGTGGTCCTAGATAAGAACTTCAGGTGCTGCATGTCGTAGCGCAGTTTTTTGGCGACCTCTGGTGCAGTCCCCTCGGGAAGAGCGGAGGTTTCTGCGTATCGCGTCATGCACTCTGTGGCTACAACGATCCACTTGTTGCAAAATCGTGACATAAGCCACGTGTTTATAAGCTTATCAGCTCCAACTCGATGGTGCGGCGACGGGCTGCACACGTTTGGCGGGTTAGCGGCGTCTTTCGTCGCTGGCCGTCCCCCATAGCTCCGTAACGACGGCTCACATGGCTGCCGAGAAGGCTCAAGAGAGTTTTTTTTTTTCCCGCTAGGTTCGCGCTGCGCGAGGGAAGATAATATGAGATGGCTGTGATCGCCAGAGTAGGTGATGTAAAGGCGCCAACATGAACGGTGCCAGCGGGTGATATTGTTACGAGGCAGAAACATGGAAATACAATGCATTCACAATATTTAAAATGCTGAACAATGCCAGCGAGAGAGCACAAAGACCGGTAGCTGAGGAGCGTTTGTCGTCCTTTTATAAAATTCAAACCAAACAGTACATACCGTATCTCTCCTCATATTCACATAACTGTTCCGTGACAATATTTGAAATGGCGCTTGTTGCCTCAAAGGCGGCCCCGTGCTCGCAGGCAGCTCGATTGGGTCTGGGAGGCCGGGGCAGGCGGGCACACCGGCGGTTAGAGTATCTAAACGCGTTTCTCATTCCGTCGGCGAAAAAAATTAGCCGCGTATCTGCTCGTTTCGTTGAAAATGCCGACAAAACACGATAGTCTTTCTTGACATTTCCCAAGTAAATGACTCCCTTTGCTTTCCCGCTCACCTCTCATGCTGCTCCTTTTCCGTCGCGCTCCTCCCAAGGCGAACACACTAAAGGTTTGATCAAGTAAATTTAAATTTACCGCGTTCCACTGCTCCAGGCTGGGTGCATCGATGCAAGCGCTTCCGCACGGCGGAGACGCGCGTGAATTGAGTGGCCTTACTACAAATTTGATTGAACCACGTTGCCCTTCTCCACGAGCGTTCCAAGCGGAACGTAAAACGTGGAACGTTTCGTTTCTGTTGCCGTTTGATTTCTTAAATACAGCCATGAGCTATAGGAGTGCTGGCAACGGGAGGCGACGATTTTATGCAATTGATCTAGTATTTCATTTGCAGCCGGCAATCCCAAGCATTCATGAATTTGGAAATAAAAGAACACTGCAGATATCACTTATGTATAGATTTTTCGCCTCATATTTGCGTAATGTCTTCTTCTTGTTCAGCAATGTTGACAAATATGAGCGTTGACACGGGACTCAGACGTTGAGTATATATGACTATTGCGCAGACATTGTATCACTTTGGCCGGTTGGCTAAATCGAATCACAGACACAGACAGACAAACAGACATACAGACAGAACAAAATATCAGGGATTAAGTAGCCCACGAAAGACTATCGTCTTTAAAATCAAAAGTGCAAGCCAGCATCTTTCACCAGGAACCATTCCCGCAGTAGATCTGTGTGGCGGCGTGCAGCGCCGCGCCACGCCGCCCCGCAAGCTGTTTTGCTCGCACCGCTCTCCGCCGCCGCCCAAGTCCCCAGAGGAAGAACGCAGCGGGGATGCGCTCCCAGGTTGCGACGCAATGGTTACGTTACTGAAAATGAATGTGAAGCGGGTGAGAGAAACGCCAGCTTTATTTACTTATTTCGCAGGAAATAACACGTCGTTTCTCGCCCAACAAAAGCCGGGAGTGGTACGATCCTTCAGTTACCACAAAATCTTGTTGGGCCTTGAGTGACCTTTTAAACGTCAATATTCGGGTTTATACTTTTAAGTTGCACATTACGGATGCACTGTGGTAATGATCGAATTATGGGATTGAATGCTCTGCATGCTAAACCAGAAAAGGGAACGGAGGCGGGACCTGGATCTTGCGGAGCACATTTATTTCAGGTTTTTATGCAATCACACTGCTGTGAGGAACATAATAAAATAGGAAAAATGCTTACAAGAGCTACAAGTTAGCTAGTTTCCACCCTGTCTTCGCGGTAACTGGCTCAACTTTTGGCTGCGTGCCCGATCAGTCCAAGCCTTCGACCGGTGGCGGTAGCTTTGACGATTTAATGGCGGTAGCCATTAAATCGTCCAACGAACGCCAAAGCGTATGGGCGACCGGGGCAGCCATAGGCAGATCTCGTGCCGTTCAGCTCCGGACTGAAGATGGTTTTAATACCCTCAGAAGCGAAACCGGTGCCCGAGCTCTTGCAGCCGGCTGCAGCAGCCAGCAGCCAGCAGCCAGGGCTCGGTAGCTGTGCCACGACACGGTCTAACCCACTTCTGTTCGCCATGCAGGATTTCGTTTGCGCTATCTCCTGCGTGCTGGTCCCCGTTCTTCTGGGCCCAGTATCAGCCATCCACGTGAACAACCCTTTCCCGGCAAGCCTTGTCACCATGGATGACCAGCGCCTCCTCCCAGCGTTGGCAACCGCAGTTTCTACGGCGCTGGAACCTGCAAACTGGGCCCTCGAAAGGGAAATCAAGGCCACACCGTCATCGACTTCATCAGGCGCACTGTGTATAAATCGTCCCCTCCTGCCCGGCGCGCTCTGTGGGCTCGGTGGCTGTGCCACGACACGGTCTAACCCACTTCTGTTTGTCATGCAGGTCAGTAACGAGTATTGCCTTTTCGCTAAAAAATCAAGCAATCGATGCCTTATTCAGCTACCGAGCCCCCAGTGCTGTGTTTGTATCGTGTCTGATTGCATGAACACTTTTTTCTCTGCTGCTGATGTTATCTGGTGACATCGAAAGTAACCCTGGACCCCCCACCCTAGAAGAAATTCTAAATGAACATAAAAGCTTGTCTTCCGGTCAAGCCCAGCTTATTGGTGACATGCAGAGCCTAAAATGCCAGCTCTCTAACACCGATAAAGCAATCTCCGCACTAGGCAAAATAATCGACAACCTATAATCGCACTACCATCAGGTTCAAACACTACAAACTGAATTAGACACCATAACAACCATCACCTCCCAGACTACTAGGCAGGTCTCGGTACTGGAGGCTCGACTGGACGACGCTGAGAACCATTCCCGAAGGAACAACTTGCTGTTTTACGGAATAGCGGACGACACGCCATCCGAGACCTACGTACAGTCTGAGCAGCTAGCTAATCACTGCGTTCTGCAGGGACCACTTCAAAGTATCTATTGAATCAAAGGAAATTGAGCGTGCCCCCCGTCTTGGTCGCCACTCTCCAGACCGGTGTCGGCCCATAATAGTGAAATGCACCTTTTTTAAAACCAAGGAAACTGTCCTTGGTAATGGTCCTCAACTTAAAGATGCCGATTTTAGCATTGGGGAAGATTTCTCGCCGCAAGTCCGGAACGCACGGAAACACCTTTTTGCCTTTGCTAAAAAAAAATCGGGTCCTTTCCTTCTACGGTACAAAACATTGTTTGTGGGCTCTAAACGGTACGTTTTCGATGATACAACCGGAACTGTCCAAGAAAAATCGTAGCAACCCCCTTCCCACCCCAGTTCGTTAAATGGTTCTGTTCTTGGTAACAAAGCTAATCTCTGTTTTTCGTTTATATTCACTAACATTCGCAGTTTTCTTTCTAAACGCGACCACATGTCGAACCTTGTATCTTCATCCAGTAGCAGTTTACTTATACTAACCGAAACGTGGTTGACTGCTGACGTCACCGGCGGCGAAGTTTTGGCCGACTTGTGCAACTTTAATCTCTTTAGAAACGATCGTCCCGGCACACGTGGCGGGGGCGTTCTCTTTGCTGTAAACAAACAACTCTGATGCTCTGCTTTTAAAATAGCCTCTGACCTCGAAATCGTATGGTTGATCTGTCGTTCCGCACCACAGTTGGTGCTCTTAGGTGTTTGTTACAGGACCCCTAAAAGTAGTCCGGATTTCTCTTGCGAACTTAACAGTATTTTAACCAAACGTTCGAACAAATACCCAAATGCTCGGGTCCTTCTCTTTGGGGACTTTAACTTCCCAAACGTCGATTGGACAAACCTAACCTCGCCAGCACCAAACGCAAAAGAAGCTAATGAATTTCTTGAAGTCTGCCTAAACTATAATCTTACTCAGCTGATATGAAAACCTACTCGAGTAACTTCCGATACCGCCAATATTCTTGACTTAATCTTAACAACGGATCCGGGCAGCCTGTCTTCTATAACATATCTAAATGAAATAATTGATCACAAAGTCATTCGCGCTAATTTTAACTTTCTTCCTGAAATACGTCAAGCTTGCAGTAAAACAGTTTGACTATATGATACGGGGAACTATGAGGCCATCATTCGTGAACTTGACGCCTCTCTTCCGTCGTTCCAGGACGGTTTTCGGGATCGATCTATTAACGAAAACTGGTTACTCTTCAAAAACAAAGTGAACTGGTTAGCTGATAAATTCATCCATAAGGTAACTTTCCGTCCCACCCGCCAGAAACCCTGGTTTACGAAGTCATTAAAAACACTTGAAAACAAGAAGAAACGCCTTTTTCGTGCCGCGAGGACTAGAAACAGTGTTTGCGCATGGGAAAAATACGACATTGCAGAAAAAGCATAATGTTTCTTATGTAGCGTTACAATATTTAAGAGAAGTGCGCAACGCCAAGTACTCATTCTTTCACCCTGAACTACCTAAAATCCTCGCTGATTCACCAAAACGCTTTTGGCAAGTTCTAAACCCACATGACACCCCCTCTGTTATCCTTACTAATCAGTCTGGTCAAGAAGCAAGTAGTTTTGAAAGTGCCAATATGTTTAGTGTAGCCTTTCATTCGGTCTTTACGAACGAACCTGACCCTACTGATACGGAACTGTTCTCGGTTAGTCTGCCTGAAATGCCGCCCATAAGCATAAACCTCTCTGGTATCCTTTCTTTATTAGAAAAAAATGAAGTTGTCATCCTCTACTGGTACGGAATAAATAAATACCAAGCTCTTAAAAACACAAACCACATATCTGCCGAATTTTTGTTATTGTTGTGTTCTCGATCCCTGTCCACAGGAATTCTGCCTTACGACTGGAAGTGTGGGAAGGTCATTCCAGTTCACAAATCAGGTGACAGAGACTGTCCGCTAAATTACCGCCCCATATGACTAACCAGTGTGCTGTGCAAACTCATGGAACATATCATATACTCTCAAATCATGCAGTTCCTTGATTCCAACTGCTTTTTTAATCGCTCACAACATGGATTTCGAAAAGGCCTTTCATGCGAAAACCAACTAGCCCTTTTTCTTCATGACCTGTACACTAACCGACAAACTGATGCCACCTTTCTTGACTTCACCAAGGCGTTTGATAAAGTACCCTACAAGCGCCTACTAATGAAGCTTTCTCAACTGAACCTGCAACCCGACGTTCTAAACTGGATTGCCCAATTTCTGACTAACCGCTCCCAATTTGTTTCCCTTAACAATGTCCAGTCTAACTCGCTTCCTGTAACGTCCGGTGTACCGCAGGGGTCTGTCCTCGGCCCGCTTTTATTCCTAATATATATCAACGACTTGCCTAAAAATTTACCATGCAACATTCGCATGTTCGCTGACGACTGTGTTATCTAACGCAAAATAACTAACACTTCTGGAAATATAGCCCTACAGAATGACCTTAATAAAGTGTTAGACTGGTGTAACCGCTCGCTAATGACCCTTCATCCTAAAAAAATGTAAATTAGTTTCCTTTCACCACCGCAAAAATCCGCTCCTATTTTCCTATGAAATCGCTGACATACCTGTCGAAACAAGTGACTCTTATAAATACCTTGGCGTAACACTAACCCCTGACCTTTCCTGGCGCACGCATATTACTAATATCATTTCATCGGCTAACCGGTCATTAGGATTTCTAAAACGCCATCTGCGTCACTCACCCTATCACGTAAGAATTTTGGCTTACCAATCGCTAATACGACCCAAACTTGAGTACGCATCATCCATTTGGAGCCATCACCAAGTTTACTTGATAAACGCCACCGAAGCTGTGCAAAATCGTGCTGCTCGTTTCATTCATTCTTCCTGTTCATATGATATCAGCGTGTCATCCCTTAAAAATGAGAGAGAGAATAAACTTCTTTATTAGCAAAAAGAACAAAACGAATCTGGTCTGTCCACTCTTTCATCTCGCCGCAGAATCGCTACACCATCACTTTACCACAAGCTTTATCACAGTTCTTTCAGCCGACCACCTTACATCGCTCCCGCCGCGCGCATTCCCCCCGCCGCCGTCTCCCGACCCCGTTCTGGCACCACAACTTTTTCGACATCTTTTTTCTGCCGCGCAGCTGCAGAATGGAATGGCCTTCCCCGCGACATTGTTTCTATCATCTGTCCATCACATTTTGTTCAAAGTGTATCCAAGTACCTGTGTTAAAAAATTGTGGAATTTGTTACATCTCTGTACAACCCACCCCTTAAGTAACACCCTCTTGTGGGGGTGGGGTCTTTAAGGTAATAAAGTGGAGTGAAGCGAAGGTGCTCAATTGACATTGGCCAGGGTGCCACTGGGGCTCCACGTTGCAGACTTGCATTGTTCCGGAGAAAGGCGGCTTTCTTTTTTGCAAAAATGCTGCAAAAGAAATGGGCGAAGCCTGCACTAGGTCACTCAAGGCTAGAACCACAGCGAAGCTGGAGGATTTCCTCTATTCCCGGCCGCGCCGGCCGCTTTTCTGATGGAGGCGAAAAGCAAGAACTGTTGTGTGTTCGAGATTTGGGCGCACAATAAAGATCCCCAGGTGGTCAAACTAATCCGGAGGCCGCCACTACGGCGCGCCTCATCGTCTGTGGAGCGTCAGTGCGTTATACCCTACAATCAATCAGTTAGCAGAATGTGTTTCTACAGTGTAAGCACTAAAGGAAATACCACCACACGTTGCATTAGGTTTGAAATTGTTCATTTACAGGTTACGTCATCGCTTTCACCCTGGTAAAAGTAGTCATCGTCATATCCATCTATATCCTCGGGTTCCTAATGGATGACTGGCGGGCCCGGATCGCTTTGTCCGCAGGCTGTCATTTCTCCCGAAGAAGAACGCGTCAGCACGCTCTAGAACCGGCGGCAACTGGCTTCGCTGTCTGGGTGCCTGTAGCGTGAGCTGTCTCATGCTCCCCCTTCAGGCGCTGATGCACGTGAACTGTTTTCTTTGTATTTTTACTGGGAAGCACGCTATGTACAACCCCCCCCCGAGCTTTCATTCCGGTGAAGCCGCTTTACTCGGCTCCGCTCCTGGGCACCTCCTCCGGAGACCCGTATTTCACGAATGTTATTCCCCTTGGCACCACAAATGTCCCTTTTAAACGTTCCACAATGGGCGGACAACGGCGGCAGCGCCGTTATCGGATGTCTGCGGAGAATCAACGGAAGCGCGAATGGGGGCAACAACGACCGAAAACCGCCACCGCCTTGGCCGCCACCTCGCCGAGTAGGTGCCAATGCTTCGCGGTTGAAGAGAAACTTCAGCCCATAGTTCTTGTATAGCTTGAAAGGTTTTCCGAGCGACCTTCTCGCCGGTATATGTCAGGCCTAAGTATGCTTTCATCACCGGTTGCCGGTTTATGCCTGCACGGGTTGAGGTGGAAGGAGGTGGGGACGCACAAAGGGATTCATGGTGCTTACGATGGCATCCCCGTTGTGAGATTTAAACGTGGAAGTCTCTTGGCTCGATGCGCCCTGTCAGCTGTTCACCGTAATCGAGTTGTTAGGGTCCTGGTTGGTATGTTACACAGACAGTAACATGCCTATGCCGGGGTACGGAAACGGACGGTACGTGTGTTACGGGCGCATGTCATTCGCTTGGAGGATGAAGAGCAGGAATTGAAGGACCATTGGCCCAGAAAGGAGCCCGAATATGCGCGAAAAATACGGAAAGCGCTGACGACGCCGTTACTCCCTGAAGGTCTATGTCGTCGAGTAGCTGCGAATCCCTCCCTGATGTGATGCAACTTTCCCGCTTTGAACACCGACGTTGGTCGTTATTATTTGTTTAGCTTATATGGCTTGCAGAGAAACATTTTTTACGGTTTCTTTCACCTATACGCGTCGAGCGATACCCCTAGCGGCCCGTTCCTAAGTAGTCGCGGGAGTCTCCGGCCCGCTCACTACTGTCGCCGTTGCTTTACCGTTTGTATGCATTCGAAATACATATTTATGTGAAGCAGTCACGCTCTGTTCGCAAATGTGGTGTATTCACGAGAGTAAATATTTCTGACGCGATCTTAGTCAGAATCTTAGTTTGTCTTAGACATTCTTAGACATTCTGTTTGCATAAGCACCAGGTGTGTGACAGGCGGGCGTCGCGAAACCGGCATATGCATGGAGCTGATTGTAATTCCACTGACCGGAAATTTACTGCGTTTATTCAGATGGCCATGCTACGGCTATACACAACGACGTAAATCGGCTTTGAGTGCTTACATAATCTAGCGGAGTACTCATACCTGCCCACGATGGTGCACTTCATACCTCAGATATTGACAAGCCAGTGTGGCATAAATTTCACGAACGTTTTACAAAATACGTGCAATGGATAACACAAAATTCAACGCGGGGATTAGCACGCTGCAAAAAATTTATTGCTGGGGTGCCTTGTCGCGAGGTGAGCGCTCGCAATAGATCATATGCTACATATGTACCTTCCACTAGCAGAGTGCAGACAGGCTTATAGAGTAATCCGCGTCTGCGGCTAAACGATTCTTCGAAACATCCTCCTACGACACAGAAATCCTGCAGAATCTAGCACAAACTGAAATCAGAGCGCTTTATGAGATACCGCACTCTTCCAATGACCCTTTTTATCGTCGGGAACTTATATACTTCAAAAAATGCGCCCGCCGAATGATCAGCTGTTCTTTGACGTACAAACGAAAGAAAAGTGAACTTGCAGCTTGTGTGTGGGATTATTTTGATTTATTTTGATTCTATTATTTGATTTCTCTCCGCATTTGTACACAACGATAGTTAAGCGTACCCCAATGTGGTGATGCCAGCGCCGATGGTCCCCGCTGGGGCGATGACCCTCCTCCCTTCTCCGGGCTTTGTTGTCCCCCCTTCCGTCGGCGGAGTGGCAGGCCTTTGGGACGGCCTTGCCGGGGACCTTCTACGCGGCTTTTGGGAAGGCTTTCGTTTCCTCCCGACCTTCGGGGGAGCCGACACGTGGGAGCGGGGGTCAAAACCCTAATTGGTACGTGTGTTTCTGTGCGCGGGCACCTCCGCTTGCCACTGCATGCGCAATTTGGCTGAGTTTGTCGAGAGCTTGGCCTGTGAGCGGTCGTACGAAAACTCGCTCCTGTGGCGGTTTCTTGGCACCAGAACGCCCCACACCTGTCCAGCCAACCATGCGGCGGTTTGGCACCTTTTTGGCCTCCGGGCCCCTACCAGGGATCGTGCCGCGATACCCCCTTGTGCATGTGGCGTCGTGTAATTGTGATTTAGTTTTTACTGTCTTGTGTTATCTGATGTGCATGCGTCGTCGTCTGCTGTAAATAAGTGTAAATAGACTTTTTCTTCATCATCTACTTGCCTCGTCTCGTCATGGGGTACTTAAGCATCCTCCACGACAACAACACCCACCTCAACAACGAACCTAACTTTATTCCCGCCCCCATGTCTTGGGATATATCAGTGCATTTTGTATCTAGTTGGCTTTCATTCCCATACGAGCTGTTCTCTTTCTTGCGGGCTTGGCAGACCAATACGTTTTGCGTGGTTTCGTTAACTTTCCTTGGTCCTTGTTATAAGGCATGAGTGGGCACATATTTAACGAACCATAGCCTTGGAATATACGTAAAATTTTCGTGTGGCTTCTATTCCTATAAAAGGCATGAGTTATTGTCGGGTATTGGGTAATCACATCTCCGAAACATTTTTCGATGACGTAGAAGACCCAGGAATATGTCCCAAGTGTCCGGCTTCGGCGGCTGAAGCTGATGTCAATCATCTCTTGTGGACGTGCACAGGAACCAGAACAGCTCGGGACAGTGCGCTAAGAGTGGTTGGTCTTCGGTGGGATAAACCGGGGGACTTCAACCGGTGGGTGAACGAAGACCGCTACTGCAGGTCGCTGCTCAACTTTTTACATTAGACCGGACTCCATGCCTACCTCTAGACTTGTACAGAGTCATCAATTTCCTGACTACCTGTGCTTTTGTACCCGGTGTTTTTGTTCTACCTAATGTCTTATCTTTTCTTTATATGCCGCATTCAAAAATATATATATATATATATATTCTATACAAAGCCACAGTCGTTCTCCGCGCTGCAAAACGCTACCAACCTCTCATTGTGCCATTATTTGGTATAAACGAGGTGACAATACAATCAACTTGTTCCTGATGTATTTGGAGGTTACAGTTGTTATATATGTTATATTCTGCTCCCGTCACCAGCGCCAGTAAGAGCGGTCTAGAAGCGCGCATCACCACATCCCCGCATACCTTTTGCTCGTGTTGGAACACTTTACCAAGACGCAGATGTCTCTTGAAGTGCCTTCTCACGGGCGTAACCATAACAACTTGTTTCGGGCGCGGACAGGCAAGAAGAAGCGAAAGAGAACCAAAACACTGCATGAGCCATTATCAGCCACGCAGCGCGCCTGCCGTAAGCGCCGCGGAGAAGCGGTCGCAGGGGGAGCAGCGATCGCGAAGTTCGAGGCGTATAAGCCCGCGCATATAACTGGTTGCCGGTTTATGCGATCACTGGTTGTGAGGGCTGTGTTAAATCACAGCATAACATTCATGCCCTCACTAATGCAATGTCCGTTGTGCTGGCGAGTAGTTTATACGCGGACGTCAAACAGCCCAATATGACCTGTCCGGTGTTCTCTGTGGTGTAGGGGATTGGGTCGGTGTGTTACAAAAACTGTAAGATGCCTATATCACTGCTGTCAAACAGACAGCTCCATTTTTCTCCACGACACTAAGAGCCGTATCCTGAGTCCCTCCTCCATCTATTTGCTCCCTCCACTCGGCCGAGGGGGGGATTCCGCTATGCTTATGCATGGGGAATTCCTTTTCAGGGATCTACCGTGGACGCTTGATTCGAGGAAGGATACACAACACAAGGGAAAGCTGGGGTTCTTCGAAGTTTCCTTCCGGTAATTGGCTAGAAAGTATGCTCCATCGCAAATTACACAAAACGTGTTTTGGTTTGTGGACTCCAGGAACTGCGATCAGCGTCGCAGGTCATTCTTCCCCACAGAGTGCAAGGGCGCTAATTTTTTCTGAGTGGCTCAGTAACGTTTGGTTCGTTGTTGAAGGTGGTTGGTGTCGTCGTGGAGGGTGGTGAAGGACCCGATGACGAGACGAGGCCAGTAAGTGATGAAGAAAACGAAGTTTATTTACACGTATTTACAAGAGACGACGAAACATAGCACAAGACAAGAAAAACTGGATTAAAATTAAAAGGCGCCGCAGCGCAAAAAAGGGGGTTGGCGAGAAATTCGTGGGGCTCTAGCGCCCAGAAACCGCCACGGGAGCAAGTCTTGGGGCGACCACTCTGGGCCGCAGCTCGGAACAAACTCGTCGAAGCGTGTGCGAGCAGGGCGCGAGCAATGCCGCCTCCCCCACAGCAGCGCACATGCCAAAAAGGGTTTTGACCTCCGCTCCCCCCGGCCGTCCCCGAAGGTCAAGATGAAAGGAAAGCCTCCCCCGACGCCTCACAAAAGCCGCCGGCGAGGCCCAACAAAGGGTTGCGACTCGCTAGCGTCGGCGGAGGCCGCCCCAACATTCCGACACCGGATGGGAAGACCCAGCAAGGCCACGAGAAGGGAGGGGGGTCATCGTCAAGACGGGGGTCATCGGCGCTGCAATCATTACAGGCTCTAATCCGGAAAACGTACAAAGCTGCCCTTGGACTCCCAACTTATACTTCCAATGCGCGTCTGCTTTTACCTCGGCCTGCACAACACGCTCAGTGAACTACTAGAAGCACAGCACACTCCCCACCTCCATCGTCTCGCCCTCACTCCCTCAGGTAGACGCCTTCTCCAAAACATTGGCCGGCCCACCCCCTCCCCTCAACACGAACTACAACGCATCCCCCTGTCCATTTGTCAATGCCCGGTACCCAAACACATGCACTCATCCTTCGATCGAGGACGTCGTGAAGCCATGGTGAAGATGCATGATAAACGGTACGGCGCCGAATCCCAAACACGATATACGGATATTGCTACAACTCCCGACCACACCCGCACCACCTTAGTTACTGTGGACTCGAACGGACGTTTGGCCACAGCCGTGACCTATCGAAATCTGCCGGTCACCTCAGCCGAAGAGCTTGCCATCGCTCATGCAACTACCACACACGAGCATCAACCATACTTGACCATAATTACAGACTCCCAACAAGCCTGTCGGCTGTATCAAGCTGGCCTTGCACCACCCCAGGCCCCCACTGTGCTCCAACACCTTCCCCAGGACATTAAAATCTCCATCGTCTGGACCCCAGGCCATGCTGGCCTTGCAGGGAATGAGGCGGCTCATGCCGCAGCCCGCGATCTCCTTACTCGGGCACTCCCAACCGCAAGGACCGACACCGCCGGGCGCCTCATCTCTGACCATCAAATCCTAACTCCGCTGGACTCTACCTACAGCTCCCTCCTCGCGCACTACACACACACCAGAAGAACATACCCTCCTCCACACCACAGTCTCTCCAACCACCAAGCTCACATATATCGGCGTCTACAAACAGAAGCCTTCTACAACCATACTACCCTCTCCCACATATCTGCGTCCATTTTTCCCCACAACTGCCCACAATGTCACACCCCTCTCACAACCCACCACCTTGCTTATTCATGTCCCCACCACCCCCACCCCATCCACTCCCCCTCCCTTGAGCAGTGGGAGTCTGCGCAGACCAGCTCGGCGCCGGAGCATCAAATCACCCTGGTGCAACGAGCCCTAGATTCGGCGCAGGCTCGCGGCCTCCTGGACGTAGCAGGCTGACCACGTCCCTTTCCAGCTCCCTTGGCTGCTCAATAAAAAAATGTTTTTACCCAGCACCCCCCCCTCCGCGCAAGCCTCCACAACGTCTAGCGCTCCCCGTGCGGCGCGTGCTCAACGGCGCGGTAAACTTCAAGAGTAACTATGACACACAACTATGACTAACTATGACGCCGTACGAATTTTAAGGGCCTGAATACATGCAGCGAATATGCGACGAAAAGTCGGCGAACACCGGCCGGCGGCGTCCGCCCGACGCGCGGCGGCGGAAAAAAATTAAACCCTGCTACCCGAAGGGCACACTCCGGAGGATGCAGAGCCGAACCTACACTGGACCGACGAGTTTCAACGCCTGCAGAACCACAGGCTCGAAACCTTCACGCAGCGGAAACCTGCGGCGGTGGTGGCGGCGGTGCAGACGGCGGCGGTGGTGGCGCATTCACGCTAGCGCTCCTAAACGTCAGATCGCTGCGAGCTCACGCCGTCGACGCCGAGCGAGATCCGGTGCCGACCAAAGTAGACGTGCTGTGCTTCACCGAAAGCGCGCTACAATGTCGTCTGCCACCGATGTGCCGAGGCCAGATAAGTTCCCTCCGGCGTCGACGGCACCAGAAGCGGCAAACAAACAGCTTACCAAAACTAGCCAATCAGGAGGTCTCGCCGCACGCCCCCATTTCCGCCTGCTCCGCTTGTCTGCGTCCTCTGGTGGGCGCGCTTGGTACAATGTCGTCGTCGAAAGCAGCCCGGATAGAATTCAACGACAGATTTATTGCAGCTCTGCAGAAGCGGCTCATCCTGTGGGATAGCGGTCTATCGGACTACAGGGACCAGAGGAAAAAGAACGCGACCTGGGAAGAAATTGCTGCCGAACTAGAGTGCGACCTGCAAGGTTTGTTTACAATTACTAGTCCTACGACGTTTCAGCTAGCGGGGTGGACCTCCTGCAGCTGTGTCACTCTCACTTAGAGGGGAACATCTCCAGCAAGTACCAGTGTGCGTCATTGCTCACCGATGTGAAAATTTCAAAATACATTCAACTATAGTTACCGCCGCGCACATACTACAATAGAACCCGGGCGCGAGCTGCGCAGTGCATATTTCTTCAAACGATGGTCAGTGAATGAAGTGGGAACATTCGCTATCGCGCGGTGATGGTTATCTTCCGGAAAGAATACACGCTTTGCTAGGTGCTCAGCTGTATGTGCAGCGAAGTTTGCGTGCGGGTGTGTTGGGTAGCAGGGGTTTGCGGCACGCTACTTTGCATATGACTTTGGAGCTACACGAGAATATTTCCGGTCTACCCGCATGGCTCGCCGCGAAAAGCAAAGGACAAAAGAGTGTGGCGCCACTCGAACAGCTATATTGTTGAAATTGATGCCGCCTTCCCCTCCGCGGCCTTTTTTTGCATGCATGCGGTGGATTCGAAGGTAACCTCGCTAACATTTTTTTTGCCTACTTCCAGAAAAAAATCTCCCGGCACGCTGGAAAAGGCTGCGAGATCCTTTTACGAAGAAATATCGTGTTGCCAAGAAGGGTTCCCGGAGTGGTTCTCCTGCGGAGGATGGTAAGGAGGCAACACAAGTAACATGGCCCTACTTCAACCAGCTGAAGTTCTTGAAGGGCGAAGCGGACGTTGGCAGGTGTGTTCCTTTAAGTGGTTGACCTAATTTAGGCATGCATGAGAGCAGAGCAATCCTTTTATTTAAGTGAAAAAAATTAACTCTGGCTCTTAGTCGTTAAGCACATGCGAGCAGTTCCTTGTGTGAATCAAACGATTGTGTGAAGCCTAATGCAAAAGGAGACAGACTGCTCACACTGTCGTATGCACTACGAGTAATTTTATTCATCAATATGTTAGCCTTCAGCATCACCGTACAGGCACTGGGCTAACACAATAATCACGGCACCAACAAAAATAGAAAAAATGAATGAACAAGTAATACGGACATGAAGACAAAAGAGCATGAACGGGTGGGTCCTTCTCACCATGACCAGTATCCAAAGGCAGTATTAACACGACGAGAAATGAAAAACAAACAGACGACATGTTTATGTGCTGCAACAAGCACACAAAAACTCGTCTTCGCTGCGCCTTCAAACCGTTGATGTAGATGAAGCTTTGATTTGACAGGTTTCTGTTTTGCAGAACCGTGTCCAACATGAGTGAGCCAGGACGGACAGAATCAGCTGAAGCGTTGCTGGCGGCTATTTACAGCGACAGTGGAGGTAAAAAAATCCCGCCATCTCCACGAAGTGAATGGTGATGAGAGGGGCGAAGCTAAAATGCTTATCGGTAAAACCGTAAAACATTCGCCCGCACATCATATATACACTCTATAAGTCAAGCTTACCACCACTCCGTTGAGAAGCCCGTCGACGACGTCGATGTTTGTGGTTATTATGTAGGGCTTGTTTAGGACGATGAGAATCTCCACTGGTAAGTTGGCGAATTCGGTGTGTGACATTTTAGCCACCTTGGCCGTCGCCTTCTGCAGACCGCCTGGTGTCGCGTAACCCCGGTACGTGTCTTGAGCTCGCAGGCGACGAACGACAACCTCTTCTTCTTCCTCTCCTCCTTGTTGGGTAGCAACGAATGCGTTGAACGTTTTGACCTTTTCGGCCAATCATTGGTTGGCCAATCCCTAGGGGGATCCTGCCACAATCATCATTAATGTGCCGGGTACAGCAGCAACGAAGGACGGGACAGGGCCCAAACAAGAGGAGCTTCGCCCCTAAAAGTTGTCTCTGTCGGCACTCTGGATGTTTCCACTGAATTGACTTTTTATTTTTTCCAGAAGTGCAGGACGACGAAGTGCTGGGCGAACTGAGTGAAGAAAGAGTGACAAGTTATGGGGACGACAGTAGCCTTGAGGCCAGCGCATCGCGTGCGCCGTCGCAACCGACCCGTGCTGACCGTGTGACTCCGAGGAGAAAACAGAAGCGCCGATGGGAGGCCGCACTAGATGAAGTTGACGAAGGGCTTCCGGCTGAAAATGATCAAGCATCTTTGTACGGACAGATGTTGGCGGCGAAGTTCCGGAATGCTAAAAGGATGAAGCACGCTAGGAGCTGGAGCTGCTTGATTTTTTAAAGAAATACACTTTTGAAGAGCCATTATAAAGCCTACCAACACGTCATTTACACCAGCACTGTGCCTATGTTTTTCAGGTGCCGGAAGGCAAGTGTGTCCCCACTGCCACGGTACGGCACCTTCATTTATAAAGTACTGTGCAAACATGATTCGTGTCTCCGGAGCACTCGCACCGTGGTTCCTTGATGGTGTTGCTTCCAAGTCAAGCAAGTTGCTCCTTTTCATTTCAGTCCTCCACTGGGCTGGGACAATATTGCCGTAGCCGTCCTCCACGTCGACGTATCCTGGTGGACAGTATCCTGCCTCACTGTCTTCACACAGAACGTTATGCAGCACGAAGCACCCCAAGACAACAAAAGTTGCGTTTTCGGGCAGCAGATTGATGCGGCCAAGCAGAACTCACCATCGCGCCTCCAGAATGCCAAAGGCGTCCTCAACGATGCGCCTGGAAAGGAGGCATTTTGCGCATTAATAATAACCTGCACAAACGCGGCCAAAGGGTTTAAAATGGCAGCTCAATTCAAGAGTCTGTTGTCTGAATTGGGTTTAAATAAGGAATTTAGACTTGTAAAACTGCCAGAATGAGGCCTTGGGGGTGATAAGCTAAATGCAAGCTGTATTGTTCTTTCCCGGTACCTTGCTTTCCCAGTATAAAATTCTTTCCCGGTACCTTGCTCAGCTTAGCCTGTAATTGAAGACCCTCTGGGCCGGCCTCACGTGTTTTCCGGGGTAGGGGTGCATGAAATCTGGCCTGAGCTGGAATGCCTCGTCCCCGACAAACACGTGAGGCGCAACTTAAGTGCTTCTTGGGAGACGGGCTGGCACAGAGAAGACCAGGGCTTGATCTTGCAACTGCTTTCCAAATGAAGTCGCCTGCAGTACTCGCCTGTCACTGTGCCGGCCAGGGGCACCGACGGCTACCAATGTGAACCGGTAGCTGGCGTCAGCAATCGCCATCAGCACAATAGAAAATGTGCCTTAGAATACATGAAATATTATTCGCATGAGAAAAGGCACACACCAGGTTCTTGCGGCAGCACCACGCCTGTCGCCGTATAGACCTTCCACGGCCGCTACTACTTCTTCCGGTGTCCACCCTAGAGGAACTGCTAGTGGAAAAGGAGAACCTCCGCCACGCCACGCGTTTTTTACTTCCACCGTGTGGAACTGACCTCCCCAGTGGGCTGGCTCGCTGAGAGGAGGTCGTGCTGCGGAGGCTTCGAGTTGGGGTGGCCTTATCCCCAGCAGTGACCCATGCTTGGCCGGCCCGCTACCACGCACCGTTTGCGGACACCTGTCCCTTTTGTACGGTCCCTGCCTCCGAAGCCGACACGAGCCACCTTCTATGGACATCCCCTGCCCTTCATACCTCTCGCCTGCAACTCCAGGGCACAGGGCTCCATCCTTGGAGACCCCCTGATCTACAGCGGTGGATATGGGGCCCTCAGTACCGGTCTCTACTCACGTTTCTGCGGGAAACAAATGTGATGTTGTACATATAACTTGTGCGCCATAGGGCAAACTCTCGCAAAAAAAAAAATTAAATTGTACTTTATAATTGTAGTACTTGCTCCCAGATTCTGGGGGCGCCTTGATTTGAACGTGTTTACCGTCCACTGCACCGAGGCAATTTGGAAAATTCCAACGTGTGCTGAACTTTTCAGCAACATTTTGCCATTTGGCAACCTGGCACCAAGGTTGAACCAAGAATATGCACTTTTCACAAATTACTTCTCTTGGCATGGCGTCACTCAAACTTATGTAACTTTACTGCTGGGCAGTGGCCATAATGCATGGTACACGTATCCTTTGTTCCACAAAAATAACATAAACAAACATTAGCCCAGCAATACTCACGGGTAGGTAGAGTGGCTGCACGCGCTGCCAGAGCACTCGACAGGTTTCGTGCACTACACACCTACATGTCGATGGTGCAATGCGAAAACTCAGTGAAGCCTGCTCAAGGGCACTTCCAGAGGAGAGGTACCTGCGCACAGCAGAAAGTATTCGATGAGGTGAAAACGTATGTGAACGTGTTATTCATGCTACAGTCAATGCTCTACCTGATGGTGATGGCCGCCTCTCTTCTGCACAAAGCGGTTCTCGGCACAAAAACACCTTCTCCAAGTCCTTTTTTGCAAGCTGCAGCAGTGCATCGAACATTGTCGGTGTCATTCGGTAATAACTGAAGAACATGGCGGAGTCCTGGTATTTTTTCATGACTTGGAACTGCAATAATCGGGAGTAAAACCAGAACAACGAAGAACGGTTAAATGCGGAAATAATTGTTAGCAATTTGGGGCTCGCGTACGTACAAGGTGCTTTTTTTAAGTCATTCTTTGTGTTTTGTTTAGCTTCTAAAAGCTAGGTAATACATCAGATATATGGCCCTCACATCACTTCTCCTACCCATCCATTCCTCATTCTTATTGGGACTGCACCCCGCCATCACTTGACCCATCCCTCGCCTCCATCACCTCCTGGGAGCTTTGGTTGTCTCCACCGCCGACAGTAAACATCCAGGCTGCGCAGGAAGCTCTCTACAGACACGTGCACCGGATCCGCACGGACAGTCTGGAGTACTACGTGGATCCGGTGAATTGAACTTTGAAATTAGGACCTGGACTTAGGTCCTGCGGGAATAAAGTTTGTTCTCTCTCTCTCTCTTTAACACCCGAAGAATAAGTCCCCATTATAACAAGCGTAATACTAGGGCAGGATCGAGCGTGGGACGTAGAAGAATGACATAATCTCCCTTTATTGACTAGCGCTTGGATGTGAATTTTGGTTTATCGCTGAGTCGGGGATAAAAAACACGAAGCGCTGATGCTCATGCCTCGGAACCAATAGAAGTTTAAAGAAAGACAATGCTGAATCAAATAATTTGCAAGGGTGACGCGCCGTACCAAATTAGTCCGCGTTATTTACATCTGCATCTACACTGCATAACCTACATGGACATCTTCGGGGACACGAAGGGGTAATTATCGCAGTGTGGTACTCGCCCTCTGTTTTAGATGCGACGCTGAGAGCATCTCTTGCTGTCAGCTCTGTCCCACCTGCGTCGCGGCGTCCGTTGTCCGCACTGCTGCTCCTCTCCACCCCTCTCCGCGTTAGCGCGCACTATCACCCAAACATCTGCGGCGCACGGCGTAGCGCGACGGTTGGCGGCGCTGCACTCGGCGGAGCGCACGCTGTGCGCACGCTGTGCTCTCTCTGCTCGGTCTACTCTCCTTCGGCGCTGCGCATATAACCGGTGTGCCGCACTCCGGCGGCCTTTCGGTCGATGGTCGCTCTCCGCTTGCGCTTGTACTCGGAAACCCCCTCAGCGTCGCATCACACCAGGGTTCCCGCGAGGGGAGGTGGGCGTAATTTTTTTCGTTGCTGCCATACTTTGTGCACCCAGTATCTCTGCTTCCTTTTCTTCTCTTCCTGTTCGATCGATTTCAGTAATAGTAATTTCTTCTTCTTAAGAAGGTGGCGCCGAAGTACAGCCACGGAGAGCCAAGATCACAAACGAGGTCGACTGCGGGCCCGCGTACGGCCGATGCTGGTCCAGACTGCCGCAAAGTCCGACGTAGATATTCTCAGATTCGACCACCCAATTACGTCCGCTGTCGCCAGGGTGCCCCCCTCATCGACGGTATACGACTCGACGTGCACACAATGAAGTGACGGCGACCTGTGCAGCTGGGAATAAGCGACTGTAAATAAGCCGCTTTCGGCTACTTCACGGCCACCCAAACACACACCGCCCGGAACCGGCGTATTCCCAAAGCATATCCCGTAAGGGATCACGCCGACCACGCCCCCCCTCCCCCCCCCCAAACAGCGACGTCGCAGCGTGACGTCACTTCCTCTTCGTGCGCGAATCCATGCGACGTGGATTTTTTTCCTCGTTTTCGGCGGCGGCCAATGGTTTCTCTCCGTGCGTGAGGCTGGGCCTGTGGCGCTGGGGAGCTGACGCGCATGTGGTCGAAGTTAACGCCCAACCAAATGCAGAGTACTTTTGGCGTTTTCTCGCGTGGCGACGCGAGCTGACGCGCGCACAACGCCGATGTGTACGCTCGCCAGTTATCGGCGTCGACGCAGCGCGAGAAAGCAGCGGAAAACGGGCAGCAGTGGTCGGGTTTCACGTCCTTGTCGTGCTTTTGGGTCATTCCTTTCAGCGGAAGAGAATCAATTTCTTTTTAACTTGCGGTTATCGGCTGCCTTGATACAAATTGCAAGCTATTAAATGCAGAGCATTTCTTAGCCTCGCCTGTTCCTGCGTCGGACGGCGTCCACAGCTCCGCGTCCGCAGCAGGTGCGCGCATGCGTCGTAGTCAGCCCGTTCGCTCCGTCGCGGTCTCGGCGTAACATGTGCGTGATAGCAGCGCGGTGGGGTGTGGAAGGGCGCGCGCTGCTTGCGCATGCGCGCTCTCCCCCCGTACAGCTCTCCCTCTACTGCGCGCGCTGCAAATATAAAGCAGCTAGCGGACGCTCGTGCTTCAGTCACTGCGTTGCTCCTTCCTTCCTTGGTTGACGCTCGCTCCCACGTTTACTCGTGTCTGCTACTCCAGCATCACGGAAGAAGCGATGGAAGCAACACTGCCTTCAACCAGTAGTGAGGCCCCAATGCTCTGCATTTACTTGTGTTCCCCTCGCGGGAAGGCGCGGGAATTTTTTTTCTGTTCTAAAGCGCTCATTCTTTGGCGGCTTGTTTGGCTTTCATCGCGGAGATCGGGTATTTGCGATAGCTTTTTTTTGGGTTAAATAAAGGAGCTCTGGCTCCGCCGCTTGCAGTATTAGCATGACCGGGCTTGGCTGCAAGATTGGTTCAAGACGACCAAGCCTTATCAACGCCAGAATGCTAGCGGCGCGTGCCATTCCATTTGTTGCTACCGTGGCTTGCGTAGGAGAGACCAAGGTTTTGCGATAGCTTTTCTTGACTCACATAAGGGGGCTGTGGTTACATCGCTAGTAGTAATAGCATAACTGTTCTCGTGTTCAAGATGAGTGTGTAAGAAACAAGCGTTACCAAGCCTCAGATGTGATGGGGAGTATGCATTAGAGCCGGTGGCGCAATGCATTCTGCGTTAGCGGCCATTTTGAAGTTCTTCGTTTCGGCACTAATGCTGCTGCGGGGCCGTTCTTTAAGCAAGAATGGTGTACTGCGTGATTGTGGGCTTCAATAGCCGCACCCAAACAAAGACGAAGAAGGTGAAGACGAAGGAGAAAGACTGTGGGTTCTTCAAAACACCGAACGTGCACGTCCTAGAGTGCAACAAAACTAAGGAGCTGTCCGAGCGGCGTCGACGCGGGTAGTTGGCACGCATCAACCGAAGCGGTGTTGATCTAAACACTGACAAGTACCGAGTCTGCTCTCGACACTTTCTCTCAGGTACGTGAAAGCCATGATACAAATTCTAGTGATGAACCTGGGCATAGTAATAATGGGGAACAAAATTTTGATGCGGCAGTGTTCGTACGTACACATACGTGTTTACTTAGAGGCCACGTTGTAGGCGAAATGTTGGAATAACAGCGTGCAGTACGTTTGTCGCTACAATTTCTGAGATGGATGCCACGGTATAGCTTTACTTTTCTTCAGTGCTTCATTCCAGGCCACCCAGCGAATTTGTTTGATGATTTTAAACCCGATTGGCTACCATCGCAACACTTGCGCTACCCATCGAAAACGTTGAGAGGGCAACGATACGACCGTCGGAGGGCTCGTTCCCAGCAGCTAGACCGCAGCGGTAAGACATTCACTCGACCCTCCGACATTTTCCGTGTGTAAAAACTTTCACAGCCACAAATCGCTTTTTGCCGGAGCAGTCTCCCCAGTGGTCACTATTTTGTCCCCAGAAGAGCCTTCGGATGGTGAGCAAGCAGAAGAGGTTCTCCGAAATGTTGGTATGTGAAATTGTTACTAAAAAATAACAGTGCTGTATCTGATGTTGTCACAACCATGCTTTTAATCAGCTGACGCTGCTGTCGTGTTTCATGTGAGTTAGTGCATGTCGTGCAGGGAAAGAACTGCGGGCCAACTTGATATCAGTACAAGTTTTGCAAGATTTCTAGATAAATGCAAACACCATATGGAAATGTCAAGCTATGTAAATCTACTTGCTTTCATTCTCCCTGCATTGCATTTCAGTTGGCGTAGAACATAACACTGATATTGTGTGACATCGTTCTTTTTTTTCTGTAGATACTTGCTGCCAGAGGGATTTGCTTGGGACTGACATCGACACAATGAGGAGCCAAATTCTTCAATTGCAACAAAAGCTCACTGAGACAGAAAAAGCGTTACAACCACTGACATTTTCGGAGGAGTCCCTGCAAGGAGACAACAACAAGGTGGCCTTTTATAAAGGGCTGCCGTTATTTTTTATGTTGTGCTCCGCGTTCTGCCTAGTGAAAGATCATGTTTTCCATAGTGATCATCTTTAGAGAAACATAGAGATCATGTTTCCCTCACGCACTCACCCAGTTTGAAGAAATGGTGGTTTTGATCAAAGACTGGTCTGCCAACTCTAAGTCTTGGTGTATATATTTGGCGCCTGTCAGTCAACAATATCAAGGATATGTGACAGATGGCTAGATGTGTTTTCGTACAGATTAGGACGATTGTTGCTGTGGCCAGAAAAATACCAGGTAATGAAGACAATGCCAGTTGCATTCGTACACTTTCGGTTGTAAGGTGCGAGTAATTCTGGATTGCTTCGAGATATTTATTGACAGGCCGAGATTGTGCCTGACCAGGGCCCACTCGTACCTGACCAGAGTTCGTACCTCACCAAAATCTACCCGTACTTATACGGCAGGGCGTTTCGAGTGTTCAGTGAGTAGCACTCTCTGTGTTGGCTTGCCAACCTAAAAGATCCGTGAGGACGTCTCATGCGGTGCAGCCTGCAGCTCCAAGAGTGTGACGTGATGGTCGTATATAAGTCCGGAAGACTCCACACCGACGCTGATTGCCCATCACGAGCCCCCCTGGAACGAGTAACTGCTGTCCAGGAAGACCCTTTCTCCGAGCGTTGGCACTATCAGTCCTCGCCGAAGAAGGACTCAGAACTTCTGCCGCTCTTTGAGTACCTAGAAGGTCACAGCTCGCGCCCTCCACGGCTCTTCCAGCGCTCGTACTCGTCATTTCATCTGCACAATGGAGTCCTTTACAAAAGAGGGTTTGACCCTACTGGAGCCACCCACCTTCTTGTTGTGGCAACAGCGCTACGGGACGACCTCCTATAAGCCTCCCACGACGACCTTTCGTTTGGGCAGCTGGGCTTCACCCGCACACGCGCAAGGCTTCGTAAGAAGTACTACTGGCCGAACTTGGCTCCGAGAGATGAAACATTTATTAGGAAAAAAGGAGGTGGCGCGATTGTCTTAGGGGCAGTGCCCTCCTTCCAGGTTCCCAGACTCTTCTGCTCCTCTCCGGTATAGAAGAATTAAGTCCTTCTGAATCCCGAAGTCGGAGCTGGCCAGAGCTGCCTCCCATAGCGCGACCGTATATGTAGGGTTGTGTCCTGAAGGCAAGATGATAGGCAGGCCCATGTTACGGGAAATAAGTTGGAAGGGTTTCCGCATTTATTGAATGCGTCTGTGTGTGTTTGAGGGAACATTTTGGATAGCCGGGATTTGTTAGGACAAGTGTTCGTCGGATTTGCTTCAGCGTTTGAGCTTCTTCACCAGAGAGGTTCTCGCCCAGGTTGGGGAATAGGGCTCGTTCACCTCTTGGACAGTGAGGCGTTCGCCAAAGCCACTTGGGAGGGGCTGCAGAAGGCTAGGACTGTTAGCCGTGCAATTTGTAAGATCGTGCGCAGCCTGCTCGGCCCTCTCGGTTCCCTCCAGCTCCTCGTGTCCTGGAGTCCAGACAATACGGTGGAATTGATTCGACATTCTTGGCTCTAATTTTTTAAGTCTCTTGTGAATTCTTCCATTTATAATGTTTTGCATAGCCTTTTTGGAATCTGTGACTATTGGGAGGTTTGGTTCTTGTGCTGCCCATACCTCATTGCCAGGAGGAGAGCACCAGTTTCGGCTTCGTCGGCAGTGGTATCTTTTAGCGTGAGGCAATCCTTGATGGCTCCTTCGTGATCGATTATAACTATGGAGGCATTTTTCCCGCTGTAGAAAGCAGCGTCGGTATAGATGACAAATTTTTTTTGTTTTCAAGTTGTTTCCATAGGAAGGCTACTCGTGCTATTCTTCTCTCTTTGTGCAGGCAGGGGTCCAAGTTTCGAGGTGGGGGGAGCACTTTCAGTCGTGTTCGTACTTCACTGCTCATGACCACATTGTCAATAATCGAGTGTACGTCTGCGGGGGACCGCATCCTTTGCAGGATGACCCTGGCACTTTTGTTTTTTGCAGGCGTTGTTTTTGCGAGATGAGGAGGGCCTCTCTGATTTCTTCGAAGGTGTTGGATACACCCAAGCTCATCAGCTTTTCATTTGATGTATAGTTTGAGAGACCGAGGGCCGCTTTGTAAGCCGTGCGGAGTATGACATTGGTTTGATCAGTCTCCTGTCTGTTAAGGCAGTGGAAAGGCAAGGTATATGCCAGGCGGCTGACTACCAAGGCCTGCATAATGCGCAGAGTTGGTTCTTCCTTGAGGCCGGCTCTGTTTTTAGTTATTCTTCTCACTATTCTTGCAATTTGCACTGTTGACTTCTTTACCTTTTCTATGGTCAAGTTTGCCTTGCCATTACTTTGTATAAACATCCCTAGGACTCGTATTTGATCTTTTTCGGGTATTGTGTAATCTCCAAGCTTAATGTTTTTTGGTCCTGGGATTACAATGCGGGTGCCGTGGATTCGAATAATTTCGGATTTTTCTGGCGCGCATTGTAACCCATGTTTGCAGCCAGGTTTTCCATCAAATTTGTAGCCTCTTGAAGTACCTCTTCTTTTGCAGCCAGTGATCCTTTAGTAGCCCAGATTGTTATATCGTCGGCGTAAATATCGGCGTAAATGTCGGGAATGGTTTGCAGTTTTTTTTTAATTTTGATCATGGTAATGTTAAAGAGGAGGGGGGAGATTACGGAGCCCTGCGGCGTCCCTTTGTTGGGCATGGAAAAGGGATTGGATCACATGTCTCCTATTCCTATGGACGCGGTGCGCTAAGTCAAAACATGCCGTGACTGTCAGCGGCGAAAAAGACCGCCCACTAAACCAGCTGGTTTCCTTCAGCCTACTGATCCACCAAGCAGGCAATTTAAGAAAGTCGGCCTGAATTTACTGGGGCCATTCCCTACGTCATCAGCTGGGATTCGGTGGATTGTAGTCGCTACTGATTATCTTACCCGATATTGCGAAACCAAAGCATTGCCCAAAGGAACGCCGGCTGAATTTGCCGGATTTTTCGTCCATATCAATGTGCTCCGCCACGGCGCCCAATCAGGCATCATAACCGATAGAGGCACAGCGTTCACCGCAGCACTTACTGAAAAGTTAATGAAACTGTGTCATACCGACCATCGCAAAGCCACTGCATATCACCCCCAGACAAACGGGCTGACCCAAAGGCTGAACAAGACTATCGCTGACATGGTTTCGATGTACGTTTATGTTGACCAGAAGAACTGGAATGACATACTGCCGTACGTGACCATTGCATACAATACGGGAGTTCAAGAAACGGCCAACTTCACTCCTTTCCGTTCGGTCCACGGTCGCGAACTGACTACTATGTTGGATGCGATGCTGCTTTCGGATGAAATCCACAAGTTTACTCCAGACGCCACAGAATACGCCAGCCGCACCGACGGTGCCCGCCAACTTGCGCAACAACGCATCCGTCCCCAACAACCTATTGATCGCCGCCGCTACAACTCAAGCCACCGGCAAGTAACTTTCCAACCTGGTGACCAAGTGTGGGTCTGGCGCCCTGTGAGACTCCGAAGACATTCGGAAAAGCTTTTACGCCGCTACTTGGGGCCCTACAAAGTGATACGCCATGTAAGCGCAGTGAACTATGAAGTTCTTCCCGAAGGAACACTGCGGCCAACGCGTAGTAGGACGCTCGCTGAAGTGGTTCATGTTGCCCGGGTGAAACCGTATCATTCACGTTGATAGTGGCCGCGAAATGTTTGCGTGTGCGTCGTGCTGTGTTGCTTTGTGTTTTTACATGCGAAGCATCTCATGGTCGGGGCTATGCTCCTCCCTCCGCCATGCGGCGTCCACAACCCCACTGCGCATGCTCGGCTTGCTGAATGCCCGGTGGTGTCTTACCCTTTAATGGATCCTGGAGCGACAGTGTTGCCGGTGCCTTCCTGGAACGGCACGTGACAAGCACGCTTCGCCTTTAAGGGTTCCTGGAGCGCAGTATTGCCGGTGTCTTCCTTGGCCGGCACGAGACGAGCACGCTTCACGCGCCTTCGACGTTTCATCGTCGGCGGCGCCCGCGTGCGTCGGCGAGTCTTGGTGGGACGTGAATACAAGCAGCCCACAACCATCTGGGGAACGTGCATCGACCTCATCTTCAGCAACTTCAGGGCTGATCCACTACAACAGCCTTAGACTCTACATTTCACAGACCATAAGGCGGTCATAATCAAAGAGGAACGCCAACCACAGCTCGACGTCACCAACGTTGAACATGATGATCATAAGGCCTAAATAAAGACAAACTCATACCACGTACAACGACTCTCTCTCTCTCTCTCTTTGATGCCTCTCCACTCTAACACCCTCCCACCTCCAATAAAATTACACGATCTTCCCGTAGGGGAACCCTGAGTAGTATGCGAAGCAGCCATGGGGTCAACGCAATTTCCCTTTCGTAGTTCCGGTAAGTGAAAGTTTGGCAGTTACCAAGGAAACCAAACGGTAATTAGAACGGTAGCTGCGTACCTAAACCTAACGGAAACGACAAGCCGCCAACTAATGGGCAGTTGAATCGACCCCATGGCTGCTTCGCATACTACTCAGCGTTCCCCTACAGGAAGATGGTGTAAAACTTAAGCACGCGGGCTAAAATCCTTAGGTGTTTGATATTTCTCACTAGGCTTAACACCATTTCAGAAAAATTGGTTATTTAAAGCCAACCAAATACATTTTTGGTACTCACGCAAAACATGTTAAAAAATGTCTGCTGTAATTTGGAGTGCATACACTATTGCATTAAGTCTAAAAAATGATAGTCAATCCGAAGAAAGTACTGTCAACCAATTCTACAATATTAAACCACACATTCATAAATTTTTGTTCCGGATACCGACGTCAACGTTTCTCGTGTTGCTGCTTCATGGGGCTGAAAAGGCCCTGCAGCACATTTTCAAATATTTTTGAAGTGGTAAATGCTCGCACAATGCAGTCAACGAACATATCCAGCACTTCGATTACGGGGTCAGAAATACCCCAGTCAAAAAAGACCGCTACATGCCCATCTGATATCTTGAAAACTTCCACAAAAGATTTTTTTTCCTCTTTCCCGGTGTTTGCGTTCTTCTACCACCGCAATTACGTCATTGACAGTGACCGCAAAATTTTTCCGTGTTGCGTCATAATGTGTTGCTTTGTGTTTCTTTACATTCTATTTACATTTGTTAAGCATCGAGACGATGCTTTGAAAAAGAGAGGGGGTATTGCCACGACGACATGGCATTGGGGGGCTCATGCGTTTAGCAAGCTGCTTCCACCGCCAAGTGGCTGCACGGCTGTGTGACCGAGGGGCTCGGCCTGGTTGCTCTCTGTTCTTCTTCTCTCCTGGCCTTCGGCTGTCAGCTGTTCTGACCACCGCTCTTCAATGATTAAAGCCCCCTTCTGTTTGGACTGGGCTTTGTGAAGTGAAAATATCATAAAGAACAATAGTATAAAATAATTTAAAAATACAAAAGGCAAAAAGCAAAGCTTGAATTGAAATTACCATCGCTCAAATCACTAGTCCTCATGCCATTACCTAAAAAAATGACCTTTTCGGGTTAAGAAAGACGCCGAAGAAAGACGTCACAAAACGAGACGTGTTCCTTCAATGCTGCCAAGTAAATGAAACGTCGGTTAAACAAGCCGCGGAAGAATGCTTATGTATTAGTGGATGTGTTTTCTGCTTGCCACATGAACTCATGTGCGAAAAATAATTGCATCGTAGAACCATTCTGCATGTCAAAAACAAGCTACGCCGGATATGCGCCAAATCGGGCTCTGGGCACAAAAAATCGCGTTCTCGCGCGCTTCTGCGTACACCTAGCGCCACTAAAGGCACTGGGAATCATCTGCCAAGGACGGGAATGTCGCATGAAATGATCGATCCCAGACTACCAACAGCAGCAGGAAGTTTTTGGATATCTTCTCTGTCGATAACCACAAAGAACGCACGATGTCTTCGCAGCAGGTCAAGCTAGAGAGCGTTAATGTTCCGCGCCGCCGTACGCGCGGCGCACGCATTTGTGAAATTTTCAAATAGTTCATTTACATATTCTGTCGTTGGTTTGCACTGTGCTAGTAGTAGCCATCGTCATAGGCATTGATATGTCATGCGAAGCATTGCATACGTGGTACCGCTTGACAACAGCGCTGCATTTTTAGATGCGAAGCATTTCATGGTCAGGGCTGTCTCCCTTCCTCCGCCGTGCGGCGTCCACACCCCCACTGCGCATGCTCGACTTGCGGAACGGCCGGTGGTGTGTTACCCTTTAATGGCTCCTGGAGTGACAGTTTTGCCGGTCTCTTCCTGGGCCGGCACGAGACGAGCACGCTTCACGCGCCTTCGACGTTTCATCGTCGTCGGCGGCGGCGTGCGTCGTGCGAGTCTCGGCGGGCCAGGATTACAAGCAGCCCACAACCATCCGGGGAACATGCATCGACCTCATCTTCAGCAACTTTAGGGTTCATCCACTACAACAGCCCTTCACTTTACATTTCACAGACCATAAGGCGGTCATAATCAAGGCGGAACGCCAACCACAGCTCGACGTCACCTACGTTGAACATGATGATGATATTGCCTAAATAAAGACAAACTCATACCACGTACAACGTCTCTCTCTCTCTCTCTCATTAATGCCTCTCCACTCTAACAACCCCCCCCCCTCCAATAAAATTACACCATCTTTCCGTTGGGGAACCCTGAGTAGTATGCGAAGCAGCCATGGGGTCAACGCTATTTCCCATTTCGCAGTTCCCGTAAGTGAAGAGTTTTGTAGTTACCATCGACAACCTAACGGAAACGGCGAACTGAAAACTAATGGGCACTTGAATCAACCACATGGCTGCTTGGCTAACTCCTCAGGGTTCCCCTACCGGAAGATGGTGTAATTTGATTTCTTGCGAAAGCCACTGTATCAGCCAGGTTGTCGGCGGTCACCGCTAGGCACGCGATCACAAGCTCTCAACATTGCCTCTCTCCATGTGATTTTTTCCAGCTTTTCTTTCTAAAGCATTGTCTTGGTATTTTTTCAGCAACACCGAACTTACAGCTGGAACAGTACAGCTCCGCAGTTAAAGGAAAAAGAACACCCTCAATCGTAGCAGTTTTGCTAGTTTCGTTAACCAAACGACACTCGTTATTGCAGAGCCATTTTCGCGCATATTTCGCGTGCCAAGACAGTAGTCGATTTTCAAGAGCGAAGCTGTTCAAGGTGCTGGGTTTAATTGGACGGAATGTGTGACTGCGATCGCAGCGATGGGAAGAGCGCATAGCCAAGTGAGGAGGAAAGAAGCGCGAAGCACACGCGCCGCAAGTTAAGAGAACGATTGAACGAGATGCTTATGTGGGTGAGGGTTTCCTAAACTACCACATCTGTGTGAGTGTTTATACGTGTCAGCATTTTCGGGCAAAAAAGCGTTAAGCGTATCGTAGGCAGTCGATTCTGCAATACATCAACCCGTGGGTGATATTTGCATTGTTCTTTTAAATAAAACGGCATGGCTCGTTGGTTTCCGCGATAGCAAATAAAAAATACGCCGTGTACAAATAAACAGCGCTCGCTCGGTTATCTCATCTCAGTGTACTAAGCTAAAAGTATCAAAGGATTCCAGCAGATGGCGTAAGCCGTGGATCATGGCCAAAATAAATTAGCAAGCACTGGAATCAATCTGGTAGGTTCAGAAGTTCCATGGTGCTTATCTTTGCGTTTTGGGACGCTAGGCAGCTTCGCTGTTAACATCGCCGGTCGAGAAGTCTAGTCGTGGAAGCTGGGGTAATTTCTTGCTCCACAATCGCGAACCTGCCGCCCGAGACCATCGCTGAAGTTGCGTTCATCTTCACCGCTTCGCGGTGTTTAAGGGGCTCTGCAACTCTTTCGATTGACGCTTTCAAACTTTCCTTAACGTCAGGAACCTCTCGAAAAGCTTAAGTTATCGGCAGCACTGAGCGGTACTGCGTGTATAGGCATCGCAACAGCGACGACTTCCGTTTCTGATTTGATTTTATGGCTTTTTTCAGTGCCCATCGAATGCGTTCACTGCTTCAAGTGGAGGAAAGCGGCCAATAGCGGCTACACCGCTGTTACGACGTAATTGCTGTGGTCGAAGAGCGCCAAGTCCGGAAAAGAGAAAAAAACCTTTTGAGCAAGTTTTCAAGTTATCAGATGGGCATGTAGCGGTCATTTTGGACTGCTGTATTGGCGACCCCCTATTCTAAGTGCTGGAAATGTTCGTTGACTGCGTTATGCAAGCATGGGCCAAATATACTTGGCCCATTGCTGTTCAACCTTTATATTAACGATGTTATCCGCATTGATGAAAACGCCAAATTTGTTATATATTACGAATGAAGACAAACAGCGCTAAAAAGACAGGACAAGAAAGGACACAGGACCACGGCGCCGTGGTCCTGTGTCCTTTCTTGTCCTGTCTTTTTAGCGCTGTTTTTCTTCACTCGTAATCATGAACCAACGAGCCCAAATGCGTACCTTATTGTTATATATGCTGACAATTTAACCCTACTTTTTGTGGCCCAAATATCCCAGATATAACCAAAAAAGCCAACAGAACGCTTGCGCGAATATATTCCTGGTACAACAACTCTTCCTTTATAATTAATATTAACAAAACAAAGCCTGTATTCTTCAGACCCAAAAATAAAATTTTGTGCTCATCACCCCCCGCTTATGCTTGATGCAGAGAGCATTGAAGTTTTTCAAACGATAAAGAGCCTAGGCATAACATTTCATGGAAGCCTGCTATGGGATTTCCATGTTCATAAAGTAAGAAACACACTGTCTAGGATAACAGGCATGCTATCTAGGATTCGGTTTTTTATACTACCATCAGTTAAGATGACCATTTACAACTTACAGTCCCCCCGTGTGGGGTACCACTACCGACTCAAACGCATCAAAACTGATGCTATTACCAAGAAAAGGTAGTCCGCATAGCGGCAGATGCCCGTTAAAACGCGCATACAGCCCCAATTTTCAGGTCCTTATCAATAACGCCTGTAAATGACCTCTATAGGCTGCAGCTACTCCGTCGGTGCAGAACATGTCTGAAAAATAAAAACACGACCTGAAAACAATAGCCGATTTAAGTTTATAAAAGATAAACTACCCTATGCGTAATAGTGATATTTGGAATGTCCCCCGCAGCCGTACCAATTACGGCTTCCAGATGTTGCGTTACCAGCTTCCTCAATTACTGAACACGTGAGGTGTTGAGTAACAAACTTTAATAACATTTTTAAACAGTTCCAGGTTCATTATCGTTTTCCTTTTTCGTTTTTTTTTCTTTGTTTGCGCAAACCTACGCGCCGATTCAGTGTTGCTGACTGTTTATTTTTTGTATAAACTAAAAGTGGATGTGCCGATGTACATCTGTGTATCTGCATAGTCGCTTATTTCAACTGTTATGTGACATTTACTTTGTTGTATGTGATTTGTATAGTTGTGCGAAATTTACACGCATTTATGTGACTCATGCGTTTGCTACTTTTTACTTAGTTGTGTGTTTTGCCATGTATACGGGGAACTCTCCCAGTCACGCCGAGCCACGGCTTTTTGATTGTGCCCCAAGCATCAAGAACTCTTGTAGTTGTTGATGTTGAAATAAAGATGATGATGATCATGTAAAGATGATGATTTACCGCTTCAAATGTAAAATAAACGCTGCAGGGTCTTTTCAGCACTAGGGGGCAGCAACAGGAGAAAAGTTGAAGTTTATATCCAGAACAAGAAATTGAGGCATGTGTTGTTTTTTATTGTAGAATTGCTTGACAGTAGTTTCTTCGGATTGACTATCACTTTTGAGAATTAATCGAATAGTTTATGCACTCCAAATTTCAGCTGACATTTTTATACTTTTGCGTGAGTACCAGAAAATGTACTTGGTCGGCTTTAAATAGCAAATATTTCTGAAATGGTCTTAAGCCTAGTGAGAAATATCAAACACTTGAGGGTTTTGGCCCGCGTGCTTAAGTTCTCTACCTCCTTTTATTTCAATTCCTTGTCACAACACCAAGCGCAACGATTGGTTTCAAGATTATATGGTTGGTTTCCTTATGTTACAGTGCAAACCTTTTTGTTCTACTATTGAAAGCAAATTACTCAAGCAGTTGCGATTCTTTGTGATTTCTGACGGGGCACAAGCGTGGTAATGAACTAAGCATTTACAAGGTAAACTTACATCAGTTCTACCAGCCATGGACAGAAGCATACTCGGAGTAACGCTCTGAATTAAGAATCAGGAATAGGGGTTTATGAAGCTAATTCAAATGGTGCAACCAAATTGAAAGTAAGAACTACTTCATTTTAACCGAGCACATATAGCAAAGAACTGGCGCACTGTGGTACGTCCAGGGAACAGAATTGCTACCCACTGGTGGGAAAAGTGGGCAAGAACCATAGCTGTGTGGAGGAACGAGACAAGGAAATTTTATGGTTTGCATTGAGCCTGAATAAGCAGCGTACGTGCGGTAGGGAGCTTATAGACGTATCTCCGTCTAGCAGTACATATGCAAAAGGTATAATCACGACGATGACAATTATGATATTAATGATGATCATCACCATTAAAATTGATGTTCTGGTCACGCATGCTTGGAAATATTTTCCTACTTGCATCAAGACGGCGATGCAGAACTCGCCCCCCCCCCACCCCAAGTAGCTGTGCTTAATGCTACATACTAGATTATGGAATTTCACTCGCCGTAGCTACACCTTAGCTATCATGCCAGCCGTAGTGGAGAGCTCCGGAATACTTACGAATCACTGAAGATCGTTAACGTGCCCGGTTCTCGACACAGGGCAGTTTTCGTTTTTCACTGTCATCTGAAAAGTGGCCACCAAGGCCGGGATCGAACCCACCTATTTGGGCTAAGAAGCGCATCATTTTAGCCACTGAGTCAGCGCGGGATGTCAGTGCCTACTGGTGGGGACATAGCCAGGTGCATAATGATACGTGCATTCTTGTAAGACAGGCGCCTGCAATGTGTAGAACGATCGACGCAATTTCTTATGGCTGTACGATTGCCACGTTTTTATTTTCCAAAGTACATAATACTTTTCTGCGGCAACTGCGGTTGCGAATTTCAGTTATTTGTTCTGTTCGCAGCTGTATTCTTGAGTGTCCTGATATCAGCCACCTGCTGGAACAGTTTTTCGCTATGTGCTCTGGGTTCACATTGAACTCACTGCCACGGCTTGTACAGTTCCCCGTTGTGAGCACAGCGACAAACCGCTCGCCTGCATATGAGCAGGGCTGCACTGAGCGAATGTTCAGTGCGTTCCAGCTGCAATAACAAGGGCCCAAGCGATGTACTACTGTAGTATGTACTACACTACTGAGGTACTTTTCGTGACACTCCGGGGCGTCATTCATTTTTTCCTAGGGAAAAGCTCTCCCCTGGGCACCCTGATTTTTAGCCAAGATCGTCTTATACTCTCAAAACTTGTTTTATTCCCTTTTTACTGACAATCGTTGTCCCTATACGCCAATTTTTTCATAACCGTCCTTTAACGAAAACATGCCGCAGATAACTCACCTGTGAATTTAACACACCCTTGTTTTGGCGCTCTTTGGCCTAGAAGCCCTTGCGCCATTAAGCACAATCATCATCATCTAGTTGAAATACCAATGGCATCGCATCGTGCAGGCTACTACTTTGTAGTCGGTGCAGCAGCTTGGGTTGTTTTGCTCACCCTCGAAGGCATCGCTTATGTTCGACAACTGATAAAGGTAAGTTAAAAAGTTAAAAACCAGCAGCTTTGGTATTCGTGTTCAAGCCTTTTTGCACCTGTATTCGTTCCCTTTTGAGAACAAAGGGATTAAGATGCGTTGCAGGCGGGGGTTGTTTGTGACAGTTTTGATCTAAAAAGAGCACACCTAGCAAGGAAATGGCCAGAGTGCTTGATGCGACTTAACTATGCAGATATTGTCTGACGCGCATCTCCTTTTGATGCGATGAAGCGGTCTTACGCATTTACTTTTAATTTTGCGTCAGGTTTCCCCATCTTTCTTAAACGGCCACAATGACCAGGGGGATGCTGTTAAAAATACTTCAACGGGCGAGGTCGACAACCCAGGGAGCAGGTTGGCTCTCAGTGAATCCATGTGCAAAAAATACGGCCCCATTTTATGTGAAGGCCCAAGTGACCCGAGTACGAGCATACATTCGTTGTACTGTGGGCATCGCGATTCTACCTTCTACTTCGTCCATAGTCGCCGGTTTGGTTATTGCCCCATACCTAAAGCAGCTACCTCGAGCCTGAAGACAATTCTCCTGGAAGCAGAAGGCATCAAAGATCCTGGACACAACGCGGACCAAATCTTTCGTACTTTTCACAGGCAGTTTCCCCTCGAACACCCGAGCGCCGATTTGGCGACCAGGCTGGGCTCTGACTACACTAAGCTGATTGTGGTCAGGCACCCGTTTGACAGGCTAGTCTCAGCGTATGTCGACAAAATCTGCACAAGCCATCCGGTTATAAACGCGGCAAAGAAGATCTCAGAAGACGGCTTCATTAACAACGGGCCCAACGGGACTTTAACCTTCAGCGAGTTCGTCGATGTTATTCTCACGCAACTGGTGGAGAAGTGGGATCAGCACTGGGCTCCATTCACAGCTGTATGCAGGCGTTGCAGCATGCGGTGAGCACAGACGCATTATACCTAGACAAATGTGGTTGCTATTTCATTTTGCTTCGGAACGACAAATTCTGAGGTTTGTGTAAGACTGAAGGAGTATCAACAAAAAAAGCTTTTTTCTGTGTTTATTTTGTTGGAAATTACCTGGTACGTTCCTATATATATATATATATATATATATATATTGGTACGACAGGATTGGTGGCAGTATTTATATATGGTTGTACATGTAGCAGAAGATGCAGTAGGAAAACCGTTTTGCGTAGAGGTCCTAAACTTTGCGTTATATTTTTTAGCAGCATTAGGACAAAAACAGCGACAGTATTCCAAAGGCAGAATGGGGCTGTGCGTGCTGAACACGATCAATAGCCACATATGGAGAAAATGTGCTTCTTCTTTTTCATTGCGGTGCTTTTGTCCGTCGTTGATGAAAATTTTTAGGAAGCGATTGAAAGGCGCATTTTTTAAAATTGGAATACAATATTTCTTGCAATACAGAACCATCTTTTGTCCTACGCAGGCGAGCAGAGAATAAAAGTAGTGTGCTCAGATTTTGAGTTCACTCGTGAAAACGAAATGTCTTTGGCGGTTCTCAGACTGTGTTTTCGACCCTGAAGCGTTTAGAGGCGCAGCAAGCTCTCAGGAAGTAGCACACGAACTTAAATTAGGCAGCTAGATTTCAGAACACACTCTCAATCGAACAGCTGATGTATTTCCAAAATATTTTTTGGCTAACTTGAATTCTCCAAAATAAATATTATAACATATAGCTTAACCTTATTCAAGATCCCACCTTCAAGATCCCACAAATTCAAGATCCCGCCTTGCTGGTGGGATCTTGAATTTGTTTCCGCACCTCTCCCTTTATCAGCGCCTGTTGTGATTGCAACTGGACACTTTTTCTGACCTGTGTAAGCAGGTAACCGTTGAAATTAGGGGTAAACATGTACCCATTATCTGAAGGCGGGGTTGTTTTTTCCGCAGCGTAAAATAGAGTTTAAAGCGAGTGCATGGTGGAATAGGTACAATGGAGGTTATAATTGGAATAACGGCCCTTGACTGCTAAGCATCACAGAACGCGAAAAGTAGCAAAAGGCAAGCAATCCCATCTGTTAGCCGGAAAACGTAGCAACGTAGAAAGGACACGTCAGTGCACGGGTGTTTTGAAGCATAGATGGTTCATGTATTCGACGTTCAAGAAACGCCAAATTGCGTTATGGCAACGCATGGGCGTGACGTCGATCAAAAGTACTTGAAGGAAAGCGTGGCTATTGTATTCATTTCCTAAGGATTCATCAATTCATTTTCCAATACCGTAGGTAATTAACCAATCTTGCATCACGCGTCTGTTTCGTGTGATTTTTCTCCTTATCCTCTATAAAGCATGTGTGTACTTGTGCAATTGGGATGTTTTACAATAATTTTGCACTTAATATCATGCGGTTGCTATAAGTGAATATTTATGTGACTTAGCTCTGTATAGCTACCAGCAACGTGTAGAACGTATTGTTATTTTCGCAATAATCGAACAACAATTATACCCAGATATTAGGCAAGTAGCAAGAACTGGCCAAAGTGCACCAGTAACATAGGACAGTTGTAAGATAAGTAAAGCGTTACGAACAAAACGACGGAACAAATTTGGTTTAAACACATGGTACGTTTTCTAATAGTTACAAAAAGCATACAGGTGCGTTTGCTGAACGAATTTTCGCTAATTTCTTTTTTATTTTTGCCTGTTGCTTGATTTAAAGTTCTCCACCAAGGGCAGGTATCAACACGGGACGAACACGATGCACAGATTGGCTCTATACAGGCAACGCATTTATCTCGTTTTGGGTGAAAACTTATGCGTTGTTGTTTTTACTTTAACACTTCTTCTCTGTCATTGACTGTAAACGTTGAATAAAGATAGATAGATGTAACTTTATTAGGGAAAGGGCTGGCTCAGAGGCCTTTAAAAAAGGTAGGGCGGAAAAGGAGGGGGTAAAATTAAGTCCGGCTCCGAATGTCAGCCTCGCGTGCGAAGTCCCAGAGGGAATGCAGGACTCGGGCTGCGTGCGTGTGCTGTGGTGGCGAGATTCAGTACTCGTACGTCGGAACTTGGTGATGATATCGCGCGCGAATAGCCTCAAGTCCGGGACACTCCCATAGAAGATGCTGCATAGTGGGGCGGACCCCCACGTCGCATGTTCGACAAGTGACGTCGGGATGGGAGGGGTCAACGTCTTCAGGTTGGTGCGTCCACGACGAGGGATGCAGGCTCGCCATTTAGCAATGACATCATCGGTGAGTGCCGCTCCAACTGGAGCCTTATGGATAAAAACCTCGGCAGCACGCGGCAGCCCGCTCGGCAATGAATGGGGGTCAAGAGGTACCGATGCGAGGAGGACTTGCCGTCCGCGTTGCTTCAGGAAGTCACGCTTGTCGTCGGGGCCCTGGAGTGGACGGGCGGTAGTGAACCCGTGTTCCAACCGCGGCGAGCGGGAGTTGAGAAGCGCGCTCGCCAAAGCGTGAGTGGCCCCATTTCCGAAGCCTCCCGCGTGTCCGTGAACCCAGGTCACATGTACGTCCACATTGTTTTGTACGGAAAGTGCACGGCAACTGTTCTTAATTTGATGAGTTAGGCAGCCGTGCCGTGGAATCTGCTGTAGTTTTTTGATGGCCTGAAGGAAATAAAGAAAGAATTATTTCCTCTATTCAGTAAGAGCTGTGGTTTTTTTCTAAACAGATGCGAACGTTCATTTCAAGAAATTCAACAAAGCATTCTCCTAAGGAATTGCCGGTTCGCAACCTATTACGCACGATAATTATTTACGTATATAATAATTTGGGCCTACTCTTTTCTCCTCAAAAACGCCATGTTGTACATGCCAGAAATGACAAACATTTTGAACCTCTGTTTCCAAAATTAATCGACCAGATTTTAGGGGAAATCCCCAAGGTGGAATACGTTTATTCAAATGAAAGTTTTACATCCACCTAGAACGAATTTTTTTCAACGGCGAAGTTTCTGATGAAGCTGTATAGCTTTCCTTTGTAGCCGTGCGGCTGCATTCATGTGGATGTCAAACTCTCCAAAATTAATGACAGACCACCCCCCAAGACATTCTCGCTTTTTCACCTAAAGCTAGTTTCATTGAATCTGTTGGCGTAATTTGCCGAGGCATGTAGCTCACACAAGGATAATTAGAACCAATACACCTAAGCCATGCGTAACACACGGAAAGATTTTTTAACTTCGCATTGAAAATCAGCAGCAAAAGTATAAGCAGGGCTTTCATTAGTCTTGACAAGAAACGACTTCCTAAAGAGCCTATCTTCGTTTTCTCACAGCCAGTAGACCGTATCGAGTTATTATGATGGCCGTTTCCTAAACGCGTAAGCGAAATTCTATTCTGCATCGTACAGCAGGGCAAAGCACTGCCCGTTTTATAGGTAGGTTCAAATTTTTATCTGCTGATGAAAGAGATGTGCATAAATGGTGGTATTAAATTGAACAATAAACCTGCAGCAATGAACTGCTAAAGTATCTCTTATGTTTTGGGGCCGGAAGTTTCGTTTCGTCCCGCGCTGATATATGTCACGCAAAAGGTATGGGCAGCAATAATTAAGTAGTGTTTGTTATATTGTCTTTTGTTTTTGCAGGTACAACGTAATCGCAACGTAATCGTACTCGACCACGACGTCCAGGCTCTGCTGCCTAGGATCGGCCTCTCAGGTTGGTCACTGCCCGAAAGAAACGTCAAGACTCGAAGCAACGACAGTCGGCAACGAGCAGTCGCTGAGCATTTGTCGCAGTTGTCGCGCCAGCAGCTCCTCCAGCTGCACGCGATTTATATGTACGACTTTGAACTGTTCGGTTACACGTTACAAGGATACACCGATCCTGTGCTGTGAAAATACTCCAGAATGCTGTCGACTGCTCATGTACTGCTATCACCTAATGATATAGTCTTAACTGTAAAACTGGTTATGACACTGGTTACACAAATTTTTGGCAAGGTTTAGCCTAGTATTAGGCGAGATGCCGTAGTACCCAGGTGCCGCGACGGCACGTACGTAAAGTATTCAGGGAAAAATGAATCTAATAATTCCGCTGGTATTGTCCCTGAAAACAGCCGCAACACGTTGCCCCGTCGATAAGCTGCAGTGTACGAGTGCCCCTAACAACATTATTTAGTGGTCCCGTTTTGTGTTCAATTTAGTTCAGTTCACTTTATTATGACAGATTACAAGCGTACAGTGCATGCTTATAGATATTACAGAAAGTGTGGCACTGTGGTCCCGAAGTGGCCAAGTGAGCCCTCGAAGCATGGCAGTACGGTGGGACCTCTGCAAATGATCAGTAAAATTTATACATACTAGCAATCACAACCGAACTCACTTACAAAAGTAGTGCTACAGTCATTGTAGCCTTCCACGAAAACTCACAAACAATAAACCTGTCTGTAAGAATTGCACACATGTCTTAGATATACAAACAATTGCGAATATAAATGGCAAATGAAAAGGATAATGAGACAGAAAGAAAAACGAGCTCAGAAGAAACAGCCCAAGGGCCTCTGAACTAATCACCTGAAAGGCGGGGTTCCTTGAGCATAAATTTCAGGATTGATTGTTCGTAAGCTGAGTGAGTTAATGTATTTTTGTATTAATAGGTGCGTCGTTCCATAATTATAATTACGGCCTATCCAACCAACGGTTTACGTTGATTAGTTCCGAAATTTAAAAGCACAAAATCACGCTGTTGTGACAGTTGCGTTGCGTTAGTGTTAGTCAAATAATTTCTACCGATGATAAAAAGAACACCCTTATCAGTAGCAAGTCGATAGCTGGTCATATCGAGACTTTATACATTATGTTATCTGACTGGAGGAGACGCAAGTTTTGATATATTGACGCCAAATCGAAGTTGAAAGAGCTGAATGTTGGGATTGGAATGGCTTCGTTTTTTATGCCCTTCAAGAAAAGTAAACGAATATCATAAGTTAAGCACATGGATTAAATGCAATAGTAGGCGGGGGCAGGCGCATGCAAGGTGCAGGCGTTCGCAATAGTAGGAGTGGGCAAGGCCTAGGCAAGGTGAGGAGGGTCGTAAATGATTGCTTGCTTTAATTAATACTCTGATACCGTTAGCCATAATGATTTTTAGAAAATTAAAGTCGTTATTAATTTTAAGGATCAACCCTCAGAAATTAGCATCGGCCAGGTCGGCGGGATAGCATCTGAGGCAAACTAGGCAGGAGCAATAAAACTTAAACGGGCCATGCAGGCAAAATACAATTTTGTTCTATTCGAAAGATTTCTTGTTTTATAGTGCCCGCAGGGCTGGTCCGCAAATGAACCACGCCGTTTTCACTGAGACATTAGTCAGTGTAGGTTCAGATTTTTATTCTTCCAACACATCGTGTGTTCTAGTGACGTCTGCGATGAGATTACACGGGTAATCTCATGACGATCTCATTCAAACAAACTTCCAGTGCGAAAATATGCACTAAAGCCGTGCTCACCGTCACTCCTTTCAGATGGCGCTACCCTACGGAGCCGCGGACCGTTATCCGCCATTGCTTTGTTATTGGGCGTATTTGCACCTGGCTTGTTGTTGTTAAGATAGAAAGTATTCGTTTCATGAAACATTAGGCATGCCCGACAAACAGGGTCACGCAAGACAACCGTCGATTAACGCCAGTCGGCCAGTGTCGTGCCAGACAACTCCAAAGATGCCAACTGCTGTGCAGGTAGAACAGGCGTAGTGGGCACTGTACCAACAGCAGTGCTCATCGGGGCTTCTATGTATGGGTGTATTTTCGTAACTTTCACTTTCTGCCCCACCATTGTTATGGCCGTAAAATGAACATGCACTACATTTGAGCGCAACTGGCTCCTCCGTAACTCTCATGGTGTGCTCCACCATTGTTACGGCTGTAAAATGCATATGCACTACATATAACTGCAGACAACTCATTCGGAAAACCTTTAAGCCCTGCCTAATTTGCATTTGATTTTGCTGGCCTCGGGCAATCGCACAGCTGAACATATATATCATCATAGGTTCTGTTGCGGGAAATTAGCTTGTCGGTCGCATGGCCATTCCATTTTTTTCTAGTAGTGGTGTCGGTATGATTCTAACGAAGCAATCTTTCGAAGTACCTCAACGTGTGTTTTGTCTGCATGGCCCTCGTGATCACGTTGGAAGTCTAGTTTGATCTCATTTGAAGTCTCGTTTGAAGTCTTCAAACGAGATCAAAATACCACAAGTTTAGTTTTTGTTGGAATGATTAATATCCCGTTCCTCTTAGACCAGGAACAAATGTTACTGATATCGTAACTGGTAACGATGTGTTGTTTCGTATTCCTCGATATGATTCATTAAAGCGGGATTCACAGGACGGAGGAACCCTCTCACGGAGGCGGACGGATATGTGACGTCAACAGCACGTGACCGGATTATCCGGCCTGGCGGCGCATCCACACGTGCGGAGCTACGCGGAGTGAGTAGCAGACGACAGCGCCGAGGAACAGGTTTTATTCCCCGCCGAGGGCCACCGCCGTCGAGCGAAAACACGCGGAGGCATTTTCTTTCGCGGAGCCACCGCGTGCTATCCCCACCGAGGGGCGGAGCCTAAAACCGGTCACGTGAGCGGGTCCCGCGGGCCAAAAAGAGAGGGTTTCTCCGTCGTGTGAATCCCGCTTAATGAGAGCAGGAGGAGGAGCAAAACTTTATTAGCTGGGAAGTCAAGCGGGTTCGTGATCGGGGTCCTCAGCCCAGCACTCCGTTGTTGCGGCTTGCCGTCTTCGCCCTCCCAGCGACCCAAAGCTGCTTACTCAGGTCTGAGCGGGCAAGGCCACTCTCCCATTGCTCGTGACGTGGATTAGGGATAGTATAAAGGTCTGGGTCTGAGCATAAAGGTCTACCAATGCCCAATGCCATTGGTAGAGCGTAGCTGGGCAGCCGCAGGGTTTTCACAGGGGGTGAGAGAGAGAGAGAGAAAAACAGTTATTGAAAGCCTGCAATGAGGAGCGAGCCCCGTAGGGGCGAGCTTTTAAAACGCGGCCACGACGCCCCGAGTTCCGGGAGGCGTCCCGTACCCGTGGGTGCGATCCTAGGCAGCTGGCGTTCGAGAGCCGCCGGCACCTGCTGGACGGCCAGGTGTTGGGTGCTGGAGTCCGACGATGTCATCGCGTTCGTAATGTTTGGGGGAAGCTGCGTTTGTGTGGCAGCCTCCCGCTGGTTCACTTCACAGTTCGATTAGTTCTATACCACAGCAGAATGTCCCCGTAGCTCGTGAGGGGGGTGCATTCGGGAGGCTCGTACCGTTCTGGAGATGTGGTCGAGGCGTTCGCCGCCGCGTGGTGTGTGAGCGCGCGCGCAGCGGCATCAGCCATCTCGTTGCGGATGGCGAGACCCGCTCCGAGATAAAGGGACCCCATGTGTGCGGGGAACCATCGGAGAGTTACTGGGGTGTCTGTAGATATCGCGGTACTGATCACTTTCACTGCACTGGCACACACTTTGTTTGTGGCGTAACGGAGCACTGCGGTTCGCGAATCACTGATCACTGTAGTACACTTGGGGTCTGTTATGGCCAAGGCGATGGCCATTTCTTCCGCTTGGTGTGAGTCCGCTGCGGTGAAGCTGCCCGCAATGCGCGTTTCGCCAGTGATGGCGCCCACCACTACCAGTGAAATGTCGGATGAGTGGTGTGCAGCAGCGTAGGGCGTGGAAATGAGTTATTTTAACCCGTGGAAGGCTGACTTCTTCTGCTGGGTGGTCTGCCGGCGGAAGGAAGGGGCGTGTTGTGAGCGTGTAAAGTTGGGTGATGTCATTGTATGTGATGAGTCAGTGACTGGCCATCTCGTCACCCTCTTGCGGTGCCCGGCGCTCAAGTTCTCGGGTGTGAGCACCGCTTGATTGCGGCAAAGGGATCAGTGGGAAGGCGTCTGAAAATCTTGATACTTTTCTTGAGAGGGTTCGGTATTTTAATTTGTATGGCTATCTCGGACATTCTTACAGCCGTGTACCTTATATACGCCGCTGGCGAGCCCGTAATGATGGTCGGGCCTCGGGTCTGGGTTATAGCTAGTGGAGTTCTGCTTCAAGGATAGCGGACTTGCGAAGGGTGAAACTTGTAATCAGAGCGGTGGGGGTTGCGACGACCGCTGTTTGGTGTTTGCGCGCGCGTAGTTTGCCGCGTCCGTGAAGACTACCGTACTAGACTCGCGGTATTGTGGTACAAGGGTTAGCGTCCTGGTCGTTCTCTGCCTCCGTGGTGCTGGCGGCTCATGTTTCTTAGCAGTGGGAAATTTTTTAACTTGCACCTTATTTCCCGGGGTACGTCTACCGCGGTATCTGTTTCTATTATAGACACGTACCCTTTGTTCGTGAGTACTTGGCGACCTGTTGGCGTAGTACTTATTCCCGCTTTCTGGCCGCTCAGGTGCGCCTCCGTAAGGTCGCCTAGAGCAATATGTACTCCCAGCGCCATCAGGCGAGCGGTATAAAGGTTAGTCGGAGGCGCGATTCTGTAGTTTTTAGGCCTTGCATATGATGCTGTCGATCTTCTGGCATTGTGTTGGCGGACGAGGAACTTCCACCGCAACAAGCGCAAAAGAAGTGAGAACAGGCACAGCTAACTCCCGGCGAGTCTGTCATCTTGGCGGCTCAGAGCAGGCTAGAAGAAAGGGTAGCTACGATTGAGGCCAAGCACGATCACATAGCGGCTAGGCTCAACGCCCTAGAAGTCAAGCAGAAGTACGGAACATTAAAGAAGGAACGACCAGAACGACTGAGGGAAACAATTGCCAAGGGAAGGGGACGATTAGACACCAACCAGAAAGATGAAGCCGAAACAACGCAACAAATCATATCGGACACGGGTCGTCGATGAGGTGACCGCTATATATCAGTGGAACTGCCGAAGCATAAAAGCCAAGGAGAGGGAGCTTATCCTTCACATAGGGAGCCAGGACGCACACCGACAACCCCTAGTCATAGCGCTACAAGAGACCAAAGATAAGCCTTGCATGCCCGGGTACATTACGTACACCGATCCGACCGAAAAGAGCACCGCCGTCCTCGTACGTAATACGGTCGCTGCGACGCAACACGTCGCGGTGCAGCATGGCTGCGACCACACGATAGTCGAGCTGCACGCGAGAGACATTGGGCATAGCAAAAACGTATTTATACTGAACGTTTACTGTAGACCAGAAGCCAAGCACCAATACGATTTCGATGCCATACTGAAGGACACGATGGGGCTAGCAAAAAGCCGCACGCTCCTGGTCATGGGCGACTTTAACGCACCACACCCCATGTGGGGGTACAAAATTGCATCCAAGAGAGGCAAGGCTCTCGCCATGGGAAAGCACGAGCTGTACCTCATCAACGAGCCGGGAATCCCGACCCCAACCGGTGACAGCGTGACCAACGACACGACCCCCGATCTCACGTGGTCCTCGGAGCTGCTGGAGACGAGATGGAAGTGCGACGACGCCGACCTCGGCTCGGATCACAAAATCATCAAGATCGATGTCCTCGGGCGTAAGTATAAGGCGGTGTACGGCAAGGCGAGGATAACGGATTGGGATAAGATGCAAAAGCACACGAGTGAGAGGAAGCAGGAAGAAGATGCCGAACCGGCTGCGGAATCCTACGAAGACTGGGCCATACGACAGCAGGCCACGCTCCAAAGGTACACCCAAGAGATCACCACGATGGTGGACACGCCTTTCGTGGACACCAGGCTCTCCAACCTGTGGGCGTTGCGGCACTTGCTCATTTGCAGGTGGAAGCGCCAGCGGCGTAACAGAAAGCTGGCTAGGCGCATCGGCCTACTGAACAGAGAGATAGCGGCGTATGCGGCCAAATTGTGCAGGGAAAACTGGGATAAAATGTGCGAAGGCTTACAAGGGCAATTGTCGGCAGGAAAGACCTGGCAATTGCTGCGTCACCTCATCGACCCCGCACAAAGCAAGTCGACCACGAATCGGAACGTGACCGATTTACGACGTCATCAATAATTACGACGGTGATAGCGCCGCATTGCTCAGGGACCTCCAAAAGCGTGACCTCCAGTCCGAAAAGGGGCGGTATCTCCCACCACAAGCGTACGAGGGGACCCCTAACGAGGAGCTGGACAGACCTTTCCCTATATCAGAGCTATGGGCTGCCAGCGACGAAAGCGACCGGAAAAGTGCACCCGGGGCGGACAGCATCACCTATAAGCTGCTTTTCAACATGTGCGGCAGAACGGCCATCGAGCTACTGCAACACATCAACGAGGCGTGGGAAACGTCGCGACTACCGCAAGAATGGAAGACAGCCAAGGTCCGCTTCATCCCGAAGTCACGGAAACCACCGTCGATCGTGAACCTGCGACCCATATCGCTGACGTCCTGCGTGGGCAAGGTCATGGAGAGGATAGTGTTGCACAGGCTGCAGAGACACCTCGAGGAAACAGGACAGATGCTGGCGACCATGTTCGGTTTCCGCAAACATCTCGGTACGCAGGACGTCATGGTTCAGTTGTACGAACTCGTCATCAAACAAGCAACCAGATCGAGCCCTAGAGCCATCCTGGCCCTAGACGTCAAGGGGGCGTTCGACAACGTCACCCACGCCAGCGTCCTGCGTAACCTGAACGGGACCGGTTGCGGCGCCAGAACTTTCCACTACGTCCGCAACTTCCTAGAGGACAGAGCGGCCGCTCTGACGATGGGCAACGGGAACACGAAACCGATAACGCTAGGACAACGCGGAACACCCGATGGATCCGTAATATCGCCCCTGCTGTTCAACCTAGCACTGCTACCCCTGTCTAAACTGCTGGAACGCATTGACGGGTTAGACCACGCTTTCTACGCCTACGATATCACGGCCTGGACGAACAGGGCCGGTTTGGAGGGGTTGATGGAAGAAACATTGCCGCGCAGCGACGACGGTCCACGAGTACGCCAAGTCGTGCGGCATGAGCTGCACCCCCAAAATTCCGAGCTCTTAGTAGTCCAGCCTGGCGTCGGCAAGAGGAGCAGATGCCGCCTCAAGATCGAGATAGACGGCATCCAGGTCGAAATCACTCAACCGTGTCGGATCCTGGGGCTGTTGCTTCGCAGCGACGGCAAAGCAGACGCGGCCGTGGACAAGATATGCCTAACGTCGGAGCAGGTCCTCGGCATGCTCCGCCGCGTAGCAAAAAGAATCGGGGCATCAAGGAGAACGACGCGCTGCGCTTGGTTCAGACCTTCGTGGTTACCAGAATCACCTACTCGGCTCCATACCTTCAAGGGGCTCTGACACAAAAATTTTGCATCTTGTTTTTTTTGTTGCGATAAGTAGCTAGTGACCTACTTATCACCTGTAGAAACCTCATTTGCTTCAGCTTATGATGGTTGTTTAATTAGAGGCATTTCACATGCAGCCAGTCACGGTTTCGGTTTCAGTGGGTGCCGCGAAACGACAGATTTTTTGTGAACAAAGCTGATCACGTGACCGTCGGAGGGATATCACAGAGCAGAGCTGCCGTAGCACTGTCGAATCCGCGTCGCCTGCAGTTTCTGCGAATGCCCCCACGTACTGATCTCGTGAGCGCTTAATTAAAAAGCTACCGTGGACGTGAAGCGGGCGCTGCGAGTGCAAATGCTGCCGCGGCTAGAGAACGACGCGTGACGCTCGAAACAGTGGGGTTCTTCGATTTAGTCTCGAACTCACCGCGGACTCCCCGAGAAGCAGTCCGGCATTCGATTTTCCCATGTATCCCTATGGCTTCGGGGATTCCTGGGACTACTCGCGGACTATCCGCGGTGAGGTCGAGAGTCTAAATCGAAGAGCCCCAGTGGCAAGACGCGCGCTGGGAGCAGCCAGCCTGTCTGCCTACAGGTCCGCCTACAGATGTGTTCGGCTTAGCACTGCGGCGGATATTCGATTGCCGCTCTCGTAAGTGGTGTAGGTGACAATTTTTAATGCAACCCACCATCGCATCATTAACTGCTTTCTCATATAAGCTGCCATGGTTGGAATTTGGGTCCGATTTCGTGCAGCGGTAACAAGCTATCCCTCGAGCTACCTAAGCCGGCCTGGGTCACTTGGCGGCCGTGGCCGCCGCCTGCACAGCGACAATGCGGCTCGCTCAGTGGGCTTTTCGTGTCTCCGGCGCGTTTTCGCGTCCAGTGTAAATAAAATGTAATAAAATTAGAGCGCCTCGAATCGCTGCAGAACTTTGGTCGCGGCGAGCTGCCCGATGAGCCGACGAAATCACGGCGCCTCCGCCGCCAACGATCGAGTCGTTGTTCTCGAGAGCAGAAGCTCCGCCCTCCTCCCTCCGATTGGAGCGGCGAGCTGGCGAAAAACGGCGGCAGTGCGGAAGCGGCCAACACAAATTCGTGACGTGTTTAGATGTTGTTTATTTACAAAATATCCACGGGATGTCGATTGCGCGAGGTCCTCTGCTGGCTGCTCGGTTCAGTTTCGCACACTATAAAATTGATTTTCAATATGTTCTAGGCTGTATTCACCGCTGATATTTTGCAGATGATGTATGTGTGTTCACACCAATCTATCTCCGAAGTTATCTCGTCTTCAAAATTTTGTGTCAGTACCCCTTTAACCTAACCGGAACACAGAAGGCAAAACTAGACGTCATCTTGAGAAAAGCCACGAAGCAAGCCTTGGACTACCTGCGTACACGTCGACCACACGGCTGTACGAGATGGGGGTCCACAGCACCGTGAACGAGCTCGTGGATGCGCACCTCTCCAATCAGAGGGTGCGTCTCAGCGGGTCCGAACACGGAAGGAGGATATTGGAAAATATCGGATGAAGCCCTGAACTAGTGCAAACGTCCGGCCGCGTCCACGAACATTAGAGAGACAAGATCAGCACAAAACCCCTCCCACGCAACATGGCGCCGGGGGAGGATGACGACAGGAGAAAAGCGCGCGCCAATGCTTTGGAAACGCTCTTGGAAGGCAACCCCAACGTCATGTACGTCGACGCCGCCCTGGTCAAGGGAAGCGACAAGGCCGCTTTGGCAGTGACAACAAGAGACAGGCTCGTCGCCGTGGCGTCCACGAGGACAAGAAACGTAACGAACGCTGAAGAGATGGCGATCGCATTGGCACTAATCCAACCCGGGGTGACGCACGTCGTGACAGATAGCAAGAAAGCCTACGCGAACTACCGTGGGGGGTTGGTCTCCTCCGATGCGGCACGCGTCGTCAAACCACAAAAAACACCACCAGACAACGAGGTCGAAGTGATTTAGACCCCCGCGCACTCCTCCCTGGTCGGCAATAACATCGCCGACTACTACGCCCGAGACATGTCCCGCCGGGAGGTGGAGGAGACGGGGGTCGACTTATTGACACCAATCACTGCCTATAAAGATGTCGTTACAATGTACAGGGAAAATAGACAAACACTACCTGAGCCTCATCACTCCCTCACCCGCAGGAACCAGACGATAATACGCGGAATACAGGCAGGGTATCTGGCTCACCCAACACTACCACATAAGATGTATCCGCACCAGTACTCCGAGCTGTGCCCGTTCTTCACACTAGCAAAGGAACGTTAAAACACGTCATCCTCGAGTGCACCGCACTAAAGGCACCAATACCCGACACACCCTCCTCTTCCCACTTCCTCTTAATGAGCGATGGGAGATCCTTCGGCTCAGCCACTCCACAAATGTCCACGCGAGCCTAGCGGCCAGTGGGCGGGAGTTGCTAGCCCGGTACGGGGCCTGGAAATGATGCTCCGCTCCCTTCGGCGGTTCCACCCCCCCCCCCCCCAAACTGGAGGGGGCTCAATTTCTCGCATAATAAAGTTTGATAAATCAATCAAACCAAAACCGCGGGCGACTCAGTGGTGGACCATTGTGCGCCAGGCCTGATTCAGGCCAGCAGTTTGTGTTGGGCAGTTGGTTGGACATGCTCACATAACATTTGAGTGCACTCAAACTTTTACAGAAACTTTGATTACACCACTTTACATGATTTTTACATGAGCCTTTTACCGTAGTGTGTTCCAAATATATTACCTTGTGTCTGGCACATTATAGCCAAATTTGGCTGCTGCCCCAATAAAATTCAAATTCATTCATTCATTCAGGATCGTCACCTGAGTGCGTGTGTTAGTTCGCGTGCGTATCCCTGTGCGTTCACCGGGAAAAAAACTCTTCAACAACTTATGCTCGCCTCGCCAACAGTGTGTGTGTGAGTGCATTCGAGTGCGGATCACCGTGCGTTCACCGTATAACCTCTTCTATCGATGAATTTCTTCTGTTTCTGCACTCCCCCCGCCAACTGATGTGTGCGTGTGCAATCGCGTGGAGCACCGCGCGCTCACCGTGAAACAACTTTCCGATAACTTTCTTGTGTTTTCATGCCCCCCTGTAAGTGTGTACGGTTCTTTTTTTTCTTTTTTTCTAATACGGGCTGGGACACCCCTTTGGTGTCTACCCGCTACAAAGGGTCAAGCCATCATCATCATCATCATCGAATGCACTGTTCAGCCGGTTGGGCCGCTGTTTTTTATGCGGCATTTCGCGCATGCCAACGCTGCAGTTTTTCTGGTCTTGGCACGAGCGTATTTGCGGGTTTATCGGCCGCGTTTCTGCTCAGCTCCTGCCGAAGATTCTTACACAGAACGCCTGTAATGGATGTGTCCTTCATTGGAACAGGCGAGAAATCGACACTTTCGAGGCACAGGCCTCCGCCCTTGCAGGTGAAGTCCCCCGATCTTCATTTATTCATAAAGGAACCCCAGCAATGCTTCCTCGCGCTCTTTCTCGGAGCCAAGCCAACATATATAACGGTAATATACGTTTTATACAGAGGCGTACAATCGCATTTAGAAAATGAGCAGCCTATCGTTATGGATGATTCTAGAGCGAAGGTATACACAACCTTCAAGTACCCCACGTACGGCACCAAATGTGCAGCCTGTGCATCTCTGCATATCCACAGAAATACAAATTGGCGGAGTTACTATAATTGATCAGTACAAGGGTGGATAAAGTGGAACGCAATTTAGAAAAAACAAAAATACCGAAAGGAGCAAAATAAGAACTATAAAAGTGATATTAACAAATTCATAAATATAAACCTTATACATATTCATCCTTATACATATATACATATAAACCTTATACATATATGCCAAGTTGTGACTCCAGAACCCAACCATGAGGCAGAGATAATTAGAAGGATCAGAATGGGGTGGGGTGCATATGACAGACATTCTCAGATAAAGAACAGCAGCCTACCGTTGTCGCTGAAGAAGAAAGTGTATGACAGCTGCATATTACTGGTATTCACCTACGGGGCAGAAACTTGGAGGCTCACTAAGAGGGTTCAACTTAAATTGAGAACGACTCAGCGGGCAATGGAGCGGAAAATGATAGGTGTAACATTAAGGGACAAGAAGAGAGCGGAGTGGGTTAGGGAGCAAACTGGTGTTAAAGACATATTAGTAGAAATTAAGAAGATGAAATGGACGTGGGCAGGGCATGTAATGCGTCATTAAGGGTAGCAGAGTGGATCCCCATAGAAGGCAAGCGTTGCAGGGGGCGGCAGAAAGTTAGATGGGCAGATGAGATCAAGAAGTTTGCGGAGATAAATTGGTCACAGTTGGCACAGGACCGAGGTAATTGGAGAATAATGGGAGAGGCCTTTGCCCTGCAGTGGGCGCAGATAGGCTGGTGATGATGATGATGACATATTGATCCTCCAAAAAAGAAATAATAATAAAGGAGCAGCGAAAATATTGACAAAAACGTGAACAAAGACATCTCGCGAACAGACTAACCTTGTAACGACCCGCATTTGCACAGAATAGAATCGCAAAGCGCGAATAAAAATAATTCATGAAACGAAATCTTAAAAACAAAAATACAAAACATAGAAGGAAATTATAAAAGTGAACTCACGAATTCAAAAATATGATTTCTATAGATCTCCCCCGCAAAGCGAAGTAATAAAAAGCTCTGACAATAATTAGCGACGGAAGCAAGAATAAAAGAAAGTCATGAAAACTGACCGAAGTGCAACGCCCTGCCGTTGCGCAAAAAAATGTACAATTGGCGGAGTTAAGACGTGTAATTAATCGTTATAATAGTGTCAACGGAGACGATTAGTCGTACGGAATCTTAAAAGGGCCAAAAGCAGGAAATAATTATTTATAAAAGCTAGCTTACAAAATAAAAAAATCCACATTGATACGCTTCCTCAAAAACGGAAGACAAAAATAAAAAAGCACTGAAGAGAACTAAGGAAACAGGTACAAAAATATCGTGGGAACGACCAACCGTGTAAACCCCTGCCTTTGCATGGAAGTGCATAATGCGCGTGATAAGATGTTTAAATATTAAAAATAGCGTAAATGGAGCTAATTAATTGAATAGAACTTGAAAACAGAAGATACAACAAAATAAAAATAACAAACTTTGAGAGTGATCTTACAAAATAATAAATAGCGGAGTTCGCAGATGTAATTGTTAAATTTATATGGAACCATCAATCTAGCTGAGCCATCTGCGCGCGAAGGTATAGAGGCAAAAAGCATTCACAATTGCAAACAGAGACAAATAACAAGTGCACATTACACGATAATTATATGCTGCGATGTATCGTTTAGTTTTTACAGAGTATGATGCTTTTCTTAACTGCCGCGCAAATGCGCTATATTAGTTCACAAAGTTCTTACTAAAACCTCGCAAATACTCAATGGCACTGCATTGCAATGGACGCTGGTGTCTGAATGTATCACCGTTGGTTCGTGTTGGACTTGCATGCTTACCATTTTCTAAGTCTGCCTTTAAAAGCCGCGGCAACAAATCTATCGTAACATGCATACCAATCAGAAACAATCTTAATATTGCATTTATGCGAGAGATGCTTATGCAAGTCGCCACTCTTGTAAATAATGTTGGGTGAGGACGTGAGGGGTTTTTCAACGGCGCCGCGTGTAAATACACATCGACAAATCTAAAAAAAAAAATTAGGGACGCGAAACCGCACTTTAGAGCGCCAGAACCGAGTGTGCTTCGCTCGTATGATTGCTGGTTAGCCTTTGTAATTGCGGGCCTCATATTATTAAGTTAACCATAATAGATTTGTTGGTTAGTGTCTTGTACCTGTCATTTTAAAGCTGGTTGCACGGCTCAATTTGACTGCACGCTGCGAAAACGCGCGTTTCCCCGCTTGCACCAAGCTGCCGCGGACTAGTTGATGCATAGGTGGCGAGCGCCGCGGTGCGGCGGAAGACGCGGCCACGCCTTCTTCTCAACTTACCCTCTCTCCGGCCGATTGGGACGGCCGGAGCAAAACGCGCGCGCGGTGATCGCGGAGGTCATGAGGAGATCCGGGGTTGCTGCGTGTCAGGAGCGCCACTCCTTTCTACAAAATGTCTTTTGACGTAGGGAAAGGGGTTCAGTTTAAGGGAGATCTAGCGTTGCTGTGTGCCACAGGTATTAGTTAGTGCCCCCCCCCCCCCCTCCACTTTTTTTAACTCCAATAATTGAGCCCAGCCGAAGAAAATGCACTCACGGCCTGTGGGAACGAGTTCAAGCTTTCAGGTTTGTAAATATCGAGGACGTAGATTGGCCGTGACCGTCTGCCTTTCACGTGTGTTTCCAAATGCAGTGTAGACTACTGGTACAGTGCCTGCCTGGCCGGGATTACAAATTGGCCGCGTGCTCGCTCTGTTTGCTGCCAAGGCCGTCAAAAGGCAATAGTCTCGTGCCACCACGGCCACGTAACTGCCTCTCCTTTCTTCCCCGCCTACCACTCGCGATCCTCCCACGATAAACACAGGGGAGCTTTGCTCCTGTCCATTTAGTTTTGCTGCGTTCCACTGCTCGTGTCATCTACGGGAGATAATGTTAGACTTCTTGGAGTGCCGCCACACAGCAGAGGCATGCTCGCAAGCACTTTGCTTATTTTCGGGCCGAGACATTGTTCGTAATGCATATTTGTTTTATTTGGCATTGCAAATATCTGCCCCGCATATATGTTTAATTAAAAGAGTAGTGCCTAGTACCAGTTTTGTATTGTCATTTTGCCTTTAATGTACCTGATGTTTTCTTCTTGCTAAACAGTATTGGCAGGCAGGAAGTGTGGTAGCATATCTATTGGTTCGGAAAAGTTTTGGCTGCATAAAATTCTGGTTTGAGAACCTTATCTTTTGGTCAGGTGGCAGGCCAGACGGAAAGACCAAAATTTTTGGGTTTGAATAGCAACTCTTGGGTTTGAATAGCAACTTTTGGGTTTGAATAGCAACCACACCTGTTACATTCCGACATGATGAGGAACAGAATTAAGGTTTAATAACAACTTGCGGTTACAGTACCAAAACAAAAATGGCCAGCCAGCCCGGCTGGCACTCCACAAAGGCTGTCAGCAATGCTCGCCTCCCCCTCTGATGATGATGATGATGATTAAAGGCCTCCTCTTTCAATCGGGGTGACGGCATGCGCCATCTAGCCTATCAGCATCTAGCCCTGCGCCGCCCGCACCAGCGCCACCTGCCGTGGAACATCACGCCTATTCAAATCGATTACCGGTGATCAATGATTTATATTGCCTATTTCAACTTGCTGTAGTCGTTTCTCGTACACCTGATGCTGTCAGTGGTTAGTCTAGGCACTGCACTTTTAAAATTTGATTAAATTTTGGGTACGTCTCGTGCCACGCGCGTGGTACGAGATGCGACCACCTCGCGGTGGCTGCTGCAACGCAGAAGTGACGTCACGCTAAACTAATCACGTGAATTTCTGTGACGTTACAAGATACACGTCATATTTACGTCATTTGAACATGTCGCTTTTTTGTGCTAACGACAGCGTGGTGTTCTCGTCTTGTGCCCCGATGTTCTCCGCCGGTGGTTCGAATGGCAGGCCTGACGCATCGTTACGTCCTTATCTCCCTGTACAGCGGCTGCCTCGCTGCGTTTTCTTGTTGGGAGGTGTGCTTGGAACTGTTTAGATTGGGTATTTTTCGTGAACTTGCTGTTGCACGCCTTGGTAAGCCTAACGCATCCTTTTCTGCAGGCTGCTTCGCCCCGCTTTTTACATGCTCCTAGAACTGTCGTATTGTCGTTGAAGCATTCTGAACTTGCTGTGGTGCAAAGTGTTGATAGCAGATGCCGCCTCGCCGACATGCGTTGGAAGGTTCACAGAATTACGCCCGAACGATGTCTTCGCTTGTGTGGAACGTAGCTTGTTGGAACTGGGCCAGTCGGCTGTGCGATTGCCGTCTTACGTACGCTGAAACTGTACGCAGGCACCATCGGCGTACTCCAAGCACAACCAAGCGGTCACGGGTCAACATTGCTCGAGAGCGGCTATTTTGCTGCCGTCTGGAAAAGCTGGCTGTGTCCCTACGCAATACTTATTCACAAGCAACTTTCTCAAGTTTTCAGATAGTGCTTCCAACAATATGAACTCAGGTTTATCTACGCTGTCGGCCCGAGAAAAATCAGAGCTTCGTCCCGCTTTCGGATGCGCGACTCCATGTACGCGGAGATACGGCTGATACGGCTGCAGCAGCATTAGCGCCGGCTGCTCCCGCAAGAACAAAAATTGTTGATTTAGAAAAGTTCTAGCAGTTGAATCGCGCGTTAATTTGTCCAACAAATAAAAATGTGTATTTCGTACTACAACAGATAAAATATTGTCACGAAGACAAGGACGATGCAGTGGTGTTGAATGAGAAACACGTTTATTGGAGCGAACTTGTGCTCCCCTAACAACTCAAAAGAATACAGAGGCGGCGAAGCAGCGGTCAACAAAGTGACTTGCACAGGCGAGTGTCGTCGAATCGAATGCCCCGGCGTCCGCACTGCAGGCTTTTTATCTTTTGGCGCGCGTGGTTCTCGAAACGTCGATTCGCATCGAGAACATAGTAGATCCAAGAAGATTATTCTGGGCTGTTCACGTTAGATCGGAATGCTCTCCCTATCACAACAGATAACACATGCGGCACAGAAAGAAAGAATGGAACACGCGCTTCCCTTGGCGCAGAGATAACACAGACCGGCGCAGCCGGGCGGTAAAAGCAAAACACAAATAAACAAACCCAATGTATGGTTCGCGGCATTACCCCCCCCTCTAAGAGTGCATCGACCCGATGCTAACATAAGCGACAGTCCGAACAAATGAAAATAAAAGTTCGTCATCGTCCGTAGAAAGGTTTTAAGCGAACCACGTGGACGACTTCAGGCCGCGTGCGTCGTCGTGATGTGCCGGAGTCACCATCGGGGATCACTTCGTAGGTAAGTTGGCCAACACGTCGTAGAATCTGGTAGGGTCCGAAATACCTTCGCAGGAGCTTCTCACTGAGTCCGCGTCGTCGGATGGGAGTCCAAACCCACACACGATCCCCTGGTTGGTACTCGGCGTCTCGGCGTCGGAGGTTGTAGCGGCCCGCATCCACCAGCTGCTGGTCCGTTATACGAACTCGAGCGAGCTGGCGGGCCTCCTCCGCACGTTGAAGATATCCGTGGACGTCGGCGTTGAGATCGTCGTCTTCTACGTGCGGAAGCATGGCGTCGAGCATCGTAGTCGGCCTTCTACCGTAGAGAAGCTCGAACGGCGTCAGCTGTGTCGTCTCCTGGATAGCCGTGTTGTACGCAAACGTGACATACGGGAGCACTTCGTCCCAAGTGTTATGTTCAACGTCAACGTACATTGACAGCATATCTGCGATTGTCTTGTTCAGACGTTCTGTTAGTCCGTTCGTTTGGGGGTGGTACGCCGTCGTTCTTCGGTGATCCGTGTTGCTGTAGCGTAATACTCCTTACATCAGCTCCGCAGTAAATGCCGTTCCGCGGTCTGTGATTAGGACTTCCGGGGCTCCATGTCGCAGCACAACCTGGCTTATAAAGAACTTCGCCACTTCTTGTGCAGTCCCCCTCGGAAGAGCGGCGGTCTCTGCGTAACGCGTCATGTAGTCTGTCGCTACGACAATCCACTTGTTCTGTGATCGTGACGTAGGGAACGGGCCTAAAAGGTCCATTCCAATCTGTTGAAATGGTCTCGATGGGACGGCGATCGGTTGCAGAAGTCCGGCGGGTCTTGTCGGCGGCGTTTTTCGTCGCTGGCAGTCACGGCAGCTCCGGACGTAGTGGGTGACGTCAGAGGTAAGGCCGGGCCAGTAGTACCTCGCCTTGATTTTTCCGATAGTGCGGGCTGTGCCCAGATGTCCGGAAGACGGGTCGTCGTGGCACGCTTCCAAAATTTCGTCACGAAGGTCCGCGGGGATGACGAGAAGGTAATTCGCTCTTGTTCCGGGGCTGAAATTCTTCTTCACAAGGACGGAGTTTCTCAGGCTGAATGCTGGTAAACTGCGTTTGAAGGTCCTAGGAACGGCAACGTTGCATCCCTCGAGGTACTCGATTATGACGCGTAAGTCGGGGTCGGCACGCTGCTGGGCGGCTAGGTCACTCTCCGTCACGATCCCGAAGAACGCGCTGTCTTCATCAGAGCCTTGTGGTGGTGGGTCGACGGGGGCGCGGGACAGGCAGTCGGCGTCGGAGTGTTTCCTGCCGGATTTATAAACGACTGTAACTTCGAACTCCTGCAGGCGCAAGCTCCACCGCCCAAGGCGGCCAGAGGGGTCCTTCAAATTGGCGAGCCAACACAGCGCATGGTGGTCTGTTACAACCTTGAATGGCCTTCCATACACGTATGGGCGAAATTTTGAAATCGCCCATATAATAGCCAGGCACTCTTTCTCAGAGGCAGAATAGTTTTTCTCCTCCTTCGACAGACCACGGCTAGCATAGGCGATTACCCTTTCGCAGCCGCTTTGCTTTTGGACAAGGACGGCACCCAAGCCTATATCACTGGCGTCCGTATGCATTTCCGTTTCGGCATTTCCGTCGAAATGAGCGAGCACGGGCGGGCTTTGCAGGCGTTTTTGCAGCTCGCCGAATGCTTTTTCTTGGTCGTTTTCCCAGCTGAAAGGGGTGCTATCTTTCGTCAAGCGCGTGAGTGGCTCTGCAATGCGTGCGAAGTTTGCGACGAAGCGCCGGTAGTATGCGCACAGCCCGAGAAATCTCCGCACGCCCTTCTTGTCTTTTGGCCTTGGGAAGTTCGCAATGGCTGAAGTTTTTGCCGGGTCAGGTAGGACTCCCGCGGCGTTGACGACGTGGCCCAAGAACTTGAGTTCCCCGTATGCGAAATGAGAAACACGTTTATTGGAGCGAACTTGTGCTCCCCTAACAACTCAAAAGAATACAGAGGCGGCGAAGCAGCGGTCAACAAAGTGACTTGCACAGGCGAGTGTCGTCGAATCGAATGCCCCGGCGTCCGCACTGCAGGCTTTTTATCTTTTGGCGCGCGTGGTTCTCGAAACGTCGATTCGCATCGAGAACATAGTAGATCCAAGAAGATTATTCTGGGCTGTTCACGTTAGATCGGAATGCTCTCCCTATCACAACAGATAACACATGCGGCACAGAAAGAAAGAATGGAACACGCGCTTCCCTTGGCGCAGAGATAACACAGACCGGCGCAGCCGGGCGGTAAAAGCAAAACACAAATAAACAAACCCAATGTATGGTTCGCGGCAATATGCACAATTATTGTTATGACGTCACGCGTGACGTCATACTAGTTACGTGACTTCCTAAACTAGTCACGTGACTTCCTGTGACGTCACTAATTTTTTTTCACAATTGAGGACGTTGTGTGGCGGCGTGTGCACGGACTTTGGGATTCCGGCCGTGGCTTGGGTCACAGCTAGGACGGTGGCTGCTTCTTCAGCCGTGGTCGTAGGAAACAAATAAAAGGCGGTAGGGAATCAGTGGACGGGAAAAGCGTTCCGGGAATCTTACGAGGTCATTTGCAGATACCAGGCATACGCAGCCAGTCAGTCTTTTTTATGCTCCTTTACTTGAACCTATTTTCTTGTTTTGCCACTTTGATGTTCTAGTAGCCTTATTGCTCCTTCATGCAGTGTTAGGATGGGTAAGAATAAAGGTGGGCGACTTAACATAAGAAAGGCATTTTGGGTCGGACACCCAAGCCAAGCAGCCAATCATATGTCTCCTTCACTATAAATGGCCGTGGCTACAACCGCAAGACTGCGCAACGTTACGTCCTTATCGCCTTGCACAGCGGCTGCCTCGCGGCGCTTTTTTCTTGTTCGGATGATTGTTTGCAATTATTTATTGAGTTTTTTTCGTGAACTTGCTGCTGCTAGTCTTGGTAAGCATAACGCATCCTATTTCGGCAATCTGCTTCGCCCGCTTTTTTTCCGTTCTTTTTTTGTTGCCTAAAATATGTTGCTAGCTTCATATTGTCTTGCAGTTCGCGTGCCATCGGCTTTATGCTCCTGCATTCGTTGTCTACTTGTTCCGATCGCTACTTGCATTCCAAGCCTTGTATTTTATTCTGGCGTAAAACGTGCGGATGAGTTTTCCAGCACTTCGTGCCGTGGCTAACGAGGTAGCTAACTTTGATGACGTGATAACGTGAGCGACGCAGTGGGGTTCTTCGATCTACAGTCTCGGACTCACCGCGGACTCCCCGAGAAGCAGTCCTGCATTCGATTTTCCCATGTATCCCTATGGCTTCGGGGAATCCTCGGACTACCCGCAGACTATCCGCGGTGAGTCCGAGACTGTAAATAGTAGAGCCCCGGTGTCAGCGGCGCCAGTGCGTGCACGAATCAGGTATCGTCAGGTAGCGCAGGGCATCGTCGAACGCAATCCGTCCTCTCATGTAGCCTGTTCTGCAATTTTTTTCGCGGGGCAGTGCAAGCAACCTTACTACCCAGCGGAAACGATCCGTGCACGCTGCATGCAGGGAGCTCAAGTCCACTTTCGTGGGTGGCCTGGTGAATAGGAGAGCCCAGCAGCTGCCCGTCCATAGGCAGCATAAGTACTCAAGCTATCGCTGAAACCAGCCGCTCACTGACTGGCTTCCAGTGCAAGGAGGCTCAAGCTCCAAACGTGCAAGTTCGAGAGAAGTCAAGCCGATAAGATCGCCGTTTGTGCTAAGTTTGACACTTGTGTTAAATAGTTCTTTGAAGTTTGGTGTGATCAAGGTAAACAGGTGACACTTGTTGTTCATCTATGTTCTTCGAATTTGTTGCTTCGAATAATACTATTGTGCTTTCATGATAGGTGAGACTTCAAATGAGCTGCGAATTCTAGGCAATCTGTAGGCAGCCATTATTGAATGTACAGAAAACAACGTTCTGTCTACCTTGAAATTTTCTATATAGGGTACATGGAACTGCCAGCTAGAAAGTGTAATGAAAGCTTGTTATCTGCTCAATTATAGTAAAGAGGTAGCAAGGGATAAACAGGATAGCCCTCCCTCCTCACCAGCTGATCGTCAGGCAGCGTCTCATAACTTCGTTCACAATTACCCCATGGATTTTATTTGCCCTAATCTTTGCCCCAGTACCTTCTGCCTTCTTCACCTCGGTTAGTCAACAAAATTCATCCTGCATCTGTTCAGATTATGTATTTTGGTACGCTAGTTTTTTGTTTACTCTTGTGTTTGGCTTGGAAGTCAACATAACCAACAACAAAACTTTCATGCCCACTCAGTTGGATTGTTAGTAATGGTGAGAGCTTCTCTCGAAGGCTTGCAGTGAATTTATGAATTCTGAAGGACTGACATCAATGTACCCATCCGGAGCACCCTGTGGAATTCAACTCGACATTAATACTTCCGTTCACAGCTTCTAATTGTCTGTTCTGTGTTTGGAGGAGGGGGGTTGAACAATAAAAGTTTCTAATTGCAAAGATATATTTCATGCTCTATTGCTTTTTAACTCTGTGCTGTATAAAAAACTATTTTGGCCAATTGCTTAAGCGAATATGCTTAGTCGTAAGGGCCATAACATAGTGTCCCATATTTTGTTTGCAACGATGCATACCCAGCAGAATCCAACTGCTAGAAAACATTCCAACTGCTCCAAGCAATCCAAATGCTAGAAAGGTCATTAGCTTGAAAAAAGGTGGCACTAAAACTATTTAAGCTGACAAGCCTAAAATACAGTTTCTGGAGCACATCTATGAGGGAATGGTTCTTGTAGCTTGACATTACCCTCTCCCGAGAGTACTTAATACCTTGTGCAGGAACTGGAGCCAAGCACACCTATGTGGACGTGAATGTCTTTGTTGGTGTTGGTGAATATTGCAGTACAGCTGAAAGCTGTATGTATCCTGGAAGGCTTCAACACTAAAATGACTCCAATGAACGTACTTCTGCTTTGGTGTCAATGGGCAGCCTGTCAGCATTGACAAGTGCTTCGCTGTTGACATTTTTGTTACACAAAAACATGATTGGTCAGGCACTGCAGCAAGTCTTCATGAAAAAACACGGGAAAGAAACAGGACAAAAAAGCTGTGAACACATGGACACTTAATCACAGCACCTTGCCTTATACTTCAGTACTGTTATTGTGGCTGTATTTTTCCCTAAAATATAAACCAACTCTCCCAGCTTCACACCTTCAGACAGAAAGCAAACTTGGTGTTTGTCAATGACAAGGTATTCTACCAAACTTCCGTGGCTGTGAAAAAAGTCAGTAAGTAGCTCTACTTTCTCCGCACAGTCCGTGGTGTGAAGTTCCTTTTCCAAGCAAAACATAAGGGTTTCTTGGCACAATACACAGAAAAAATGCCAAATAAGCAAGTGATGCCTTCTAGCACTACACTACAGTCCTGCAAAAAAAGCCAAACCACCAAGTGATCTTTTTTGCCTGAGTGCAAAGCTCTACAGAGAAGCCAAGAAAGACTCCTTTTTGTTGACACCAAAGCTCTGCTGGAAAGCCAAAACGTGTGGCTTCTGTCACTGCTGATTTGCTGTAAGACAGGCATGTGAATGTATTGCAGTAAGGCATTTGTTGTGTACATGTCCTTCATAAGTAGATAAATATGAACCAGGCTGGCTGTGTAACAAAAACGTGAATTGAGGCTACAACAAAATGTTTTATGTAAAATGTTAGGATACTGTTTGTTATAAATAGCAAAAATGTTTTAATATGGTTTTGACAGTAGTTAAGTGGCCTGTTGGAAATCATTGGCTAAAACTAAACAAAAGCAATGTTTCATACAGCTGCAATCGTGTGAAATAGCAACAGAATGGTTTGGGCCCTAAATTCAGCAGGCATGTTGCAGCTGGTGATGTGTTTGTAGAGCACAACGATAATAAAGGCATGGGAAAAAGGGTGAGCTTAGTTGAGTTACCCCCAAAGTATTGGTAGAGAGTTAGAATGTTTACAAAAATTTATAAGTAGTTTGGATACCCTGAAACAATAGGTTTTAAGTTTATTAGTACTGAGCTTAATGTACCCCACACAACACCATTGAAGAATGCAACGCCTGCATGGACACAGCAGCGTTTAAGGTATACCACAGTTTTATTTGAACAGAGGAAAATAAGAGAATACTGCATAACCAATCCATTTATACGTAATTTAGAAAAAACAGGGTTTTTAAAGTAAAGCTCGGAAGCATGCTAAATGAAAGGGACGAATGGCGAGTTGTTGTTACCAATCGCAAATTTCAACTCAACCACCTTGCCGGAAACAAACCCCTTCCATAGAGGGTGCGTGTGTAATCGCAAGATTTCTTAGAGAAAAGTTAGTGAGTGCACTGTACACGTAGGCCAGAAGGTTTTTTGACACCCCAGCCGAGGACTCTGAGTCTTCAGCGCTCTTTGCTGCTGTTTTGATGATCAAGGGCTGTTTGTTCAAAAACCACCCTCTCTTCTCCCTTTGGCCACCATCTTTCTCAGTCACTGCATTCATGTGCTTGCTGAGGGAGCTAGCAAACATGAGGACCACCTATAGGCAGAGTTACCTCAGGCTCGCACAATTGCTGGAGAAGCTAAACAATGTTTTTAAGATCCCCAACTATGAGCTTGCACTTTTTTTGCGAAAAAAAAACACATACTTCTAGAGAGGCCTTTGAGAGCTGTCTGAAATCAAAAGAGTATTTTGTGCCAAAACTGGCCAGGTAGACCTCACTAGTCAACCCACAGGTTGAATGCCTCGCATAAAAATCAATGACAACCTACACTCTTAATAATTACTAGAGACTCAATGCATTGGCTTATTGCATGGCATTGTGTGGGTGGGCTTCTGGTTTCCACCTATGAAGCCTGTTGCTTGTGTTACAGTGTCCAGTCCAGCTGTCAAACTTCTTTTGAGACTTGCACTGCCCTGGAGTGTACCACCTTGGATTCCTTGGAATTTATGTTGGCCGTGAGAAATCCTAGTAAATCGTTACAAGCGCCTGAAGCTGGCTGGCAAGTAGGCATTTGTTTAGCGACTACTGTTTGGGGGCACAGTAGGCAGGCTGTTACCGAGGGTACGAAGAAAAAATACAAGGTTCGTTCATTAAAAAGACTTCTTTGCCCGAAAAACAAAAGACCTCAATTTTATTGTAAACTTCAAACAAATAAGATAGTACAGAAAATGTGTAGAGCAGTACAATTTCCATACACACTTTCCATCTATATCTCTATGACATCACAGAATCTTGTTTGTGCAATTGACAGCCACCGACCTAACCCACTGTAAAAAAAGCATAACTGGGCAATTGCAGTGGGACTTCCATTACGTTTGATCGTATCACTTGAGTGCTATCGTACAGTTAACACGCAGATAACTGCATTTACAGTGCACGTCCATATAATGTCACTCGTGCCCATATTACATTATTGCAGTTTGAAATTGGGATGTTTTTCACCATTTATTTTGGTTAAACTCGCATCATTACAGCCTTGACCTTTGCCTATCAATTACATTTTCAGTGTGCTCGCCGCTTATACCCATAGACACAAACAATCCGCTGAGGCTTTCACGTTCCAGGAACACCCTAAGATTCTCTTTGACGTTGACTATTGAGCCTGCTAGAACCCATGGGTTTTTATATGCTGGAGTGGAGGGCCGTACCCAGAGGGGGGGTTTGGGGGTTCGAACCCCTCCCAAAATCTTTTCCAAGCAGCACGTAAGCAATACTTACGGTTGCTTTCAGCAAAACTACCCCCTTCCAAAAATCCATAACCCCCCCCAAAAAAAAATTTCTGGCTACGGCCCTGCAGGAGTGTATGTATGTGTATTAGACATGATGATCGGCCAAGTGTATTACCGTCTGTACAGCTTCTTCTCTGACCCAATCGGCTGGGTTTCCTGAATTGCGTCCTTTTGCATGAGGGCACCCGGTAAAATCTGGCCAACATAGCATATACCGCCAGATATACAGAGAGACGTGACAATTATTCCAATGCATCAGCTATGACATGAAGCACCAAACCAGTGTACTTTTTTGAGGACCCAGGTCCTAATTTGTCGTAGCATCATGTGTCTGCCAATGTGAGGAGCTAAACGCATGACGGAAACTACCCAGCCACTATCTGGGCCATGGTATACGAGACTGCCAATGTTCTCACTCTTTCACATCCTTTGTATCGCAGATGTATTTCTGCCACATTTTAGTGTAGTGAAATGGCTCACCAGTACAGCTGCAATACTTTCTTCTGAAAAATCCTCTCAAGAACTGAATACCATGCATTTATGATGCAAGAAGCGCATGCTCACCAGACTTCCAAACACAAAACTTATTTCGGGTAAACAATTTTAAGCCACAATTCCGTCCACTCGAAAATATATACAAAAAGCGCGACAAACTGCCGATTTTCGGGTATTCTTTGCTAATCTTCTTAAAGGAGGAGCTACTGTGCTGGGTTGTACGCCGTACATGTGCGGGGACGCCAATGATTACCTTTTCTAGCAATCCGTGGTTTGCATATGTAATGCGCACACGCGACCAGTAAAATATCAGTGGCCGCGTCTAACCTACATCCTGAGCACTGTAGGTTCCGCGCTGCTATCATTTTGAAAGCACACCGCGATTTCAGGCATTCTGAACTTTCCGTGGTGCAAACTGTTGATAGCAGATGCTGTCCCGCAGAAATGCCGCAGAGAGCTCACATAATCACACTCGGACGGTGGTTTTCTTGCGTGGGACGTAGGTTGTTCGAACGGGGTCACTCGGCTAACGTATAACGCAGGTACCATCAGCATACAGCAGGCGGTCATCGGTCAGCATTACCCGACAGCAGATTTTGCTACCGTGTGGAAAGCCTGGTTTGGTCCCCGCATACGGCCACGTTCTCGCACTTTCTGATAGTGCTTCTAACTATGTCAACTCTGCTTTATCTACGTTGTCGACCCAAGAAATTCAGGGCTTTCGGATACGCCATACCGCCATTAGTGGAAGCACCAGCGGCTTCAGCAAAAACGAACAAAAAAATTCTTTTATAAAACTTCTAGCGAATGAGTGGCTTTCTAATTTTTTATTAAAGTGTAAAAATAATTTGCTTTCTGTATTCTACTACGCGATATAAAACAATTGCTGTTAATATGACGTCGCTATGACGTATTTAGGACGTCTTCCGGGGCAGGAGCCGTTGCGAGGGGGCTCATTCTCGTGCCCTGCGCAGGGTTCCAGACGCTGCCTTTATATAATGGCTCCTGGCAAGTCAAGTACCGAATAATGTTGTCAGCCTTGACATCCGACGGTGTTGAGAGGTGATAATTGCTTGAAAATGACACCATCTATTCACTAGTGCTCTTTGGTTCGCAGAAAGGGTCGCTTTATTCTGCCAAAGCTTATTTCTGATGGTCCCCCGCATGTCTAGCGAGTGTGCCAGGCATTTTGAGCGTTTCCAGCAGTTCCGTTTCGTTTTTGCGTTGCAAAATTCATATTTGGTGCTATTATGCAGTTACCCAACTACAAGCTCATTTTCCATGACCTGACGTTCAGGAACGGTGGAAGAGCCCTACTGCGCATGCGCCACACAGATATAAAAAACAAAGATAGCGACGTTTTCTTTTTCCCGGATGGGACGTCATGATATAAGAAAAAAATGGCAGCTGTTGCATGGTCTCGCTGGGCTCATCTCGTCGCGATTTTTGTCTGCCGTTGCTGCGGTGCATTGGTGTTTGGCTGGCGATTGTGATGAGGGGCTCCCGAAGAACTTCCGAAAAGCACTAACGGTGTTGTGCAGCGTGTGTACAGCCGCGTAATTCGCGCGTAGTACGTTACGACGGTGACCGGGCGTTCTGCATCAGTTCTGGCACCTCGATTTGCGAGTGATGAGTGTGCTCCCGACGAACTTCTGCGGGCGATTCGTCGCCTACGTGCGAGTGCGCGCATGCCTTCTACTTCAAACGGCACTTCTATCGTGGCCAACCACAAACGATCGTTCGCGTGAAACCAATGTCGCGCACCACACGGTCGTTGACGAAGAAATAACAAAACCAACAAAACTATTGCGACCTACAAAGCTGACTCCTGCGCGTCGCTTTGGTTCGTCGAAGCTCGTGTCTTGTACTGACTAGGTGCTGTCATAACCTCCGTAACATTATACGCCTCGAGCTTCGCGATCGCTGCGCCGCCTGCCGCCGCTTCTCCGCAACGTTGACGGGATTTGCGCTGCGTGGCTGATAGGGGCTCGTGCAGAGGTTTGGTTCTATTTCGCTTCTTTTCGCCTTTCCGCGCCGTAAAAAAACTTGTTAAGGTGACGACTATAGGCAAAGAGTACGTTTAGGTCACTTAAAAAGCAGCTGTGTCTTCGTAGAGTACGCGATCGCCTGCAAGAGCTTCCCGGGGACGCGGTTCTGCGCGCTTCGTAGCCGCTCTTCCGGGCGTCGGCGACGGCAGCAACATATCACCCATGTCCCCTCCAAAACATTAGGCACAAATGAATTATACTGACGCCTCCTTCAGACCTGATACTGGCACAATGAGAAGTTGGCTTCATTTTGCAGCGAGGACAACGAATACGGCTTCGTTTCGCATATATACGCCGCAGAAAAACATGTTTCGGTGATGTGATTACCCAATCCCGGACAATAACTTATGCCTTTTATAAGAATATAAACCACGCGAAAGTGTAAAGTATATTCCAAGCCTGTGCGTCGTTAAATATGTGCCCACACACGCCATATAGCAAGAACCAAGGAAATGAACCCACGGAAAAATAAATGCTGTGCCAATGCGGAATTTAGAAACATAATAGCTCTAACGGAAATGAAAAAAAAAACAAAAAACAGTGCAGCTTCTGGCATGCTAAAGACGTTCGTCTAAACTTAAGCCAGGTAGGTTTCACTAGACCAACTATACAAGCTATTTCGCGAGACATCGGTGGGGAGGGGGGGACGCCGTGTACAAATGCGGAGCGGAATCAAGCAATGAACGTTTTAGTAATCGCTCACATTAATCTCGCATTCACTTTCCTTTTGTTTTTCTACTTCAACGAAGAGCTGATCGTACGGCGGACGCATTTTTGAAAGTATCCAGAATAGGCTGTTCAACAAGCGATGAAAGGTGTCGTTGGAAGAGTGTGGTATGTGATAAGGCCCTCTGATTTCAGTTTCTGGTTTATTCTGCAGGCTCCCTGTGCCATATGACGATATTTCGAAGAAGCATTTAGTCGCGGACGCGGATTATATTCTAAGCCCGTCTCCGCGCTGCTCGCACAGGATATATGTAGCAGATGAAGGTCTGCGGGCGCGCACCTCACGACAAGACGACTGTGTCGTGTGCTGATCCCCGAGTATAATTATGCATTGTCCATCGTACTTTTGTTGAATATTCCCGAAAGTAACACAGACTGGCTTGTAAATGGTGGTGATCAATATGTGAGGTTTAATATTGGCAAACGTAACTGGTGTGCTGTCAGGTATATGAATACTCCGCTGATTATGTAAGCGCACAAAACCGATTTAAATCGTAGTGTATAGCCGTAGCATGAACATCTGAGGAACCGGTGGTTACGGAGACACGGCTAGTAAATTCAGGTCAGTGTAACTACAATCGGCTCCATCATACGCTGGTTCCGGACGCTGGCCTGTGACACACACCTGGCGCTTATACAAACCGAAAATACCACACTAAGATCGCGTCGGAAACATTTACACTCTCGAAAACACACCCCATTGGCGAACAGAGGGACTGCTCCACACAAACATGGATTTCAAACGCCCACAAACGGTAAACCTCAGTCGTGAACGTGCCGCAAAAGCAGCGGCGGCACTGGGGAGCGGGGCGCGGACTCCCACGCCTGCTTTCGAAACGGGCCGCTAGGGGGATTTCAGTGGCGCCCCTACAGGCCGCGCTCGAGGCGTATATTCGCGAGGTGAAGGTCGTGCTGCATATTCTTGGTAAATAATTGCGGAGGGCTCTTGGCGCGCAGAAATTAAAAGTTTAATTATCCAAGTTAGTTTCGTTGGTCTCCAGAGGGTTGCTTTCCTGACGAGTTGGTAATGTGCTCCTCTCTGTACGCATAATGCACCTCGTCGCGCAAATGTATGCCCCTTGAGAGGTGAAGCACACATCGAAACACGCCCTCCGCAGCCTTTACTGCCTACTGTGCCATACGTGCCTATATAAACCTTGTTAGATGACGTTCAGCATAGAGATTGTAGAGCGAACCCTCTTTCACTGGGCACGGTGGCACCGTCGACATGCTGCTCATAAATTGCCCGTTCGTCTAGATTTTTCAGGTTCGTCTACATTTTTCAGGCCTGCAGCTGCTCAACGCAGGCGATGTGGGCCTCGGAACAACCGGGGCGACTGCGACTGCGCTGGACCAACGTGCAAAGAGCGACCACGTGCCGACGCTGCCGACACGGATCTTCCTCGACTATCGGCTGCATCAGCTTACCGGCACATGCATCCACCCATCCTCTCTAGAGCGCCACCCAGCGTCTGCGCTGTTCGGGACTATATACGCGTTCCTCAGGGAACACTCTGTCACTGGGCACGGTGGCACCGTCGACATGCGGTTCACAAATTGCCCGTTCGTCTACAATTTTCAGGTGAGAAAGAAATATGAAAAATGCATAAGCACAAGTCACCGTTTCTTGCTGGTGTTGCCGTGCCCATGGCAGTATAGCGCTGTGTGTGAATCATGCATGATATATTTCAAGAAACTACTCTTAATGGGTGGATACATCGAAAGCAATCCCGGCCCGGAGCTCGAAAAGATTGCCAAACAACTGACGGAAATCGCTGCAGATATTAAGGATACCACAGACAAGCGACTCTCGGATATTGACAACAAGCTTGACGTAATTACAAAACTTGAGGCGGAAGTCGCGGCGTGCAATAAAGAAATGGCTTGTATGAAGGGGGTAATCAGGGGCCTTGAAGCAAGAATAGACGACTTGGAAAACCGCAGCAGGAGATCAAACCTAATCGTTTATGGCATACCAGAACTGGAAGGAGAAACACGTGAAACCCTAGAAGAGGTAGTAAATGATGGAATAAGTACAAAAATTTTTGAACTTGAACCTGTGGCCATTGAGCGCATTCATCACTTAGGAAGAGTTGGACCAAACAAGACAAAGCCAGTCATACCTAAATTACTTGATACAAGAGAAAAAACTGTGGTACTGAAAAACGGTTTCAAAGTGAAGGGCACAGATTTCTCGGTAGGCGAGGATTTTTGTCGAAAACTCAGAGAAACCAGAAAAAAACTCTGGGACAGTGCTAAGCAAAACCGCGAAAATAAAGACAAAATGTCGTTAGCGTATAATAAGCTGTTCATTAACAGCCGTGTGTTCATCTGGGATGATGAAAAGAACGAAAGGGTAGAAATAGAGAAGTACGAAAAAGTGGAACAAAGAAAAAATGAAGGAACCCAGCCCGCTACGCGCCAAAGCCAGCGAAAGAAAAAATAACGTTATTGAACATAACCGCCCGCAGTATCTTGAATAAGGTAGAGCCATTTGAAAGCCTACTACTCGATCGAGAACCCGATATAGTGGCAGTTACCGAAACGTGGTTATCGGCATCCATCTCGAGTCATGAAGTTGCTCCCCCAAGTTATGTACTTGTTAGGAAAGACCTCCAGTCACGTGGTGGAGGCGTGGCGTTAGTAATAAAGAAATCAATCCCACTAATCATTCTTCCAGAAATAGCCAATGCTGAGGCAGTTTTTTGTAAAATAATTCCAAAAGTACAAGTATAGTTGTTGGCTGCATCTATCGAAGCCCCGGATGAGGGCACGAATGCATAAACGCCATACAAGAATCATTGCAACAACATGCTCGAAAGTGCCGGGTTATTCTTACGGGGGATTTCAACCTTGCCGACTTTAACTGGGCTAACATGCAGCACACGACAAAGGCTTCAGACGCACTTGTCGATATGATGCTAAGTTTTACCTGCGCCAGATTGTGGAATGCCCCACAAGGTTGCAAGGCGAGTGTCGCAGTGTACTCGACTTAATCTTGCTGAGTAACAACTTTCTTCTAGAACAAACGCAGGTTGAAATAATAGAAGGAATATCAGATTACGGAATACCGATGTGTATTTTACCACTATGTAGCTCAATACCGATGCAAACGGCAGCACAAACCATAATCAATTTCGACAAAGCGAATGACGCTTCCATACAAACCTACTTGGCTCATGAATTCCCAGTGTTTTCGGAATTGGCCTCAGATCCCTTGTCGGATGTAAGCGATGTCTGGTTGCGGTTCAAAGCCATAGTGTCGCACTGTGTAACAAATTTTATTCCTGTGCTGTTAAAAAAACCTAGAAAAATAACCCTTGGATTACACGTGAAGTAATACATGCAAAACGCAAACTTAAAAGGATTCGGAAGGCAAAGAAGGCAGCAGGCACCAACCCATCTAACGCACCTAGGCTAGCGCTTGCAGCAAAAAATTTTAAACAGAAATCCAGAGAAGTGAAAAGCCACTATTTCAACACTGTACTGCCCAGCTTCTTAAAAAAACCCGCCCGCATCTTCCCACGGGGGGAACTCGAGTAAATGCGCCGCCGAGTGGGGGGGGGTATCGCGTGAATGTTGCGTAATTGGGTATGGTTTGGGAATGCTTAATTGTTATTTCGTCTTTATTATTCTTATTTATTGAATGAAAGAGAAGCGAAGGCAGGGAGTGTAAACTTAATGTCTGTATTTATTGCTTGGTGCCGTCGTTGTATTGGACGGAGAGGATGACTGGTTTGTGTACGCTAAAGTGCACTGTCTAGGGGTCTTTTAGGAGCGGTCTTGCGATTGCGTAACTGGTGAATGCGTTGCTTCCATCGCATCTACTCGAGTCAAGCAAAGTGTCAAGTCAAGCGAAAGCCAAGCAAAGACGCCCTTGACTGAATTCCGAACGCGCGCTCCACCGCCTATATACAACACCACCCGCGTTCGAGGGAGAGGAGTACGGGGGCGAGACGCGCATGCGCACACTTCCATACACAAGCGCGCGAACATTCGACGCACCCACCACGCCATTATCACGTGTACACGCCCTGCCGACGTTACTGTTGAGCGCGACGCAGCGCACGGGTAGCTACGACGCATGCGCGCACGGACGCGCTCCCCCCCGCACTGCCGCAGCTGTTGTTGAGAGCGACGAAGCGCACGGGGTACACGCGCTCCTCCCGCACCGAGGTACCTGTTTTTGAGAGCGAGGAGGGTAAGGGGAGAGACGCGCATCTGCGCCTCGACGCGACGCGCATGCGCAGTGAGCGTGTGGACGGCGCCGACGCCGAAGCGCGACATCGTGCGACTAAGAAATGCTCCGCATTAAAACAACCCACATAGATTTTGGAACCATTTCCGCAGTAAAGTTTGGTTCGTTGGTGAAGGTGGTTGGTGTCGCCGTGGATAGGTGGAAGTAGCCGGTGACGCTGACGCAGGAGGTAGATGATGAAAGTAAAAGTCTATTTACACTTATTTACAGAGCAGACAATGAAGCATAACATAAGACAAGGAAAACTGGATTAAAATTAAAAGGCGCCGCAGCGCGCAAGGGGGTATCGCGGCACGATCCCTCGTGAGGGCCCGGAGGCCAAAAAGGTGCCAAACCGCCGCACGGTTGGCTGGAAAGATGCGTGGTGTTCTGGCGCCCAGAAACCGCCACGGGAGCGAGTCTTCGTGCGACCGCTTGCAGTCGCAGCTCTCGACCAACTCGTCGAAGCACGCGCTAGCAGGGCGCGAGCAGTGCCGCCTCCCCCACAGCAGCGCACATGCCAATAAGGATTTTGACCTCCGCTCCCCCCCTGGCCGTCCCCGAAGGTCAGGATGAAAGGAAAGCCTCCCCCGACGCCGCGTAGAAGCCGCCGGCGAGGCCCAACAAAGGGTTGCGACTGGCCGGCGTCGGCGGAGGCCGCCCCAACATTCCGCCACCGGATGGGGAGACCCAACAAGGCCACGAGAAGGGAGGGGGGTCATCGTCAAGACGTGTTCATCAGCGCTGCAATCATTACAGCTCCCCTATCAAAAGCCTGTGTCAGGACTGCTTGAACTACTACAGGCTCCAAAACAAAGTGATTACAGCGCGGATAACCCAAACAAAAACAAACAAAACGCGAAGAATATTCCTTGAGGGCTCCATGCATGCAAGCGCGATTTCCGCATGCCAGCAAAGCACAAAGTGAAAGGCTACACGAAGAGCAAAACAAATGCTGCATAACACGCCCGCGGCACATCATGCAAACCAGAAGAATACCCGCGTACGGGATACAACGACAAAGACAAAATTAAGACTGACTCGCGACAACAAGGGAAAGAACAAGAGAAAACGGCAGCAAAATGAGCAGCGCAATCGTAAACCGAAGCAACAAAACACAGGGTGGACCGATACTTTCCGCCCCAAGCACAGAGAAGAAAAAAAAAGAAAGAAACAGCAGCGTAATGAACCGCACACGAGCGTTCAATCAGTTCACCACAGTTCCTCCTCCCTTTCGCCCGTAACACTCACTTAATCGGGCGCTGCTTCGAGGTGAGAGTCCACACCTTGGTTGTTGCGCCAACAGCGATATTTAGCGTTCGACGAAGCGCCAGGTGACCCGCCTCTGCAACCCGTGCGGGAAGTCCACAATGCCACAGCCACGTACATTACCAGTATCCGAGGCTTTAAGCCGGTTCTCTTTTCCTGTCCGCGGTTGACCATGTTCCCTCCAGCGCAAGCCAAATTGTTCTCCGCCGCATTTGCGCCAGCCCCTCTTATTCCCTGTGACCCCTGCTGATTCGCGGCGCCCGCAAGCTGTGGGTTCTCCCCGTTCGGCGCTTCGGAGCTGCACCCAAACTTGAAAGGCCCCAACAGCCCGTCGAGCGCAACGTTCGAGCCGTTGTCCGAGCCCTTTGGCGAATTGTCAACGCAAGTGAGCCCTGGCGGACACTGCTGTGGGCGCGTATCGGCCTGTGCGGACAGCGGCTCAGTTCTGTACGAGTCCATGTCGTCCGTCAAGGCAACACCCCTTTGCGTCAGACCTCTGCCTCCCGCCATTGTGCCTGCCGTATTTTCGCCCCCGCAAATGTCCGCGGGAGCGTCTTCCACCAGCAAAAGGTTTTGGCCGGCCTGGTCACGGTACGGCAGATCTTTTGTTGAAACCAAGTAAACATTGGCAATCTGACCGCCCGCCTCAGCGCTCAGCGGAGACGCCTTCCATTTGCCCGGCTCATCTGCTTTTCCTTGAAAGTAGACCACCCCTTCCACGGTGCGTGCCGTCGAGACGAGTGTACCTGTCGTACCTCTCGCCTGAAGGGCCGACTCCGCTGCCCCTAGCTGTATAGCCCCGGTGCCAACAGCCATAGGCTTTGGCGCCGGAAGAATAGCGCGGTCCGCAGTCACCCCTTCATGGGAAGCTTCTGCCAGCGAGTCAGGTTTAGCTGACCTGTTCAGCTGATCAGGGGTGATGATCTTTCTTAACACCGCAAATGCCTTGACGGTGTCGAGACTCAGTTTGAACGGCATAGCGGTGACTCTCGGCCCCACTAGCCCGCCGCCCACCTTGCGTGGTCGTTTTTTGGAGATGCCAGACACCGCCGCAGTGACCACACGAGGTCTTTCTCCCGGCTCCGAAACCACCACCTCAACCCACTGTTCCCTCTGCGGGGATGGATCACGTTCACGATCGAGGTAACGATAACGGCGGCAGTCGGCGGACGAATGCGCCATTTGCCCGCAACTACAGCACGGCAGTACTACGTCATTATTTCCCGGACGCGCCCGCTATTCGGTTTCGGCCAACCTTACCAGCCGCTCGAGCTCTCGCGTTTTTGCGCGTTCCGCTTCGAGCACTTTGTCCCTAGCCATGCTGGGCTCTGGCAATGAGGCTATCCCACCAAAAAAAAGAAAAGGTGCAGAGACGGACCACTCACCGTCGATGATCCGGCCGTCCCGTTGCACCACGCACGTCAGTCCCACTCATCTCCCGCGGGGATCGGAAGGTCCTGAAGTGTAGTCTTCCCGGCAGGAAAACTAATCCATCCGTACGTTGTCTTCTAGGGGGCTCGCAGCTGCCCTGCTTCGTCTTTGTCTTTGCGTGTTGTCGACTTCCCTTCTCTCCTACTCTCGAAGACGCCTCTTGGCCCGCACTAAGTCACCACTTCGTTAACTGAACCACAGGTAACGTCCACGACGCTGTCGGGCTGCGCCAGTAAAGTTTGGTTCGTTGGTGAAGGTGGTTGGTGTCGCCGTGGATAGGTGGAAGTAGCCGGTGACGCTGACGCAGGAGGTAGATGATGAAAGTAAAAGTCTATTTACACTTATTTACAGAGCAGACAATGAAGCATAACATAAGACAAGGAAAACTGGATTAAAATTAAAAGGCGCCGCAGCGCGCAACGGGGTATCGCGGCACGATTCCTCGTGAGGGCCCGGAGGCCAAAAAGGTGCCAAACCGCCGCACGGTTGGCTGGAAAGATGCGTGGTGTTCTGGCGCCCACTCTAGCTGATCGTTGCAGGCATGGCTAGAGTGTCGTCCGACGACATTCGAATGTTTAACACTAGGCTAGCACCGGTCAAAGTGTCTGTCGTCATAGTGTAGATCATCCGTCTTAGCTTCTTGATCCCGAAGTGGGTGGTTCGAGACCGGCTCTTGCTTCCGTTGTTTTTTTCCTTATTTAATTGAAGTATAATTTTTATGCCTGAGGTTACGTTTCGTATTTAAAGTGATTTCTTTCTGAGCGTTAGGTTATCTTATGTTATGTTTAGGTTAAATTGCCTAGCTTTACGTTATCTAGAGCGATATACTGCCAGACGCGGCAATTTTGCTACAACAGGCCGGTGGACGTCGATATAGTGGAGTGCTAATAATACCGTCGTACGGCACTGTATACACGGCCTTTATAAAATTCCATTGACATGTGGGTGAATGCACTATCAAGATACATTGAAATAAGAACAACGAAGCATGTGGTTGTCAGTACATCCTACACATTCTTGTGATGAGCTATTTATGCAAAGTAGGAATAATTTTCGAGAGTTAGTGTTCAATTTTGGTATGAAGAGAGAGGGAATAAACATCTTTATTTGTGGATTCATTGGTGCAGGTGAGCACTAACCCGGTGTGGGGCGTGCGCTAGTCTGGAATGCCGTGGTGCTAGCTGGCTGCTTGTGCACCCTCTATCAGCTTGTGCTGGGTCGAGAGGTCCGAGCTGGACAGCTGGCCCACCCACTGCTCGTACGTCGGACAGGGATTGGGTGTAAGGGACGGGGATTGTTGACATTCCCAGACCAGGAGGTACAACATACTGGGCCGGTGGGAAAAGTTGCAGGTACTGTAATATTAGGTGGGATGCACGGCTAGGTGGGTGGTAGGAGTTGGCCTGGGGCAGGCAAAGTGTGGTCGCTTTGGCTCTGGAAAAGTAGGATTGGGGTGGAGGTAACTATTGATGCTCATGTCCAAAGTGTGAGGGGTGTCCATAAAGCCATTGAGTGTGTGGGGCAAGTTGAAATCTCGATGGATGGCTGAGATCGGTCGATCAGTCGATGATGTCGAAGATGTCTCGCTGATCGAAAGCACATAGCTGACGATGGTCTACTCCACAAAATTTACACTTTATTACAATATTTACAGCTAAGTTACAACAGACCTCGAAGTACCATTGCTCGAGGAGAGCTCGAGACGAGCCCGCATCAAGCGGGGCTCTCATCTCCCTTCTACCACAAACACCTTGGTTTTATGAAAAAAAAACACCACGCCTCCATGGAAGGCGGAACCAAAGAGACAGAGAAGGACACATAATGCAAATACCTGTCCGTTCATAGGCCACACAGCCGCCACAGGCGTAGCTCATAATTAAGCAATGGGCCCACCTCTTTTCCAAACATCCTTTCCCATTCCCGCGCAAGCTAGCCGCCAATACTCCGAAACGATTCGCACCAGAAGCCGCGCGACGAAAAACAAACTCACCAAGCCTGACGCGTTGTTGCACCGACTTCGTAAGTGGCCTCAAAGGGCCCGACAAGGCCTACACTCCCAAACCCCCCACAGGGCAACAAACGCCTGCGGCGTGTCTCCGCCTGTTTACCAAAGGTGCCGCTGCCACACCATGCCCGTTTCCGGCCCCAACGATTCTGAGAATTTACGTCCAGTGGACGCTTCTTTCCGGTCATCCCCCAGTTTCCCATTGCAAAACAAAACAGAGCGTCTTGCAGTTTGAAAGAAAGCCGTCGCCGCCGCTGCCACACCATGCCCGTTTCCGGCCCCAACGGTTCTGAGAATTTACGTCCAGTGGACGCTTCTTTCCGGTCATCCCCGAGTTTCCCATTGCAAAATAAAACAGAGCGTCTTGCAGTTTGAAAGAAAGCCGTCGCCGCCGCTGCCACACCATGCCCGTTTCCGGCCCCAACGGTTCTGAGAATTTACGTCCAGTGGACGCTTCTTTCCGGTCATCCCCGGTTTCCCATTGCAAAATAAAACAGAGCGTCTTGCAGTTTGAAAGAAAGCCGTCGCCGCCGCTGCCACACCATGCCCGTTTCCGGCCCCAACGGTTCTGAGAATTTACGTCCAGTGGACGCTTCTTTCCGGTCATCCCCCAGTTTCCCATTGCAAAACAAAACAGAGCGTCTTGCAGTTTGAAAGAAAGCCGTCGCCGCCGCTGCCACACCATGCCCGTTTCCGGCCCCAACGGTTCTGAGAATTTACGTCCAGTGGACGCTTCTTTCCGGTCATCCCCGAGTTTCCCATTGCAAAATAAAACAGAGCGTCTTGCAGTTTGAAAGAAAGCCGTCGCCGCCGCTGCCGGCGCTTTGACATTCCGTGTCTTCGTGACGAGTTCACCCAGCGATTTATGACCCGGCCACTGCACTGCCGCTAGCGGTCCCGAGCCGCCGCCTGGACACCCAACGGGCCCGGTGCGAGACCTCACGGCCCCCGCCCCTCGTTTACTTGCGAGAATGAGGGCCAACCGATTCGCAGTTGCCGACGAAGCGCTAAGCGGTTTGCGTCACCCCGAAAGAAAGAAAAAAAATGCATTTGAAGAAAGTGCTTCCATCTGCGGCGAGTCGCGCCCCTTGCCCCTCTAGGCCGGCTAGTTGACACTCAGTCCGAGCCTCTACGAAAACGAAAGAAAAAAAAACATTGCCTTCCAGTATTATGAATTAGGCGAAGCAACCCCCAAACTTAACTCCTCCACACCAAGAATGTTGTAGGTACACTAGTTGTACCGACAACATAAACTTCTTCAGTCGGCCACCGCACCGTAAACCACGAAAGAACCAAATCAAAGCATGAACAACACTGTATGCAACAAAAGCTGCATGCATCACTTCCCAGATTAGACACTGCACACCGAATGCAAACTTCAAACTGTCCCAGCAGACACTCACTACCAAATTAAAAAAACACTCGCAACAAACTCCTCACTAGCCTCCAAAAGGGTGAAAGCATTCAGCACATCGAAACAAAACCCGATTTCGCTTCATACCTCGCACACACATGCGAACTCTGAAAAAGCAAACGAAGGAATAATACACCCTACAATACCACTACAAATGCATTCAAATCGTTCTCACACTTTAATGAGAGAAACAGACACACGACAAACCTAAAGGCACAACATGCGGCTACTCCTGTAGCAGTTACAATACATATAAAAGAATAGTTCATCGTCTCTTCGCATTCTCGCGCACGACTCTCCGAATGCACAACAGGAACTCATAAGTGGTCATCCCGTCTGGGGGTTCACTTCGGTGCATTGCGAGAGTTGAAACTGCATGACATTCACACCACCAAACACGCACAGGGTGGGGCCCCACTTGTACGTTTCATGGCCCACCATGACCCCCAGCCAGCACATCAATGGGAGTCACTCGACCCTTTCATCAAACGCACGTGCTCTAACGGCCCGTGAGCGCTACCCAACTGCGTATCGGAACGAATAACCAAACACGCGAGAGCTCAGCTACAGCGCGTATAACAAAGGTTAGATACTGCAACACACATATTAAAATGCTAGCATCAACTTCCTCATCTCAGTACACTACGCACATCCCCTTTCACTCAATTGAGTACGGATATAATGCTACATATGAAACTCCGAAAACAACCACCGTTATGTAAGATGAAGGCTTGACACGAGAGAAGTGACGCAAATACAAGCTACCCTGACACCAGGCCCTTATCCAGGAATTGTTTTTCGTTGGGGGGGGGGGGGGGGCGACTCGCTGTAGGCCTTGACTATTTGGAGAAAGTACCCATTTTCAGTGATTATTTTAAGTGCGAAGCACTTCTTAGTCGGGCCTACTCCTGCTTCCACCGCCGTCCTCCGTCCGCAGCCTAGCAGCGGAGCTAGCTACCGTGCCTAGCAACGGCGCCGGATTTCCGACGCGTGAGGGCGCTCGCATAACGCGTCCTCTCCCCCCTCGCCTACTCTCCTAAAGCCCCTTTACTACTCTCTAGAGTTCCTGTATTTGCTCCCTACGGGAGCAGAGTTGCGCATAGGTCCGCCATCTTGACCGCCGAGCATCCAAAGTAGCGTGGGAAAGCCAACCGTCGGGCTTGAAGGAGTCGTGCGCACCGCGCGAGGGGAGCGTAAGCGCGCCCCGACGTCGCTGTTTTTTTTTTTTTTGGAACGCGCGCTTTGCTTTATCATTAGGGGTGTTTTCCTATAACGCATATCCTAATATCGGGAAGATATGGCTGTGCAAAATGTTCCGAAATGTCCCTCCAGGTCTTAACAAACATATATGTGTTACTATAAATTTAACGAAGACGTGACTCGTTTTGCTCAATAAACCTCCATACTGGTTAGATGCCTGGTATAAAATCAGCACGCGCGTATATACACACTGGGTTATTTGGAACTTAACCTACAGTTTTTGCAGTCTATAGTGCAAGTCGGCAAACTTTCATGCCTTCACAACGTAAAGTGATGTGACCAGGCATCTAACCAGTATGGAGTTGAGCAAAACGAGTCACGTCTTCGTTAAATCTATAGTAACACATATATGTTTGTTAAGACCTGGAGGGATATTTCGGAACATTTTGCACAGCCATCCGGTATTCGGATATGCGTTATAGGAAAACTGCACTCAAGAGGAGGAGGAGGATTAAGGGGAGGAGGGGAAAACTTTGTTTAACAATTAAATCGATCTGGTTAGCCTGGGGTAAATCGATCTGGTTAGCCTGGGGAGGAGCGAAGCATGCAGTGTATAAGGGTATTCAAAAATTGCAGGTCTCTCTCTTGCCACACGGCGTGTTTCATTGAACCCTTCCAGGCGCGAAGAACAAATCCTATTCTACTCGGGATGGCGTTCTATGATTTTAAGAAAATTACTTTTACTCTCTTTTCCTGGACTGAGGACCCGGCCCACTAACCAGATCGATGTAATTGTTAAACAAAGTTTTCCCCTCCCCCCTTACTCCTCCTCCTCCTCTTGAGTGCAGTTTTCCTATAACGCATATCCGAATATCGGGAAGATATGGCTGTGCAAAATAGAGCTAGGCGTCAGCTTCTCATGTAAGCATTCGAACAAAAAGAACAGTCAGCTGCTAATAACCGACAACAGCGAAAATGGAAGACCAAAACAAATTCTAGGACTTCAGGGCTGTCGGCTTGACCGCGTACTGAAGTTGTGCAAAAAAAATTCCCCCGCATTTCCCCGAGGGGGAGAATGTGAAAGTGCGAATGCACGGTTGTCGGCCCGCTTGCGGCGCTTGCGCTCGGCCCCCGCAGCCCACCGCCTGGCCGCCTTCTCTTCCATCTCTTCCATCGGGTTTGTAGTATCACGTGTACACCACGCAGTTATCAAGCCGCTATAACGCCGCTGAGTCGCCAACGCACGCCGCTGACGACGTAGTTTGAATGCGTTAAAGATATAAGGCGCGTTACTCACACTAATATCAGCGTGGCGTCCGTGGCTTAGTCGGTAGAGCGTCGCGCTGCGGCCGCAAAGTCCTCGGATCGAAACCTGGCGCCGGATGCTGTTTCTTTTTTAAATATAGAGGAGCACTGCGGACGCCGCCGCCACCGGCGGTGGATGGTTTGGGGTCGCTTATAAAGTGCATTCGCACTTAAAAGATACTCTTCATGTACTAGCGTGTTGCGGCTTGTCGCTCTCGCGCTACGAACTACGAATGCGACATGGCAGCTGCGCAAAATGTACGAAAGACGCCGACAGCAGAGGGCAGCAGCGGCGTTGCAGCCGCATCGCCGGCTTCTCTGCGCTGCGTGGATGCTTTTTGTGCACGTGACGGCGATCAGCGAATAGGGTCGTGAGCGGCGAATGGAAATCAAAGGCGCAACTCTGCTCCCGTAGGGAGCATATACAGGAACACTACTACTCTCCAGCTCGCAACACCCCCTCTCGGCGCGCCAGCCAGGCCACTACACTATATAAAAAAAAACAGCATCCGGCGCCAGGTTTCGATCCGAGGACTTTGCGGACGCAGCGCGACGCTCTACCGACTCAGCCACGGGCGCGACGCTATCATTGTTAGAAACGCGCCTTATATCTTTAACGCATTCAAACTACGTCGTCAGCGGCGTGCGTTGGCGACTCAGCGGTGTTATAGCGGCTTCATAACTGCGTGGTGTACACGTGATACTACAAACCCGCTAGTTCTGCATTCTCTCACGTGACTGCGCCTCCTCTCCCTTCACTCCGGTCGGCACTTCGCAGCTGCGGTGCGCTGCGGTGCGGTGCGCTCCTCGTTAATTCACCAAGATTTCCGCAGAGGGACAAACGAGGCGTGTTAAGCCGAACGTGATCACGAGGGGGTGTTAATGTAACTAACGGGCAAAATGCCACCAAACTTCAACAAACTCCCCCTCATAGCATCACCCCGTGCTTCGCACTTCCTCATACTCCCCTTCGGGGAAATGCAGGGGAATTTTTTGGTAAAAATCGGAGTATGTAAATTATTTGAGTTTTTAAGGGCTATCCGCTCTTTTATATCTTTAGTTTGAAAGTAATCTTCCAAATAGTACAATATTTTCATACAGACAATATGTCTCAACAAATTCCGCTTATAAAAATAAAACTACGTTACTCAGGCCAAACAATAAAATGACGAATAGCCGAAATATTTCTTTAACATTTTTATTTCTGAATATAACAGGTTAAAACCACTGCGGCAGAAATAAAGTGGGTTGAGGTGGAGGAAAACGGGAAAAGGTGTCCACTTCTTTGAGGTGGGGCGGTCTGGAGCCCAGCTCTGCGAAGAACTGGCCTGGTCCTTGTTCTTCCTTAAAGCACTGAAGAAATGCCTGCCAGAGCCGAAGTGTGTACGATGGGCCGATGTGCGATCGCGGATCGATCCACTCTCGGAAAGTGCGAGGTCGATGTCCGCCGAGGGACTGAAGTGATGCGTCACGGAGCGCTGCAAAAGCATGGCAACTCCACTGGAGATGCTCGGTAGCGCCTCTTGCAGGGCATGATGGGCACGGTTGGGTCAGGTATCAGCGCGAGTTAATGAGGTGCAACAGTGCTGCTGAGAGTCGTTAATAAGTCTGGGGTCGACAAAGACGTACCGCCTCTACACTCCGGAGTGTGGTGGGCGGACGGCGACAGATTTCCTTTTATCGAAGCACGCTCGAGAGCTTCAGCCGACGTGTGGCTTTGAATGCTATGGGGTGATCCTCCGCACTGGCGCCTTAAGATCGCGAGCCTAAAACACAAGTCTTCGTGCCTTCATCGTAAACGTTGCAATTACATTGCTCACGTCCACGGACTCCCTGTAGAGCGACATCAAAGCCAACTCATTCAACCGTTCCTCAACAGAGCTGTTGCGAAGGTAGGTCTTAAGGCGCTTCAACGTCGAAAAGCTTCTCTCAGCTGCTTCTGTGGTGACAGGAAGTGTAGCAAGTATCCTGAGGAGAGTACTGATATTTGGAAACAGGCTGGTGTTGCACTGCTTCATGGCCTCGGTCGCATACCTTGGCAGCGCTTCTGAAGGTGTTGCTTGCCACTTCTGCTTCCATATTTCCACTCCGCCTTAATCACTCCGAAGTTTTTCGGTTCCATGTCCGCCATGTAGAATTCTACTGCTCGTTGTAACGACTCAAAGCTGCTCTCGGCGGTGTAATTCGGTAGCACGGGTTGAAGACTCTTCAACATCACCCTGTGAGCAGTGAAGCGCTCGTTCAATGCAGACTGCAGATCATCCAAATACGGTATAAAACAAGTCCGTCTGTAATATTCTCCAGGAGAACAGGAAGTATGGTTTTCTCTGTACTTCTGCAAACCGATTTTTCTGGAAATCTCTGGCTGAATGCCGAATCCTCTCGCCGTTGCTTCACATGAATAAAAAATCTCCTTGAACTGATCATTGGCGTTTTTTCTGATGTCACTAAGCAGTTTCAGCACCAAGTCGATATGATGAAGGGCTACGCTCATGTCGACGAAATTGCCTTCCAGGTACTGCGACAAACGAAGCGTAAGACTCAAAGACCTTTCGCTCACTGCGAGGGAGACGAGAAAGTTGAAGCTGCACAGACGAGTGTGAAGTGCGGAAGCAGTCGCATTTCTCCCTGTTTCACTTTCCATAAGGACTTCCAGCGACTCGACAATGTCAGGCAGCGCTTCACTGAAGAGAATCACGGCTTCATGCCGCTCAACCCACCTAGTCTCGCAGTACTTATGAAGGCGTGAAAATGTGCCCGAAGAAGACTCGAGGTGCTTCTTGAGAACATCGGTTCTTTTCGAGGAGCTTCTGAAATATGTGCAAACTTCCCCAATTGTTGCGAAAGTGTTTCGGATGTCGCTTACCTTAAATGCATCGTTCAAACAAAGTTTTAGCGAATGCGAAGAGCAGTGCGTGCACACTGCTAAAGGATACACTTCGCGAATCAGGGCCTGCACTCCATGAAATGAGCCACTCATGACGGCGGCTCCATCATAGCCTTGACCTCTCATGCTATGAAGGTCTAAACCGAGACGAACAAGCTCTGTTTTCAACGTTTCCGCCAGACCTGATCCACTGAGATCTGAAACTGGTACGAACGCGAGAAAATCTTCTTTGATCTTCATAGTTTCAAGCTCCACATACCGTACGCACAGGGAGAACTGTTCAGTTTGTGTCCCATCAGTTTTGCCATCGGCGGCGAGAACGCAGAAAAATCCAGACTTGTTCACGGCTTGAACGATTCCATCTTGAATTTGCTTGCCGATCATCGCAATCAGCTCATTTTGAATAGTCGGTCTTGTGTAGAGGGCATTTCTACCAGACGTGTTTATGTGCTCAGCAAGAACCTCACCGCCTCCCCCCCCTCGCCCTGTAGCGTAGCAGTGCTCTAATGTTCCCATCGTTTTTTGCGGGTTCTATAGGGCAAGTCTGCCAGAATATCTGTCTCCCCTAAGCGCGATTTCTTGTCGGCCACAAAAAAGTACCGTTTCAATGACTGTATGCCGCCTTGACTTGTTTTTTTCTTATTCGATCTTTGCTTGCTTGTTCAGCAGCAGACGAATGTTGTCCATTTTTCCTTGAGCCCCTTCCAAAAATGAGTCTGCAGTGATCGTTGCGTCTCTGTGGTACTCTGTTTTTGCGTGGTTTTCGAATACTTCAAGGGCATTTTTCCACTTGTGAAGGGTGAAGTCACGAGGCTCCGTACAGTTTCATGGGAACCTTTTCCTGTTCCGGATTTTATGGAAAATATTACGCAGACCTTGCAGAAGGCGCCTTTTTGAACGTCTTAGTAAGCGAACCACTGGAAACGTTGCAACCAGTTCAACTAGAATTTTCGTCTTTTCCCGTCCTTTGACACGGAAACCTCGAAATCGGGTTTAGAACAAGGTGTCCTTGTGCTCGTGCAGACACGTTCTTTTGTGTCTTCGGGAAGGGTCGAGCAGCCTACGTATATTCCAATATCATTTTCCTTATGCGGTTCATTCAGCTTCACAGGAAGTCTTTCTAAAGACGACGATCCAGCGACTTTCTCGTCGTGGACTACCGCAGCTGTCGGATTGGCACCAGTCTCGTCCTCTTCGTGCGACCGCCCAGGCACTGCATGCTACAAAATATTACCGTTCGTAAGTAACAAGTAAGCTGCTCAAGTCCTCCTCAAATATACGTCTAAAACCTTAACTTTCTGTTAATTCCGGAAGTAAACTCGGCGTACGAAATGCCGATGCATTGTATACGCGTTCCATTACGTTCGCGCAATTAAGGGAAATTGCACAAATCTAGAAAGCTTACCTTCGGAAGCTTGTTGAAGTAGTTCATCAGTGTTGAACCTTGTCGCTTCTTTTTTGTGCTCATAATGACGAACGCAGAGAACACCACACACAAGAGGGCAAACACGCGATATATTCCGACCCAAATGCCGTCTGAACGGTGGTGCGTCTTGGCCTCCACTGCAAAGGACCTCGCCACTAAATTTGAGCCGGTGGCGCCCTGTGTCGCACCGTGTCGCATATTTTGCTTGGGGGGGGGGCGGAGGGAGAGAGAGAGAGAGAGAGAGAGAGAGCGAGAGAGAGAGAGAACAACGTTGTTTAAGCTCACGGATCAGGGGAAGGGTGAAGGGCGGGCCAGAAGGCCGCCACGATGGCCAGGGCCTGGGTGGTCAATGTTGCGAACCGGGGTAGCATGGACGAAGTGGACCGCGGTTGGTGTCGTGCCGGAGCACTCATGATGGCCAAGTTGAGGGAGAAAGAAAACTTTATGTAAAAGCATTTACATTCTTGACCAGCGTGAACAGGCAGTGCCGTAGTTCCATCCACTTTCTCCAGCTGTAATTAAGAACGCACCCATCAGAAAAATGAATGGCGCTCATACTCTCGCCCACACTCTCACACAGAGAGGGCACGTTTCCCTCTCGCACACGTGAAGGTCGGGCTGACTCCGGTGATGCAATCTGCCTAAGGTCGAAGCCCATCGGACCACCGATGTTAAAGCGTCGGGAGGACGTCTGGGATCTCATCTGGTATTCTGGCGTTGGCGGCTCGTTGAACTACGGCCTTTCCAGAGTCATCAGCCACATCGCTAGTGCAGGAGAACGATGCGCGGCACGTCATCAAAGAAGCAGACTGGAACCTCAAGCCTGCCGCCAAAAGTGAGGCGCATTTGTCACCACCTCTTCGGAACGTTTCCGGTCATTAAGGCGGCATTCGGGGGCGCTTGGGTGGCCAAAAGTGCCGCCGAAAGCGGATTATGTCCTGCAGCAGCGGCACGGGTCGTCGACGCGTCATTGTGTAGACGACGGGATGTTCCTCGTCGATGAGGGTAGTGAGGGGAGGGGGCACTCGGTCGACGGTAGGCTCGGGTGGTCGACCCCAGGACGGCGAAGACGGCTTTCGCGACATCATGATGCCTCCGGTCATCATACCTCCGGGTCGTGCAGTGCCTGTTGCCAGATGGGTGAGAGGAAAGGGGTCTGCTGCGCCCTCGTACAGAGAGTGAAGTGCTCGTCGAGGGCGGGTGCTGACTCAGGTGCTGATCCGGGTGCTGACTCAGTGAGAGCAGCGCTACCACGTCCTGGGCGTCGTCCTTGTCGCTGCAGCCTGGAGCTTCTGCTCCCTCGGAGTCTCTCATGGAGATGTCACCCCGGTTCTCGCCGCTGCAGCTCGGAGCTTCGGCTCCCTGGGGCCTCTCACTGGAATGTTGCCCAAGCCGTGGAGCAGCCTCTCCGTCGTCCGCCGGAAGCCTCTCAATCCATCCTGGTCACGGCACCACTTGAAATCTCGATGGATGGCTGAGATCGGTCGATCGGTCGATGATGTTGAAGATGTCTCGCGGATCGAAGGCACATAGCTGACGACGGTCTACTCCACAAAATTTACACTTTATTACAATATTTACAGCTAAGTTACAACAGACATCGAAGTACCATTGTTCGAGGAGAGCTCGAGACGAGCCCGCATCAAGCGGGGCTCTCCCCTCCCTTCTACCACAAACACCTTGGTTTTATTAAAAAAAAACACGCCTCCATGGAAGGCGGAACCAAACAGACAGAGAAGGACACATAATGCAAATATCGGTCCGTTCATAGTCCACACAGCCGCCGCAGGCGGAGCTCATAATTAAGCAATTGGCCCACCTCTTGTCCCAAACTCCTTTCCCATTCCCACGCAAGCTAGCTGCCAATACTCCGAAACGATCCGCACAAGAAGCCGCGCGACGAAAAACAAACTCACCAAGCCTGACGCGTTGTTGCACCGACTTCGAAAGTGGCCTCAAAGGGCCCGACAAGGCCTACACTCCCAAAACCCTCAGGGCAACAAACGCCTGCGGCGTGTCTCCGCCTGTTTACCAAAGGTGCCGCTGCCACACCATGCCCGTTTCCGGGGCCAACGGTTCTGAAAATTTATGTCCAGTTGACGCTTCTTTCGGGTCATCCCCGAGTTTCCCAGTGTAAAACAAAACAGAGCGTCTTACAGTTTGAGAGAAAGCCGTCGCCGCCGCTGCCGGCGCTTTGACATTCCGCGTTTTCCTGACAAGTTCACCCAGCGATTTATGACCCGGCCGCTGCACTGCCGCTACCGGTCCCGAGCCGCCGCCTGGACACCCAACGCGCCCGGTGCGAGACCACACGGCCCCCGCCCCTCGCTTACTTCCGAGAATGAGGGCCAACCTATTCGTAGTTGCCGCCGAAGTGCTACGCGGTTTCCGTCGCCCCGAAAGAAAGACAAAAAAATGCACTCGAAGAAAGTGCTTCCATCTGCGGTGAGTCGCGCTTCTTGGCCCTTCTAGGCCGGCTTGTTGACACTCAGTCCGAGCCTCTACGAAAACAAAAGAAAAAAAACATTGCTTTCCTGTCTTATGAATTTGGCGAAGCAACCCCCAAACATTACTGGGGGGGTCTTCTCCTGGTCTAGACTTTCTTCGAAGATGGCCCGGAGGGTGTGTACTTGGGCAGACACTGTTTCATTTCCATTGATGGACTCGTGTCCAGTACCCGCCGCGGTGGCTCAGTGGCTATGGCGTTGCGCTGCTGAGCACGAGGTCGCGGGATCGATTCCCGGCCACGGCGGCCGCTTTTCTGATGGAGGCGAAAAGCAAAAACGCCCGTGTTGACGAGATTTCGGCGCACGATAAAGATCCCCAGGTGGTCAAAATTAATCCGGAGCCCTCCACTACAGCGCGCCTCATCGCCTGCGTTGCGTCGGCGCGTTAAACCCTACAATCAATCAATCACTCGTGTCCAGTGGTCCAAACTGTATAGATGTTGGGAAGCTGCGGGGTAATCTTAAATGGGCTATAGAAAGAAAACACAAGAGCGGTTTATTCGAAAGCTCGCGTCGTTAGAATCATTCCGACAACACTTTTAACGTATACTTGCTCAAATAAGCTGTTTAATCATGGGAAAAGGAAATGGTTATGTGACTCCCTAGCTCATTTCCCACACTAGATACGACGTAATATGCACAGCAGTGCGATTGGCTGAGCCGGGGAAAAGCAAACACAACCTAGGGAAAGCTTATAAGCGTCCAGTACAAGCTGTTTTCGCGTAAATGCAATGGATATTCATTTTATAGCGGTAAGATTGGTGGGGTGAACATTTTAAGTTACAGAACTACACGAAGGACCGCTGTGTACTGTTTTTGGTACTGCCCGCAGTATGCTTGTTACAGCTGCCCAGCAGTTCTCCGCTTTGGGGTTGTCTCAGACAACACAGGCCAGTTGGTGTATGCGACATTGACTTGTGTGACCCGGTTTGTTGAACATACATCATGTTTCATGAAACGATCACTACCTACCGTAAGAAAAACAAGCCAAGTGAAAATACAGTTAGAAACGAAGTAACGGCAGACAGCAGCCCTGCGCAGTGTGGTTGTGCCATCCAGGAGGACTAACAGTAAAGAAGATGTCCCACAGTATGCTGCAGAGTAAACAGTGCACTACCGTTCTCTTGAAGACGTCTTTGTTACATCATCGCAGATGTCATAAAACAAACTATTTTATGGCAGAATCAAAGTTTTACTCAAATTCATCATGGTTTCTTAGTGAATAAAGCATCATCTGTTGTTGGACAAGCACAGGGGCACTATCAAGCACAACATCTTTCGAATAAAACAAATTTGTAGTTTGTCTGCATGGCCCATTCGAGAATTTTGATGTCAAAGGGTGATATGTGGCCCAGCTTGTAGTTTTGGCGTGTGACTTTCAAGTCCGTGATGACTGTGCTGATTCGCAGTTTGATGTGGCTGCTAGATCAATGGCAACTTCTTAAGTAGTGTTTGTAGATGTGGTGCATATTGTGGCAGTTGTGAGTTGGGTTCCGTGGTGGTTCATCACCGTGACTTGGGAGGCGGGGAGGGAGTTCTGCTGTAGCATGCGGCATCCTAAATCGCATCGTAGGGTTCCCTACTGCTTCGAGATTGGTAACCGCATCGACCCATCTTTTGTGGCGTGCTTCGTTGTAATGGGCTGCGTATTTCGCGGTATGGGAGCTGCACAAATGTATTGGTGGATGTGGGGGCGGGCACGTTGTAGCTGTCCTTGGCGTGGTAGTGGATATCCAAGGAGCGCTACGGCGTGTCGTTTGGTGTGTGATTGAGGGTTTGTGAGTGACGATAAGCTTAGTGCAGTTCATCTAAACTATTGTGTACTTCCAGTTGGACCAACGTGTACGTGGGTGTTGACAGAGCACTGTTCGGTGTGCGAAAATATTGATTTTGCCAACCGCAATAGTTGGTGCCTTTCTGTGCTTCCTTTATCAGCCTTTGTCGTGTGCCGCTTGATCCTACACAGCAACAAAGTTTGATAACCCTAGCGGGACCCCGCACTAAATGCGGCAATTAACATTCTCAGATGCTATTTCCATAGAAATGTTGGACACGAATTCTTGTGACTTGTTCCCACCGCGGCTACACCGCCCGTCACCATGATGCACAGCATGCACTGAATATCACATGCTTTAATTCTTGTTCGTATTTTAATGTATCTTGATGGTACATAGGACAGACAAGGAACTGCTATAACAGGTGGTGGTGGGAGCATGCCGCATTGCTTCCGACTGGAACAGAGATCAATTCGGTGCTCCACTCCAACACCCAAAGCACGCCAGGCGGCTGCATGCCAGAATTTGATATGACGAGAGTGCTGAAGTTGTATGGCACAAAACATGAACGAGAAATCTGTAAGGCCTATGTGATAAAGATGGGAGACAGATGCATTATAGAATACTGAATGATTAGTGTAAAGTGTGCACCAGCTGTAATTAATTTTTATACGGGGTTTTAAACCAGTGCCACATGGGCCTTTTGGTTTCTTTGTAATTGCTCTCAGAAACTCAAGTTGTGCTAATAGTGCGCATCTTTCCTGTCTCTGTCATTTCCTTGAGTCATGCTTGACATTTAACCGAAATGTGCAGCATGAACTCCGAGCTATCCTGCATATCGACCTTCATTCAGTTCACTGCATATGCATTCGCTGCATTCAGTTCACTGCAGTGCATATTTAGGCACAAAGCCCTGGGACGTCTGCCAATAATGACTCATAAAAAACCCTTGACACTTGCCACACTCACCACTACTACCTCCACAACCTTACAAAAACAGATGTAAGCACAGCCGTCCACTATGCCTCACAGTGCGCATCTCGCCTCTATCAAAAAGGCTGCATCACACCTCAAATACACTACGACGCATACAAAAGCTAGCGATCATCTACCTCATCTGGATATCATGCGTAATTAAACTATAAGGGAATGAGGCCGCACACTGCTTCCCACAAATTTACTACTGAGGGATTCGTAGAAAGAAGAAAGAACCCACCAGATTCCCTCACTGACCTCTCAGTCAAAAGCCCTTGTACAGTTCAGTACAAACCCACACATACTACCCACCACGTGCCCCTGTGAGTGCCCATCCTGTAAAGGAAGGAGATAGTACAGGGAAGGCAGGGGGGTTAACCATTCAATCAACTGCACCTAACGCTTATCAATGATTTTAAATAAATGTGCCGAACTTACATAATGAACACCTTACACCATTTTCAACTTTCATTATTGAAGTTATTTGTATAAATTTATTACACTTATACTGAAGTGACCAGGCAGTATATTTGAAGGTGTGTGAACATTCGCAACTTAGAATACTTTGCGAATAGTTTTTGACATTCGATTTGCAGCGCTGTTTCAAATATTTGAAATGTACAAATAGTAGAGCAATGAATGTTTGCTCTTCCACAAGGCTTGCACACGTTCAAGCTTTACTACATGGTAAGACCTTACGGGTTGGCTTTTCCGCATGACACCGAGGCCATGCCAATAGCCCGATGTAGAAGTCTTGCACCAAACACGCGTTCGCTAACTGTGGTGTATATTCGGTCAAGTGCAACACTACGAGGGCAAAATTTACAATCCCAAAATAGGTTTCTTGTGAATTTTATGGTGCGAGTGAGAAATCAAGCATCATATCTGGCTTGTTGGTGAGGTCTTATAGCCTCGTTTCAATTATTGGGGCGGGGAAAGACTGCCGCCAATAATAAATATACTTGAACATATTACTGTGTTCACTGTATTTTGTAGAACCTACCTTTCTCCACGGCAATGTATGCAAATATCTTGTTTCATTGCTTTGCACACCTTTTTTTTTCTCTGTTGCATTACATTTGTTGCATATCAAGCAGTAGAACCTGAACAGAGGTGTGTGTAGTTCTGACTGCCTAAGCTGTCTTTTTTATTGTAGTTATGCTTTATACAATGTGTAAACACGAAAGCAAAGATAGTGTGGTTTTAAAATATTCAATTTAAAACCAATTTTTACTGTTCATAATCGAAAATATTTTATTCAATTCAGAGCCAAGTTAAACTTGTTGTATCCAATTCACAGATGCAAAGGTGATAATCACACACCGTTATATATACATACAAAAAGGTAATTTATCTTTGTACCGACATAAAACACTCAGCTCCAATTGCCATCACTGCTGGAGAGATAAAACTGACAAGCAAAAGCTCATCCCTGACTAACTTCCACTTTAAGTTGTAGTGGTAGTTTGTGCTGTTTGACAAGCAATAACTTACTCACTGTACGATTGCTGTAAACGCCCCGCACGGGGCACCTTGAGTATTCATGGTGACGGTGTTGGCAACACCGCGGACCCCGAGCCCCCAACATAAACTGTAACCTACCGTGGTGATGTGTTTAAAGGTGAAGGGTAGAAGCCTCAAACGGTGGCCGTCGGAGCCCAGGTCAAGCTCCGGCGGATGGGCTCCCTGTCTGTTTACCAGGCAGGGAGCTCCGGGACCTCTCAGGCTATCAGGGTAAGGTTTGAGAAGAAAGTACCCCCGTCCCCTGCTTCTTTTACATGCCATATGGTAAATCGTAAATCCCCCCCCCCCCAAACATGATCGGCCCCTGAAAAGGGGCCGCACCGAAGTTTCATTTCCGGCACTCCCAACCCTGAGTCTTCCAAAGCCCGATAACTACCCCCGTTTTTGGTGTTGGAATACAGTGACCAAGAAAAGCCTCTTGCATCACAGTCCGTGTTCCTAATATCGAAATTTCTGGAGGGCATCATTGGTGACAAATATAAGGCCAAAAAACAAAGAACTGGAGAAATCCTGGTTGAAGTACACAACCAACAGCATGCAAAGATCCTCCTTGAACAAACTCGCATAGCCAATCTTGAAATCAGGGTGACACCCCACCGGAGCCTGAACAGTACTCAAGGTGTCATCTCTGAACTAGACCTGATGAATGAGACAGATGCTGACCTGCTGGAAGGCCTGAGAAATCAGGGCGTGACAGCTGTGAGGTGCATAACTATGAGGAGGGATGACAAAGCAGTTTCGACCAAGCACATTATCCTTACTTTTGACCGGTCCACACTCCCAGAGTACGTCAATGCAGGTTTTGTACATTGTAATGTCCAACCCTACATTCCAAACCCGCGCCGCTGCTTTAAGTGCCAGCGGTTCGGGCACGGAACCAACTCCTGCCGTGGTCGTCTGACCTGCGCAAAATGCGCTCAGCATGATCATCCATCTGATAATTGTCCATCGTCAACCCTCACCTGCGCCAACTGCCAGGGACCCCATGCCGCCTACTCTCGAACGTGCGAGAAGTTTAAGCAGGAGAAGGCGATTATTAATGTGAAGGTAACTGAGAACATCACCTTCCAGAGGCGCGAAAGAGGTTCGCCTCTTTCCCCCTGGGGAGGTACGCCGACGCGGCTCGCCGGGGGGCGGAGCGGCGTCTGGTTTCGGCGGGGACCCAGTACCGCGAGTCGGACTTGGTCCCGCCCCCGCCCCTCCCAGGGTTGCCCCAGGCAGCCCAACCAGCCTCTGCACTGCTCGCTCACCCAGCAGCGGCTGTGGTGGCAACAACATCTGTTGGGGATGCCGCTGCATCCACAGCTTCCTCTCCACCGACCGAAAGCACATGCAAGGGCACGGAGATGGAGACGGAGGCAGCCGCAGCGACCCCCTCCCTCGGCAAAGAACACCCGAAAGGGTACCACGCCAAGGGGGCCCAGTCCGCTGGGCACCCCCTTGCCTTCAGATGACGACATGGACGTCGAGCCCTTCCGGCTTTCATCGCAGCGGAAGGAACGGGCTGCGACGTCCAGGTCAGTAGAGAAGGTCAGAAAACCCCTCCCAAGAGTCCAATCCCCGAAAGAACCTACATAAACAGTCGCACTCCAGTAGCTCTGAACACATAATAATGGGAAGAGAAAACATAGTTCAATGGAACTGCAGAGGCCTTCTGAGTAATCTTGACGACGTGTATGAGATTCTGCATACCAAACAGCCGAGTTTAATGTGTGTCCAGGAAACACATCTGAATTCCAAACACACAAATTTCTTGAATAGTTACCTGGTATACAGAAAGGACAGGGATGGCTGCACACACTCTTCTGGCGGTGTGGCTATAATCGCCCGAAAATCCTTAGCATGCCACCCTGTCACTTTAAACACTATCCTTGAGGCTGTAGCAATACGCTTAATAATATTTAACCGGTTGGTAACGGTATGCTCCGTATACATTCCTCCTGATGTTGCACTTACGAGCTCTGACTTCGAGGGGCTAGTTGACCAGCTGCCCGAACCATACATCCTTACAGGCGACTTTAATGCTCACAACTCCCTTTGGGGCTCTTCCAGAACGGATGCCCGAGGTCGCCTGATAGAGAAATTCCTAACATCTTCTGGAGCATGCCGTTTCAACAAGAAACAGCCTTCATACCATAACATGGGACACAATACATACTCAAATCTTGACTTGGCTATTGGTTCGGCAATTCTCTTTCCATGTCTTGAGTGGGGAGTGGGCACCGACCCATATGGCAGTGACAACTTCCCCACTTCACTAGCATATATAGGTAACGGCCCAAGCTGTTCTTCCCATAATAGGTTCAATGAAGCACGAGCTAACTGGAACACATTTACAGAGACATCGAAACTACACCCCACATCCATAGCACACGTACACGTTGAAGAAGCTACCCAACTCCTCACGGCGCACATCCTTGACGCCGCCGAAAAGTCCATTCCCCACCCCTCTGGTGCCCCGCACAACCAGCGGAGGCCGTGGTGGAATGAGGACTCTAGGCGGGCGCCAGAGGCCCAGAACAAGGCGTGGGGTGTCCTTCGTCGGTACCCCACGTCGGGTAACCTCATTTTGTTCAAACGGGCCAAGGCGTTAGGAAAACGGGTGCGCCGTGAGTCGAAACGAGAGAGTTGACACACCTTCTTTACATTCATCATACACATACACACACAAAGTCTGCACACGTATACGCAAGCTCAAAGGACAACAGACACACAGCCTGCCCCTGGTTAGCACAACAGGGGACACACTTGAAGACCAGGCTTACACGCTTGCACAACACTTCGAACACGTGTCCAGTTCAGCACACTACACGAACACTTTCATGAAACACAAAACATCTGCAGAAAAAAAGCCCTTACAAGACAAAGGCAGATCAAAAACTTCTTACAACTCTGAATTCACTCTCTATGAGTTGAGGGCTGCCTTAAGCTCGTGCAAACCTTCAGCTCCAGGCGCAGATAAGATTACATACACCATGATACAACACCTACACCGAGACACACTTGAAACACTCTTACACCTATACAATAAAAAATGGCTTTCGGGGCACATTCCACGCTCTTGGAGGGACGCCATAGTAGTGGCTGTCCTAAAGGAATGGAAGGACCCTTCCTCTCCCGCCAGTTATCGTCCCATTGCCCTGACAAGCTGCCTGTGTAAGCTCTTCGAGAAGATGATAAACAGGAGACTCGTGTACTTCTTAGAGTATAATGGTCTTCTCGAGAGCTGCCAGGCGGGCTTCAGGGCGGGATGATCTACCAACGATCAACTCGTTGCGTTAGAGTCTTATATCAAAGATGCTTTCCTCCACAAGCAGTACTGTACGACAGTAATCTTTGATCGTGAAAAGGCGTACGATACTGCTTGGAGATATGGTATCCTCATCGATCTGAAGTCCTTTGGCATAACGGGTAACATGATAAACACGCATGTGTTTATCATGTCCAAAAGGACGTTTCGCGTGCAACTTGGAACTGCACTCTCTAGGGTGCATGTGCAGGAAAATGGAGTGCCACAAGGTGGAGTTTTAGGTTGCACCCTTTTTATTGTGAAAATGAATTCCCTCAGGAAGGCATTGCCACCGTCGATTTCCTGCTCAATTTATGTAGACGACGTACAATTATCCTTTAAGTCTTGTAACCTGTCTGTCTGCGAGCGCCAAGTCCAGCTTGGTGTTAACAAGCTAGCTGGTTGGGCAGACAGCAACGGTTTTAAATTTAATCCAGGGAAGTGCACTTGTGCCTTGTTTTCCAAGAGGCGTGGCATCCGGCCGGATCCAGACATTCAACTCCACGGTGTCTCGATTCCTGCCAAAAAGGAACACACGTTTTTAGGTATAATCTTTGATGAAAAGCTCATATTCATCCCACACATTAAACAACTAAAACATAAATGCTTAAAAACAATGAATATACTGAAGGTCCTGTCGCACATCTCTTTCGGTACTGACAAACAACTTCTTTTACGCGTTTTTACCAGCTTGATAGGTTTACGACTGGACTATGGTAGCGTGATCTATGGGTCAGCCACTAAAACATCCCTTAGAATGCTGGACCCTGTGCTTCATCTAGGGCTCCGCTTGTCCTGTAGCGCCTTTCGGACTAGTCCAGTCGAAAGCCTGTATGTAGAGTGCAACAAATGAAACCTACAACATCAGCGAGCATACACAGACCTCCTCTATGCTTTTAAAATTTCATCCATGCCTCACCATCCTTTTAAATCAGTTTTTCATGATACCTCCATGACTGAACTCCTTCTAAATTGACCATCGTTCTCTGCGCCCTTCTCTTACAGAGTTAGAGAGGAAGCGTCAGAGCTTGCTGTCTCCTTTTTAGATACCATCCAAAGTTCTGTAACAGATCTCATAGCACCATGGCATCTCCGCCCTGTCTCATGCGACACATCATTCACACATGTAGATAAAAACCGAGCTCCCACATGTGCAATTCTGCAGCATTTCTTGTATTTGCAGCAGAAGTATGAGTGCTCTGAATTTTATACGGACGCCTCTAAGACTTCCACCTCGGTGTCCTGCGCGGCGCATGGGCCCGGCCTTAGTGTCACTAGAACTTTTAACACTAATACAAGTACCTTTACGGCAGAAGCCTATGGTGTACTTCTGGTTGTTAATCATATCCTTCAAAGCCACATCCCACAATCCATTATATATACAGATTCTCTCAGTGTTGTGCGGGCGTTGTCGTCAACAACGTCCTCAAAAAATCACGTTATAAATTTAATAGTCAAGGGTATTATGTCTCTGTATGTACGCAAATCTGAACTGGTTCTTTGCTGGGTCCCTCGCCACTGTGGTATAGCCGGGAACGAAGCAGCGGATCGAATGGCTGCTGCTGCTACACTCTCGAATGCAGTAGACATAACCACATTACCCTACACCGACGTGAAACCACACATCAGGCAACAACTTCGCAAAACATGGCAAACACACTGGAGTGAACAGACAACAAGTTACACGTAATAAAACCACACTTGGGACCATACACCACCGACACACGCAATAGATACACTGAAGTCGCCTTGGCCAGATTACGGATAGGGCACACTCATGCAACACACTCGCACCTTCTCACTGGGTCTCCAAGACCTCTGTGCAGCAGGTGCTGAGAGGCCCTATCCGTGATGCACATCCTCATACAATGTAAGGCACTCGACACTACACGACGCAAACATTTTCCTCAACTACACACACGACGTATTCCACCACACCCGTCATACTTCTTAGGTGACGAAGCCCTGTTTTTAATCAAACGCGTTTTCGAGTTTCTGACCGACGTAAAATTTTTACATCTCATTTCTTATCATGCATGTTGACAACCTGGCCCTTTACACCAGTCATCTTCATTTCGTTGTGCTTTACTGTGTTTATTTTTACTAAAATGTTCTTTTACTTCCATGTCACTTTCATGTAATCACTTTTTTTTTTGACGCTCTTTGCCCTTAGTCGGCCTTGCGCCATTAAACTCTAAACATCATCATCGATTGCTGTAAACGAGTTCTCAATCATGCTAAACACAGGAGAAATAGACTTGAAGGGAATGCACATCATATGATCTGTTCATTGATTGATTGTAGTGTTTAACGCACCGACGCAGCGCAGGCGATGAGGCGCGCCGTAGTGGAGGGCTCCGGATTAATTTTGACCACCTGGGGATCTCTGCCGTGCGCCGAAATCTCGTACACACGGGCGTTTTTGCTTTTCGCCTCCATCAGAAAAGCGCCCGGGGCGGCCGGGTTTCGAACCCGCGACCTCGTTCTCAGCATATGATCTGTTGCTAAAAGTACCAACTGAAGTACAATATTGTTCTGCGGCATGTGGCAGCACACATCCAGGACATATTGGGTGAACTGTTCAGCATCTGTTGAATGCATGGCATTATACCAGCTTGAAAATTCCCCCAGAAAGGATATTTTTAAAAACGGCTACTTCAGCGGGCCGTCCGACGCTGGGCACCAGGGCTAAGTGCAACTAGTTACCATTTTCTTATTCACTACTTCAGGCCTGGATGTGTATTAATAAGGTCGGTTCCTACAGCTGGTAACAACAACAACAAAAAACCTTCTCCCTGTGCGCAGCCCTACCTCCCACCGGGCTGCATGTCTCTTAACAGCTGGCTTAAGGTTGCAGACCAATGAAGTGGTTAGCACACAGATTATTCAGCATTGTAGTTACTAGATCTCATACTTTGCAATGCTAAACATTACCTGCTTGCCTCACGACTCCTAACGCACAATTATAGTTTGTCACACAGGTTAACTCCGTTATACTAGGATGAAAACACACCACTGTGTTCTACATAGCAGTGCGGTGCGAAATAAGTTACGCACGCAGAATCGTCTGCAGTGGCTAGCTCAGTTACGATGAGAGCGGTCATGCATCGTCCTGCTGCCCTCGTGTCACCGGCCTTGCTGCCTCTCGCCACTGCACGTAGGCGACGAAACGCCCAGCGGCCTCACCACGCAGCGCAGATGTTCGTCGAGGCGCACTCATCACTGTCGCAATCGAGGCGGCAGAACTGATGCAGAACGCCCGATCACCGTCGTAACGTACTACGCGCGAATTAGGCGGCCGCACACACGCTGCACACCACGGTAAGTGCGTTTCAGAAGTTCTTCGTGAGCCCCTCATCACAATCGCCAGCCAAACACCTATGCACCACAGCAACGGCAGACAAAAATCGCGACGAGATGAGCCCAGCGAGACCGTGCAACAGCTGCCATTTTTCTTATATCATGACGTCACATCCGGCAAGAAGAAAAGGCCGCGTTCTTTGTTTTTTGATGTCTAAGTGGCGCATGCGCAGTAGCGCTCGTCCACCGTTCCTGAACGTCAGGTTTTTCATGGCACCTCTGATGCCCGCTCCTGCTTCTTGAAACACGCATGCCACTCGTGCTTCCGCTTTATCCACGCCTTACTTATGTGATACAGCTTCCGCTGAAAGTCGGAAAATAACACCAAGTTGTCGGGCATCAGTTTAGACGAGGAGAATGCTTCTAATTGGCCTTGAACACCGCCAGCTGTTCACCGGCCAGTTTCGGATTCATACGAGGGTATTTTCGGAGGTCTAGTGTCGCTGCTTAGTACAACTGTCTATTCTGACAAAGTCTCCAACATCCTTGTAATTGTTTCTTTTCGAAATTTCTAGGTGGCGCTGCAATGTACTAGGCTCGTACTGATGAACTTGCTTCAAAGCACGACGGCGGCTTGGTGAAACCTTGCTGGGCACGATTCTTGTACCTTATTCCTGCAAGCAGGGCTACCGTAGCACGTCGGAACATGATAATAAACCGCAGTTTAAAGGGACACTGAAGTGAATTTGTCAAGCTTCCGTTTTTGCTTGCACTGCGTAGACTGGCTCAAATTAGCACACTTTTTATCGTTTATCCGGTTGGTAATTCGGTAATTATTGTACAAAGCACGAAAGAAGAAAAACTACCATGCGCGGTTTTCGGCGGCCGCACCAACTAAAGACTGTAACGTTGGGAGGAGGGGGCACTGTGATTGGGCGATGCCCAAGGTTAGCAATCAAACAAGTTTCGGTTTCGGTTCTGTAAAACACATCCCATGGCATCGTTGGATGGGCATTCTCAATATCTCAGTAATCATGGTACCGCGGTTCTGCCATGTTGTCGGCTGTAAAATGCATAACATAAGCCTCCCAGGACGGCTTGGAATCGTAGCATTCACTAGCCGAGGCCTACGCAGTGCATGAACGCCCGCGGCGTCGCCGCAGACGCTCAAGTGCCATGCGCTTTTCCCCCATATTTGGAGCTTGCCTCGCTCATGCCTGTATCGCAAAAAGCGTGTTCGCACCAGGCCAAGGTTCTGTTGATTCTGGCCTGTACCCACTGCCCGCAAGCAGTCGGTGCTGTAGTCGGCAGTCGGCAACCCGCAACCGCACGCCAACGAGAGCTCGCTAGCGCGCCAGTGCCAGCCTGTGCGCGTTCTGTGAACTAGTCAGTGGAACAATGAACGTTGCGGCCCAAAAAAAGGTGAAGTCAGCATAGAAAACATCGGGGGTAAACGAAAAAGTTAACTTATAAAAAAAAGCACGTACCAGCGAGGATTCGAACTCGTGACTTGCAAAACACTCGCAACGACATACTTAGCGCTCCAGACGACTCGGCCACGAGCGAGCGCTGCCAACCACGAAAATATAAGGGTATATATTGTACAACCAGTTTACCCTTTTATTTAGTTTTAGTATTCCAAGCAGCTTAGGTGACTATTTGTTGTTTTGCGCGCGTGCAGTAAGCATTCCCGAAGTTTCCACAATATCTCATGTCTAGCAGTTGCATTTCTTAGACGGAAAAGCGTTCGCAGATGCGTAGTCGTGCTGCTGACCGCTGTGCTTGTTCGCCCAGCGCAAAAAAGTGCTTTCCGCACCCTAGTTTTACGCTGTACGGTAAAAATATCAGCTGATTTTCTTTCCTTAGTACCTATATTGACTTTTCTGACTCTTTTCCCGCCTTCAAGAGGCCTTATATTTTCCTGCTGGTGTACCAGTCAGCGAAGCGTCGCATGTGCGCTTGTGCAGCGCTTGTGAGAAGCGACCTTGAGTTGGAGCTAGATACAGTGTACAAACTAACCAAGTAAAGAAAGGCACATTCTTCCCTTCACAAACGTGTCCTGGCTTCGTTTCAACTGAGCGAACGAATTACGACGACCCGTCGGCGTCCGGCGGACGAAACGCTGGGCCGACTGACTCTGTCTGAAGGCCGGGGAGCCTTGCCGTAGCGCAGCCAATTGCGAGCTCGGCTCCTCCCGACGTCACACGAAAACGCCACAGAAAATGGGCGAGCGTAAAGAGAGGAGGACAGCATTTTCGAATTAATTTTTCTACTAATAAACTCGCGCAAACGCGCCCAGAGTGGTAGAAACATGGCCTGTGGACTTCGGAGTACAATTTGCGCTAATAATCTTGCAATGTTTACATGTCATTTTAGTGTCCCTTTAAACTTCTGACTGATTAGTGATGATCAGAACAAGCATCCTCCATAGAGTTTGGTTTTCAACTCCAAGCACATTTTTTCGCATCGCTTGCTTGCCTTAAATATTGTGCTGGTCATAATCATTGGCAAGGTGTTTTTGCATCACGTGGTGGCTAATTGGGGCCAAAAATGAGTGTGTGAAGTGCAACGTGCATGAACCGACACCTGACCACGAATGCACTCCCAAGTGCCTGCTGTGCGGCCTGGATAATCCTACCGCGGACAAAGCCGGCCAGAAAAGGTTCAAGCCCTCCCCACCGTCTTCCAAGACCCCGAAGCGCACTGCTCAATTGAACCAGCATTACCAGATTCCGCAGACCTACCGAAGACCAGCCGCCACACCATCAGGACCAGCACGGGAACCGCATGGGAGCTGGTCAACCCTTTTTAAAGCCCCGCCTACTGCTCAAACCCAATTCCCCACCCCCCCTTTCCTAACGCAACCCCCATCCAACCACCCCCAACCCCTAACTCCAGGAATTACAGCACGAAAACACGCAACTCAGACAACAGGATTCCAAACTACAACAACAACTCGCCGGCATGAAAAAGCAAATGGATCAGCTTGCAACCCAGATGGCAACTATTTTACAGAATAAAAATGCACAACAACCGAGCCTGGCGACTGCCCCATGCCCTGAGTCAAATCCAGAACTCCTTTCCCCGGTGGACCCTACAGACGCTCGACTCACAGCCTTTAAGACTCGAGTGGAACGACTTCTCGTAGGTATGTGCGAGCAAATAAAGACCAATTTCGCCAACATTGCCCAACCCATCACCACATTGGATACCCGGGTTGCTGCCCTGGAAGAAGATTGGCAAAAGCAGACGCAGCACAAGAAACCCAAAAAAGACACCCCTCTGACCATCACTAATACACTTTTCTAATAATAACTACCCCTCCTGGTACACAGACCCCGACACTGCATAAATCCTTGACTATCTGGCAATGAAACTGTCGCTCACTACGTGGCAAGAAAGAATTCCTCACCCTTTATGCGGGCAAACATGCACCGGAGCTCATCGCGCTACAGGAAACGGGCACTGATAATATATCCTTCAGTGGATACACAACATTTCTATCTGATCTGACATCTCGCACCGCCATCCTGGTTAAATCCACCCTTACAGCTCAACAACTCACTGCACCCACGCAACTAGACTATACCTTTGTACAAGTCATACCACGACGCAAACAGTAAACCAGCCTGTTTTTGCTAAATATATACAGCCCCCCTGATCACGCCCTACCCGATATTGACCAACTAGTCAAAACCATCCGCCAAAGAACGAAAGTTCCATAAATTATTATTCATGGGAGACTTCAACGCCCACCATACTACGTGGGGCTTTATCCGCTCCAATAAAAAAGGCACCTACCTGTACGATGCAATACAACAAAATCGGCTGCATCTTAGCAAGACCCCCCAAGTTACTACCCGCATCGGCGACAGTATATCACGGGACACGACCCCAGACTTGACGCTCGCGCATAACATCAACGAAGCTACATGGACAAGGCTCGACGAGACACTGGGTAGCACCCACTATATCATCCAACAACTACCACATAATCCGAACCAGAAGTGTAAAATTGGAGCAGCCCGTCTCACTAATTGGAAGAGCTTCCGTTAGGCAACACCCGTAGACCCCATCACCAACCTAGAAACATGGACTTCCAAACTACTCGAATCAGCCCAGCAACAGACCAAAGAATTGACTCTGACTGAATATCACCCCGCAGTGGACGTGCATCTTCTCCACCTATGAGACGCCTACCGTCGCTTACGCAAAAGGTGGCTTACGCAAACACCCCACTAACCGCCGTCTAAAGATTCGCATCGCTAAGCTAACCGCAGAAGCTGCAGCATACGCGCAATCATCCAGCAAAACTGGACACAATTATGCGATAAATTGCAAGGAACACTGGGGAGTCGACGCACATGGCATCTGCTACGCTCCCTTATGGGGACTGGTACGTCCAAGCAAGCCACAGCACACCAGCTTCAACGGCTTATGCACAGCTACCAGGGAAGCGAGTGCGACCTGCTCAACGAACTTCGAAACCCCATTGAATTAAAGCCGACCACCTCCCCCAAGACTTACAAGGCCCCGCTGTACACTGGTGAAGCTAATCCTGCCAAGGACGAACCCTCTACAATGGCTGAGAAAACTTACCCGAACAGCACCCCGGGAAGAGACCAGATACTTAACAAATTACTTCGCAACCTGGATTACATAGCCGTGGAAAACCTCCAAATATATCAACGAACACTGGATAGCCGCCACCCTACCCCCGCAAAGGAAACATGCCGATAATATGCTGATTCCAAAACCAGGCAAGCCACTCACCCCCAAAAACCTTCGCCCAATATCACTGACTTCTTGCATCGGAAAGGTTTTTTGAGCATCTAGTTGACAACCGATTGCTTTCACACATAGAAGAGATGACTACTTCCCCGACACGATGTACGGCTTCCAACCACACCTATCAACACAGGACATCTTACTCCAACTAAAAGAATACATCATAGACAACCTCAGCAACCAAAACAAGAAATCCATATTGGCTTTAGACGTCCAGGGAGCTTTCAACATCTCCCACGACGCTGTCTACGCTGGCCTGGCTTCAACAAACTGTGGCCAACGGACCTACGACTATTTATCCTCTTTCTTCAATGACCGCACTGCAACAATAGGCATCGGACACCTTCGCTCCCCCACTTTCTCAACATTACCAAAGAAAACCCCACATCGCTCAGTCATATCCCTCCTGTTATTCAACATTGCCATGAAGGATCTGCCACCTCTCCTTCAACGCATCCCGAACCTCAAGCATGCAATATACGCAGATGACCTGTCTATGTGGACCCCCATGGGCTCAATCCTCACTCCTCACCCTATGTAAAAGAACTCGCAAAAACCAGGAACAAGCAATCCCAGATCCTGACCGGCACATAAATGGCCAACCTGTGCCTAAAATATCTCACCTCCGAATTCTAGGCCTCAACATTCCAAAGGACGGCTCCGGCTCTCACACCATTCTTCATCTACAAGAAACTCTGAATCAGTTGGTCAGCATCATTCGGCGGGTCTCTCATCGCCGATACGGCCTCAAAGAAGCGGACACTGTGCGCATAATCCAAGCTATCCTGATTAGTCGAATGACTTATGGTGCGCCATACCTAGCCCTAAAAAATGCTGAAAAAGAAAAGCTAAACATTATGATTAGGCAAGCCTATAAAACTGCATTGGGTCTACCCTTAAAAACGGCCACACGCAAATTACTCCAGCTTGAACTGCACAACACATGGAAAGAATTACAAGAAGTTCACAATGTCGCCCAGCTGTCATGCCTCAAACTCAGCTAAACTGGACGCACTACCCTCGCCCGCTTGAGATACATGGTCCCGTCACCATAGGACCAAAAACAGCACATCCCTCTCAACATCCGGAAACCAATCAGGGTCGCTGCAGTACCACGCAACATGAATCCCATCTACAACCAAGCACGACGCGCCACCCGCGTCAGAGCCCTCCAAAATAAGTATGCTGGGCAACCTGACACCCGGTATTGCGACGCCTCCCCTTACCCGCACAAACCCGCTCATGCAATCACTGTAATTGACCCCCATGGAACAGAACTAACAGCAGCAACTATTGGCACTACAAGAACAGAAACTGCTGAAGAACTAGCCATCGCATTGGCCGCAACTACTGCCCCCCACCAGAAGGAAGAGGAGTTCCTCACAATATTTACAGATTCCCAAGCAGCATGCAGAAATTACGCTATTGGCGAAATATGTCCCCTGGCGCTTAATATCCTACGCTCTGCGAAGACGCTGCCGCAAATCCAACTTGTCTGGACCCTCGGACACGCGTCCCTCGAGGGAAATGAAGCGGCGCACGCCACGGCCCGCGCACAGACACTCCGGGCCATTTCTCAAGAGGGCAACGCTCCAAGACCTGAACCGCTGTTAAACTACACAGACATCTTGGCTAACCACCGCCACGAGCGCAGAAGATTCCCTGCACCTCATCCCGAACTGACCCGCACCGAAGCCACCACTCTGCGCCAATTACAAACTCATACCCGCATGGCACCATTCTACACGCAATCCACCTCACCCTCTATTCCGGAACCTGCAAATTCTGCACCCAGCCCAGCACAGTATACCATATGGTATGGGAGTGCTGACAAACCCATAGCCTCTCCCCAAACCCCAACCCCACCTACGAGCAGTGGGCGGCCCGCTGACCGGCTCAGACCTCTGCGACCAGCGAGACCTGATACGAAGAGCAAGAGCAGCCAGCGAGGACCTGGGTTTTCCGTGCTAAAGAAGACCCCCCCCCCCAGAGGGCAGGTGCCCCTAACATCAGCACCTAAAGCTCGTTTTACCCATTCACAAAGTTTATTTGACACATTCACAAAGTTGACTCATACACAACCCAGTCGAAAATGTCAACAGGAATACGACAGAAACCCAACAAGAATTCCTGTCGTACGACAGAATTTTTTGTAATGACGACAGAAGTTCTGCCGTTACGACAAAGCCGTAGGTTGTTACGACACACATTTCTGTCGTAACAACAGAGTCAATTTTCTCGACGACAAAAATTCCTGTAGTCACAACACAACTCCCTGTCGTCACGACAGCCATCATGCTGTCGTGACATAGCCAGCTGTCGTGACGTCTGTCGTTACTACAGAACCACGACAAAAATGCTGTAGTAACATAGCCGGCTGTCGCGACGACATAATCTTGTAGTCACTACAGCGGCATCATGCTGTCGTGACGTCAGTCGTTACTACAGAACCACGAAAAAAATGCTGTAGTGACATAGCCGGCTGCCGCGACGTCAGAACACTATATGCGTTTGCCATGACAAAATATGTCGCGCTACTTACAAAAGACAGCAGCGGCAAATGTTAACAAGACAATTCTATCGCGAGGACAGCCGTTTTTTTATTTAATTCCTGCGGTGAAAAAAAAGGGGGACATAGTTATTTTGCAAATTTACTGTTTTTATAGCCACGGTAAAAACAAATCTTTATTTCAATGTGAAAAGGGTGTTGCGCGTGCGGTACTCTGGGGGGACCTATGCGGCCATCTCTGGCGCGCCTGCGCATCCCTGTCGCGTCGGAAAGAATTGGGAGGCCCCCCAACACAAGCAAGTGATTTAGACCACTGGTTGGGTGTCCGGTCGCTAAAATAGGAACACGTGTGCGCTCCGGCGGAATCGGGGGGATAGGGGGTCGCGGCTTCAGAGGAGACCGAAGGATCGGACCGCCCGCGGCCGCAGCGGTGCCCGCGACTCGAGACCTCCGGAGGAGAGGGAAACGGGACAGTCGTCTATGGGCAACGGTAGAGAACGGCTGTCCACGGAACGCTGGCTCTAGTTCGACGGGCGCGATCGCGGCGGCCTTGACCAGTGGGGTCCCGGAATAGGGGCTGCACCCGTGCGGAGGGCCGCAGGCCCTCACTCTCTTTTCTTCTTAACAAAAATAAAGTTTCACTCCTCATGCTCCTCCTTACGACGAAAGGCCTGGGGCCTCCTCCTTCGTTAGGATCCCCTTCATCGCCACCGGTCCGCAGTCTGGCCTACCTAGGTCGCAACAATTATAAAATGCGTCTCTAATGCCCCCAGGCCCAGATTATTTACTTTAAGGGCCCGAGAGCATTACAGAGAGGAGTAGGGTTTAACAAGAACTAAAAATGTGCGAAGAATATATTTAAAGCACTTCTTGGTGGGTTATTACCTTGAAGTTATTTATGTCCGTAATTTGGAGGCGATGGCAGCGGGAAGGTGGTTCTAGTCTCTGCTTGCTCGTGGAATGAGAGAGTCATGTTAAAGAGTAGTTCGACTAGATGGCACTCTAACTTTAAAACATTATCCAAATGGGACGAAATTTAGGAGGGTTGTGTGAAAAGCTGTTCTTTTAAAATGGGGTTGTGATAAAAGATTTTTTGAAAGATTGAAAGCCGTGAACGCTTAATTACGGCGCAATAACAGGTCAGGCAAGTTTAGTGACTTATTCATTGCCGTTACACTAGAATGGCGAGAGTAGTTACAGAATAGCTGGTAGCTGAGGGTACATATCAAGACTAAAATGATTTCTGAAACACGGCATTTGTTTGGAAAAGAATCGGTAATGATGACAGTAAGGAGAATTAATAACTTCCGAGAAATGAAACATATGCATTCACAAAAAGCTGGTAGTCAATTTTTTCCTCAGCTTTGGTTACATAAATTATCTTTATGCACAGCATATGTCGGTATCCATTTGAGAACTTTCTCATAAAGTTCTCCAATGAAGAATAAAGTTCTCCAGACACCACTGGGATAAAGTTCTCTCGACAACACAGTTTCCATAAGCTAGGCACAACAATATCAATGCAGCATTTTGTAGCCTTATGCAGTAAGAGGTAGCATCATGCCAATACTCAATAAGTTTAGAAGCTGTGTTTGTAGGCCTTGCTTCCAGCAAGTACTGGTTGAGAACAGCAGACTATCAGCGCACATTTGTGCAGGTCGCTACTTTGAAAATGTCTCTTCGGGGAGAAATCTGGTTGAACCAGATTCTCCTGAAACATCTTCGGGGTGTAAAAATTGGGTAAGATCTGGCTTTACCTGAAAACGAACCCTAATTTTATTTTATGTGCATCTACACTCCATTCTGTCACTTGCAATGGATTGACCTGGTGTTGTGCATTAAAAGCTAAATGTGTTGTATTTACGCTACTCTCCCCAATGAGCATCACATTGCCACCATCTGCAATTACTGATGGCCACCAGGCTCTTGCAAGTGAATATTACTCCATTATTGGTACTTCAGCTCGACTATCACAACTGAAATACACATCGCGGAAACAGCATACGCATGCACATTCTTAGTGAGTGCTGGCATCAGGAGCACAACTCTGCAAAAGCACTAACAACATGACTTTGCTAGTGCTACCTTTGTATTCTCTTGCTTGAGGTTCTGACATTAGTGTCCTGCGATTAGTCACAAAGTGATACAAAAAAATGATGTAATCATTTATTCTCATTGATGAGGTATTTCTCACAGTGACGAGGTAGTTTGCAGAGCCAAATAAATGCATACAGACGAACACCAAGCTTAATCTTAAAGCAGAAGCAAGCACCGCACCTTACTTTCAGTCTTCATAAAAATTTGTGAGCCAGAAACTGTGTAATGTCCAGCATTAGTCGTCATCCAATCTCGACACTGAAACTCGCACTGTCAAGAAAACTGTATTTCAACTTGAAGTTAGATCCAAGGCAGCTGCGAGATGCCAGAGTTATAAATTCAAACGGCACACATGGTTACAACAGTAAGCCTTATTTACAAACTATTTCACACTGTAAAGAACACTTAAGACAGAGGTCTCAAACACGCAGCCTGCAGATCTTTCGATTACGGCCTGGGCTACTCATGAGTGCCTTCGTTCATTTATTTTTTTTAAGATCGAATGCGTGAGTGCATGCCTTGTTCGTACATAGCCAAGAAATCCTGACGCCAAATTTTATTCAGAAATGACCCAGCAAATTTCCAATATGTGCGACAGGACTTATGTCTTTGAAATGGCAGCGTTAGCTGACATTTTGTTATCCCCTCACTCATTTCAACCTTCTCCGCTGTCCCGGCCCTTGGGGGACAAATTTTCATGGCCCATTCACTGATGCGAGTTTGACACCTGACTTAAGACCTGAACACCATGCTTGAGATTATGAACCCAAACCAGTAATTAGGTAAGACACAAATGTTTTGTGTAATGCTGTATGATATACAAAGTACATCTGTCCACCTGAGCAAAACGATGTAAAATAGTGAACACATTCCCAGTTGCACATTTTAACTATTAAAAATATAGACATTGTAAGAAAGATAGTGAGCGACCGTCAGAGCACCAGTCTCCCAGAGCGGGTATGTGTTCGGCTAAAGCGGATGCTGACCTTCTGAGTGGCGTCAATCCCCCAGTGGGTATATATCCCCGTAGCGACACACCGGCAGCTCCATCTACAGTGCTTCGGCGCGAAACCTGCGCGCGGACACCAGACCTCGTTTGGACTCTGAAACGGCCAGACCTCGTCGGTGCCTCTTGCAAGACCTGCCAATAAACCCCGTTGCGTACATTAGAGCGCGCCTGGGGTCTGACGGCGCGGAAGGCAGCACTGATGCTATGAAGCAAGAGCTTGATCAGGTCCGCAAGCAGCTGGAAGAGCTGCAGCTCGAACACAATGAGCTGAAGTTGCAGCTCAGCAAAGGAGAAGTAGAAGAGGCGATGATCGCAGAACGCGAACCGTAGTGATACGGTTCAAACAAGGTCTGGCGTCCACGCGCAGGTCTCGCGCCGAAGCACTATCGATGGAGCTGCCGCTGTGTCGCTACAGGGAATACCCACTGGGGGATTGACGCCACTCAGAAGGCCAGCCTCCGCTTTAGCCGAACACATACCCGCTCGGGGAGACTGGTGCTCTGACGGTCACTCACTATCTTTCTTACAACATCTATAACAAGTACACTCAACCCCATATGAATTGCTAGGGCAACAGGTAAAAAAAATATACCACACAAAAAATAACAAAGCACAAAAAGATAGTTGGACACTGTAAGGTTCTGGCTTGAAATGTTTCCATATAAAAGCATGAAAAAAAGAATGTACAGAAAGCAATTGACAAGGTAAAGAAACAGCAAACAGCAGCTTCACAAACAAACTAAAAAAGTGACATCAGATACTCACAAGAATAAGCATGGCAAGAATATAAATTCATCACTCCATGCAGAATCACAAGCAAAAAGTTTGGAAACTGTTAATACAATGCAAGTGCCGTAAGCCACACGATACATCTGTTCACCTGAGCAAAAATAACAATAATACAGCAGCATGACAAACTACATAACAAATACTAAAACAAAGGCATCACATACGGAAATCTAGAGCAAGCATGGCTACAATGAAACTCACCACTAAAAGTAGCATTTGAAAACTGTAAATAACATGTACGCATAAAAAAGCACTCCGGAATCCACCAATATCTGTTAAAAAGGTAGTTTCATTGATGCAGGTAGACCTGATGCCCTTCTTCGAGTCTACAATAAAATATAAAACAGCAAGATTCCTGACCTAACAGCTGAAACCTTTCAACTTTTCCCTAAAGCTGCCGACACAGTATGGTTGCCTGTTTTGGGGAAGCTCAATAATGCCAGTGACAGAGGTGTAGTGACCATGAAAATAGTGGCACACAGCTATGTGTGGTTACCCGCCATAGAACGAGAACTTAAGGTCACTTCCGATGAATATATTGAGTGCCAAGGGTTTCAGAGACGTGAACCCAGGGCTTCTTTCCCCTCATGGGAACACCCACTGTGCCCTTGGCAGATGCTACATTTCGATTGCTGGACCAGTCAAGGGTTGAACGTTCTTTGTCGTCATAGACGCATACACGGAATGCTTAGAAATGCAGCGAGTTTAAAATGCTACTTTGGCAATGGCAATCATGAAGCTTTATCTACTGTTCACTAGTTTTGACATTACAGAGAAGCTGATGACAGACAATGCCGCATTCATTTCAGCTGAAATTACCACATTTTTTTGGCAGATGGAATCCAGAGAGTCACACGTTCTGCATACCACCTGGCAACTAATGGCCACGTGAAGTGTGATGTATGTGATCTTAAACTGGTGCCACTAAGAAAACAATGTACAGACATACCCTTCACTTGGCCAGATTCTTTTTCAAACTCCGCTTGACTGTTTGTACATCTAAAGAGAAAAGCCTAGCCCAGCTGATATTTGGTCGTGAATTCAGGACAAAACTACAGCTGCTAGTGCTGTCTATAGCTCCAGCCAGCATCCAAAATTATCAGACCCTTAAAAAAAGAGTCGCAGCTACAACAGAAATTCTTTGCTACAAACTATGGGAAAAAGCTTTGATTGATTCCTTTCACACTCCTTCAGAGGAAAGGCCTTCGTTCCTGGATAGTCCAGACGTCTTCTGGACAGGTTCACAAACACCTGAACCGTTTATGCTTAAGAGTACCTGGACAAACAATCTTCTAAACCAATGTCTCTATCTTTGAGCACAGAAAGATAGGTTGTGAATTATTTTGATCTCGCACTAAAAGCAGGTAACCTCTGCTTGTCTCAGTCGATACAGTGACTTCCCCAGACAGGCAATGGTTTCGGCTTCGCGTACCATACCAGGACAAATATTTTTTCAGCAGCACAGTTTTAGAGAAACTTAAATGTGAACAGTGCACATTTGGAACAAAGGAGACACATATACAACACAGGAGCGGTTCCTTCGTGGTCATATACCAGTGTCAGGTAGGATGTAAAATTTTCTTCCATCACGTTTCAATTTAGCACGGACAGTTGTTTCTAACCCTTTGTGGTCTATTGTCGGGCCCTGCCTGAGAAAGCAAAACCACCGTAGCGGTCCACTGTCGGGCTATTCTCAACATGAATGTTCAAGGTTAAAGTTTCTATTTTTTTGTAACTGCAATGCGCCCTCATTCTTTGCATACATGATGCGCCATGTCTCGTGGGACAAGTGCACTTTGTTTAAGTTTATTTTGCACAAGGGTGAAGCCCAATGTTCAGCATGGGCTTTCTGAATTCCAGAGCGCTTTCAAATGTGCAGCGTTTGCTGATAAGCATGGCTGCTTCCTCATCGTGTGCGCTCTACAGTGGTGCACGTAGTGAAAGTGATGCGACTTCAGTGAGGAAGAGAATTGCGTGCCTCCATCAGTTCGTGATGACAGTGATTCGACAGAAGTGAGTGACGAAGACCACAACTGTAGTGGAGACAGCACCACGTGAATAATTACTCTTTGAGCTGCTCATTTTGTCGAAAGACAATGAAATAATGGTGCAAGCTTCTTTTCTGGCATCTAGAGGTTACCTAGTCAATACTGTTATTTAGAGGAGCACACAGCTGCAGAATAATGACGAAAAGAGCAGGGAAACCTGCAGTACTCCCGCAACCTTATCCAACAGCTGTTGGGTGATCTGAGGGCTTGAGTCAAAAAGCTAGACCCGTCTGCACATATGGAGTGCGAGTAAAGGCCAGATGGGACAAGCCATTTCATCTACAAGCTCCTAGGCCAAAGCAACAAAAACTGTGCCGTTCGTTGCAACCGCAAAACAAAAGTTAGTTAAAACCCTGGCCTGCACCCAGGAGAATGCTTCAAGCAGTTTTTCACACTGCTCAAATGATAGTAAAAAAAGTTGCAAACAGAATGCAAAAGAAAAAATAAATATCCTGCGAGTTTTTCTTGCGGTTTGCATTTTTATATATATTGCAAGAAACTGGCGAAAAAGCTCCAGACCGGAATGGCCAGAAGTTGGATAAAAGGTCCAGACTGAAAAGGCTTACATTTTTTGTAATGAAATGGCAGACTTGCTGCAATTATGCCGGCTCATAAGCACGATGAGGTTTAATGATTCTTAATTTCTCAGTCTACTTTATAGTTGTTTGGTATGTCACAAACATAGGATTGATGCTCCAGACCGACAAAAACACACTGAGCAGAAACATCCTCAGGAGAGTAGAGGCAGATGTTCCTACCTGGAGGTGGAAGCTTGCATTTCTGTATGTATGTAACGTTTCTAAACTCCGATTGTGAAGTCACTAATTCTTGTCAGACAAGAATGATCTTCTGGCAATTTAAGTGAAATGAACAAATGTCAGTAACCATGCAGTACAACCCATCATTCATTCTGACACATGTAGAGCAAGTCTTTGTAACCCGGCTGTAGCGCGTGCTGTGAATCTCAGGGTCGTTAACTTCTAAGCGAGCATAGTGCGCCAATGAGGGCACTTCGCCATACCAAGCAGCGAAGAGCTGCACTGCGGCTTGCTCTAAAGACTCAGACATTAGCAGGGCTCCCAGAAGACGCACACTGCGAGTTTCTCGAACACTGTGGGAGCCGATAATTCTATCCCTTAAATCGGCAAAACGTAAAGGAAGCTCCACAAACTTAGGAGCTGTCCTTAACCATGACTTTATTAACACCCTTTCAGCAATTTGAAATGGGACACCTTGTGCAGCTGTAACCAATTTAACAAGCATTCCATTTCCATTTTCAAATGAAAACGTGGACGTCCCCCACAACGGCCCAAGCATTTCAACACTTTTTGTGAGGTGTGCAAGCTGGTGCACATAAAGGTGGCAACACTGTCATCATAAACTGTATGCACTCTACTCAAAAATAAGCACAAAAGCTGATCAGCTGTTTGAAGGTCAGCATCAGTAACAGTGGCCTGAAGAAGAAGAAAAAGTGCTTGACACAGCAATGCAAAATGATTAATCGCGCTTTCGTCGAGTATACCACTCAGGCAAGGGATTGAGTAATAAAGGAGCCAAAAAGCCACTCAGTGGCTTTCCAGTTCTTTCTCTCTTTGACTGGACGAGGGAGACGACAAAATGAATTCCGAGGTTTTATCTTCTTCATGCGCATCTCCACTTCTTTTAGATGCTTCTTAACTTTATATTTTTTGACAGCGACCCAAATGTCTGTAAGCTGCTGTGTCACACAATCAAGAACGCAATGCTTGTAATCTGGTGGCAGGCACCCAGCAAGGTTGAACCCTTTCCGAAGGATAAGCGGTGATGGACCGTTAAGGCCGCGAAGCATCTCATTGCTGTCGTGGGCATCATGCATGTCCTTTAGGACATTTCTGTGAGTGCGTGGTGCTGCCGGACTCCCTCCAGTCTTGTACCGCACCGTTCCTGGGTTAGAAACATTGTATTAATACAAACGCCAACGTGTCCATCAGCTGCCTATATTTTCAAGCTGCATGAGCAAGTCCAACTAAGAGCAGTAATTGCATTTAATGTAAAGTCCAGCATCACATTTGCTCGAATTACAGACAATTGTTGTGATACCTACCACTGCAGCAACAGCAGTATTACTCCCTGCTTCGACAAAACCAACAATGAGTGGTCTTTCAGCTACGTGTCAATTTCCTTTAACGCACTTACCACAGGCACCAAATCTGCAGCTCAAACAGACAGCAGTGTACTACAGAACTGGCTAGTCTACAAAGAACAAGCGAAATATGTGTGCCATTAGGAGCCCAACTATGCTATGGTAGAAGTTTGCTTACGTATTAAAGGGATGCCCGTAACATCGTATTTCCTTTATTATAAAGTTGCTTACATTCCGAACAAAAGTTCCTATTTTCTTTGTGCAAGTGAAAACAACAAAAACAAATGGCAAAACTTGCACACTGCCTGCCAAACAGCCACTAATGGTGCAAAGAGAGCAGGTGAATAGCGCAAGCCTAAGCATTCCACGAGAAAATTTTGAAACTTGCGTTTTTAGCGATGTGTGAAGTACTGGCACGAGCCTTCTCGTGAACAAAGACGGCCAGCACCCGAAGGAGTGTGATAAGCGGAGGAAACAATTCGGGGGGTGCGCTTAACACCTGGAAGAGGCTAGCAGATGACGGCCAACACAGCTAGTGCTGTGGCCACACATTTGCCGTGTTTGCTGTGCCACTCCGTCATAGGGTGGCTGATCATTTGCAAGGTCAACGCTCCCATGATATTGACAAACAAATGGACGGTGTACATCGTTACCTCGGGAAGCAAGCAGTGAATTAAATAGTAGGCTGTATTCACAAATGCCTTGAAGGGCACCACATGTGCGGCCCTGCTACATCTGGATGCTCAATACTGCAAAGCACGTAACAAAATCTGCACGGTCCGCGTGTACTTTTTTGGTATTTCTTCTGTATATAGTTCATTGTCCAAACTCACCATCTACAGGGGCTCCCTCCTGCAGGCACCATGGGCAGCTGAAATAGCCTCCGTGATGGTTCATGTTGGGAAGACTGGCTCTTGATGGAGAGTCAACACAGCAGCAGGTGACATAAACACTGGACTTCACAGACTCGTCTCCATAATGCTACGTTATAGGTCCCATATTGCTCAGCGTCGTTACGAATGCCTTCACGAACAGGTGGGCAGGGGGGTGAGTCTTAGCAAACCACAGCGCTCCGACAATCACGTTCTGGAAGCGCATGTTAAAAGGCAACTCGTTGACCATCAGCTGTATGGGCCATACACTTGCCTTGCTGCTGCTGAACACTGGAGAACCATCGGTGTTCAATGTTAACGTCTGGTCGCTCCATGCAGCGCCGACGTTCTTTCTAATGCTGTTGTGAAGCCGCCCGTCGCAAATGTCGCCATACTATTCGTGAAGGACGCTAGCTCCTCTTCTTAGGCCTTCGTATAAAAGTACAGCGGACGCAGAAACAATATCGTAAATTTGCTTCCCAATGTCGAAAACAAGAAAAAAACACCCCTTTGTGAGCCGACTGCTCACTGACTTCCGGTCGGAGTCTTCGCAACTTGCACAGGAGAAGCAGTGTGCCCTGTCCTTTCGGTCCCTAGCGCCCAAATAACTAAAGCATGTCTCGCAGAAGAAGTGCGCGCTCAGGGAATCCTTATGGCGCTGCCACATCTTCCTAAAAAGAAACTTGCTTCTTCGAACGACTCCGGCACCGCAGAGCGTGTTGATGAGCTTCAACAAGCCATCCACCTGCGTCCAAGTTAAGCCAGCGAACACGACGTACGTCAATACCAACAATGTGGCCTGCGCCTTGTTGATGGCTGAATTTGGAAGCACTTCATGGGCACACTTCTCAAAAAAGTGCTTAATGTCTTCGTCGCCACAATCAAAAGGTGTCGAGTCGTCAGCAGAATCTGGGCAGTCAAAGAAGTCGTCCGCGTGTTCGGAGTCGCTGACCCCTTCGCTGTCGTAGTCATCCGTGTCGCTGTCCTCGGACGCATTCTGTTCGCCAATGGAACCTTCATCTGGCTCCTACGCGAGATCACTGTGAGGCAAGTCCTGTCCTTCTTCACTTTCATCAGACGACAGCTGGGCGCCACTTCCACACTTTTCGACACTCCGTGGTACGACACTCCGTGGTTCGACACGATCAAGTTCGGGAGAGCGTTTCGCACGCTGATAACGCAACGTTGCCTCCGGAACATCTCTCGCTTCTCCGGGCTCGAGGTATCGGCGATACCACTTTCCGGCCGGTGTACTCATTGTAACACCTTAATTAATTAAACAAAACAACGCAATAGCACAAAACTGCAAAAAAAACAAGGGTGAGGATACAGCAACTTGCCTGTAGCGTGTACAGTGAACTAGACCCTGCCAGGCCCCGGCTTTACAAGGGTCACGCGATAGTTTTGCTTGTCACCGCTGCCAATGTGGCGGGCCATACAAAACTAAAAATATACTTTCAACAAAATTACGGATACCGTTTTCTCAATAAAAAGGATGCTACTTTTTAATAAAAGGACGCAAAAAACAGTTACAATCTAGAGGAAGCTGTTTTGCTGATAGCAAAAGACGTAAGATTACACGATTTGAAGGAGAACTGTGCAAACTTGGAAGGTGGTATCAGTAGACAATAAAATGTAAAATTTTAATCACAAAACTCGTCAACAGTTACTAATATTTGTTTATATTAAAAAACAAAATGACCGAGTTTGAAGTATTTTTGCGGCGCTTCGACATCTGTAGCGGGCTGACTGAAGTCGCAGTCATAGCCCACACTAGAGGCAGCATTGCGCAGCCATTTCTGTTATTGTATTGCACGAGCATCGTAGTGTTAAAAATGTATGTTCACGTGCAATACGTTTTGGAGGGGAAAAGAGAAGTTGTAGAACACAAAGACGTGAGCGGATTTTTTCCTCAGGATGTCGATGATTACGAAAGGGACACTTTATAAAGTGTTTTGGTCCGGGGACAGTGACACGCGGGGTGGCTATTACGAAGCGACCATTATTCATATGACCGGTAAGTGTTCTTACGCATAAATTGTGCATAATATTATCTGGTCTGGGCGTGCTTTAACATTTTTAAACCCGACACTACTCGCACAAAGTAAGGAAGAAATGTGTTCGTGGCAGCGGAGCCGTCGCAAGGCGCCGACGAGGCCTGCTACCTCGGAGATCGCACCGATTCCGAAAAAAAAGGTTCGTAAAAAAGCTTGCACAATTTTCACCTTTACACGGGATAGTGCTGGTTAGTGCAGTGCACAGGCCCGGGCCGGGCTCGGGCCGGGTAGCATGCATTTTATCGGGCCGTGCTGGTCCGATACGGCCCGGGCAGTTCCTAAGGCCCGGCTATCCTGTGCCGCAAATTCTTAATTGTTGGCCAGAGAAAGTTTTCTTGTTGATATTTCAGGTAAAGTGAAAACAAAAAAAGAAAGTGCTAATTCACTACGGCGCCGTTAAAAGATACGATAAAAAGACGATTGCTATTAAAAAGCCTTCGCATCAATAAAAGAAAAGTCTGGGTCCCATCAGCTTAGTGGGAAAGAGCGGGCCAGAAAACGAGGGCACTCCAGCCACAGACTACGACATGATTGTATTTTGTCTCTCCTTTTCAAACTAAAACAAACAGAACAAATGTGACCTGGATTTCGCAGTGTGTGTAGAGTTTTAAGAACCAATTTTCTAAGCAGAGCCCATGATTTTTTCGCGCAAAGAATATTTTAGAGCCATGACTAAAGGCAAGAGAGAACAGAAGTGCAGATAAAATCATGCTGCCTACGTACTACAGAGAAAGGCAAAAATCAAATGGTGAAACCGGGTGCATTGTCTGATCGAACTTCAGCAAGGAATGGAAGAACGAAAGGTGCAATATCTGTTGAAGAATTGCAATAATAAAAAAATCCACTTACTCGGAATCATTTAAGGTATCTTCGGGTGTGCCTTGATTTCGAGGACTGGCAAATGAAGTTCAAATGAAGTTACACGACTAAAGAAAATACAGCTTCTAAGTGAGGATAAGTTGTATAAAGTTCGGTCCAAGGAAATTTAAATCCAAAGTAGTCGTATTTGCTTTGAGCTTACGCTGTTTAGGTTAACAGCAAACTTCTTCAAGCTCATGTTAATATCCTGTCGGACTACGGATGATATTTAAACACACTCCGGCGGGCTCGGGCTCATATTTTAAAATTTTGTTGGGCTCGGGCCGGGCTCGGGCTCAGATTTTAAAATTCGTCGGGCCGGTCTCTGGCTCAATTTCTATAAATTTCTCGGGCCCGGGCTTGGCCTGGGCCGTGGTCACTTTTGCTCGGTGCCTCGAAATTGCGGCCCGTGCACTGCTCTTGTGCTGGTTACGAACGCTGTGTTCGAAGTACAGTTTCTAGGAATTTTTCTGCGTAGTTCGTGTTGGCGTCGAATAGTCCCCAAGCGAAATTGGGTGCGATAATTGGGACACTTTAAAAATTTTTCCTGACCGAACCGCCGCTCTGTTCGCACTCAAACTTCACACGATGTTCGCATTTTGTGGTCTATTTTGTTTGACACCAGAAACAACGGTACTCACCTGGTTATTCTGAAAATAAATAAAAACAAGTTTCGCGTATGGGAAAATGGCGGCCTATTTGGAGGCGCGAGCAAGCGCAAGTTGATCTTGGAATGATGGCGCCACCGGGGGTATGCAGAGCCAAACCCACATTTCTGATTCACGGTAGGAAGAAGCCAAATTGTGTAGCAGACAATAAGAAAATCTTTTTTGTCCCTAGTTTACGATGATCACAAATCCTTGCATAACAGCTAATACCAATCATAAGAAAATATTCCCACGAATCAGCCGTCACAGTGCCGTCGAAACACACCCTCCCGCCAGATTGTGCACCAGACGATGACGCCGGGGGAATTTATTGCTCGTGTGGTCACAAAATTTGGATTTATTTTCGCCCGAAAATGCGTACTTCGGCGGTTCACACGCCCGCCCAAATCAATAGCTACCTCGTTGCTAAATACACGAAACAACAGCTGCCCAGGGTCTGTCGCGATTCGCCTGAGTTCAAAGTGACTAAATCTCAAACGACGCCCCTTGTAGTCGTCCGTCAGTCACTGGTGGACCTGTAGCTTATAAGGCTTGAAGCTTTTGCCTTCAAGGCACGACTGACTGTTGACGCTGACGTCCCGAACATTAGCCCCGCAGGTCTGCACGATAAGCGCTGGTTGGCTTCGAACGCTCCTGCAATGGCCTCGGCAAGTACCGAACGCCGGCACCCTTTTTCTTTCCACACTTTAAGCTGCAAGTATCCGTTCGCTTCAAATGCGTCCCTCCACCGAAGCACAGAAGGGTAGCTCGGGGGTCGCTTGCTGAATCTTTTCTTGAAGAGGGTGCGTACTCGATGGTACGACTTTGTCGTTGCCAAGAAACATATGGCAGCTGCCTTTTCTTCCGCAGAAAAAGCTCGCATCTCAATGCTTCGCAATGACAGACAGACAGGCACATACAAACACGCACGCAAAACTTCACAAATAAAACAAGAACGAACAAACAAGGACAATGCAAGAATCGTGAGGCTGATTTCGCAGGGCCGAATCAACTGGTAATGCTAGCAGGCGATCAGAAAATGTAACAGTAGGTGAGAAAACAAATCTAATGTTTCTTGGCAACGATGAACCATGGGGATAATTTGTTATGATTGGTATCAGCTGTTATGGAAGAGTTTGTGATCACCCTAAACTAGGGACGAAAAAGATTTTCTTATTGTCTGCTACACCATTTTACTTCTTCCTACCGGGAATCGGAAATGTGGGTTTTGCTCTTCATGCCCCAGGTGGCTTCGTCGTTCCAAGATCAACAGGCGCTCGTTCACACATCCAAATAAGCCGCCATATTCCCACAGGCGAAAATCGTTTTTAAGTATTTTCAGTAAGACCAGGTAAGTACCATTGTTGTTTCGGCGTCAAAAAAAATAGACCACAAAAAGTGACCTTCGTTTGAAGTTTGAGTGCGAACAGAGCGGCGGTTTGTTAGGAAAAATGTTTAAAGTGTTCCACTTATCGCCACAACACCCTTATTTAAGTAAACAAGGCTTTAAGTAACTTCTCAAGTTAGAGCATCGAAATCGTGAATTGTCTGTGAAGGCCTTGTTTCTATTAGCCACTATAGTATTTTAATCGTAAATGTTCGTATCGAACATAAGCACCCACTTAAACACTGTGGGAATAAATTAGCAACCACTTTTAGGGACTTTTTTTGGAAGTCAACCAATATTTCTGCAAAAGTTGATCTCAAAACAACACTTAAACGTGTGTGTCAAATGACACTGCAGTATGTTTGTGGCTCTAAATAGGCGAGTCTTTTTGGTAGAAGAGATGCGGAACAAGTGACATTTGTTATCCTGTCTTGACCTTTCCTTGCAGGCGAAGACAAACAAAAAGGCTGAGAAAGCCCAAAAAAGATCAGCCGAAGCCACCATGCATCTTCAGGCTGCTGCGATGGAAGAAAGTACCGTGGCAGCGTTAAAAATGAGGATTGCACAATTGCAGGCTGAAAACAGCCAATTGAAGGCTTCGAACAAGCAGCTCCAGGAAAGCCTTTGTAGCAGCGAGCTGCAGGAGCTGCGGTCCATGAAGAGGGAGCTTCAGAAAGCTCTGTGCCGGAAAGTTCCCTTGGCAGGTGCGTAAACCATCAGTGTGCATGGTGTATTATTACTGTTATGAGCTACGTTATGTGCCAGATGCTGCAGTTACTGTCATTCTTACTTGGCTGTAATCTTTACTGGTGCAGGGACGGTAGCACATCAGCTAAGATGCGCCATTACCATATAAACAGCCTGTACCCTCATTAACAGGGTCTTTTCTTTGTGCGGGTTAGAACAAATCTTCGCCCTGTAGCATGGCCTCGTTACATGGCTCTTTTGTAGGCATTTTGAGATATTGCTTTCCTATCTAGTTGTAAGCCTCTGTAATGCCCTTTGCAGGCACCACGTGAATTGCGCCTTGTTGAATAGAAAGCCGGATTACACATTCATTAAAGGGCACTGCTATATAAAGTGGAGAAACATGTAAATGCTCCATATATTGTGTGGCAGACTTTCTAATGATGCGACTTATTGGGCAACGCAGCTTATTGGTCTACATTTTTCTTACAGGCCCAACTGCGAAAGTGGCTTGTTAGTCCCAAAAGAACAAACTGCAGCTATGTAGATTGGCTTACTTGTTTTCGACGTTGTATGCATTGTGCATAGTGCATAGACTAAGCGAGGCAACCATTCGAGGTTGGAGGAAGTGTCGTGATCGCATCTTTCAAGCCACACCGACTGGTAAAGCGCTCCGTGGACCCAAGAATGGCCACTACTGTACACTAAAAAATGACCTTGCAGAGTTCGTCCGCAAATGTCGCGGCCAGTTTTTGCCTGTAAACGCTAAGCTCGTTTAACTCAATGCCAGGGAGCCTGCACTTGAGGTTGGTGGGCCTCGTGACAACTTCGCATTACCTCGTGTTATATTCGTAATATATATTTTTTTCATTTTCGGAGCGGCCAAAAGTGCCCCCGTTGCGTTATAGTTGAGGTCGCTTATTTACATGCAAACACGGTAACTTTGGCACCCCTCCAGGCAGCGAAGAGAGTGGAGATGGCCTGCAGCACCACACCAACATGGAACCAGCTGTGGAACCAGCAGCACCCACCATAAGCTGTACCACCATGGGCCCTGCTGCAGCACCTGCCGTAAGCTGCGCCAGCACGGGCTGGGGGGCACTACTGCCACCAGCCATGAGCCGCGCCAGCACAAGTCCTGGGGCACTACCACCACCACCTGGCACTACCTTCGCCAGCGCGGACTCCGCGGCACCACCATCACCAGGCACGAGTTGCGGCAACACGAGCCCTGGGTCGCAACCGCCACCAGCCGTTAGCTGCGCCAGCACAGGCGCTGTGGCACTGCCAGCACAGGCCTGGCAGAACCACCACCACCTGCCCTCGACACTGGCTGCGAAGAAAGTAGGTGTTGAACACTTTCTTGCTGTTGGCTCAGAATATTGACAGATGCGTGTTTCCCGAGTTAGGCTATACTCGGGAACAAGTTAAGAACGGCAATAGCTCCTGTACGGTATCACTCCGCTCAAGCGACGGACCCGGATGTCAACTGGCGCGCGCGTTTTGAAAGGAGATTGCTGTGAATGAGTGATGTCGTCTGCCTTTTCTCACGTAGTTTGTTTGTTGTCGCTGCAGTAGTTTATAAGCATACTAAGTCCGAAAAATCACGGAAACGGCTCGTGCCATGTTCAAAACACTCCCAGTAAAGCACTACTTGCGCCGCGCGGAGTAACATCCGGCAGCGGTGATGAGGCACAGCGGCAACTTCCGTTGCCTTTCTTTTAAGTTGCAACCGAGTATAGTGGAACCTATGATGTTGCAGCAGAGTTACATAGTAGGCCTGTGGTGGAGGCCTCTGTTTTGGTCATTGTGGCAGTTTTCAGTAGCAATGGCCATGGAGCCATGTCGCATTATGAAGTCCGATGTGGTCAGCGGATTCATTCCTTGCTTGCATAAATAGGAAGGCTTTGCATCCTACTTATGCAAGCCACTTCAACATACAAATTTCCTGGAAGCAAGTGAACCTGCACTTTATTTACCTTTTATCGTGGCTTTACTATTAGCACTTCAGGTTGTCCTAACATTTTTTTTACTGCACCAGGAACTGGAAGGGCAAAGGATGCGGCAAGACCACAGCCAAAAAAAGGTCTGTTTGTTTATGCGTGGGTTGACTTTAGAAACAAGCAGGCTTACGTACACTTCCTTATGGTGTTCTTAAAACGCTAACCATGGAAACAATTTTTGCTGGTTACTTTTGTTGTTGGATGTTAGAATGCATATACAAAATACTGCCAAACCCACCTGTAATTGCCGCAGTTATAAGAAAGGCTTCGTTATAACGAACGATTGTATGCACTGGGCCAATGGCAATCAATTCCCGATACAACAAACAAGTGTGAGGCTGAAGCTTGGGTACAATGAAGGACCCACCCTTTTGTGTCTACAACAAGCAGTCCCAGTCGTCACTTCGATGGCTGTTTTATGCCCGCATAGTGTGATATGCACTGCACATGATCACCCTTTCTCAACAGATATCAGCCAGAAAACGAAAACGCCAGTGAACAAAAATGTAAACAAAACAGGGAACCGCTCTTGGGAATTCCAGGTTTCCGACCCCTCCCCTTGTATCCATTCCTGTTTGACGGGAGCGTGTCAAAAGGAGGAGCGCGAGACAGGGAGCATAGTAGATTTAATGCGCAGAAACTTCGTGCTGGCACAGTAGCAACACCTGCGAAGCGTGGGTCGTGTCTTCCCCGACCTCCAGCCGGGGGTAGGAGAAAGTGGAAGAATGATTTCACTAGTGGATGAAGGAAAGCTTGGGGCCACTGAATTAGCTAGGCTTGAGTGAAAACCCTTTTTGTTTCTCCTTACAAGAATTGCCATCGTGCACTGGGCACCGCCATTTTCTAACCATCCATAGTTTTGTTCTGGTGAGCGAGTAATAAACTTTCCTAAGCACCTTCACTGCTGCAGCCAACGCTGAGCAAGTGACGTCTGCCGCTGCGTCAGTGCACCTGCCGTATGCACACACCGTTTTCTCATGCAGAAAAGGCTTATTATGAACTGCGGATATAGTGAACGAGTTCAGCATGAGGATCGAGTTCATTACAAGTGGGCTCATGTACAAATGCTCAATTGTTCCAAGCAAATGATGTATGATGCATTGCTGAAGGTGTTGTTCCACAGCAGTACATGTAGTGGGTGGCGAAATTTAAACATTTCAGCTGCATAGGCAATATTAGATGCCGGGGTTGCTGTTTGAAGAATGGTTTATTCACGGTCAAAGTGTCAACACAGGCTTAGCACAGGATCGAGAAAGCTCGGGGCTCTGTTCACACATGAATCATCCTCCTTGCACGTGCTTCCTTCTCTACCTCACTTTTGACATTTGTCAACTATTGGTGCAAATTATATATGCATGGGTGAATACAGTTCAGAATCACATGTCCCTTAAAAATGTGTTTGGCCTGGCCAGCTAATATTAACCAAGTTCTGCTGACTTCTTAGAACAGAACAAAAGAGACCTCGTTATGGAAGTAAAGCAATTATAGGCAGTGCATAGCATGTAGTCAGGATTTACAACTGAAGCCTATAATATGATTTTTACAGCCCTTCTACAAGCTGCTCTAAACCCAGACACCACTGCAGGGACTGTGAGCGATGGGCAGGTAGGCTGATGTAAAGCACACTTTATTAAGAAGTTTAGCGCATGACTTGCAGTGTATCTTTGTAGAGAAATTCCCGTATAATTGCTTCCATTTCCTACTAATTTCTTTGTAGATGCACCTTGGTAGGGTCATCTACATTGACCTGGGAACGTGGGAGCGGCTTCTCCTCCTGCCGACTGACGCCGCGTTCTGCAAGCAGCTGGCGGTGCGGATGTGGGGGAATGATATTCTGAAAGTGCGAAGCTTGAACGGCACCCTTTCGAACAAGGCCATCTCGAAGGGTGGCCTGAAGATCCGCAAAGCGCTGAGCCCGGTCAAGGTGGCAGCATTATTAGGTAAAGTTATAAATGCGTGATGCCACTAGTTACTGCTTTAACTATGCCCTACAGCTATAAAACTCCCTCTCACTGAAACAGCGCAATGACGTGGACACTGGGTGTTCAGATGCATTAAATTGCACAGGTTAAAATGTAGGTGCCAGCTTGAAACTTTTGTGCACAGCACTTCGGCCACCGCTGCCGTGGTTTCACGAAGGCAATGGTTTGGCGTTGTAGTTGAGTGACCGATAAAAAGAAAGAAAATTATGGAGTAGGAGAGTGCCGCGAAATGGTGAGGGGGACGGGCGTTTGTTGAGGTGGCGCGACACGCTCTGAGAGTGTGAGCGGGGGGGCACTTGCTAAGGCTGTGTCCGACACGTGTGTGAAAACTGCCCTCGGCGTGTAGTGGCACCCAAGAAAGCAAACGCAAAACCAGGCATCCAAGAAAAGAGGCGTCTTGTTCTTTCAAGTTCTGCGTGCTGCACGGTCATCGATCCTTCGGACCCTTCGTCGTCGTCTTCGTTGCATCGCTCGTCGAGCCACGTGACATTTGTGTGGTAGTTCAAACACGATTTAAAAACATGCTTCATTGTGCCGACGCACATCAAGATGATCACACAATCATTTTCTGAGACACTGCAACTATGCGCCTCGACCAAGAAGACAGCAGGTCATGCTGCGCAGAATTTTTGCATTGGGGAGTACCGCATTTTTTTAAATTTATTTTTTAATTTGCTGAACTTTTATCGTTGCTTAACTTCACGTAGTTTGACGAGCTGGCTTATACTTTTGGGTGGGGAACTTTTATGAGTATGCGTCATGCTCTGTAGTAATTTAACTCACTCTTGCTGGAACATTGACCGATTTCTAGGGGTCCAAGAAAGCACTTTTATTCTAAAAAAATGGTTAGGCACTAATTACAGAAACACCAAATGCAGAATATTTAATGCCTTTTCTAATAATACCAGTTTTTCAAATGTTTTCACGCATCTTAGTTGCAAAAAAATATCAGTCAAAGTTTTTGTCAATTTATCGAAGACAATGAGTGAAAAGAAAATGAGAAAACGAAGAAAATGAAAATCAAGTTGCCGAAGGTGTTGTGTACAACAAACTGCCGACAGTAGAAAAAAATTCGAATATACTGTTTGTAGGGAATATTTAAAAACACGTCCTAGAAAAAATGTTGGCTTGTGTGGAAAAGTTTGCAGATATAAAAAAAAAACATTCACGAATCTCCACAAAGAGAATCATGACAAGTTGGCAAAGCACTGGGGATCGTTCTTACCATAAATCACCCGTGGCATTGCCCACTCGCGCATGTAAATGAGTGACAACACGCGTGTACAGTATATACAGGGTGTTGCGACGATAACTGGAACACTTAAAAAATTTTTCCTGAGCGATCCGCCGCTCTGTTCGCGCTCAAACTTTACACAAAGGTCGCATTTTGTGGTCTATTTTGTTTGACACCGGGAACAACAACGGTACTTAGCTGCTTATTCTGAAAATAAATAAAAACAATTTTCGCCTATGGGAAAATGGCCGCTGATTTCGACGTGCGAGCCAGCGCAAGTTGATGTTGGAACGGCGGAACCACCTGCAGAGTGAAACGCATGTTTGGGATTCACGTACGGAGCCAAATGGTGCAGCAGACGATCAGAAAATGCACCTAGAAATGAGCTAACAGCCGATCAGAAAACCCGGTTTTCGGGCTCGCACGTCCAAATCGCCGCCATTTTCCCTTAGGCGAAAATCGTTTTTATTTATTTTCAGAATAAACAGGTAAGTACCGTTGTTTTTCCCGGTGTCAAACAAAATAGACCACAAAATGCGACCTTTGTGTGAAGTTTGAGCGTGAACAGAGCGGCGGATTGCTCAGGAAAAACTTTTAAAGTGTTCCAGTTATCGTCGTACCACACTGTACAATTGCAATCCAATCTGATACAATTAAATTTAATACAATCCAATCCAAATCTATTTCAATCCAATCCAATGCTCCTCGCGCATGCGCAACACTGTGTACTCGGACGCCAAGCCCCTGACAAAGCCAGGTCCTAAGGTGCTTCGCCACTAAAAAATGTTAGCATGCGTGGTGCCCGTGCCATGCGGTGAAGCCGAACCTGCGTTTCAAGATGTGCAATTTTGGGGGGTGTCCTGGAAGAATTCTGGCGGTTTGACATCATCAGAGGCACCAATTTGCCCCACATGACGTAAAAACGTCCTCTCAATGACTGATTTTGTATTTACGGCCAGCACAGTATTGGGGACAAGCAGGCGATGCGGAAAAACATGCATGTTGAAAATGAAACTGCCGTGGTTGATGCTTTTGACTTTCACTGTCAGTTATCCCTAAAAACATAAACTTGCGGTTTATTATCATCTTCTGACTTGCTATTCTAACCTTGCTTGCAGGAATTGTGGCCTGTAAATTTTGGCCAAGTAGCTGTTGCGCGATAAAAAAGATCAGCACTATAAGAGCCTCCTACATTGCAGCGCATTTAACATTTTGAAATTCGACAGTACCAAATGTATGTATTGGAGACTCCGTCCAAATAGACATTTCAACTATAAGAAGCAACACTAGACCTAGGCCGGTTTGAAGCGCTCTCCTTGTCGAAACTGATATCTGGCGACTGCGTGTTATCTTTCGACTTGCATCGGAAGTTCTTGGCGCAGAAAACGGGTTAGGGTGGGGTGAAATCAGGAGTGGCATGCTTTTTTGTGGACCTGTAGTGGACGCCTAACTCTATGGCAGGTAGGCTTGAAGTTGAGTAACCGCATAGTAGCAGCAAATATGAGTTTCGCGATGCAGAAACAAAACCGAAACTGTTGTTAACTCTTTGAATGGTCCTGTGGTAAGTGGAACTACAACACAACTTAGAACAACGGGCACAAAGGCAATAGGACTGCCTAAAATCATGAAGTAAGTTTGCAAACAGGCACAGCAGTGCCTGTTTGCAAGGTTACTTCACGAAATATCAAGATGCTTGAAATTTTCAGCTGATTTCAGGAAATATTACTGTCTGACTGAAAACCTCACAATTAAAAATTATCTTTTGAATCATCATTCATGCCCCGATAAGATAAACCAAACGCTGATGCAGATTTATTACGACCAGCATGTCTTGTGGGGTAGCAGTGACACGCGATGACCACGCCCCTTTTCTGCACCAGCTGGATGCGCGTCGAAAATTGCGTTTTTGTTGCAAAATGAAAACAAAACTGTTTTTGAAAGGGTATTTTTTGATATAGGTCCAAATAGCTTTACTTGTTCCAGGAACGCTATGAAAAGGGGCTTTCAAGATATCATTTAAATTAAATGAATTTGAATAGGCACGGTAAAGTGAAAAGCACTTTATCAGCATATAGAGAGCACTTCTTATTGCTCAGCATGCGGAGACGTGCTTAGTTTTATAAAATGGCGCAGTTTAAGGACAGAGTATTAGCAGTATGATTTTCAGTCTTTTTGTGCTGCTTGTCATTGTCTTGCACCATTTTTTTTTTCTCTATCGATGCAGATTCCTTCTGGCATTACCTCCAGGTAAAGCTCTGTGATCCAGCATAAATGCAGAAGCATCACAAGCTTCTGGCCAGGTATCTTGCGCAGAAGTGCGCGTATCTGCGCCGATAAGAAGGTACATGGGTTTGTTTGTCGATTTGGTTGGTGTGAACGCCAGAGCCACTGTCTCTACCATTTTAATCCTAGAAAATGACTGAGAAAATGGTGGCGTTTTTTAAGGTTGATGTAATTTGCAATGTCATTTTTGTAATTCACGAGGTCTGCATTGGTATTTTCACTGGGAATTTAGTAATTTATTATAATCTTTTTGCAGCTTCGCAAGACTTCGCAGCTTTAGAACGGCACAGATCATCCATAATTTTTTAGTTACGGATGGCGCATTTCTGGCCTTTGGCAAGCTGATTATAATGGTACTGTACTTGTTTTTTCCAGCCTGGAGCTGCGTTTGCATGAAGGAAACAAATTAATTTTTTGTATTCTCTTCAGTTTGTCTGTGCATGGGCTCATTACATATTTGGGCTGCCTAGCTGTTTACGTACAGTGGATAGCCCGAATACTGTGCATGGCCAGATTCAAAATTACTGATATTTGCTGCAACAGAATTGTTATGAATGCATTGTGCAACAGGTCACGACTGCGCGATGCCAGGAATACATAACACAGCATCAGGACTGTGACAAGACAGGCATGATTCTTGCAGAAGACCATCAGAACTGTCACATACTACAGGATTACTACAGGACTACGACATACTACAGGATCACTACAGGATTACTACAGGGCTACGACATACTACAGGATCACTACAGGATTACTACAGGACTATGACATACTACAGGATCACTACAGGACTACAACACACGGTGAAACAACAAAATTGCTACAGGAATACTACACACGACAAATATCAGAATGACGACACAACACGACGACTGTAAGACAAGACGACAGTACGACACGCAAAAATACGACAAACGACATACTACAAAAATTTTGCTGTTGTCAAATCAAATGAAATCAAATCTTTATTTTTCTCTTAAGAAAGAGAGGGAGGAATAGGGAACAAGCTGCACATTTGCAGCTTGCCGGAGCGCAAGACCACCCATTTTATTTTCTCTGGTACGGTTTTGTAATATACAATAGTTATCACGTAGCGTCACGAGTACACACAATATTCCAGAAGCAAGTATTTTCCAACTTGGAATAAGAACGCAAAAAGTAGAAGTTTGATGAATATAAAGTAACACAAATGGTAAATAAGAGATTTTCGAAGAAACTATGGGCAGTGCAATAAAACACGCATACATATACATATCAACATCTTTACATGCATATACATATACATATGTATAATTACAAAATATAATAAAGCAGAAAAGTATGTTTACCATAGCTCAAAAAAAAATTAGGGAAGCTTATATGTTAGGAAGTAAATCATGGGAATTTAACACACATAATGTATGATCACTTCACACGTTTCGTTGAATATAAATTGAAGAGGCATAGGAAGACAAAGAACAAGAAAAAAGTACAACAAAACTCCAACAAGAAAATACAATGCATTACCTATTCTGAGATGAGTAAATAAAAAGAAAATGCGTAAGTAGCGAACGAGTCGACCGCGTGGAAATGTCAATATCCAATGATTTATTTATTTACAATATCCAATGAGTTATTTAAAACAACAAAGCCTGTTCCCACATTCGCTGAATCGGCCATGTGGACCATGTATATGCACGCGTTCGCCAAAGCCAACGCCTGCGACGAGAAGAGAAAACGGGATCACGGTTTTGAAAGAAAGAAAAATGTATTTAAAGCTTGCCATAAGTGAAGGTCTGCGATAGTGTTACAGGTTGCTCAGTAAAGAGCAAAGCCACTTCACGTATTTTCACAAGACAAAAACGGAATCACGGTTCCACTTTTATTTACATAATACTGCAGGCCCAGTGAAGGGCCCAAGCAGGAGGGACATAATTCCAAAGATTTACATATCAACGCTGTCGGCCAAGTGGACGATGTGCGCAAGCACGTTTCCCAACGCCAGGAACTGCGACAAGAAGAGAAAAACAGGATCACGGTTTTGAAACAAACAAGTAAATGTATTTCAAGCCAGAAAATATCTGTCATACTAAGGGCAGGTCTATGTTAGAGTGTTCCAGGTGGCTGAGTCAACTTTGGCAGTCAGTATAGTCTAAACGTTAAAGGCCAACTGCACTCAAAATTGCGGCCTCTAGAAAACCCTACTTTCGTATAGTCTCCTTAAAAAGGAAGCAACATGCAAAATACAACAGCTGAAATACGCGCGTGGATGCCGCAAGCAGCCACCAAAAATCGGAGATTTTGAAACCGAAACCGAGGAGAGCAAGCGCGGCCATTGTAGGGGCGTTGCAGCCGTCCAGTGAGCGGACGGATGGTCACCAGCTCGGGAGAGAGTCTGCACTCAAGCTGATGCGCATGGGGCAGTACATGTGCGAAGCGCGCGCAGCAGAGCTCGACCGGCTCTCCGGCTGCGTGGCTGGCCAGAGGAACAAGCCCCCATCGTCTTGAACGTCACAGTAGCGTCATGGCTGTTTACGGGATCCGCCGGCAGGTTCAGCGTGGTCTGCGGCTGAGCTTTTTTAAACGCTTCTGACTGATTAACGAGGCTTTTTACGGGGCTACCACTTGTGTGCCAGCTGATGTGTGTGTACTTACTAAACTGTGCAGTTGAGTGGAGTATTTGAGTGCAGTTGGCCTTTAGTGTATTTTAGTTCGGAAATTGCAAGAAAACTTTTTGCTCCACAATATTACCTGGATTTGTCAGAAAGTAACTTTTCACAAGGTGACGATAATGGCCAACAGCCGTTCCATAATATTAAGTTATTATTCGACACAATTTGCGACCTGCACGGCCACCGTGAAAATTTAGAGCTAGCCACCGCTATACGTTGTTGCGGTAACGGCGCTTATTTGGCTGAATTTTCCGGTGGGACAGGCTGACCGATATCGGGGTTCTGATCAGTGCGTACTTAAGTTTTGTCTTTTCCTCTTTTGTTCGTCCTGTTCCTTAAGAACGGTGTTTTATAATGTGGGAGAAATGTTGCAATATTTCCTGTATTTCGCCGATTGGGTGGAAAACTCTGCCGTGTCTCGGTAGGGACTGTTTTCGGAAAACACATTCTGACCTATTTCTAGGTTTTGTAAATTGGCAGAGGGACGCCAGTCGTCGTTTGCCAAACAGAGCTGGCGGAAACGACACGGCCGCTAAAACTTCGAAGAATAGTTTTAAAATTCTTGTAAATGGGAGTCGTATAATACATAATTTTATTTTTCCTACAACCCATGTTATTTCGTTTCTGATTTCAATGTAGATTTTTCCGGGGTTTAGAAAGCCTGGCGTTAATCATCTTACATCCTTTTTTATGGAGGTGACGCAATCTTAGCTAGCGTAGGCAGTAGTGTGGTTTGGAGAAGCGCTTTAGTGGTGGCGTAAGTTCAGGCCATGGAGAAAAATTTATTAGGAATAACACTCACGCACAAGAAACGAGCTACCTGCATGAGAGAGCAAGCTAGAGTAGAAGATCAGAGTTCAAGTAAAGAAAAAGAAATGGACTTTGGCTGGCCATATAATGAGACGAACCAAGTACCGGTGGGCAATTGGGGTTACAGAGTGTATACCAAGAGGTGGGTCTGGAAGAAGGGGAAGGCCAATAACACGATGACGGGATTGAACACGAACCATGGGGGGAAAACTGTGGACTCGAGTAGCGCAGGACAGGAGCGGTTGGAGGTCACTGAGAGAGGCCCTCGCCCTGCAGTGGGCCTGAGCAGGGTGCTGCTGATGGTGATGAGGAGGGCGACGCGGCTGGAGACAATATCTGCTAAGCATACGACTAAGGAAAAACATCACTGCGCAGGCACGGCGGGTGCTTATCTTTTCTTCTGTCTTGGCCATAGGCATCTAGTCTAGTTGCCACTATCTAGGTGCCGACGCTTGGTACTCCCGATAGGGTCAAAGCCCTGTTATGTGGATTCCTCAGTTGCAGTTTCCTGTTGGCATCGATGGCGTGCTTCCTCCGAGGCGTGATCAGCACGGCTAATGGCGGAAGGCTAGCAGGCACGGGAAAACCGAGGAATCAGCCTCATAACCCTACCGCGTTAAGATATCGGGCGATTACATTTAAAAATAATGCACAAGGCGTAGACCCGCACGCGAGCCCTTGGACTTCGGACGCGTGCGCATGCGTGTTAAAACTTCATGGCACTGGTAATGAAGCTCTGTGGCAAAGAACCACGCAAACAGGGAGATAAGTACTTTCATGGTTATAAACCGAACAGAATTTCACCAAAAAGGCGTTGGCAGCTGTGGAGGTGAGCCGCCTTGTATTTTGAACCTTGCGCCATAAACACAAAAGCATCCGCAACATCTTCCACGTGGCCGGCTGCGAGAGCGCCGTCCCCTAGTCTCGCTGGTCACGCCGGTGACTATTAGCAGGCTGCGCTGCATGCATGCAGCGTCACGCGTTCCTGCTTTGTTGTTAGCAGTTTTGACCTGCACATCCTCAATTTTGAACATATCCTAAGTATTATAGTGCCGAAGGCGGCCTTGAAAAGGTATAGGACCTCTTGTTGGGCGAGTTGGTGCGTGTTACCAAAATGTGCACACTGCGCTACCGAAGACACCACACAGAGAGAACACAAGCGAAGGGGCGCCCTTCGCGAAAAGTGGTTTGCTGCTCGTGAGGAGGACAGGAGAAAGAGAATAGAGGAAGAAAGGCAAATGCCGCCGATGTAAACGTGGAATCGTCCGTTTCTGAGATGAAATCTTTGCGTGCAGCTTCGCCTATTTAAGTCCAAGCCAGCCTCGAGCACTGCAAAGAAGCCGTTAAAGCCCCTATGTTTCGCTGGGGTTTTGCCAGAGTGCGAGATATAGAGTGCGTGTGATGTGTTGGTATTTTCGTTGTGAATGTTTTTAAAGCCAAACTTTCTACCTCTACCAGCCAACGGTTCTTTCGCAGCGTGCTGGACAATAAACTCCAAACGCGGTGAGGGGGGTAGGGGGAACGTGGGTGGAGTGTTTCACTTTGTAGATGGCATGGCTAATTTACCCAGCATTCCCCGCGTGAATGCACCTGCTCTCGGTGGTACGGTTTTGTCGTCTGCTTGAGCGACGGCTGTTTTGGGCTTGTCTTGGCGCAGCTTCGCGTCCATTGCGCGCTTCCTTCGCATAGAATGATTAACTTGTTCGACAGCACCTCCTGGATAACCTTGACACAACAGAATTAAGTGGTCACCGGGCAAAGATACGTTAAGGACTGTTTGTAATCGCGAGAAAAAAATGTAGGGACCACATACAGACATCTGGCCAGTAGAGAAACGCCACCTTCTGCGCTCTGCTTGCCACGAATGGGACTCCGTTTCCTACATTGATGAACACAGCAATTCGGCTGTCATTTAATTAAGAGGTATTACAACAGGCGGAAAGAGCGGCTGGTCCTGAAAATTGAAAAATAGCGATAATAAAAGTTCCTTCCGCTTTCTCGCAATTCTCAAAAAAACTAATCACACTGGTTCAAATCGGTATAAATGGGAATCATAAGCTCACATGCCCAATTGTTTCGGTGCCTACGCTTGTGTCGAGCGGTGGTGTAGCTCCGAGCTAGCACATCAGGGTGGCTAGGTCCGCTGTCTCACCATTCGAAAGACGCTTCTCTCCGTTCGCTTTCTGCCTACGCACTGCTGGGCTATGGCGGCGGCGTCAACAGTTCTACCCCGGCCGTGGCTCATGCTGCTGCGTTCGGGACGCCGCCCGCGCAAATTCCAAGTAACGGCTGGCAGAATATCGAGTTTCACTCTTTGTAGAGCCCCGAGTGGGAATTCAAGTGACGTCGCCTCAGCAATCGTTGTGGGGGTCGTCTACATCTTTGCTCTCCAACTACCTTCACAGCGTGGATACGAGGCATTTTTTTTGCTTTCAAGCAATACTGTTGAAAACACATTGAATGCACTATATGACACAACAGCGCTGTTTGCGAAGTTCTGTTCGGCCGCAAGACCTATTTTTCGCGAGAGCGATTTTAGGGCCTAGGGGAGCCCCATACCCCCTTCCAAACAACCCGCCCCCCCTTCTTAGCCCGCCCCTTTTCCTAATAAACATTTATACATACATATGTCATAAATTATAAGCTACTCACGAAATAAAATAGCTTCTATAAATTATACATCGCTTACAGTAAGGCTGAATATTTTGTCCTCGTATGGACGTAAATTGCTCGAACCTGCAAGCTAGTGATGTCGGTGATTGTGTGGCACTAGTGCCGACAAAACCGCCAACATCAACGGCTTGCAGCGCCAAAAATTTTATTTTGCACATTTAAGTCAGAATTAGAACGCCTCAATATGAAATGTTTTCAGCCATAATTATTCACCTTGCATCAGCTAATCTCAGACAGTGATTTCAAATACCCATAGGACGGTGCGTGCAACCACACAAAGACCTGTGGAACTTCACTCACCGTTTCATAATGATCTCTTGCCATCGTCACCCGGCTGGACAGGATTAAAAATGTACTTGCGTTGTGCGCAAGGAACTGAAAGGTAAAACATTGGGAACAAAATTATTACAGGCCATTCCACCCTGCGAATTTTGCTAACCAGTGAAGCACCAAGGCTACTGTCACTTATTAACGACTCTCAAAACGGCTTTGTCATCGCTATGATGCACAACTCATCGCGAATCAGTAGACGTAGGTCTCGGATGGTATCAATCGACTTTGGGCCACATCGGTGTGGCACCGCAATCGGCAAATGGCTCAACACGAAACGCGTAACCTTTTCCAAAACAAAACCTTGCCGCCCAGACACAGTGAGATTAAAAACACCGACTGCGACGTCCGAGGACAAAAAGGCAAAGGTTATTAATGCAAAAGCACCCATCTCCAATTAAATGGCTGAGCCGCTCTGCTCCCTTCCCGCGCTCTCGAAGCGCTTTGTCCGTTCGCCCGTTGACACAAACCGCTTTCCCCTTGCGATTTTGGCTAGTTCTGCATCCTGTGGCTGCATGCTACGCTTTGTGCGCTGCTCTCTCCCTATGGCTACTTCCACGTTAAAGCGCGTGCTACGGAACACCTGGAACCTCGGAGTTTTATAGCAATGACGTCATGAAATGTATGGAAAGCTTGCCTAATACCGTGCTGCATTAAAAGGCTCGTTTGCAGGGAAATCGCTCAGGTAACGAGGGAGGATGTGATGCCGCCGAGGAAGTAATGCAGTACTTAATCGAAGAAAAAACGTGTAAAGTGCACTCACAAAACTGGTAGAAACCAACTGCTTATAGATTTCAAGGTCCACAATGATGGTGATCAGGATCATTAAGTTGACAACCAGTAGAATCGGCTGTATTACATAGGTAATTAAGAAGGCCGTCTCGTCCTCCGGGGCGTTGGTACACAGAAGTGCCAGTCCTAAAACCTGCGAAAGAGTCACCAGTACCAAAAGCTACAAGAACCACCTTTCCCGGATAACACGGTACACAGTGAATGAAAGACACCATGCCACGTTTAATTTTCTGCGTATCTCTGACGGAAGTGAAGTTACACACAAGCCTGGAAGCCGAGGCTCCGTTCCACTGCCGCGGACCATGCATGCCATCGCATTAAGGGCTGAAAACCGCCCCGGCGAATTACTCAGTAGTCCTCTAAAGCCGAATATTTTTGTGGCACGAAACATAGCAAGGAAGAGCCGTAAAATTGCGCCGCAATTGTGAACACGGATCTGTCCATTAACGGCAGATTTGTACTTCAGCCAATAATTGTTGCCGGAATTTTTAGCAAATACAGATGGGTTTTATGCTTAAAATCGCATAGTTCTATATGCAAAGCGTACTGAAATCCGAATATCTGATATGCTCGCAGTCACCGGCTACAAAGTGTAGTGGTTTGTCAGAGCTAAGTGTAAAGGTTCTCCGTCAAGAATCTGAACGGTAGGAGCTTTTTGAACCATCGTTGAAGCGAGAAGGCGTCTCAGTTATGCCTGACTCCTGCCGTGGCAGCGATCGCGGACAGAGACGATAGATTTTTTATAACAATACAAAATGGGTGAACTGGCCCAAGAAGCAAGTAAAAGATTAATTTCCGTTTCTTAAGGGAAGGTGGGGGTAGATCTTTCGTGTGTCAACAGCCAAACCGCGCCGTAAGAGCCAAACCGCGGCGCCAAACCGCGCCGTAATATTATTGCGAGTTGGCCTAGTCGCAAATTTGCCCCTCTGATGCAAAACAGAGCTGAACACCAGAAAGGGAGGACAGCGCCCTTCCGGCATGTTTCTCGTACTTAGTGATGCCCTTTCTTCATGCACGAAATATGCAGTGCCTTCCAGGTCGAAGATAGTGGGGGTAAAGGAAGTCTTGACCTTCTTTTGAAAGCGCGAAAACTGCCCCACGTGGTATCCGTTGTCTCTGTTGTGTCTGCTACGATGACAAAAACTGACATTTTATCTCCTCACTCGTCGTGAAAAACCGAATGTTCGAACATTTATTTGGCCCTTTCTGCCTTCTCTATGATGACATATATATGCGGCTTAGTGAAAGGCGAAAAGACAAAAGTGCAGAGCAAATGAATATTTTGATTTTGTCCTCACTCTTTGGGGGAAGCAGTGAAAAATATCAGACATTTTTCAAGTTCGGCCGGCTTCAGAAAATTATTTTAAACCCTGCGTTGCCGGCGTACCTCCTTTCCTTTTTCCCACAGTGGCACGCTTCCCTAAAGCTTCCACTTTCCGGGAGTGCGATGGACTTTAACTTAATTGTGAAATGCAAATAAGCAGTTTCAGGTAGTAAATCGCCCCTTATACGCAACACAGCCAGTTTTCGGCTCAGTTGCTCCTGGTCCCGCTTTGCGAGACTTGGGCGTGGGAAAGAAGAAGTTGACGTTTCATAGCGCGAGTGGACTGCACAAAGCGCGATATCTGTACAGCGCGACAAGAGGCAACGCAGTTTTCTCATGTCATGATTGAGTATAGAGTGTTTTTAATTCTTGTGATTGATCGGATAGATGAAAGCGCACAACTGATCACAAACTTGATGGTAAGCGAAACAGAAATTAATTCAATATCATTGATACCATGTGCTAGTTCGTACAGTCTCTGGCGGAAAGCACCTGGTTCATTGACGAAAAAAAGAGGGCAAGAAAAGCAGGACAGCCGTGCGTTATGTTTTTTTCTTCGCCATGTTTTCGCCAATGTTCGAACTGCTTCAGAAAAAGTTGTTGATCGCACAGCATCAATAACGCTTTCGCGAACCCTTTCCATGTGAACCATGGTAGACATTTTTTGGTTCAGTTGCGATCGAAGTAGTTCATAATAATCCCACAGGCCTGCTCGGGTACACTGCAGGACGAAGGCCTCTCCCAACGCACCAACTCCCCCCCTCCAGTCGGATTGGCAACTTCGGCTTCGGTATCTAAAGAAACTAAGCAGACAACGCTTGCAAGATGCGACACCGGACGGAGTCCTCGCCCTTCTAAAGCCTCTTTCACGCTCGGGGGAAATATTCGCAAACAAAGTCTACGCCAATGCGGCCTACACCCCTCACGTCATTTACAAATGGACAGCCCCTGCAGGGTCCGAGCTCCACCACTGCCCACACTGTGGTTGTGATGGCACACCAAATTTATTTCATTTAATCTGGCTATGTCCCGCCTTCGACAGAGGCCGTGAGCAGCTTTTAGCCATTGGCCCGGTACCTACATCCGAATCCGAACACATACGCCGGGTGCGTGAAGATCCACCAACCCTTGAATTGATTACTGAATGCGCTCTTGAGAATGGTCTCTTTAAAATGGTGTAGCAGCTTGTCCGACTCCCCTAGAGTGCACTAAGCACACTCCATCTGCCCGGTCTCTGCGCGAAAACTGAAAAGAAAACAAGCTAGTGAACTGTGAACCACATATGAACAGCGAACATGCGCATTAATACGCAGAGAAAGAGAACTGTGTGAACAGGGAGCACCGCTGAACTGCTCTTTCCCCTACCTTTTGACCTCTCTCCCTCCAGGGCATCTGGCCTCCTTACCTCAATAAAGCCATTCTCTCTCTCTCTCCCATGGACCTCCAACCACTCCTTTGCTGCGCTGCTCGAGCACACAGTAAACCCCCGAATTTCTTCATTCCATCCCTCTGCCGTGTTATTCGTCTTGCCCCTCTTTCTAGACCCAACTCTTGGTATCCACTCTTACGCTAATTGTTCACCGGTTGTCGGTTCGTCTCACCACATCACCAGCCCAAGTCCATTTCTTTTTCTTTATTTGAACTATTATATCGTCAACTTTAGTTTATTCTCTGATTCAGGTAGCTTGTTTCCCGACCCGGAGCGTTATTCCTAACATTATTCGTTCCATGGCCCGTTCAGCCGACCTAAGTTTGCTTTCTAGCTCTTCATTAACGTTCCAAGTTTCACCTTTGTATGCCATCACCAGAAGTATACATTCGATATAGCTTTTTTTTAAGGGAAGGAGGTAGCTCACTTTTTATTATCTGGGAGTGCATGCCGAGTGCTTGCCAACCCAGTACAATTCTGCGCCGGATCTCTCTCGTGGTTGGGGTCAGCACTCACCATTTGTGCGAGGTCGTTGTATACTGTTACTTCTTCTAGCGTCCTGTTTCCTAAGCTGAAGAGGACATTTTGTAGCGAGCGCAACAATAGCCGTATTCTCACCGTTTTGCTGTGACCGGTGGCCGCACCGCGAGCTCAGCGGTTTCCACGCTTGCAGCTATTTCTAGGGAACGTGCGGCGACTAAGGAACCTGGCGATTCCCTAGCCGCCGCTGCTGGCAGCGCCGCTTGCTGCTCCATAAGTAAAAAAAACTTAAGAAAAATAAAAAATAAAAAATAGAAATGTAAGAAAATAAAAAAACGATCAAAATCAAAAACAAGAAACGAATCATACCAAACAGAGTAAAGAATAAAAATAGAAAAAATCGCATATGCAGCTCGGTGGGATTCGTGCCCAGGCTTCGTCGTCGGCACGAAACAAAAAGGAGGCAGCGAGCCAAAGATATGGAGGAAGAAGAGGCGCACGCCTCGAGAAGTGTCATAACTGTATAGAGAACCAAGCTAAACAATAATATTAACCGTCCCTTTCGCAACGCACACGCAGGTGTAACTGAGTTAGACCGCAGCCAATTTTTTTGGCATGCTTATACCTGATTACCCCAGAGTTATTCATATTTATTTTAGCACCACAGCCGTGCTTTCGGGTTCTAGTTCCTCAAGCATTGTTTGCATGTGTTATGCGCCCTCACTCAGCAAGACTATGTCGTCTGCAAACCTCAAATGGCTCGATTATTTCCCGTTTATCCCTATTCCGATGTTTTCCAAGTCAAGCTTTCTAAATACCCCTCCAGACAGTTTTGGCGAGATGGTATCTCCCTATCTTACTCCCTCTCAGATCGGGAATTTATCGCGTTGCTTGGACGAGTATCCTGCCTGTGAATTCGTTATTTCATTTCAAAGACCCCATTGAAGGGCTTTACATAAGGGGTGGGTACATGCATGGAAACGTGAAAACCATATTTTATTACAATGCAAGGTAATTTGTTACGGTGTTCGAAACTGAGGTTTATTTTTTATTTATTTATTTATTTATTTATTTATTTATTTATTAACAAATGCTACAGCTGGCATCGCTGCCTAAGCAGGAGGCGGTTACAAATGGTGATTATACAAACTATGTTCAAAAGTGCCAACACATGCACACTCTATATTTGATTACAGCAAAGAGTTACATTGTTCTACAGTGTTAGGAAAATGAGACCTCTGAAATATTTTCGTGCGGCTGAAACCCAATATGGTTTTGCAGTGGTTCATCCTAGATGATCTCTGTGGTTCGGGAAGCAGATAATCGCGTGACAGGCCGGTTTCGTTGTCGTACTGTAGATAGAGAAAGTTGAGGTGGGCGACCTGTCGGCGGAGTTGAAGTGTTTGCAAGCCAAGAATCTTTATTTTTGTTAATGATGACGATGTCCTGTAATCTGACAAAATGAACCGTGCAGCAGGACGCTGGAAACGCTCAATCTTATTAATAGTGTTGGCATTCTGTTCCCTGGCCTTTTAGTGCTTCTTGTATGGCTGCGGTGAGTACGGAATCAAACGCTTTCTCATACTGTATCTATGCCGTGTAAAGCGGATGCGCGTACTCTGCGGATTTTTCTATCACTTGATTGACAACATGAATGTGATCTATGGTTGCGCACCCTTTAATAAAACCATATTTCTCTCAGCGTCTTCGAACGCCGTCGGTCGCACCTCCGCTGAGCTCTGGCGTTCTTTCCTTCTACAACCGTCACTGCACCTTTCAGCAGCTATACAAGCACGGCCACCGACGCCGGAACACTCAGGGACCCTCCAGTCCAAGTGTCAACCTCCGGTGAGCCCCCGTTTTCAATGAATCTCACTCCAAACATCGACCACGCCGGCACGGCCATCTAGGCCTAACTGGCGCTTCGGCAAACCCGAGCGCCGTGGCAACGGTAGCGTGCCCCTGCGTTGCTCACCCAGCCCTCCCCCAACAACACGCCATGTCCTCCGAGACCGATTCCCGCTGGCAAACCGTATACCACTCCCGCCGACGCAGCCAAGACCTCGCAACAATTGTAATCCGCCCTTCGGGCATCCCACTTGCGAAGATCAAACCCACTGAACTCATGCAAGCCCTTGCGGCCACCGCCCACCTTACCCCGAGCGAAATTACCGACTCAATTCTTCAGCCAAGACCACAGCAGAATTTGATCGCCGTCAAAACCTTCCGCCCATCAGTTCAACAGAATCTCCTAGCCATTCGCTCCTTTCTCCTTGCCTCAACGGAAGTCCCTGTCACAACGTACGAAGCAGCTCCCACAGACTTCAGACTGGTCCAGGCAGCCGTGTCGACACAGGCCCTAATCAGAAATTTCAACGCACCGCAGGCACTTCGGCCCGTCATCCCTCTTACCGGAGGAACGATGCTCGCACGCGCCGAGAGCGGAAACTGCAGCTGAGCACGTGACGACCACTTCGCCATCGCTGCGGGGGAGGCGTCACCGTCGCCTATATAAACCGATCAGCGAGACGAAAAGACACTTCAGACTGGTCCAGGCAGCCGTGTCGACACATGCCCTAATCAGAAATTTCAACGCACCGCAGGTGGGTTTGGGGTTGCTACCCGTCTTTGTATTTGGTACGGTTTAGCGGCTGCTGGACTTGTCTGATGCTGTGATCTATTTTTGCACATTCTGCTATTCAAATGGCTACGGGAAAGTGTGATGCTCTGTCCGATGTGGCTAAAGGCCTTGGGGAAAAAGCCCCTGGTAGTATAAAGGAAATAACCAAGGTACTAGTTGAGCTCACTACGAAGTTCGTCGCCGCTTTGACTGAGCTAAGATGTGAGCTAAAGAAGGTTTACTCCTCGAACACTGTAATCCAGGAAGAAATTACGTCTGTGAAAGCTTCCATGAAGTTCATAAATGATAGTTTTGAAGAATTTAGGGCAGACGTCAAGGGCTTCCGCCAGGAACTCACGGAAGCAAACAAACAGACTCTAGAGGTGCAGAAAGAAAGCACGAGGGTTGTCAGAGAACTTAAAGAAGTAAAAAGGGAGCTTGTGGAACTGAAACAGTACAGTAGGAGGGCGAACCTAGAAGTGAAAGGCATTCCGATGAATGACGAAGACGACCTTGATACAATCTTCACTACAATGGCATCCTGCCTCGAGACCGACGTGTCTGTGGCTGATGTAGATGTGATTCACCGAGTCCCTACGCGTAAACCTGGTCCCCCTAATGTGATCATCAAATTTGTGTCCAAATGCAAAAGCGACAAATTCTTGCAGTCTGCTAAGAAGCATAGGTTGAACGCACGAGCCCTTGGTTTTGATACCAGTGAGCCAGTCTTCGTAAATGAGCACCTTTGCCCGGAGAACAAGATTTTGCTCGGCCAGGCAATTCAAGCCAAGCGAGAAAAAAATTGGAAATTTGCTTGGGTAGCGGAAGGAAAAATTCTGCTCAGGAAAACTGAAAAGTCACGAGCGGTTCACGTGGCGTGCGAGGAGGATCTCGACAAGATTGTGTAAAGAAGTATATTGGAACCCCGTTTTTGAACTTGTGTGTTCATGCCAATGCCTGTCACCAACAAGGACGGTACAACCCACACGTCCATTTTTCACTGCAATGTACGCAGCATAAGAAAAAACGTTAATCTGCTTGTTTCTTTCTTAGCTCAGCAGGAACAAATTTTTGACATAGTAGCAACGACAGAAACATGGCTAAAGCCGGGTGAAAATATAACAATTCCTGGGTATACTCTGATGTCAAACGCACGTGTATCCCGTTCGCAGGGTGGTGGTGTTGCGCTCTTTATCAAAAGTGAACGTTCATTTTCAGTCTTATCAGGTGTTACTTGTAGCACACCGTTTATCGAATCTCTTTTTGTTATACTGGAATCGTCCCTTATAGTAGGCGTTGTTTATCGGCCTCCTAATTCTTGTGTGAATTCCTTTTTGGAAAAATTTGAAACAATATTTTCTTCAATAACGCACGATCCCAAAGGGGTGATTGCAATAGTTGGAGACATAAATATTGACACAAATAGCGCCATGCACAGAAATTACGAATACTTGTTGCGATCATTCGCCTTTCACAATTTAATCACTGAGCCCACGCGAGTGACTGCTTCATCTGCTACACTTCTCGACCATGCTCTTTCCAATGAAACATCAGGCCGGAGTTTATAGTCAGGCAATCTGCGACCACCTACCCATTTTCATAAAAATTAACTCTTTCCCGAAACCACGGCCCGAAAGTCCCAGACTTGTGAGCAAGATCAACTACGATCTTTTACGAGATAATATTCTGTCGCTCAATTTTGATGAAATTTATCACAATGACGTCAATATTGAATTTTCTAACTTCATCAATGCTCTTACTGGGGCGTTAGCAAAAAGCACCCAGAACGTTTCTCCGCGCTCCCGCGATACGCCGGTTTGCCCTTGGATGAACAAGACCACTCTTGAAGCAATTAAAACAAAGAACTATTGGTATTATAAATGGCGACACAATAGAAAAAATCAATATTATTTTATTCAGTTTAAGGCTATGCGGAATAAATTGGTGGCAATGTTAAGAACCCGCAAAAAAGAGTATTACGCAAGCCGCATACAACAAGCTAACCATTAATACTAAAAAAATTTGGGATATCGTCAAAGAAGTCGCAGGCAAACCACTCAAACCTCGTGTACTTTCCGATATTGTTGACAGCAATACGGTTGATACCTTTAATTACACTTTCGCTTCCGTGGGCATATCACTCGCACAGAAACTTCCACCTGCATCAGATGAACTTAGTTTGGCAACTTGCCTACAGAATTCCTTTGCAATGTTCGACATAGATTTAAAAGAAATACAACACGTCGTTTCATATATGACGTCTAACAAATCTGTTGGTATAGATGGCATTTCTCCAAGGATGATCCAAGAAAATTTTCACATTCTGGGTCCCATATTATGCCACTTGTTCAATCACTCTGTTAAAGCTTCTATATACCCATCGTCATTGAAGATTGCGAAAGTTGTGCCAATATATAAAGAAGGGGACACTTCGGACCCTCTAAATTACAGGCCAATTTCAATTCTCAGTATAATTAATAACATTTTTGAAAAAGTTCTTGCCAACCGGTACAACAAGTTTATAAATAAATACAATATACTCTGCCCACAACAACACGGCTTTCGTCAGCACCGCTCCACTTCAACCGCAGTCCTTACCCTAACGCAGTTAATTAATACGGCGCTAAATAAACGTAAGCTTGTGTGTGTCATATTTCTAGATTTATCAAAAGCATTTGATACAGTCAATCACAATATTCTAATTAAAAAACTTCAGCAATATGGCTTCCGTAACAGTGCATCTCACCTTCTACTAGATTACCTCAGTGAACGCCAACAGACCGTAATAATGAACAACGTTTCATCTTCATCGCAGTATCTCAAAGCAGGGGTCCCGCAGGGATCAGTGCTCGGGCCTTTGCTATTCTCATTATACGTCAATGATTTACCATCAGCGCTTCACACTGCTGAAGTACTGATGTATGCTGACGACACCTGTATAATAATTACTGCCGACACCCTTAATGAACTTGAAACCAGGGCAAACAAAGAATTGGACTCAGTGTTTAAGTGGATGATAACTAATAGGTTGACTATTAATGCCAAGAAAACCAAGTTCATCACCTTTCACTCCAGAAAAATACCTGTTGCCGCCAATTGTATTATACTGTATATAAATAACCAAAAGCTAGAACAAGCTGTATCATTTAAATATCTCAGAGTTACTCTTGATAATCATTTACACTGGCAGGATCACATTCATATCATTTGTCAAAAACTCGCTTCAGGTTGCTACGCCCTGCTACAGGCTCGAGATTATTTTGACCAAAATATACTGCGTACCTTGTACTTCGCCTTTATCCAGAGCCATATTTCTTACTGTATTGAATCTTGGGGTAGAACGTACAAAACATATTTGGATCCCATAAGGCAACTTCAGAAACGTTCACTGAAAATTATAAACCATTCCGATTATTACGAATCCTGCAGACCACTCTTCCGAAAAATGAATGTTCTGCCTTTCGACCGCTTGTTGTGTTTGAAAATATCTATCTGTGTGCACAATGTTTTAAGGTACAATCGGCCCTTTGATGTGTCTATTTTTCATCACCCGTTGCGTAACACCAGAAGTCTCTCGCTGGAGAACTTGAACCTTGCGCCAGTTTTCAATGTGTATGGAGAGCGGCTACTGCAGTTTAGCGGCGTTAAGACATGGAATGATGTACCGTACTTTGTCAAGCAGTCTCCCAATTTTTCTCGAACCCTGAAAAAACATTTATTAGATCAAGACTAAGGACTGTTTGAATGTCATTGTGTGTTTCTCTACAATTTCATATATAAGTGTGTTAATGCCTAAGCAACATGTTGTGAATTTGTGAACGTGTTGGCATTGCTCCATACGTATTCCCAAGCATGTGTACCACGTATAATGCTGTACTATCTTAAGTTATATATTAATAATATTTCAATATTCAGCATTATTTTTGTGTTAAAAACCCACCTCTATGTATTTACTTCGTTCGGACCCGAGACTAGCCTTTGGCTATGGGTCCGCGCAGTGTTATGCGAATGTTTTCGTTACTTTTTGCTGAATAAAGTGAATTGAATTGAATTGAACGTACGAAGCAGCTCCCACAGATTCCTGCCGGGGTGTCATCCACGGCGTCCCAGCTGGAACCTCTCCACAAGAACTACTATCCCATCTCATCTCCACTGGGGCTCCCATCATCAAGGCTCGAATTATGGGCAGCACGGAAACAGCCCTCATCACTTTCGAAGGATCCTTCGTCCCCCGCTACGTTCTGTACTACCAGGCCGAATACCGATGCCACCCAGAACGCCCAAAAGCTCAATTCTGCCAACGGTGCCATAAGATAGGCCACCGCAAGGACGTGTGCACTTTGCCCCCTTCTACAGAGCTCTGCCAGACGTGCTCCGAAGACCTTACCAAGCTTCCGCCCGGCCAAGAGCACGACTGCTACGCCACCTGCCGCAACTGCAAAGGCTCTCATTCCAGCACCTGGGCAGAGTGCCCCGAGAAACTTAAATCCGACGCCAAGGTCACCCAACAAGCCTACCGCCGCCGACTCGCTACCCGCAAAACAGATAACCAACGATCTCCTGCTTTGGAAGCACCGGACAACCACCGTTCCAGATCCCAGTCTCGCCATCGCCATCCAAACACCACGGTCAGAATCCACCATCAACGACAAAATCGCACTCACCAGCAGCACAGGCCCCGCGACATCAAACCGTGAGCCAGCCACTCTCCCCCTCCCCTCCTCCCCGAGGCCTGAAGCCTGCCTTTACACCTATCACTGCCTCAGCTTCATACCGCGATGCACTTGCCCCAAATGTAGTTACAAATGCAACTAACCAACCCCCTGTACCTATCCCCACCACCATCCAAGATCTCTTCCTCTACATAAGCGCCAAATTTGATGCTTTCGAACGGCGAGTTGGCGCCTTAGAAGAAGCACTACTAGGTCACTCTTTCCGCAACCCTAACAAACGCGCCCGTTCCCTATCAGCTAGGCCGCGCCCTCGAAATGCAAGCTCCCCCCGTACTGCTCACAAACCATGAACTCGCGGAATCCTTTAATATTCTGGCAATTGAACTGTCGCGGCCTCCGCAAGAAACTTAACTCCCTCAAAGCGTATATCAAAGCTCACGATAACCCCCCCGAAATCATCCTCCTTCAAGAAGCCTATCACGTCCCAGCTGTATCGGGTTACAACACGTATCACACAGGTGACCCTGAAGACCCCCATTCCATTAATCTTGTCACTTTAATAGCGAAACACCTCACGTACATGGCACTTGACACCTCACATTTTAACACACCCTATTTTCACACTCATGACATTCTTGTGAAACCGAACCTTCAATCATCTGCTATCCTCAGAGTTGTCAACGTATACCACCACCCGCGGAAACCAACACCTCCTCTTAAATCACTCTTCACCTGCTCTCGCGATCCCCACCAAGACTCCCTCATCCTTGGCGACTTCAACTGTCATCATGCCATGTGGGGCTACTCATCCATACTTCCCCAGGGTCGAAAGCTCGTAGATGCATTTCTCCAAGGCCGTTACTCTCTCCTCAACGACACTTCTTATCCTACGCGTATAGGCAACTCTATCGAGCGAGATACGAACCCTGATCTTGCATTTTACCAGGGCACTCTCACACCCCTATGGGGGCATCTACATGAAAACCTCGGGAGAGACCACGCAATCATTTCAATCACTCTCCCCTCTCATAAGTGAGCACCGAGGTCACAAGCCCGCATTTCGCTCACTAATTGGACAAGGTTTCGCGACGAAAACACTCCCACTCTGGACCCCAGAAATCCTGACGCTTGGCTATCCTCCCTTCGTGAAAACTATAAAAAACACACCAAACTCATTGCCCCCACGCTCGCAGCCCCGTACGTAGACCCACATTTGCTTCACATATGGGACGCACGCCGATCTTTTATGCGGCGCTGGCGCAGAAATAAATCTAACCGCCGTCTTCGGCGCCGCATAAACCTACTCACCCAGGAAGCAGAAGAATATGCCAATCGATTGGCCAGCACGAACTGGTGGACACTCTGCGATTCACTAAACTCCCATATGAGCACAAAGCGCACTTGGTCCCTCCTTAAAACTCTCATTCAGCCAACACAACGCATGGATCTGATTCCGAAGCTCTTACCACACAAGAGTCCCCTACCGACCTCGCCAACTCAATCCGCAGCTTACTGTTCCCTAATAGTGCAGACCAGCCTACAAGCAAACTTCGCGAGCAGTCGTTTCCAGCGTCGCCCATGGACACCGCCTTCACTTTTCAGGAACTACAATGAGCACTGGACTCCCTACACCGCAACACCACCCCCGGCCCGGATAAAATCACGTATAAAATCCTGCGAAATCTTAGCTCAGACTCTCAACAATCTCTCCTCACTCTTTTTAACCATGTCTGGGAGACTGGCACGATCCCTTCATCCTGGAAACATTCTGACATCGTTCTTATCCCCAAACCCGGAAAACCTGCTTCTAAAGACAATCTTAGACTCATTTCGCTTACCTCGTGCGTAGGCAAACTTCTCGAACGCATGGTGCTTACCCGCCTCGAATGGCACATGGAACACAACTGCCCCCTCCCCTACACCCAAACTGGCTTCCGTCACGACATTTCGACACAGGACACACTGCTCCGCATCTCTCAAGATCTTTACGAATTCCCAAGCTCCTCCCAACTTCGCGGCCTCCTAGCCCTCGACATTCACAAAGCATTTGACACAGTTTCACACCAGGCCATCCTCGCTAACCTTGCCCGAACAAACTGCGGGAGCCGAATGTATAACTATATCAAATCCTTTCTCTCAGACCGCACAGCCTCTTTAAGCATCCCGGGATCGTCGGCTCCATCTTTTTATTTAACTTCTGGCACCCCACAGGGCTCAATCCTGTCTCCAACCCTTTTCAACCTGGCGCTAGCCCAACTGCCTCCCCTACTAGACTCTATCCCTCACCTCTCCTACTCCATCTATGCCGATGATATTACCCTCTGGTCCTCCCATGGTAGCCCAGCCCAACTCGAAGAAACCCTCCAAGAAGCATGTGTCGTAATAAACAGCCATGTTCGTACCTTAGGTCTCGCTATCTCCCCTTCCAAATCGGCTCTCATGATCATAACGAACAAGAAAGGCAGAGCCCCTGACCGTGACCTCATCAACATCTCCATTGATAACACCCCAATTCCCAAAACAGACTCACTAAAAATTCTAGGTCTCACTTACCACTACTCCGGTAGTTCCTACCCTACACTTCGAACTATACACTCTCAGATCGAGCAAATGATTCATCTGCTGCACCGCGTCACAAATCGCCACTCTGGCTTACACGAACAACACCTCCTACGTATTATAGATGCTTTTACCATGTCCCGCATACTGTACACAGTGCCATACCTGCATCCCACACCCACCCAACTAACCAAACTAGAGGCAGCTCTCCGTAGGCTCTACCGCAAAGCCCTCGGCGTGCCACGCTACGCTCCTACTAACAATGTTATCGCGACCGGCACATATAACACTATAGAAGAACGTATTCAGATATACAAACAAGCCCAACTTCAGCACCTTCAGACATCTCACCAGGGTCGGGCACTGTTGCAGACGATGGCCTACCCTACTTCTTCGCTTCCTCCAATCCCCACAATTTCCCCTCCTTGGGCCACGTTCCCTCGTATCCGCATAGAACCCCTGCCTAAGAATATGAACCCCTCCAGGCATGCCACCCGCCGCTTTCTACGCTGTAAAGCCCTAACCAAACGTGTCTCCTTTCTAGAAAAGCAAGGATCAGCGGTATATTTTACAGACGCCAGTCATTTTCCCTCTACGCAAATAGGAACCGCAGCCTTTTTACGCCACTCGTCGTTGGTTTCCGCACAAACGCCCTTTTTATGCCCGCAACATGCCACCTCTCTAGAAGAGCACTCCATCGCTCTTGCCATAGAGCATGCTGCTCTCACAACCTCCACCGAACACCCCACTTATATCTTCACAGATTCGCAATCCGCCATCCGAAATTATTTACGCTATACCGTCAACCCCTTTTCTTCTAACTTAGTGACTGACACTCTCAACAGACATCCTTCTCACCTCTTTGTCCTGGTATGGGTACCTGGCCACGCTAACATGGATGGCAACGCAAGAGTAAACGCGCTTTTCCGAGATCTACCCCCGGGTCCGTCTATGCTCTGGCCAACCTCATACCATCCTCCTTCCACTCGTCTTCATGATCGCGAGACCCGTAAATTCACTTTACTTTCCTATCGCCTCGCCCGCCAAGTCTACCTTTCTCCAGACCCGCGCCTCACTCGCGCCCAAACCGTTCTCCGCCAGGCTCATACCCGCTCCCTCCCATCTCACCACATTCTACATCGCATTCGCAAGTGCTCCGGTCCCCCAACCTGCCCTTCTTGCGGCGCATACCCCTCTATTCCCCACTCCTACTGGGACTGCCACCCCCCGAAGCTTCCCCCCTCCCTCTCCCGCATCACCTCGTGGGACACTTGGCTGGCTTCCCCGCCCGGAACAGACGTTCGGGCCGCCCAGGAAGCTCTCTGCCTTCATATCCAGAAGCTCTCCAAGGACATTCTGGACTACTATGAAGACAGTGACGCCTCAGGATCCGTCGTTTAGCTGACCTGGACTTAGGTCGGTGACTGTGCAATAAATGTTTTCTCTCTCTCTGTCTCTCTCAGCGTTGTTTGGCATCCAGGCTGTCACTTATGCGGCCAACTTTGGTAAACAGCTTGTGAACAACTGGGAGTAGGCTGACGCATGTGTATCTCTTGAGGTTTTTGGGATCGCCTTCCTTATTAATCGAAATAATGTGGACGTGTTTTCACTGATATGGGCACTTTTTGATCTTCAAGCATTCCAAAAATAGCAAAGCACCCTTTTCCAGTACAATATCTCCTCCATCCCTCTAAAGATCCACGGTTATGCCGTCCTCGCCACCAGCGTTTCCTGTTTCAATGCTTTTGAGTGTCTTTACAACTTCCGCTTTAGATACTAACAGGACTTCGCAAGTAGAACTTGTACTTTCAGTACTTTCCCCTAGTCTAACGGGGCTGCCATACAGTCCGCTGTAGAATCATTCTACTGACTTCATTATCTCCTCCAAGTTGTGTGGAATGTTACCCTGCTCGTTTCTGAGTGCGGACATCTGTTTGTGCCAATGGCTAGCTTTCTTTTGTTGCCTTCAAGATTGCCCCTATTGGACGTTTCGTAGATCACTGCCATGTTATATGCCCGAATGTCATTACTTTTACTTGTGCTCATCAGTTTTGAAAGCTCGGCTAATTCAATCTGATCGGCCGTACTTGACACTTTCATGTTCTTGGGTATGGCAACTCGTTCCTTTTTTTCCTGGGTTTTTTAAGCTTGTTCTCTGAACAGAACACAGAACAAACAAAAAGTTATAAATTCCCGATCCGAAAGGGAGTGCGACAAGGAGATACCATCTCGCCAAAGTTGTTCACAGCATTTCTGGAGAGTATTCAGGAGGCCCGACCGGGAAAACTTAGGCTTACGAATAAACGGCGAAGACTTCAGCCATTGAAGGTTTGCAGATGACATAGCCTTGCTCAGTGAATCTGCTGAGCACTTCCAAACCATGATTGAGGAACTAAAATCACAGAGCTTCGCTGTGGGGCTAAAGATAAAAACTACTAACACTAAAGTGACGATAAATAGGCATGCTGAATGCGCCTTTTCTAGACTAGGAGACAAAACACTGGATGGTCGATGCGGACCCAAACCACGAGATAGAAATCAGGCACAGAATAGGACTGGCGTGGGGTGCATTCGGAAAGCACTCACAAATAATGAAAAGTAAGATGTCTCTACCCCTAAAAAGAAAGGTATTCAACCAATGCGTCCTACCGGTGATGACATGCGGAGCGGAAACTTGGCGACTTACTAAACAATTCGAAAGCAAGCTTAGGTCCGCTCAATTTGCCATGGAGAGAATAATGGTAGGAGTAACCCTTAGTGACAGAAAACGATTTACCTGTGATAGGGAGCAAACTCGGATAGATGACATCATAGTCCAGGTTAAAAAAAAGAAATCGACTTGGGCTGGGCATGTGGTACGATGAACGGACAACAGGTGGACCAGGTGGACACAGGCTCAAATACTCGCCCCCGCATGTTAAACTGTTGGCTTACAACTCGTTAATTAGGTCTAGACTAGAATATGCATGTATTGTTTGGGACCCCTTCTATAAGAAAGATATTAACAAACTTGAACAGATTAACAGACTTGCAGTTCGTTTTACGTATAATCGTTACAAAAGGTCTGATTCTCCTACCGAACTAATGAACGCAAATGGAATTAGCTCCTTAGAATCTCGGAGAAAGCTTGCTAGGCTAAAATTTCTTTTTCATCTCTGGCATCAGGACTTAAAGCTCGACTCCTCTACCTACCTTCAGCCTTCAACCACTAGACCCACACGACATCACCATTCCTGTAGGTTAACTCCCATTTTTGCACGTACAGAGAAGTTTAAACATTCCTTCTTTCCAAGAACCATAATAGATTGGAATGCCCTCCCCGGCCACATATTTCTTTCAAATGATGTACCCCGGTCAATTGAAAATTTTCTTAACATGTAAAAATTTCAGCTGTCTGTTGTTCTTCCCATTTCAGTTGCTCGTTGTATGGCGTTATAAATGGTCTTATTTTTTTTTCCTGTTCTTCATGTTTTTCATGCATGCCTTGTATGCCAAACCTCGGCTTTACTATACCCTTGCTTTTTTCCCTTGCGCTGCTTTTATTAGTTATTCTTTACTTTTTGCTTGCAATGTTAATGTGTATCAGAATATTGTATCTGTACCCCACTCCTGCTTGGGCCTCAAAAAGGCCTGCAGTATTTTGTAAATAAATAAAATAAATAACAAGGACAACAGAATGGACACCGCGAGACGGGGCTAGAAGAGGAAGGCCATTACTCGATGGAGAGATGAAATAAGAAAATTGGGAGGCAAGGAATGGACACGGGCAGCACATGATAGAAATGGGTGGAGGTCAATGGGGGAGGCCGTCGTCCTGCAGTGGACCCAAATAGGCTGCTGATGAAGTTTGTTCCCTACATGTTGCTTCTCCCACACCTGCTGCTGCTGATTCACGTAGTGCCGATGTAAGGCTGTCATTTACTCTGTCTACACTGACCTTGTTCTTTTTATAGAGAAGCGCGAATTTCTTTTGAATCATCAACATCATCATCATCATCACCAGCCTATCTACGCCCGCTGCAGGGCAAAGGCCTCTCCCATAAATGTCCAATTACCACGCTCCTGTGCTAACTGCGACCAATGCATCGCCACAAACTTCCTGATCTCATCTGCCCATCTAACTTTCTGCCGCCCTCTGCCTTCTTGCCTTCTCTAGGGTTCCACTCTGTTACCCTTAATGACCAACGGTTATCTTACCTTCGCATTACATGCCCTGCCCACGTCCATTTCTACCTCTTAAATTCTACTAGTAGGTCCTTAACACGCATTTGTTCCCTGACCAAATGCTCTCTCTTCCTTTCCCTTAACGTTACACCTATCACCTTCCGTTCCATGTCCCGCTGAGTAGTTCTCAATTTAAGTTGAACCCTTCTAGTGAGCCCCCAAGTTTCTGCCCCGTAGGTGAGTGCTGGGAAGATGCAGCTGTCATACACTATCTTCTTCAGGGACAATGGTAGGCTGCCATTCATTATCTGAGAATGTCTGCCGTCTGCACTCCACCCCATTCTTATCCTTCTATTATCTCTGCCTCATGCTTGGGATCCGGGATTACTGCTTTGCCTAAGTAGATATATCCGCTTACCACTTACACTGCCTGGCAACCTATCTGCAACCGCTGTGCTCTCCCGCGGTTATTGAGCATTGCTTTCGTTTACTGCATATTATTTTTTAGGCCCACGGTCCTAGTCTGCTTGCCCAGTGCGGTAGCATGCTTTGCAATTCGTCCCCCGAGTATCTTAGCAAGGCAACGTCATCAGCAAATCTGAGGTGACTCAGGTATTCTCCATTAACCCTTACACCCACCTGTTCACAATTCAATGTTCTTAATACCTCTTGTAAACATGCTGTGAATAACATAGGAGAGATTGTGTCTCCTTGTCTGGCACCTTTGCTTATAAGTATTTTACTGGTCTCCTTATGGAGGATGGTAGTTGTGGACCCCTTTTAGATACCCTCTAGTATTCTTACGCAATGCTCGCCTATACTCCCATTTCGCAATGCCTGAATGACTGCTGAAGTTTGGACCGGGTGAAATGCTTTCTCATCAACTATGACGTCTATATATAGGGGTTGAGTATACGCCGCACATTTCTCTATCACCAGATTGATCATGCGAATATGGTCTAGTGTTCAATAGCCCTTACGGAACCCCGCTTATTATTTTGGTTAACTGAAATCTAAGGTTGCAGAAATTATGTTAGCGATTACCTTGGTTAGTACCTTGTAGACAACTGGCAGTAGGCTGATCAGCCTGTAATTTTTCAAGTCCCTCATATCACCTTTCTTATGGACTAGGATGATGTTCGCGTTCTTAGGAGATTGCGGTACACTTACGATCATTAGGCATTGCGTATACAGGTTTGCCAGTTTTAAATGCGAATGCATTTATTAGTCGGGGGTTGTCTTGCGTCCATCGAGCGGCGAGCGCCTGCATTCCTCCAGCGCGAGCGCACGTGAGCGCGCGCCTCGTAGTTCTGCCTTCGTCGTCGCCGTCGTCGTAAATGCGAATGCATTTCTTAGTCGGGGGTTGTCGTGCTCCGTCGGCGTGCGCCCGCAGGTGTGATCTCTCCGCGCTCAATGCCGAACGCATGCGCTTGAAGCGAGCTGTACTAGTTTCCCCGAAGCGGCAAGGACGGCGAGTACTGCGGTGTTAGTCTCGTGTCTAACGTGTATGGGAACTTGATATCGGACGCCGTTGCCACGTCTCCCGTTCGAGACACGTCTCCGTACAAGTACTTGTACACCCTTGCTTACACCGGAGACGGAGTCTTTGTGGTGACCGTGTACCCCGCGCCCAACCTCGCTCGAGACGCCGTTGCCGCACAGCTGGACGCGGCTATGGAAAGTGTGCGCGTGCGCTCCAAACCCTCTGACCCCATAGTCTTGGTGGGCGACTTCAACGTTGACGTGCGCAAGAAGAGTGGCGAGTGGCTGGTCGAGTACACGCAGACCAGGCACTCTATGCATTGGCTCTCTGCCGGCTTCGACACGTGCCCCACTACCATTCACGGGAGTTGCATTGATCTGGTCTTTACGCGAAACTGTGACGGGCGTATGTTTCTCAAAGACCCTTTGACCGTGTACTTTAGCGATCACAAGGCAGTGATTCTGGCCGTCAGGTACAACGATAACACAAACAGGTGCTCATGAATAAATGATTACGTTCACACTCTCGTCATAAATTACGCCATTACTCGCAACACACTCATCGGTGCACCCAATGCATTCGCATTTCTGCACGAATCCCTTCGGGAAGGTGCGGGGGAATTTTTTTCAAGTACAATTTCTCCACCGTCCTACAAGAGGTCTGCTGTTATCTAGTCCTCACCAGGTGCTTTGCCCCCTTTTATTTCTTTCCAAGCTTCCCTTACTTTTTCGGTCGTTACTGGTGGGATGTCTATCTGCTCTGAATTACTTTCTCGTTCGGCATTATCCTGGATGTCCCGGCTACTGTACAGATCCCTATAGAACTCCTCCGCTACTGCGACAATTTTATCCATATTTGTGATGACAATGCCTTGCTTTGTGTTTAGGTGCATATATCGGATTTTTCCCCACACCAAGACGCCTCTTGACTGCTTCCAGGCTACCTCCGTTCTTACAGCATATTCGATCCTCTCCATATTATACTTCCGTATGTCGGCTGTCTTACGCTTATTGATTAACTTCGAAAGCTCCGCTAGTTCTATTCTGTCAGCTGGGGTGGAGATTGTCATGGTTTGCCGTTTCCTAATTAGGTCTTTCGTCTCGCGGGAAAGTTTACCAGTATCCGGTCTAGCCATCATGACCCCGACTCCGTGATAATGCATGTAAGGTTTTCGCTCGCTTCCTGTGTCGTAAATTCTGGTTCTTTGGTAAGAGCCGAATATCGGTTCTGAAGCGCGATACTGAATTCTTCTATTTTACGTCTTACTCATTAATCGGCTTCTTTTGTACTAGCTTGTTACGGTCCCCCATCAAATCTAGCCTAATTCGAGATGTTACCATACGGTGGTCACTACACCTCACCCTTGCGAGCACTTCCACAACCACCGTGACGCCAGGGTTATCGCATATTATGAGGACTATTTATTTTTATTTTCTCCATTCGGGCTACTCTGCGTCCATGATGATGATGTTTCGATTTTTATGGCGCAAGGCCGACTGAGGGGAAAGAGCACCAAATGATGGTTAGTTTATTTCAGTGGCATGAAAGTAAAAGTGAAGCATTTCAGTAAAAATCAACGAAGTGAACCACAAGCTAAAGAAGATGACTGGTGTAAAGGGCCAGGTTTTCATGATGCATCATAAGAGATGACATGTAAAAAATTGACATCAGTAATAAACTTAAAAACACGCTTGATGGAAAAGCTGGACTCATCTCCTAAAGAGTATGATGGGTGAAACGGGATGTGTTGTCTGTATAGTTGTGGGAAGTGTTTGTGTCGTGTTGTGTGGAGTGCGCTGCATTGAAGTAGCACATGGATCACGGATAGGCCGTCTCCACACCTGCTAAACAGGGATCTTGGAGATCCCGGGAGCAGGTAGGAATGTGTTGCATGTGTGTGGCCTATTCGTAATCGAGCCAGGGTAACTTCGTTGTGTGTGTTGTGTGTGTCAGTGGTGTATGCTCCCAAGAGTGGCTTTATAACATGTAGTTTGTTGTCTGTCTGTTGATTCCAGTGTGCTTGCCATGTTGTGCGAAGGTGTTTCCTGATGTGACTTGAGGTTGGTGTAGGGCGTTTGTGTTATGTCAAGTGTAGTTGTAAGTGCAGCAGCGGCAGCCATTCGGTCTGCGGTCTCATTACCTGGAATCCCAGAGTGCCCTGGCACCCAGCACACGGTCACTTCAAGGTTTAACGCATACACAGACATAATCGTACTAATGAGAGCATTGACCACGTGGGTTGTAGACTTTTGTGAGTTTATTGTGCGCACAACACTTAAAAGATCAGTATAATCTACGGATTTGTGAATTCGATTTAGAACAATATGTTTAACTACAAGAAGTATGCCATAGGCCTCTGCCGTAAAGATACTTAAATCTCTATTCATAGTTTTACACACATTAAAGGTGCCACCATGCGCAGCCCAGCAAGCAGTTGTGGCGGTTTTTGAAGCGTCCGTGTAAAATTCAGCGCACTCATATTTGTGCTGCAGGGACAAGAAATGTTGCACGATCGCGCTTCTAGGCATTCTGTTTTTCTCGACACTTGTGAAAGATACATCACATGATATCGGGCGAAGCTGCCACGGTACTAGAAATTCAGTGGCGGAGGTTTTGATGGTGTCTGAAAACATGACATCAAGTTGTGACGCTTCTTCTCTTACTCTGAAAGGGTAGGGAGCAGAGATTGATGGACGATTAGAAAGGAGTTGAGATATGGATGTATCATAAAAAACTGATGTAAAAAGATGGTGAGGCATTGATGAGATTTTAAAAGCATAAACCAGGACTGTGTAAGCTCGCTGACGTTCTAGGCTCCATTTATTGCACTCTACATACAGGCTTTCAACTGGACTGGTCCGGAAGGCACCACACGACAAGCGGAGCTCTAGATGAAGCACTGGGTCCAGCATTCTGAGGGATGTTTTCGTGGCTGACCCATAGACAACGCTACCATAGTCCGATCAAGAACCTATTAGGCTTGTAAAAACACGTAAAAGAAGTAGTTTGCCAGCACCAAAAGAAATGTCCGAGAGAACCTTCAGGATAGCCATTGTTTTTAAGCATTTATATTTTAATTGTTTTTTGTGTGGGATGAATGTCAGCTTTTCGTAAAACAAATTACCTAAAAACGTGTGTTCATTTTAACAGGAATCGAGACACCGTGGAGTTGAATGTCTGGATCCGGCTGAATACCTCGCCTCTTAAAAAACAACACACAAGTGCACTTTCCTGGTTTAAATTTAAAACCATTGCTATCTGCCCAGCCGGCTAGCTTGTTAACACCAAGCTGGACTTGGTGCTCACAGATAGACAAGTTACACGATTTAAAGGAGAATTGAACGTCGTCTACATACATTGAACATGAAATCGGCTGTGGCAGCGCCCTCCTAAGAGAATTCATTTTCACAAAAAAAGGGTGCAGCTCAAAATTCCACCTTGTGGCCCGCCATTTTTCTGCACATGAACGCTAGAAAGTGCAGTCCCAACTCGCACGCGAACCGTTCTTTCAGAAAAGTAACTAGCAAGCCTGTTCATCATGTTACCAGACATGCTAAACGACTTCAAATCGCTGAGGATACCATACCGCCAAGCAGTATATGCAGTTTTTCAAGATCAAAGAATACTGTCATACAGTACTGCTTATGTAGGTAGGCATCTTTAATGTAGGATTCTAGCGCTACTAGTTGGTCATTTGTTGATCGCCCCGCCCTGAAGCCCGCCTGGCAGCTCTAGAGAAGACCATTGTGCTCAAGAAAGTACACGAGCCTCCTGTTTATCATCTTCTCGAGGAGCTTGCTTAGGCAGCTTTTCAGGGCAATGGGAAAATAACTGGCAGGAGAGGAAGGGTCCTCTCCTTCCTTGAGAAAGCCACTACTATGGCCTCCCTCCAAGATTTTGGAATTTGCCCCGAAAATCATATTTTGTTGTATAGTTGTAGGAGTGTTTCAAAAGTGTCTGGGTGTAGGTGTTAGATCATGGCGTATGTAATCTTATCTGCACCTGGAGCTGAAGGTTTACATGTGCTCAGGGCAGCCCTCAACTCATTGAGTGTAAATCAGAATTGCAACCAGATTTTGACCTGTTACTCTCATGTAGGGACTTCTTTTCACAAGCGGTTTTATGTTTTAGGAAAGTGTTTGTGTAGTGTGCAGAGCTGGAAACGTATTGGAAGTGTGCAAGTGTGTTAGCCTGGTCTTTGAGTGTGTCCCCTATCGTACTGTCCAGGGGTACTTTAAGTTTACGTATTCTTGTCCACTCCTTGTGCGTGTCTGTGTATGAGTTGATGGAAGAGACGAAGGCGCGCAACTATCCCTTTTCGCCTCACGACGCAACCGCGTCCCAAAAGCCTTTGCCCGTTTAAAAGAAATTAGGTTACCCCACGTGGGAGACCGACGGAGAATACCCCACGCCTTGTCCTGGGCCTCTCAAGCCCGCCTACAGTCCTCGTTCCACCAGGCCCTCCTTGGGTTGCGCGGAGCACCGGAGGCGTGGGGAGGGACTTTTTGGCAGGCATCGAGGATGTGCGCCGTGATGAGTTCACCGGCTTCCTCCACGTGTAGGTGTTTTATGTATGTGTGGTGTAGTTTAAATGTTTCTGTGAATATGCTCCAGTTAGCTTTTCATTCATTAAACCTGTTATGGGAAGATGGACTGCTTGGGGCTTTACCTAAGTATGTTAGGGACGTGGGGAAGTGGTCACTACCATATGGGTCAGTGCCCACGCCCCACTCAAGACATGGAAAGAGAATTACAGAACCAATACCCAAGTCAACATGTGAGTATGTATTGTGGCCTAAGTTATGGTATGTAGGCTTTTTTTGTTGAAAAGGCATGATTTGAAGATGTAAGGAATTTCTCTACCAGGCGACCTCGCGCATCCGTTCTGGAGGAGCCCCAAAGTAAGTTGTGCGCATTAAGGTCGCCTGTTAGGATGTATGGATCGGGCAGCTGGTCGACCAGCTCCTCGAAGTCCGAGCTCGAAAGTGCTTGATCAGGAGGAATGTATATCCCTTTCCTGCCCATTAAAGATATTTTAGAAAAAATGGCCACAAGTATTTAAATTTTGTGTATTTACCCCTTCCTAATGATGGTTCGACAAGTGAAAATGGAAAGCTCAGAGTATTTCACACAGAAAACATACCCACACATATGTGCGGGCTGGGCTTCTATTCGTATGATCTGCGCATAGTAAGAATACCTTAAAAACAGCATCAGGCGCAGAAAAACTGCATTTTTACGTATTATTTATACGTTTTATATTGTTTTCACGAGTACTTATATTATACATAGGATTTTGTGAAAATAAATAATAATTAGGTTTTAATTATTTTCAATTATATTTATAATGAATGTTATTATCACAAATCATTACTGAACTAGTTCAAGGTTAAGGCGCAAGAAAACATTACCAACGAGCCAGCACAAAACCACGAATAAATGAGACACCAAGAAAGCAAGAAAAAATTATTTATCGCTAGCGCTGCAGTGCACGAGCCCGCCAGCCTATACCGCCCAGCAAAATTTTCGTAACGACGAAAGCCCAGCCCACACATATGTGTGGGTGCATTTTTCAAACATGATGACGGAACGCACGCGAAGGGAACGGGTGTATTTTTTAGCCGATCGTGTTTTCTTAAGTCCCGCAAGTCGTGTCTTACGTTTGTTATTTAGAAAATAGGAGAATAACAAGAAGAAATATCAGTTTTCATCTTGAAGGCGGCTAGCGTGATCGCGCCTGCTGGGGCGCTGTTTTTATTGTGCGATTTCTCGCCCCCTGGTGGCAAAATGAGTGAACTACCGAAACCCAAAAAGTCTCGGAAGCGTTCGCAGCAGCTACCCACGGCTGTGAAAAACCGAAACCGAAACAGGCGCCACTAAGTAAAAGAATTTGTGGACCCACACGTTTGTGTGGGCTGGGCCGTAAAGGGATATGGAGAACACCGTTATATTATTATGGAGCACACCGTTATAATATTGTGCGAATTGCTACAGCCTCAAGGACAGTGTTCAGAATGGCAGGGTGGCATGCTAAAGATTTTTCGGTGATTATGGTCATACCCTCAGAAGGGTGTGTGCAGCCAACCCTGACCCTTCTGAATACCATGTACCTACTTCAGAAATTTGTCTGTTTGGAATTAAGGAGCGTCTCTTGGAGACACATGAAACTTGGCTGATTGGCATGCAGCATCTCGTACACATCGTCATGATTTTTAAGAAGGCGTCTATAGTTACATTGTATTATGTTTTCTCTTCCCATTATGTAGTGTGAGAGCTACTGTAGTGTGTATATTTATGTGTAGTCTTTCGGGGCAGTGACTCTGGGATTGGGTTTTTTGGGCCTTTCTGTAGGCTTGGACGTCGGAGGCCGCTCCTTGCGCTGCGTTGCAGGCAAAAACAGCGCGACGTCCATCTCATCGTCCGACGTCCTGGGTGTGCCCGTCGAACCGGGTCCCCAAGACTTGGCCCCCCTTCGGGGGCCCTTCATTTGAGCCGCCGCCACCGCCGCGGGCGTCGGGGGCACCAGAAGTGGCACGGGCGGTGCGGTGGCGGTGGGAGCCGATGCGGGGCCCACGGTGTTCATCCCCTCGGCACCCTTCAACGCACTGGAGGACGGGGAGGTAGTGGCGGGAGCGCCATCTGTCCCAACAGATACGGTTGGCACCACAACCGCTGGTGCCACAGCAAGCGGCGTGGTGACGGGTTGGGTTGCCTGAAGTAACCGAGGGAGGGCGGCGGACAGACCAGGTCAGATCCGCTTAACTGGGTCTCTGTGGAAACCAGACGCCTCTCTGCCCACCGGCGAGCTGCGTCGGCGTACCTCCCCAGAGGGAAAGAGGCGAACCACTTTCTCACCTCTGGGAAGGTGATGTTCTCAGTGACCTTAATGCTTATGATCTTTTATCTAACTAAAATTTTGTACATTTATGGGAGTACGCTGCTTGCGGCCCCCCGCAGTTCACCCAAGTGAGGGTGTCAGATGGGCATTGGTCACTCGGATGATCGTGTGCCGCACATTTTGCACAAGTTGTTCGGCCACGGCAAGATTTGTACCATGCCCGAACCGCTGGGACTTAAAACAGCGCCGCGAGCTCGAAATGTACGGACGGATGGAGCAACGGAAAAAAACCTGCATTTATGTGTTTTGGAAGAACTGCGCGGTCAAAGGTCAAGATTACGTGTTTGGTGGGAATCTCCATGTCGTCTCTACGGATGGTGATGCGTCTCACCGCAGTGACGCCCTGATCCTTCACGCCCGAAAGAAGATCCGCATACGTTTCGCTCAAAAGATCTGTCCCGGATATCACACCCTGGGAACTGTTGAGGCTACAGTTGGGTGTCACCCTGATGTCTAGATCAGCCAGTCTAGTCTGAGCTAGAAGCTTTGTGGACTGCTGTTTGTCATTTCCCTTGATCAGGAGTTCACCAGTTCTTTGTTTTTTGACCTTATATCATTTTCCTATTATGGGTTCAAGATATCTTGCGATCAAGAAGACCGACTGCGAAGCAAGCGGGTTGGCTGTTCTGAGGGATTCAATGACATGAAATCGAGAGTAATGGTCCGGTTCAGGAAAAGTTAAAGATGGCCATGGGAGAAAAGATACTTCGGTGCGGCCCCTTTTTGGGGGGCCGATCACATTTGGGGTAGTTTAGAATTTACTATATAGCATAGTATAAAAGCAGAAGACGGGGGTACTTTCTTCGTCAGCCTTACCCTGATAGCTGAAGAGGTACTGGAGCACCCTGCCTGCTAAACAGAGCTTGACCTGGGCTCCGACGGCCACCGTTTGAGGTTTCTACCCTTCACCTTAAAACACTTTGTCACGGTTGATCACAACTTATGTATGGGGGTTCGGGATCCGCGGTGTCGCCAACACCGTCACCAAGATTGCTGAAGGTGCCCCGTGCGGGGTACTCCGCATCCCTTTCCGGCTCTCCCGTTTGCCAAAGAAGGTGTTCATGATGCATAGATTATTCCGTTCTGCAAAATCGACCATTAAGTCCCTTCTGTTATTTCTACAATGAAGGCAATAGTTCCCAACTGCCTTTTCTACAGACTGCTTCTTACGTACTTCAGCATTGAAGGAAACTGTGCTTTTACTGTGTAGGTATACTGTGTTTTTACTTTAGCCATTACCATTTACTTTAGCGTTGGTGTGAGCTTCCTTTAATTTTTGCAACTCCGAGCGTATGCTCAAGGCGCGCACACGGCCGCCACACGTGGCGCCGGTGGAACGCACAGCGGTACGAAAGGTGGCGTTGTTAAGTTCGGGCTCCGCATGTAATAATGAAGGCCGCCGGTGGCCCATGCATTGGCGTCGCCTCCGCTGGTAGCTACGATCCTGGGTCCCTTTCATGTAGCCGCACGGATGCCTAGTTCGGAGCCGCCGAGAGCGCGTTCTGTGTCCGTCCTTTTGTGTGTCAAAAGACGGGGGCGATTAGCTTGAGTACCTCTGTCGCGTCGGAGGTGGCTGGGTCATTCGGCATGACAAGCTGACCAGAAGCTGAATGACGGTGAATCTCTTAGTGTTGAAAGCGCGCGCGGTGTAAGTTTGGAAAATCTTCGACTCCGGCGGCGGCGTGGGTAGTTGACGGGTCAATCGCCTCGAAGATTTTGCTTGTGCCTGAAGCTCCTCTTCCCTGGCGACAGACGGCGGGCGGCGGCGTACTTAGTCTGGGAGGGGATTAGCGGCGACTCCCGCATTGTCCCAACGTGCGTGCAGCCGAGGGGTCAAGGCAGACGCGGGGGGATGGTAGCCGCGCGAAGATCGCCCCAAGCCCTCGGCTGGGCTTTTGTGCAGATGCCGCCCGCTGAACGTAATGTGTGTCCACTTAGGCCACAGATGTCCTGTATTTGTTTGTCGGGTGCTATGGCGTTCGTGGGAAACGCACTATGAGTGTGTAAGAGAGATTGTTAGGTCACGTGACCACAGGTGGTGACATATGTGTGATTGGCTGGTTCCTGTGGCCAATCAATGGTTTGTAATAATTGTTTTGAAAGGTTTTTCTCTCTTTCTTGAACTCCCCCTGTTTGGAGGCGGGGTTTTTGCTATCAAAACCGGAGTGTTGGGTTTTGTCGAGGGTCGGTCGAGAGGGGATGTAGTTTAGTATAGATGTCGGCCGAACAGGCTGCTGCGGACAGAGTGACAATATAACCGTCACTCTGTCCTGATGCAAACTTGGAGTAGTGTAAATAGTGTAAATAAACCTAATAACCAGCAAGGAAGGCAGTCCTCATCCTTCACCCGCTCCAAGAATCGGTCGTCGGTCATCGGAGCGAGTCGAGATCGTCCTCTCGGCTCGCGCATCAAAAGAACATCACTATTTCGCCTCCATCAGTTCGCCAAGAAGATGGAGAGGCGAAATTTAACTGGCGTGACGCTATAACGTGAGATTCAGCAAGAATACAAGGGGTAAACCTTCAGATGTGCTTGGTGGGTGCACTGCCTGTCATTCCCGTATCCGCATGGGCTCGTAGCTAAATAGGTAAGACAACGGGCTCTCGCGCCGTTATTCTATTTGTTCCAGGTTCGACTCCTTGCGGTGCCCGTAACTTTTATTTGTTTCTACAGTTTTCTGTTGGCATGAACGGTCGCGAAAAAACCTATTGGGGTTAGAGGTAAAACGCTTTGCTTTGCAAAATCAAGCAGATTGTTTGCGCACGCTACTAAAACAGGGCATGTGTTCAATGTACAGCCGTGAACATGATCATCATCCCTTATGTCAAGCGTGCACCCAGGAAAGCCAGCTCTTTCGATGTCCAATATACGGAGGTCATGCTAACGCAATCTTCGCCCCCACAATGCTTCGCAGCTGAATCCACATATTCGCGTGTTCACTGATCAGGGTTGCGAAACAACCGCACATTTGTCAAACAGAGGAGAGCACTTGCAATTCTGGCAATGACCAGCGAGGTACCCATCTCTGCCTTTTTCGGCTTGGTTGGCATGTTGGCAAGCATTGATTAAGGCACCGCCCTGTTTGCCCAACGTAAGCCTTGCGACACGAGAATGGGAGCTTATACACGATCCCTGCCCTGCAGTCAACGCACTGATTTTGGGGATTAACCCCGCACTTGTTTTTTAACCAGGCACGTACCAGTGCATCGCCATGAAAGATTTTCTGCTGAAGACACCACAGACACTGACCTTTCACACATCTTTTTAAGATTGCGTGAAATGCTGTGCAATTAGGCAACAACCACCAGCTTCTTAGGTTACTGGCCTAACTTGTTGGTTCTCTTGGTCGCCTTGCCAGAAAGGCGGTCGGCTTTCTGAGAGAGTCTTCGGCAGTCGACGTTAAAGAATTGTACTACTGGTTGCTGCCTGACCTGATGCTAACCTGTGTTGAAGATGTCATTTTTGCGTTTGGCCAAGTACCGTTTCCGAATGACTGTGGCACTTCTGTTGAGAATTTTTTGTATTGACCTGGGCTCTAGTTAAAATCAACGTACATTCAGTGGGATGGTGGGGTGCACATCCGAAAGGAAGCAGTGTGTATAGTCTCATGAATTGCCCCTGTTTTGAGTAACCTCGTCATGACACACCTTGACAGGTAAAGGCTGAGAGTCTAAAAGAGACAGCAGTTGTAACAGTCTTTCGTTGTGTTGACGATTTTTTAGTATTAGTTTGCAGTGGTGAAGAGGCGTTTTCCCTGGATGTGGCACGAACGTTGGTGATTTTTGAAGATTGTCTTAAGACACTAGAGGGTACACGCGAGGTCCCTAACCAGTGCAGAATAAAATGTTTCGACCTGGGACTGCAGTTCTCACGAGAACTAGTCGGTTGGATGTACGATCCCCACAGCCAGAAGCCACTACTGCCATTCACGTCTGCTCATACAAAAGTGGTGAAACGAGCCATTGCCAGCAGCTGCCTCAACCCTGCTTTGAACAAAACATGTAAGCACGTTATGGACACTTGCAAGTGCGTCGCCTTAGGTCGGCTGGTTACGTCGCAAACGCGATCGTAGCGATGGCTGACGTATGTAATTCAAAGCAATGACGGGCTGGCATCAGGCAAGGAGACCAAGATAACCGGGCGACCCACCGACCTAATAAGGTAGTGGGTCTACCCTACTTCCACGAAATTTCAGACAATCTTAAATAATGTTGGTGGAAGGGTCGGCGTCAAAGTTGTGACGTCTGCACCAGAGAAACTGTGATGGCTCTCCACTGATACGTGCCCGGTTATAAAAAAGTGCGGGTTTAATCACCAAAGTAAGTACGTTGACTACTGTGCGGGAGTCGCGTATAAGCTCCCATTGTCGTCTCCTAGGGCTTACATTGAGTGAACAGGGCAGTGCCTTAACGCTTCCGTGAACACGCCAATCGAGCCGAAAAAGGCGCGGATGGAAACCTAGCTAGTCATACCAGAAATGCAAGTGTTCGCATCTGTTTGGCGAATGTACAGTTGTGTTTCACGACTCTGATTAGCGAAAATGGAATATAGTGGAGGCGGCTGCGATGCATTGTAGGGCCGAAGATTGCGCTAGCATGACCTCCGTATCTTTGACAGCGAAAGAGCTGGCCCTCCTGGGTGCACGCTTGACATAAGGGATAAGGAACGTGTGCGCACGTGTACACTGAGCCCATACTATGTTTTAGTAAACTGCACACATACTCTGTTCTACTTTCTGTTTTAACACGATAGCATTATTCGCCGCATTTTTAAAATTTTCCCATGGCTGCTAGCCGTCTGATATCAGCCGTGCCTATCAAGTGTACTCTAAAATACGTCATCGCTGCAGGCCAGAAGCTACGACTCAGGCAGCAAGATTAGAGCCTTGACCTCAATCGGAAAACTGAACTGTGGAAAGGAGGGCAATGATACTATGATGGAAGGACGCTCATTTTCAGCAGGTGCCGTGCCTGCACAGTGAAAGTCGTTCGACGCCCAGTCGGTGGGGTGTTAATCGACAGATATGGTCGCCATCCGTGCCTGCAACTGCCGCCCCCACACCAAAGCGTCTTTCCGCTGCAAAATCAAAATTAAATTCCGGCATTTCACGAAATGACGCTACACCGGGCTACGAGGCATGCCGTGGCGGAAGTGCCCTGAATAATTTCGCACACCTGGGTACCTTTAGTGTACACTGAAGTGTCGACACACGGACATTTCAGTTTTCTGCTTCCATCACGAAGACGGCCGCCGGGTCCGGGAATCCAACCCCTGTCATCGGGCTCGGCAGCTCGACGCTTACGCACTGACCTACACCGGTGTGTTTCAACCGAAACTGATGCCAGCAACAGCATAGAGTCACCTAACTAAAATGGGAGGCATAGGAATAACGCCAGTCTCTTAGAGCTGAACGAAGGCATTTGTGATAAGTAAAAACAAATTAAACTAAAACCTAAAGGTTTAATCACATGCAGTTCCAAACAACCATACATTATCCCTCCGGTTCAGTCCCCGCTACAAGCTGCATTTGGTAAACGGCGGAGGACGCCACACTCCAAAGATAAAAAACATCCTGAAATAAATGAGTATGTCCTCTCAGGGTACAGCCACGTGAAGATGATCAGTGTGCCTCAAGATTACAGTGACAGAGTCGAACAGAAATTTCCCCAAATGAAAAAAATCTTTAACGAATTATAAAACGCGTAACCTACAGAACAGCAGCAACAAAAGAAAAAATGGTAAAACTCATTTACCCACCTAATATAGGCTGGATATTGCGGAGCTTACCGCACCACAAATTTTCCCACACTGAAGGAGATCAAAATAACACCATCATCAGCGCAGCCTGTAAGGCATATATCGTCGGCATCGTAATTTTGACCGTGAGACAAACTGACACTGGTGATCCACCAGGGTAACAGAATGAACAGCCAGAGATTGGTCTGGAAAGGGAAGACCATTACTCGATAGAGGGATGAAATAACAACATTCGGGGGCAAATAATGGACTCGAGCAGCACTGGACAAGAGCGGTGAACGTCAATGAGAGAAGCCATCAGCCCGCAGTCGACCTAAATAGGATGTTGATGATGATGACAATGAATAGGCCCTTAAATTGTGTCTTTATAACACTCGTAGAAATCAGAGAAACCATTCTCTTAGAAGCAAAAGGGTGCCTGGGAAACCAAACTCGGGAAGGGCCATGGTATAGAACACAGGCTGCCCCTAAATAAACAAACGACTGCGCGCCTTGATAGAGAGGTCACCGATTTAGTGACGCGGAATAAAAACAATCCTCTACCAAAACGTGGATCCAAACGTACACAAACGTAGGCGAATAGCAAAATGAAGTTTATTTGAGGAATGTTCCAAGCTCATGAGACCACAGTATGCATCGCATCAGGCATGCACGAAAGTAAAAGGCCGCAATCATCATAGTTGAATACTTGGGCAATCTTTATGACTGCATGACCCTCCTACGTGCAGGAACACGGCACCCGAAGTTGGAGACATCACCTGGCAATCCGCCTAGGAGAAGTTATAAATAGAAGCGTAAGCATTAGTGCAGGCTGTCAAAGCCCATTAGGCGGTTTTCTGCAGGCAGAATACCTAACTGCTTCTGTGAGACACTCCCTTCCACAATTAAGAAAATTAGTAACATCACCCGGTGCCCAATTCTCTAAAAAAAGAGGGTGTCGTTTACAAACCATGCGGCAGCGCCTTACAAGGTGCCAAACAATGCATCTTTTTGCGCCCTGGGTGCACAGTTCGTATCTGTGCCGTTCTCGTTCCTCGGGATCACTAAAAGCGGCACCCAGGTAAGAACACATCCATTTGCAAGGCGCTGCCACGCCGTTTAAAAATGACACCCGTTTTTTATGAGCCCCTGGACACCCAGACACAAGGGTCTGGAAGAGAACGAGGCACCAACCAAGAGGCACGGGAACGCACATACCACGCTCCTTGCAACCACGACTACCGCACTCCACCTCAAGAAAAACGAAAAGAATGTCTCCTTATCTTACAACTAGGAACCCAATTTTTTCCTTTGCTACAAGGGTATCTCTACGACGAAAATCGTAATTGCTGTGGAGGATAAACCAACACAAGTATTTACAAATATATGTTGGCAAAGATGTTCGGTGCAAACATCACACATTAACGTAAAACACTGATAAAATCAGAGAAACCTCCATCCCCTTCCACACAACCCAGCCTTGTCCAAGGGTGTGATCGGGGAAGAACAACTCAAACATTACATATTTCACTTCTATCAAGACGCGGGAGGCAGCTTGGACCAGTTCTTTACCTCAAGATCAGCACAAGCTTACGAGAAGGCAAGGGAAGACACTGCTGGATCTTGAGTCCCTAGAGTTCAGGTTCCAACCTTGAGATCCCCATCGTCTATTTACCCCCTTTTCCTAAAGCTCAACTGTCTTCCGTAAGAAAGATCTTGATGCAACCCCTTCGCTCTGTCTCTTTGCCAAAAGCAAAAATGTTCAGTCCGGCTGAGGCACTAGACAATAAACACTTTGGAACACTGACACTAACACCTTCTCGTTCAAACTGACCAACAATCAATCCGTAGCCGCAACCTTTTAAGCTTACGTCTCTTGCCGCAGAAACGCAGAGACTTTGCCTCATCCCGGCCACGGCGATTAAATACCCTCCCTCATAGTATTTCTCTCTTCACTTCCCCTCAGTGCTCGCGAAGCATAGGTCGTAAATACAGCCACTGAGTTCGATAACGTTCTCTGGCAGTCGGAGTAACACTATCGTGTCTTACATCTTACGACCCATGCGTAGATAGGCTTAAGACCCATGCGTAGATAGGCTGATTCCAGTCAACGCTTAAATTTCAGTCACCAAAAATTTCCTGCATTTTTGCAGCCGCCCCTTTTCACAGAGGCGATGTGAACTTCCCTAGTGTTGTAGTTCCACACAAGGGCCCAGCACCAGGACGTGGAGTCGCTTGTACCTATTTTACCGGTAAGTGCCCGGCATCACCAAGGCCCGAATGCACATTGTTCCTTGCACAGCCCCGGTGGACGCTCAATTTGCAACCGCCTGTGGCAGGACATGACGCCAGACTCTTTCACCCCCAGTAATGCGGCAACGCGGCATGATGGCCGGGGGCCCTGCCAGATGGGCAAGGGTAAAGGCAGCCTCGTAAGAATGAGCAGAGCTTCGTAAAGGGTATTCGACAACGGACCACATTCACACAATAAATCGGATGATAAAGAAGTACGCGGAGTATACTGAACCCCAATATATAGCAGTCATAGTTTATGAGAAAGCATTAAACTCAGTAGAAACCTCAGCAGTCATTCAGGAATTACGGAACCAGGGGGTAGACAAGCATTGCGTATGAATACTAGAAGATATCTACAAGGCGTTCACGGCTACCATAGTCCTTCATAAGGAGAGCAGTAAAATACCTATAAGCAAAGGTGCCAGGCTAGGGACCGAAGCTCTCGAATGTTATTCACAGCCTGTTTACAAGAAGTTTTGAGAACATTGGATTTGGAACAGGTGGGTGTAAGCATTAATGGAGCATACCTCAGTAAACTGAGATTTGCTTATACGTTGTCTTTCCAAGTAACGCGGATGGCGAATTGCGAAGTATTCTTACTGCACTGGACAAGCAGTATAACCGTGTGCCTGAAAATGAATCTGCAGAAAACTAAAAGTATGATCAATCACCTCGGGAGAGAGAGAGAGAGAGAAAACTTTATTTAGAACCAAAGGCGGTTCAGACAACCCAATTACAGGTCGTCTTCAGTGAATGGGGAACTCAGCTCTAGTGCGTTTTTGATGCATTGCACTAGAGCTAACTGCTCCTCGAAGGTAGAGGCGAGAGTCAGCCAGGTTGGGTCAATGGGATATGGCAACTGCGTTGGTGTGTGTAAGTGAGGAATGCTTGGAATGGTGTGAGGGCATTCCCATAGGATATGTTGCTGATTAGGATATCCACCACAGTGTTGGCAGACTGGTGGTTCTTGTGCTCTTCCTTTAGAGAAAAGAAGCTGGGGTGTATGTAGTGTTAGTCTGTGCTTGGCTCAGTAATACTGATTGCTGCCTGTCTAGGTTAGCATAAGGTGGAGGTAATTCTCTTCTGTTTAGTTTAAGGTCTCTTAGTGTATTGTTCATGTTGCCACGACAATTGGACCTCTCCAGGGAGATGTTCGGTGCCCGGATTCGTACCTCACGGGCGAGCGTGTCTGCCCGAACGTCGCCAAACATCTCCGTGTGGCCTGGTGTCTAAATAATATCGTAGTGATGATGACAGTGACTATTAAAGGTGTTGTGCCACCAAATTTTAAGTCTGTAAAAAGCCTGCTGTAGGCTTCCTCTGCATGCAACGACCCTCAACACGAAGTGCTGGGTACAGCAAGCGCTTAATATATATTTTAATTCGCTTCTAAAAATTACCTAAATGCTCTTCTGGAAATCGGGACCCATCGCTAGCGCCACTAACCATGACGTCAGTGAATTGCCAGCGCAGCAAAGTTTGTGACGTCATACAACGCTAGCGACTCGAGCGACGTGAACGTGAACTCCAGTTACCACAGTTTGTTTGGTCGCTTGGTCGTATCGACACACTATACCGATACGACGGCGACGACGACGCGACGCCGACGAGCCGACGAGTCGTTAAAACATCGGCCAACTGCCGAATTGCCAGACCGCGTCGACCGCGTTGTCACACCACGCCGACGGCGACACAAACACGTAGGCCGATGGAAAGTCGCCGTAGTGTGACTGACTCGCCGACCGAAGACGCCAACAAAACCGGTCGCCTGACTGGTCGCACGACGCGTCGTCAATCGACCGAGAAGCGAAAACTGCGCCCCGACAACATTCGTGCCGCAATGAACGCGGCTCTATTTTGTTAGTTTCTGGAGGGTAATAAACTCAGTAAGTTCCATGAAGCCCATACAACTCAACACTAGCGCTAATGCGATCCGTATTTTGGCGTTCGACGCTTCGGCCGTGCTCTTCGGCGACGCCGCTACCCCGGAATGCGTGTGCGATCGGCTCGCCTGCAGAAAATAGTTTCGTGCAGAAGAAGAGTTACGTAGGGTAATTTGGGTAATAAGAGATCAGTATCGGCAAAGGTTTTTAACGTAAAACGTAAAACCAAAGTACGGCAAGCACTATCCCTTTAGTGCAAAATCGCAGTCGCAGCCGGGCACACTTATTTTTGCGAGCGCTTTCGCAAAATAGCAGAGTTGATGGCGATAAGCTGTTGCGGGGGCTTCGCAAAACCTTGCTGCGCAAGCGCTATTTAAGAAATTTGAGTTTACAAGTCAGGAATTCTGTAAACTAGCTAGTAAACACCGACGTGCGACTCCAATGATGGGCCTCCATCTAGTACACCTGCTATATCGCATTGGCAAGCCAGTTGTTCGGTGGCTCAGTGGTTTCGCGCGTCGCGCCCGCCCGGTCAACGTTGCGAGTTCGATTCGCGGGCAGGGTAAGTTTTTTTTTTTTTGCGTTCTTTTTAGCATTTTTATGGTATGCATATCCATGGTTTTCATTTGTCTGCATCCGAGGATGCAGACAAAGAATCCGTGTCGGAGCTGTCGCGGCTTGACGTGACGAGTCGGCGTGTTTACTTCCGTGGTGAAACACGTATGTGGGGGAGCAGACGCCGCAGTAAAGTCGCAACGTACCGCAGCGCCGCATGGTAGACACGCGTGGCAGAGCGTCCGCGCAACCATAGCCTCCTATATAACCTACTAAAGGAGGCTATGGCGCAACGCTGTGACGTCACTGCTTGAATCGGCGCCCAGAAACCGAAACCGAATCCTGTTCACATGAATCGTGCGATAATAAATTTTTTACTCAGAATATGTGCATGTGAGAGCATGTATCATGCTTTCTAATGAAATATAAAACGTTTGCAACAAAGAATGCACAAGCAACAAATTTGGTGGCACAACACCTTTAAATAAATCTGCTGTATCTTTATTCATGTCATTCAGTATAATTTGCCTGCATGCTTCTTGGGAATCTGTGAAAATGATCACCGGGAGTTCTGTATCATGCGGACTATGCGGTGTGAAGGTATCGTGGTATCTAATGGCTCTGGCGATGGCGTGGAGTTCAATGCCTGCTGTGTTGATGTTGGCGCCACTTTTGAGAATGCAGGCTACTGCCGGATGAAGGTCTCTGTTCAGCACTACGATGCTGTGCTTGCCTCTGCTGGAACTAATATCTACATAGTATATTGCTTGGCTTGTTGGAGATCTTTTCACAAGTTTGTGTAAAAAATTAACTCTTTGCCGTCTTCTGTCCTTATTCCTTTCGGGATTCATATTTCTGGGTAAAGGGGCGACTTTGAGTAGGTCTGGAGTTTTGCTGTCGAGAAATGGGCCCTTGACTTCCTGTGCCTCGTTTCGAGGTGTGGGATCAAAATTGATGCTACTGAGGATGTTCCTGCCTTGCTCTGTTGACCGAAGTCTTTGAATTTTGTTTGCTAAATGAACTGAAACGATCTCAATAGACCTTTCCTGAGTAGGGCCTCGTTGCTAGTAGACATTGGTACTCCTAAGGCAACCTTGGTAGCCTTTCTGATGAGGGCCTCTAGCTTACGTTTTTCTGTTTGTGATGGGTTTAAGTACGGGAGGGGATATTTAAACCTGGAAAGTATCAGGGCATACCCCAGTTTCAGGGCTTCCTTCTTCTTCAATCCAATAGTATGGTTGGTGATTCTTTTCATCATGTGAATGAACTGATTGCCTGGTTTCAAAACTTGTTGAGTTGTGGTGTAAGGCTTGCCGTCTTTTTGGATGCGAAGCCCCAAGACCTTAATTTCCGCTCTTTGTGGGATGGAAATTTCTCCTAAGGTCAGATTAACTTTTCCTTGGGGGTTTCGTTTGGTATGCCTCGTTAAGAGAAGTACCTCTGATTTTGCAGGGGAGCAATGGAGGCCTTTTCTTTGAGCCTCCTCTTCGATTGTATTTAGTGCTACTTGCAGCGTGCTTTCAATGTGCCCCAAAGAACAGTTATCCATACTGTAATGTCACCCGCGTATAAGGTGTACTCTATGTCTGGAATTTCATTCAGTTTTCTGGCGACTCCACACATGGCTTGGTTAAAAAGCGTGGGGGACAGTACCGACCCCTGTGGGGTACCTCTGCTTAGGTTCTTTTTATTTTCTGATGTGTGCGATCCATGGACAATGCGTAGAGTGCGGTCTTTCAAAAAATGTCTCACGTAGTTGTAGATACGGTCATCGCAGTCAGTTTTTTCTAGCTCTTCAAAGATGCCGTCGTGTGTGACATTATCGAATGCTTTGGCTAAATCGACTGCTAAAATGGATTTATTTCGAGCTGCACTTGGATTGCTGATCACGTCTTCCTTAATCTGAAGGAGGGCGTCTTGGGTTGAAATATGTTCCCTGAAGCCAATCATCTGGAACGGTAAGCACTTCTTCTCATTTCAATATCGTACTAACCGTTTCAAGATTATGCGTTCTAATAACTTGCATTGACATGATGTTAGAGAGATGGGTCTCAGATTTCCAATCTCTATAGGTTTTCCAGGTTTAGGGATGAAAGTAACTATAGCATCCTTCCACTCCTGCGGCAATGTTTCACGTTCCCATGCCTTATTCATCACCTGCAGGAGATACTCATAATCTGATTCATTTAGATTGCGAAGAATACCGTTCCCAATTTGATCTGGCCTCGGGGTTGAGTGCCTGTTAGCTTCAGCAATAGCTTCAGTAAGCTCGGCCCTAGTGATTGGCTGGTTAAGGTAGCACATGTTGTTTGTCTTGCCGTTGTAGTCTTTGTAGGCCGGATAGTCTCTTTTGGGAAAATAGACATTCGCTAGTTCGTCTAGAAGGTCCTCTACCTTGTTATAGATAGCTTCCAAAATGTCTAGACGCTTGTTTAGTTCTGTTCTGGAGTTCCCCGGCTGTATCAAACACCGAATCAAAGGTCAGGCTTTTTTCAGGTGAATATTGCCATTTAGTTGGTTGCATATATTGTACCAATTGTTTCTTGTGAGTTGAGAGGCATATGTTTGGATTTCGACATTTATGTTTGCTATTCGTTTTTTCAGCTTCCTGTTCAGTTTGTTTCTTTTCCATCTCCTGGTTAATCCTCGCCTAGCTTCCAATAGGTGCAAAAGATGGGAGTCTATCTCCGGGTAATTATCAGAAGTTGATACACTTTTGGAGCACGACTCCACATCTTGTAATATCCTTGCATTCCATTCTTCTAGGGTTAGGCTTTGTATCGTTCCCGGTCTTTTACGAAATTTATACCCATTCGTGATGCAAACCTTTTTATTTCTCTTCTTAAATTTGGATATGGAAATTTCTGTGTGTATGATCGTGTGATCACTAGTTAGAGTTTCCGCTTTCGTATGCCAATGGCATCGAAGCGATCCCTTGACTGGTGTCAAGTCTGGGCTTGTGTCCTTCTGAACTGAGTTGCCTTCTCCGGTCTTTGAGTAAGGGTCATTTAGCAATGCAAAGTTTTCCCTGTGTATTAAAGATTCCAGCGCTTTACCTTTCAAATCACACCTCTCGTAACCCCAGGCTGCGTGCTTAGCGTTCAAGTCCCCTGCCACCAGGTGGGTAAAGCGTCGACCTGGTCTTTGCGAAAATATCTGGGAAAAATGGCATCCTTTCGCTTTCGGAAAGCTGTATAGGTTGGTGATGTATATTTTCTGTTCATCGTGCGCCTTACTTTTAATTGGAGTCACCACCTCTATGGTCAAAAAATGCGTATCGGTGTCCGCGTTTTAAGCTATTAAACGGATAGCGAGATCATTTCTGACTAAAGTAGCAATTTGTTTGCAGGGATCTTGTGGTTCATAAGTTGTGTATCAAGGAATTGTTGGGGTACGTACTGTCTCTTGGAGGAGAACAATATCTGGTTTGAACTGTGCCATCTGAATGTATTGGGTTAGGAGACCTCTCTTGTTACTGAAACCTCTACAATTCCACTGCCAGATGTTGAGGCAGCCCGTGGATGTGTCATTGTTTGAGTTATTCATCGTTGTTGACATAACCTGAGGTTGCAGGGTATTTTCTGGGGCGCGAGCTGCCCGCTCTCTTTATAGAGGATAGTTCTCCCTCTAGCTTGCTTATGCGTGTCACTAGATACTCAACCTGTTTGGTTGATTTCGAGACTGCGTTAGTGAGAGCAACTACCTCTTCTGATACCGCGGGGGATGGCGGGGGTGGAGTAGGGACGGTTAGTTCAGTTAATCGTCTTAAAATCAGGTCGAAACGCTTTTCACTTTCTTGCCTGAACTGGACGAATTCGTCAGCTAGTGATGGAGCCGTTTCTTGGGCAAGTTTCGATTTTCTAGGGAGGGATTCCCCATTGCCGTTCGCCGTTGTGTTTATACTCCTATCGGCGTTTGAATCGGTTTGCCGTAGGACTGGGAAGTGCTCCGTATCCATTATATTGTCTGTGCTTCCCTCCTCAGACGTAACGGGGGTACTCTCTAGAGCTTTTTGATTTGTATGTGAGTGTGAACTGCGGATTAGGGCTTGTCGATAACTAAGTGCTGCTCTGTGTTGCCGTTGTTGTATATCCCATTGACCCAACCTATTCTGACTCACCTGCGAATTTGTCTTGTATTCCGGGCTTCTGCTGTCACCCCGGGTCTTCTTCTTGATCTTGCTTTGGCTGCGCCCACGGTAGGCTTGCCTGGTCTTGTTTCGACTGCGGTCCCGGCTTGTGTGGCGGTTGCTGACAACACTCCGGCTTCGACTCTGGCTTCCACCTCGGCTTGCGCTTCTACTACTGCCCCGTCGTCGAGGGTTATCTTCGTCCACGTATTGCAGGCGGCATTCATCCACGTTGTTTAGGGAGGAGGAAGGTTGACTTGTGGCATCGCCAAAGACACGCACTTGCTTGTGCTCCTTGTGGTCGACTATTTGCTGCTCTCGGACGGGAGAGCACAGTGGTTTGCGACAGGTGGCGAGGCCATGGAAGTCGTAAGCGAATACATCTACTTATGCCAATTCGTGACCCCGGATACCAACCATAAGGCAGAGATAATTAGAATGGGTTGGAGTGCCTAAGGCTGGCATTCTCAGATAATGAATGGCAGCCTACCATTGCCCCTGAAGAAGAAAGTGTAGGACAGCTGCATCGTATCGGCACTCGCCTACGAAGCAGAAACTTAGAGGCTCACTGAAATGGCTCAACTTAAACTCAGGACATCTAAACGAGCAATGGAACGGAAGGTGATAGGTTTAACGTTAAGGGATAGGAAGAGAGCGGAGTAGGTCAGGGAACAAACGTGTTAAGGATATATTAGTACAAATTAGGAAGAAGAAATGGGCGTGGGCAGGGCATGTAATGCGAAGGCAAGGTACCGTTGCTCATTAAGCGTAACAGAGTGGATCCGTAGATAAGGCAAGCGTGGCAGAGGGCGGCAGATAGTTAGATGGGCAGAAGAGTTCAATACGTTTGCAGGTAGAAATTGGTCGCAGCTAGCACAGGACCGCGATAACTGGAGTATAATATGAAAGGCATTTACCCTGCAGTGGGCGTAGATAGGCTGATGATGATGATGAGGGAGATGTCACTTGCAACGTTTTGTTAGCATTGTTGTATTTATATATGTCGTTTTATAAGTAAAATATTAGTTGGAAGCAGCGCTCGTCTCTGTCCCGTTCATCCCCTGTCCGAATTTGTGCGCTTGAAATTAGGTAGTATGACAGCAGGCAGTTTCACTATGTCGTGCTCGTTTATGCTATAGCCGTGAATAGCTGATATTTTAGACTATTTTGTGCTAGTTCGTGCTATTTTATGCTATAACGGTAGATTATATAGCCGGAAATAGCTGCACTAGGTGTAGCATCTGAAGTTTCCTCTTAAAATTAGCCCTGGTGTTAGGATTCCCGTTATTTTTTTGACATGGATCAAAGTGTTCCAGCATATTTTGTCCACAATATCCTGGGAAGTATGGCGTACCGTACTTAGCGAGCTCAGGGCCAGTAAAGTGGCCGTTAAATCTTAAACGAAATACTTAACACAAAAGCAATAAAGCGCTGACTCACTACTTCGACGATTAAAAGTGCGGCGTGGCGTTGGTACACGTTCATGTTTTCCCAGAATTGAGTTAGTGATGACACGAAAAACCAGCTGAAAGGGAAGCAATCGAGGAAGACTTTAAGAGGGCAGGTGTCACGTGCGAGAGCACGCTTGTCCAACAAAAAGAAGCGTGTTCACCACCATACAAGCGATGCAATTTATCTGAAAGATGGGAGGTTTACAAAAAGGTAGCCGATGAATACGGGCGTACTTTATCCGCGGCAAAGGAGTCCTTTTTTCAGAAAACGCTACCGTCAATTCTGAAAAACAATCCCCACAAATTTTGGCAGGTCGTAAACGGGGACGATAAGCAACAGACTGAACTTACCACCACAAGAACGAGCGGACTTCGCTGCTGCTGCTGGTGGTGCTGCTGCTGCTGCTGATGCTGCTGCTGCCGCTTCTGCCCTTAACCATGCATTTTCTTCATTCTTTGCGAGCACTACTCCGACCCATTGGCGGTTCCAAAAGGGGAGTCCGGATGTCCTGACCACCCCCTTAATTTTTGAATTTATACTTCCAAGAAGGTGTGTAGTTCTGAAGATGTCTAGGAATAGTCTAGTTAAGGATTTTTTTCTATTTATTGTGTTTTGGCTTTATGAAATTGCGGTGGTGGTTGTGTCCCCAAAAATGGCGTATACCCACCTTAGGGGGATTGGCCAAGAAGAGTTAAGTTTTCATTACAATCCATCTTGCTAGGCAAAATAAAGGAGAAGTAGGAAGAATTTGGTCTAGGTTACTGAAGAGAGAGAAAAAAACACGAAAAAAAGCAACAGAGTGAAGAGTAGGAAAACTATAGTAGAAGTCAGCCTAATCGGAATGTTTCTGACACTGCAGGCGAGCTGTCTCCGAAATGAAGGAGTGGATGGCGTTGCACACGTCCCTATGGCATCGACCCAGCCTAGTTCCCCCAAACGACAAAAGCACCGGTACAGTCAAAGGCAGTCCGAGACGTAGCAGGGGGATCTCCAGCAGCCTCCTCCGATGGCTAGAAAATCGGCGGCAAAAAAGAAAGAAATGCTGTTCGGATTCAATTTATTGGCAAAAGTGGCACAAGGGGGAGGTTATCAGATTTGCCCTATACAAATACCGATTAAGTGGCGGCACACCACAATGAAAAGAAGTCAGCAATACTTCGCACAACCGAGTTTGGCATAAGCTTCTCTTCCAGGGGTAATTGAGGTGTTCGAGTTCCGGAGAACATGATCGGAGGCATCTTGATTGAACAGGTATTGGCGATAACGTGCAAACAACACGCAAGAAAACGGGGGAAGAACATCGACGATCGGTAAAGCCAATACTGTTTTAGCTAATATGTCAGCGGTTTCGTTGAGGGTTAACCCACAGTGACCGGGCAACCAAACGAGCCGAATCTCCCTCACGTGAATACCGGTGAATAAAAAAAGTTACTAACCTCGTCCTCCTTATCATCATCATGACCGATAGAAGCTAACCCCCGTCTCAGAAAAAACCTGGATCCGCCCCTGCTCCGATCTTTCTTCGAGGCGTTCAAGCTCGCGACTTCATTGTTGATCCAAAATTTAAAAATTTCGTCTTCACCAGGCGTCGATGGTATTTCTTCTAAATTTTTGAAAAACAGTGCCGTTTATTCCTCAATTATACTGTCGAGACTTTTTGATCAGTCATTAGAAGATGAAAATCCTCCCAGAGGACTGGAAGGTGGGAATGGTGGTTCCCTTGTTTAAATCAGGAAACGCTCATAGTCCCGGGAATTATAGCCCCATTTCACTAACCAGTGTACCATGCAAACTTCTGGAACAAGTAATTTACACTCACGTCGTGAGTTTTCTTGAACGTAACGCCTTCTTTAGCTTTCAACAACACGGGTTGAGGAAATATTATTCATGTGAGACACAGCTTCTGGCCTTCACTAACGATTTATTCCCTGCCGCTGATCGTTCATCTACTGTTGATTGTATCTTCATAGATTTTTCAAAAGCCTTTGATACTGTCTGCCACAAGTTACTTCTTCTGAAACTAAACACGCTAAATATCGATTCTAACGTCTTAAAGTGGATTGAATATTTCTTATCTAACCGCACCCAGTTTGTAACTGCTAACGACCACTGTTCCCCGACTAGCCCTGTAACGTCCGGCGTTCCGCAAGGTTCAGTTCTTGGTCCCTTACTGTTTCTTATTTACATCAACGACTTGCTAATTACATTTCATCATCTATTAAAACTTTTGCCGATGACTGTGTAATTTAACGTGCAATCCGGACTAACGCAGATAATCTTGCCCTTCAGACAGACCTGGATCACATTTCATCATGGTGCGCCGCATGGATAATGAAGCTAAACGTTACTAAATGCAAGGCCATGTGAATTTCCCGTTATATTTCTCATAATGTACCGTGCGACTACACACTTAACCAAAGCAATCTCGATCTGATTTCGTCCTACAAGTAGCTTGGCGTGTATATTTCTAATAATCTCTCTTGGAACACACACGTCGACTACATTACAAATAACGCGAATCGCACTTTAGGTTATCTGGGCAGAAACTTTTCTTTGGGTCTGACTAACCTTAAACGTTTCCTTTATCAAACATTAGTCCAACCCAAACTCGAGTGCGCGTCATCAGTCTAGGATCCACATACTAATTGCCTAGCTGACAGCATCGAGGCGATTCAAAATCGCTTTGCCCGTTTTATCATGTCAAACTTCGATCGTACGTCCAGTGTTACCTCGATGAAAGCCAATCTTCACTTACCCACTCTCTCACTGCGGCGTAAAATATCTCGCCTTTGCCTGTTCCATGAGATTTTTCATAGTATCCCGTCTCTTAGCAACATTCTTTTGCAGCCCCCATCGTACGTTTCCTTACGCAACGATAGCGCCCGCACGAATTTGTACTTTGAATCACTCACCCCGAAAACTGCAAATCAGTGGAACCACCTTCCATCCCCTATCACTGCTATCACTGACGTCACTTTGTTTAAAAACTCCCTCTCTTTTTCGCGTAAATTCGCCATTTCAGTTACGCTGTGTTTTCTCTTGTTAGCTTTTTTTGTGTGTGTGCGCGTCTTTTTGTGTGTGTGTTGAACATTGTTTTACAACCACCCTGCCTCTTTTTCACATCACGCAGTCTTTCTTTTTATGGTTTTGAGACTGCCATTCTGTGCATACAATTTTTATCTGCTGCATTTCTTGAATTTTTTGTACGATGTATACCCGCTTCTCTGTAATGATTCGGCCTTGAGAGTAAGTAAATAAATAAATAAATACTGACACCACTCTTAACGCAAACTTCGCTCAAAACACCTACATAATTAGGAAAAAAAGGAATGGCCATGCCACCCACTAGCTCATTTCCCGCAACAGAACCTATGATGTCATACTACAATGCTCTGCGATTGGCGGAGGCCGGCAAAAGCAAATGAAAATTAGGCAGGGCTTACCAGTTTTAATAGTGAGCTATATGCCTGAGAAACATACTGCACATTCCTTTGATGACACTAAGAACGGCGGAATAAACGGTTGAAGTTCCGAACGAGCATGCAAACATGTACGCCAATGCATACGAAACTACCACCGGCCGAGCTGGACATCTCGCCGTCGCGCAGACGAATTTTCGGGTTCGAGGCTCGTCGGGGCCAACGAACCGTTCCAGCACGCACAGCCGCCACCTTGCTTGGTATCTTAGTCCCTTGACAGGAGGTTGACCATCATATCGCCAACCAGCAAAGGTAAAAAAATTACCCGCATTTCCCCGAGGGGAAGAATGTGAAAGTGCGAATGCACGAGTTGAATTTGCACGGTTCGGTAATATTCGCGAAAGAGAGATCACACACACACACACAACTACAAAGAAAGAAATATGCATTTATTCACAGACACCTATTTGTGTTGTCGTTGTACTTGATTGCTAGAAGGATCGCTTTGTGGTCCGTGAATCGGCTCGACGTTGGCGTTTGCGAGCCGCGTCTTTCCGGCGACCTTCCTCGGCGTCGTCGACTCGACGCTGCTGTCTCTGAGCCGCTTCTTCGGCCGCTTTCCCCACTCGACTTTGACGTCGGGCCGTGGCTTCCCGCGCTCGCAGTTCCTGATCGGCAGCTCGCTTCGCCCGCTTTCGTTCGGCGTCGCGGGCCCTCCGCCTCGCAGCCTTGTCTTCGACCGACGACGAAGTATTCGAAGTTCCCGCGGTGACGTGACCTTCAGCGACGGGTGAAATGGTCGTGCTGGATTGTATTTCACGCGTTGTTGGTGGTACCGTTGCCTGCGAACTATCCGCCATCATCGGTCGCGCCGTTGCTAGGCGCGCTCCCCTCCGCTCCGCTCCGTTGCTAGGGGATAGGAGGCGCCTCCTTTAAGCGGGTGCATTAGCCCTTCTCGCGCCCGATTCCTGGCCAATCCCCCACGTGGGTATGTGCCATGTCAGCAGGACCCCCGTTGCTAGGGAAGACGAGGAGCGCGCGCACCCGCAGCTGTTGCTATGCGGACGACGGCGGCGGATGATTCAGGCTCGCTTAAGAAGTGCATTCGCTCTTAAAGATCACACACACACACACAACTACAAAGAAAGAAAGATGCATTTATTCACAGACACCTATTTGTGTTGTAGTTGTACTTGATTGCTAGAGCGGATCTCAGCTTTGAAATTTCGTGTCAGTACTCCTTTAAGCGGGTGCATTAGCCCTTCTCACGCCCGATTCCTGGCCAATCCCCCACGTGGGTATGTGCCATGTCAGCGGTCAGGCAGCGCGCGCCCATCTCCCCCCGTTGCTAAGGAAAACGAGGAGCGCGCGCACCGGCAGCTGTTGCTACGTGGACGGCGGCGGACGATTCAGGCTCGCTTAAGAAGTGCATTCGCACTTAAAATTGAAACGAGGAGAGTAAGGAACAGCAAGCAGCGACGAGATAGTGCCAGTCGTCGCAGGAGTTTCGGAATGGTGTTGGCTTGCTGCTGTCGTTACGAGCTCGTTTTCAGTTTACAACCACTGAAAACTTCAGATTGTACGAACACTTCACAATGAAATTTCGAAGCTGCGCTCTGAAATTCCTATGCCTGCGACATCCCCGCCGGTGAAGAGATCTCCTTTCATGCGCTGACCAACGACGAACCTCGGCGAAGCAAGTGGCTACGTTTCGTGAACTTTGCAAACGGAGGAGAAAGGGAAAGTCTGCTGCGGTCCGTGCTCGTTAACGAAAAAATGGGCAGTTTACTATCATCGCTGACCTATTTTACCCTTGGGCGTCATTTTAAAACGTCCACAAATTCAGTGGTAACGTTGAACAGGGCGCAGGTGAGTCGCACACCGCAAGCATGCAGCGGCGACCACAGAATGTGCTTCAAACACATGGCTGGCGAGCCGTGCGTTAGCGTGGCGAGGACATCGTAATAATAAAAAAAAGACGCCGAGAAAACAAGCAGCAGCAAAACCGCAGGGCGGTGTTGCTCGTAGTCGTCGTATGCGCCCGATCGGCGAAATCCACAGTACAACGATGAACGGTTTCGTCTTCGGCGCCGACAGCAGATTGGAGACGACAGGGGAGAATATTTCCTCCCCCGTTTCGGTGTTTCGTAGAGGCCGTACAGAGGGCGCTACGTGTAACGAGCTAAAGGGAGAATCTCGCTGGTCCGGGGGAGAAAACCCCCGATTTCCTCCCTTTTTCTACCCTTTTTTCTTAGAGTGTGGAGTCGACATACTAAGTAACTGTTTCATGTACCGGCTCATACAACGGCGTTGTTCACGTCACGAAAGGTACACTTTAGAGGGAGATTTAAAAATTTAGCTTAAATTGCCGTATTTATAAGCGAATAAAGCATTGTTCGCTTCCGGGAAAGTTCTTCGGGTACTATGAAACACCTAATCTTTCGAACAAAACAAACTTTTGTTTTGTCTTCATGGCTCCTTTAAGTATGTACCAACTAGCTAAGCCACAAGTATTGTTAGACTATGACGCAGTTCGGTGTCCCTTAGACGCAGTTCGGTGTCCCTTCCTGAGACACACTTCGTGCGCCCAACGCAGAGGTTGATCATCGCCCCGTGAGTGAGTGCTGCCTCAGCGCACATTCGCTGCGCCCAAATATCGCATTAGGGAGTGTTGTAATCGCGAGCGAATTTTTTTTTATTCATTGTAAACACTAACACAGGCCCTTCACGATAATAAGGCTCTGGCGGGCAGTGTCTATTCTGTTCTCAATTAGAATTGATTGATTGTAGGCCTAGTTTACCACGCCGACGCTACGCAGGCGATGAGGCGCGCCGTAGTGAAGGGCTCCAGATTAATTTTGACCACCTGGGGATCTTTACGTGCGCCGAAATCTCGCACTCACTTGCGTTTTTTGCTTTTCGCCGCCATCAGGAAAGCGGCCGCCGCGGCCGGTAACCGAACCCGGCCGCGTCCTCGTGCTCGACAGCACAACGCCTGAGCCACCGCGGCGGGTTGTTTGCAATAAGAACAGGATTAGCATTCTCCATAGCGTGGCTCCACGGGGCCCGTTTAAGACCTTTTCAGACCATGTATGTTGTCTTTAACAGCGGGTAGAAGTAACCTAAATCTTCTATGGCTGTGTGGCGCCTGAGCTAGGCGCACTGTGACTGGGGGCACTCGGGCTGTGAATTCCCTATTTTTACTTCACCTCGTGGGCTAGAAGCACAAAGCAAGGATTTTAAGCCACCTCTTTTTAAATTTCGTAAGGGACACTGAGTGCGGTAGTGATTGATAGAGCGAAATTTCCGTTGAACCCATTGCAAACCCGTAAGACGGTGCTGCCACGGCATAATATAAAATGTAAAGAAAACGGAGATATGGCGAACAGTGAAGACATTTGAGACAGCAACCACCCCATTTGTCCACTCGCATGCGGCCTTCATTTGGGCAAGATGCTTAATAACGGTTTGACTTGTTTTTGAGCGCCAGTGGTGTTAACTTAGCGAGAAAGTCGCTAAATTTAGCGCGTTTTCAGTCGTTTTTTTTTTGAGACTTTCAGAAATTTATTCAGAGTGTGCTAGAACAGGCATAAAATATTGTGAAACAGGGTAGTGCTCGGAACAAGCTTCGAAAAGTGACGCCAAAACGGAATCAAGCCTTTGTGGCGCTGCGATCTTTAGCGTGCAATGTGGCAGCAGGTTGGCGTCAGTAGCCGCTCCAATACAGTGGCTAGAATAGGAAAGTGTTATAGCGCCTAGAATATACTGGCTACTGTACCGAGGGCGGGCTCCAGACGGGCGCCGGGAGCGATGTACGCAGCCGGCTGCCGCTTTGGGGCGCTGCTGTGTGGGAGTGTGCCCATGAATGCCCATGAAGAACACCTCAAACTGAAGGGCAGACGAAACGCGGCAGTAATGAAACATAGAGCACTTTGGGAATAAAATAAGTACGAGGTATTGCGGGGCATCTGGAAAGGGGTAATGGTGCCGGCGCTCACGTTCTCTAATGCCGTATTATGCTTAAAGTCAGATATCATAGCGGGACTGGAGGTTAACCAAAAGTCAGTCGGCAGATTAGCACTGGGAGCTCACAGTAAGACTACAAATGAGGCGGTACAAGGCGATATGGGCTGGGCTTCAATTGAGGCGAGGGAAGCGCAAAGTAAAATACGTTTTGAGGAGCGGCTTATAAATTTGGATGAGAATAACTGGGCAGCCAGAGTGCACAGGTACCTATACCTTAAAAGTGTGGACACCCAATGGCGGAAGAGGACGCGAAAGCCGGCGAGTAAATATAACTTGACCGCGGCGAATAAACAACAGGGAGCAGTCAAAAAGCAAGTGAAGGAAACGAAGACGCTCATGTGGACTGAGAGGATGGAAAAGAAGAGATCACTGGGAATCTATACGCCTCTAGCGCGGCCTGTAGGGGCGCCACTAAAATCCCCCTAGCGGCCCGTTTCGAAAGCAGGCGCGGGAGTCTTCGCCCCGCTCCCCACTGTGAGTGAGTGAGTGAAACTTTATTGAACACTCATGTTAAAGCACATGAGGAGGCAACCTGTTAAGGCGCCAATACAGGCCGATGGTTAGTCTTCGGTAGAGGGGTCCATGGACATCCCAGGAGCGACTCGATCCAGGTCCCGGACACTCCCGGTGGTCCCCTGGGCGCTGCTCCTGGTGGGCTCCTCTTGGCGTTGACTTGACGGCCGTTGTAGCTCCAGTGCTGCGATGACAGTGTTGACCGCCTGGAGCTGTGTGTCTAGGTTAGCGCTGCACTTGGCGTCTTCTATTTCCTGAGGAAGCGTTGTTCCCGTTGCTGCGTTGTTGCATTGCCATAAGATGTGAGCCAGTGTAGCTCTCTGGTCTTTACATAGGCGGCAGATGTCCGTTTCGTACACCTCGGGACATACGTATCGGGCAAGGGCTGGTGTAAGGACAGAGTGTGTTTGTAGTTGTCGGTAGAGGACTGCTTCCGCTCGAGTTAGGCCCGGGTGTGGAGGAGGCATGGTCCGTCTGCTGAGTCGGTACCAGGTGACAATATCGCTGTACGTATTCATGGGCTCCTTGCTCGCGTTCTACGACTCAGAAGTATCAGTGTCGACTTCTGCTGCAGTGCGGTTGGTAAGATCTCGCGCTGCAGCATGGGCAGTCTCATTATGGTTGGTGTTCCCCTTCCCAGATATGTGGGGTCCCATGTGGGCGGGAAACCACTTGAGGTAGATGGCGAGGTTGCGTTCCCGTATTTGAGAGAGAATATGGGCAGCAGCCGCGCACACATTTCCTCTGGCATAGTTCGTTATCGCTGACTTGGAGTCGCTGAGGATTGTCGTGGTCGTGGGAATTGTGATGGCCAGGGCGATAGCCATCTCTTCTGCTTGCGTTGCACTTGGAGCCTGGATGGATGCTGCGATCTTGACGTTGCCCGTCGTTGCCGCGATCACCGTGGCTGCGTAGGTGTTTCTCTGCTGATACTGGGCCGCATCTACATATACAGCCCCGTTATCGTTGGCGTGAAGGTCGATCAGAGCTTTTGCCCTGGCCAACCTCCTTTCTCGGTTGTGCTCTGCGTGCATATTTCGCGGGAGCTGGGGCACCACCAAGTGTTGGCGTATCTCCTCCGGTATCTTGTTCTTAGTTGTCTCTCTTTCTCTCGTGGGTGCGAGGTTCAGTTGATGGAGAATGTATCGACCAGTTCGTGTTGCTGATAGCCTCTCTAGCTGTGCAGTTCGTTGTGCCTCCGCAATTTCCTCCAGAGTGTTGTGTACACCTAGGGCGAGAAGCCGTTCAGTGCTGGCACTCTGGAGGAGACCTAATGCGAGCTTGTATATTTTGCGGATTGCTGCATTGAGTCGGTCCTGTTCTTGTCGTCTCCAATTGAGGAACGCGGCTATGTAAGCTATGTGACTGATGGCAAAGGATTCTATAAGTCGCATCAAACTTTTCTCCTTCATGTCTGTTTTCCTGTTTGAAAGGCGTCGGATTAGGTGGGATGCAGATATTGCCTTTGATGTGATCTTGGTGACCGTGGCGCCATTACCGCAGCCGCGCTCCAGTAGAAGCCCCAGAACTCTGATTTTTGAGACCTCTGGGATTTTTTGCCCCTCCTTTGTGTGCACCTGGATGTTATGGGCATAATCTTTCTTTCTCCGACCCTTTGGCGGTATGATCAGGAGTTCTGATTTAGCCGGGGAGCAGACAAGGCCCGACCCCTCAAGTTGTTCCTCTATTATATCGACCGCTTTCTGTAGGGTGTCTTCAATATGACCGTCGCTGCCTCCCGAGACCCAGAGGGTGACATCGTCGGCATAGATGGTGTGCCGAACACCCTCCACATGTTCGAGGCGGTTGGCGACGCCAATCATGACCAGATTAAAGAGCAGCGGGGACATGACAGACCCCTGCGGGGTTCCCACGCTGCCCAGTTGCTTTTCGGGTAGTTCTAGATGACCCGCGCAGATCTGAGTGCAGCGCTCAGTGAGGAAGTCTCTGATATAATTGTATGTGCGTTTGCCCATGTTCAGGTGGGACACCTGGTGAAGGATTGCAGAGTGTCGAACCTTGTCAAATGCACATTGTAGGTCAAGTCCTAGTATTGCTCTATTGTCTCTGGTGGAGGTGTTATCCACTATTTCGTGCTTGAGGAGCAGCATTGCGTCCTGGGTAGTCAGCTTTTCTCGAAAGCCCACAAGAGTGTTGGGATAGAGTGCGTTGTCTTCCAAGTAGCGCTGCCAACGATTCAGCAATACATGTTCCAAGACTTTACCTACGCACGAGGTCAGAGAGATAGGCCGGAGATGTTCGATGCTGGGCGGTTTCCCGGGTTTCGGTATTAGGATAGTGCGAGCAGTCTTCCATTGTCGTGGGAGACAGCCTTCGCGCCAGCACTTGTTGTAATACCTCGTGAGTGCCTCGATGGCAGGGTCGTTGAGATTCTTGAGTGCCTTATTAGTGACCCGGTCAGGTCCCGCTGCCGATTTACAGTTGAGTTTCTGTAAGGCCGCTCGAACTTCCCAGACCTCTATATCGCGATCTAAGTCCTTGTTGACGTTTCCAGCGTATTCCGGGTGATTGTCTGTAGGTGTTGTCGGCAGGTACTTTTCGTCCAGCCGGCGTTACACTTCACTTTCTCCCATTTCTACCACGGCTCTTTGCAGGATTCGATTGAGCGTGTTGTGATGGTGACTCTTTGACCGGGTTTTGTCCAGGAGGTGTCTAAGTAGGTTCCAAGTCTTGCTCATGTGGAGCTGCCCGTCGGCTGCATTGCAAACTTCGTGCCACTGCTGGGTGGATAGTAGCTTACAATGGGCTTCTATTTGTCTATTAAGGATTGCCACCTTCTTGCGGAGTCGACGGTTCGTACGCTGCGTCTTCCAGCGGGCCTTTAGAGATTTCTTGGCCTCAAGAAGATGGGCCAGGCGGCTGTCCATCTGTGTGATGTTGTCGTCAGCCTCTATTTCTTTGGTTACGTCCGAGGTTGTTTGGACGACCGCTTTCACCCAACACTCAATGTCGTCGATTTCCATGCGCTCTTGGGGTAGGGATTTGCGGAATGCGACCCAGTCTGTGATCTTGTACTTTCGAAGCGCTGGCGTCCTTTCAAGAAGAGGGACGACGATTTCGAGGACGTAGTGGTCACTCCCAAAGTCTTCGTGAGTGTTTCTCCATTGGATGGGCCGTGCGTTGTTCTTGACGAAAGTGAGGTCCGTGGTCGTGTCCCTTGTTACAGATGTGCCACAATGCGTTGGATCAGTGGGGTCTGTGATCAGGTGCATACCGGCTTCCGTTCCTTCCTCCATCAAGAAGCGGCCTTTGGCGGTCGATTTCGGGTAGCCCCAGTCCTGGTGCGGAGCGTTAAAATCTCCACCGACGATCAGTGTGCTATCGTGGGCCAATCGCGACGCCTTGTACAGAAGCGCTCTGAAACGTTGCTGGCGATGTGCAGGGTTACTGTATAAGGTGACGAGAAAGGTGCTGGCCTTTCGCTTCTTTCCGGTGACAATTTCTACTGCGCAGTGTTCAATGGCACTTCTTCCGATTAAGTCGTGTTCTATATAGGTGATCCCTTTGCGTATGAAAATGCAGACCCCACGTCCGGCTCCCTTGGCATCTGCACGGGCGCTTGGCGGGCTTGCATACGTGCGGTAGCCACAGAGCTTTGGTGGGGTCTCGCTGAGTGTTTCTTGGACCATGATAACGTCCGGGTTGCGGCTAATGTTCTTAAGATGCTGCTGTATGATCGCTTTCTTATTTTGGTACCCGTTACAATTCCATTGCCATATGAGGAGATCTTTTACTGGGGCGGCCATGACTGGTAGGGGATGGGTAGTGGCGGTGGTTGTTGGATGACCGACATTGGCGGTGGTCCTGGGGCTATGTGCTGTTCTGCTGCCTGTACGTTGGTGTTGAGTCTTTTCCGTAATTGTAGCCAGCTGTGTTTGAATTTGGACGAGGATACTTTGTACTTGTAGGTGCCTTTCGTTTGTGGTCTTGATGAATTCATCGAGCCGATCTTCCATCTTTGCCTGTCGTTCCTCTAGCTTATCCTGCCGGAGCCGCAGCTTACGGTCTTGGGTAGACATAGTAGCATTCGATGGGGCTGAGTCAACAGCCCTGCGCTTGCTGGTTGGCTCTGTTTCAGTCGTGCGCGGCTGCTCTGGAACAGGACCTGGGGCAGGTGGCGCTTGTTGCTCGCGGGTTTGACGCGTCAGGAGTCTATCCAACTTTTCGTTAATTGATCTGTTTGTCATTTCGAGATTTGCGATTCTCTGCTTCAGTTGTTCATTTTCGGCTCTGAGGGCTTTAAGAACGGCCGATTCGTCGGAACTTTTTGGTGCCATTGTATTTGGTGGGGTTTCAAGGGTGTCTGCCCAGGCTACTCTCTCTCGTGTTTGAGAGGGCTGCCTACTTGCACTTCTGGTGCTCTGGCTACCATCTCTTTTCTTGCTATTGTTCCTGGTTGTAGATCTACTCCTACTGTTCTTTTCAGTTCACGGCTGTCTCAGAGGCGGGAAGCTTGTTGCGTTAAGTTCGCTGAATTCGCGCAGCTGTTGTTGACGCAGCTGTTGACCGTCCGATAGCTTGCGGGCCCATGGTCTTTTTTTAACGACGTAAGGAATTTTGAATTTGTTGGTGCATTCTTTAGCCCCGGTCATGTGACTTCCGCCACACAACTTGCACTTGGGTTGGCAATGGCCGGCATGCTCAGCGTTTGGGTTCGCTAAACCGCAGGCTACGCAAACTTTTGTGTCTGGAAATGGGCATACGTCGCTTCTATGGCCTATTTTCCCGCATTGCCGGCAGACATCAAAATGTTTTCGGTATAGGCTGCATTTGAGCAACAAGGGGCCGTATTTAACATAGTTCGGTACCTTATGTCCTTCGAAAAGCACAATGACTGTAGTTGTAGTACCGATTCTGTGGGCCTGCAGTGCTAATGGATTAGATTCATTGACAATATTGGCATTTATATCCCTCTGGGTGTCTTCAATAGCCACTCCTCTGATCACTCCTTTCACCGTATCTTCCTGCGCGGCCTGATACGTGCATATCTCATGGGTTTTGTCTCCAATCAGTAGGCTCTTCATTCTTAGGTATTGCACTGCCCTTTGGTGAGCTGGGGTGCTAATCACAATAATATTCTGGGTATTATTAGTGCATATGGTATCAGCACTTGCTTCCTCTCTTGGTATTCCAGATGACGCCAAAATGGCAGCCATCGTTATCGTGGCCTCTGTCCTTGCTTGGTTATGTCCACCGCGTGGCCGAACAATGACCTTGATATCCTCCCGCGGCATAACTGGTGGCATGCGGGCTGCCTTGGTGAGTGCATTGGCTACCTTCTTGGCGTAAGTGATCCTCTCTCGTGGTCTTGATTGACGTGCATTCGTTGAGGACTCACCAGTGGTTGACTTGGCTTGTTGTGTCCCACGTCGCACGGTGGTAGTCCAACCGGCTGTGTCCGAGGGATCGAAGTCTTCTTGTTGGACTTCGATGCTTGTAGTACCTTCGTAGGTTCCAATTTGTATTCCGGAGGTTGATTCTCCTTCCGTCGATGACGTAGTATCCATCGCTGTCGTCGTGGAGCACATGGCGTGTTCTGTTAGGCCTACCGTGAGGCCTAACTCCCCAGCGCAGCAGCTGCGGCGGCGGGCACTCCGATCTAACCTCCTGGTGGCTTGATGACTGAGATGGTGGTGTCCAGGTGATCCTCGTGACTTGCCGGTTACCGTGGTACCACTCTCGATGGCCTGGGTAGCGGTTAGCCAGCGTGAGTGGGAGCGAAAACTTGGAGCCGATGCAAAGGGCTTCTGCATCTTGCGGCCCCCTAGCGGGCAAAACAAAACGCTCCCCACTGTCGCCGCTGCTTTTGAGGCATGTTCACGACTGAGATTTAGCGTTTGCGGTCGCTGGAAATACATGTTTATGTGAAGCAGTCATGTTTATGACTGTTTATGTTTATGTTCACATGTTTATGTGAAGCATGCGGCGCGAGCGAGTGTGTTGACCATGTTTTAAGCAAAAGTTATTAATTTAGGTGCAAACCCAGGAAACACCTGGTAGCGCCCATAGGACCTTCAAGCTCAGCCAAGGCCAAACAAGCACCTCGCGCTGTTTCGCGGTACCCACGGAAGCCCACCGACCGCGTTTTTCTCGCCGGCTGAAGCAAAATTGAAGACAGTGCTTTGATCGCGAAACAGACTTGACATGCGTTATCTTCCTAACCAAAGAGGAGAACGGCGTACCGCACGGTCCCCTATCGCATCTGGGCCTACACAGTATACTTGCAGGGCATGTATGGCTTCACGGTATGGCTTCACTTGCATTCACAGCAATTTGGATGCTGGGCTGGCGCGGTAGATGTTTCGTAATCTGGTTTCTATTGAAAAGATGAGTCAGTGCTTGATTGTTCTTCACGTGTCAAGCCACTGACTAAGCTGAAGTAATTTTACAAAAACAATGCCAGCCTGCAGATCCAGATGGTGGCACTGTTGCATTTCATGTTGTCCTGTGTTCTGATGTATTGCTTTCATTATTAAGTGCAGAGCACTTTATGGGCTCGCCTTGTCTTCTCATCCCGCTAACGTCCGTCTGCTCCGACGATACCATTTATCAGCGAACTGACGTAAGCTGCTGCTTTGTAGAAATGCCAGTGGGGCGGGAGTTCCAACAGTTAGTTGAAGAGCGCCCACCTTCCCCCCTTTGGTTTTCACAGCGCCATCCGCGTATCGCTCCGAGTCTGTTTCGAGGCTGTTTGCCACGCGTTCCCGTGTTCCCTTTCATATTGCTCATAATAGTACATTTCAGGCACAATCTGTATATATAACCGGCAGCCCCGGCGTTTATATAGTTAGGAACGCTCGTTGGGTTGGTTTTTACGATAGTAAGCGAAAAAGCGGCCGCGCAAGAAAGAAATGCCGTGTTCGAAATGACGCAGAAATGCTCAAGACGCACAAAAAAAATGGCGCGTTCTAAATTCCTTAGAAAGGCTTCAGCCGCGCAAGAAAAAAAATGGCGTGTTCGAAATGACCCGAAACAGCTCCAGCATACGAAATTAAAGCAAGCGCAAAACCAACAGAACTCTCGCTGCCGACGGCGACGTCGAAGAGGGCGAGGGTAGAATGACCCCTGCACTCAGCCGGCGGCGACGTCGCTAATACCCGTCTTCCACAAAGGCGCACTGTGGTAAAGCCGGAGAGAAAGGAAAAGCCCCGTCTCGCGGGGGCCGCTTGCGCTGGGGTGCCGGGCGGCCTCCGCTACACTATAAAGCGCAGCCCCCTCGCTGTTCGCCAATCGGCGCCGATACGAGACGTACTTTTTAAGGCTAAAGCTTCAGATGCTTCGGGGAGTGAAACCGAGGCGTCGGCAAGACCTCCATATTGCCCGAAAAGTGGCCGCCAGAGCACACAAAAGTAAATCCACTAGGCCTGGGCTTCGAACCTCGGTCCTGCAGGACGTTAACCAAATGCGCGCCCTGAGTGCCATCTCCGAGCCTCGGCTTGAGCCACGAAGCAAGATAGATTCCAGTATTGTGATAATGATGGAGACAAAAAACCGACTCACCCAGAAAACTTTCATGAGTATGGCAGTAATCTTACACGGCGTATGTTTTGGAAAACGCATTCTTTGCGAACTGTATCGATGGGAACACGAGTACCGTAGCAAGGTAGTATCAGAGTCCTTCAGTGCTTTTCTCGTCATGAAACTCCCTGCCAAGTTTCGTTTGGGGACGAAGGCTACCGCGAGGGGCGAAACCGCATATCGGAGAGCACCGCGTGCGTGCAGCGCGGCTGAAGAACCTACACCCGCCTTTGGCAGCCCTTTCTCTTTGAAAACGCGTAGCTGCTAATTACACTCTCAGTTGTTGCTGCGAAACGAAACCGGAAGGAGAGTCTTATAATTGCAGCCCTCGCGCGGAATCCATATCAGCCAGAATGCAAGCTCAGAACTGTCGACTGATGTCTGGATTTGATTCTGAGATATTTCTCAGAAGTTCCCGCTCTTGGGAGATGTTGGGAGACCTTTGACCGCGCTCCTGATAGCCTTGCCTAGCTGCTGCGTTCAACCTTGAAAATCGATTTCACAGCACGATCATCGAATCTCTCGAAACGGTGCTGTTCGCTTGAATGGAATATTCACGCGGGACGAAAGCCTAAATGGCTTGGCCATGGTGCTCCGTGCTTGCATGCCGTTGGCGCCGAGGTTCCAGACATTTTCTTTGAACATGCAATGAGGTGGATACCTGCAGTGACAGGTGGAACTAATTCCTGGCACCGTGCGAAAAGCAGGGGAGACATATCGACGCGGTGCGAAAGGGAAGTTTGCACGGGTGTACAATTATTTTTTTTCCAGCTCCCTTCGGACATAGCTTCTTGAATTCTCTCCCTTTACGCATAATTGAGGTTCAGTGCAGTGTCATAGTGCGTTTTTTTTTTAAATGCCGAAAGCGGGCTTGGCATTATTGAGAGTGTTAGAAAATTGAACATGAGAGCGCGCAAGAACATTTGGTTCTTGCGCACATCAACAAGAACGAGGCACAAATAAAAAGCCTGAAAGAGCGAGTACAGAGCGTGGAAGTCGATTCCAGACCACAGCAAATCACAGAGATAACATACGGTCTCGTTAGAGTCATACTGACACCAGTTTTAACGTAAACGTTGCTCAAATAAGCTATATAATTAGTAAAAATTACACCATCTTCCCGGAGGGGAACCCTGAGTAGTATGCGAAGCAGCCGTGGGGCCGACTGAAATTCCCGTTAGTTTTCAGTTCGTCGTTTCCGTTGACGTTCAGCTTCGCGTGTCTTCGTTGTATCAGTAGCTTCTTGACGTAATTTGAATGAGTGAAGGACACAAGGCGTGTTCGTAGCACATGCTCGCGTCTCGGTTTGTAGCGCAGTGGGATGATCGCCACGTACCTCCCGTTGCGGCCAGAGAGTCGTGGGATCGAAACCGGGCGCCACGTAACTATTTCTTTTTATACTGGACTGCGCTGATGTCAGCCCAAACGCTGACGGGAATGAAGAGACGCGCATGCGCAGTAGAGTGCGGACTGCGGACAACGACAACGAGGGAGGGAGGGACACAGCCCCGAGCATGAGATGCTTCGCATCTAAAACACGACGTAAATGAGCTTGAATGGCAAAACAGGAAGCTAAACTTTGAATTCAATGGTATACCCAAGACCGATAAAGAAGGCTTGGTCTGTAAAATAAACGAGATCGCCGCGCAACTCGAGGTCCCCGAACTCAGTGACAATAACCTCACTACTGCTCACCGTTTGCCTTCAAAGCCGGACAAGATGCCAGCTATCATTGTCCGCTTTGCAAGGCAATCTGTCAGAGACGATTCGAAATGACGCCCGTAAGAAGTTAAGGGAAGCAGAGTCACTTGTCTACATTCGGGAAAACCTAACCAAACAAAGTCGGGCGCTCGTCAGCTTCCAGAGGGCGTAGGGAGCATGAAGGGTGCCTACCCTTCACCTTCACCAGATGTCACGAAGCCACAAACGACGCAGTTTTCTTGACAAAAACAAACAAGTTTATTGGAGTGAACTTGTGCTCCCCTAACAACTCAAAAATAGAGAGACGGTGAAGTAGCAGTCAACAAAGTGACGTGCGGAGGCGAGTGCCGGCGAATCTAATACCACAGCGCCTGCTTTGCGGGAATTTATCCTTGGGTGCGACTGTTTCTCGAACCGTCCAATTACATCCAGAACACTGTAGATCAAAGGCGATTTTTCTAGGCTGTTGACGTTAGTTCGAAACGCTCTCCCTATCAAAAGAGATAACACGTGCTGCATAAAAATAAAGAATGGAGCACGCTCTTCACTTGGCACGGAGATAACACAGACCGGCGCTGCCGGGCGACAAAAACTAAACATAAATAAACAAACCAATGCATGGTTTACGGCATATAGAGTAGCGCGTTGGTCGCAATAATTGCACAGGGGGGTCTAGAGTGTAGAAAAATGGCCTGTAGTCTGTTGGGGTGTGGAACGGTGTTCGTTTGTAGACGGCGGAAGGTTCCTTCTTGTTCTCGGGGCAGCGAGTCAGCTCATGGCGGGTAAATTCGTCGGGATAGCTTGTAGTGTTGCGTGATGTCGCTGAAAGTACTGAGAGGCTCATCTGCCCGGTCGTCATCCTCCAACGGTGCCCGGTTTGGAAGACCTCGGGGTAACGCGTGCGCTATTTGATTGCCGCGGAGTAATGAATGAGCAGGCATCCAAATTATTGATAGGTTTCTTTCGGGGTTGGGCTAGAATCCGCATTGCTGTTTTGGAAATTCGTCCTGCCGTTTACGTACGACAAGCGCCTTGGCAGTCAGTGATGATGGTACTGGCGCAATGCCTAATGCGATCACTGCCTCTTCCGCTTGGAGCGGCACTGAGATGATGTGCTCGGCTGGGGCGACGCGCTGCGAGATTTCGCCACAGCCCAGCGTGCCACCATGGGCTCGACTATGATGAGCTTTCAATTCCTGACACGCTGTGCGCGGTCTTATCCTGAGATGCCGTTCGCGCCACTGACACAGAGGCTTACCATCGCTACCTACGAGAGAACCCATGACTGAGTGCTGTCACAGCGCATTGCAGCACTCAGGAGTAAGTGCTGAATTAGGAGTGAAACAACCGGTGAATGTGCCTCGCGTCCTCCGTGGCTCATCCGAACCACGGGACATTTGCGTGAGAAGTTCAAACCCGATTTACAACAACGTGCTCGGTGGCGGCGACGCACTACAAGATAACTGCAGAGTAACGCGCGCCTCCGCTCGTTCGCTGATCACGCTATCACCAGGGGCTGAAGAGTTCGGCTACTTTTGGTATTGTAAAATAAAGTTCCGCCATGACGCTGGTAGACAAGCGAAAATTCAGAAACTTCGGCATATGTGGCTTTTTCTTTTCAACATACGCTGCAATAAAGTAAAGTGATTCTAGTATGTGTAGAAATAAAATGTGTTCTTGGCTGTTTCCTTTTTTGGCACCCTATTTATTAATTTATTCGCTTCATTCCTTGCGCCGACGGGTGGCGTTCTCGCTCTTATCTCTTCTGGTGCCATCCTCTCCGTCTGCTCCTGCCGCTTTCACTATGTGCATGTGTAGAAGTTTTGTAGTATGCCTTGAAGGTGAACATTTTGGTGTGTGCGACTGCGAACAGGCTACAAATGTCAGAGAAACTGAGAAAAGGACACAACGCGTGGTTCGCTGCTGTGCGGTGCGACAAGTCGGGAAGGAATAGCACAGCGAATTTTTTCAGGTTCCCAGCGGACGGCAGGTCAGCACACGCTTTATTCAGTCAAAGTTGTCATGAAGAAGCGCTAAGCCTATTAAAAAGCTGCAGGCCGAACCGAAAAACCTTCTGCTGTTGCTTTACAGTGAATTATTTTTGTTTGGTATAACACACTTGTCAGTAATGTTGTAAGTGTTAAGAAAGGGGCGGGCGAAGAGAAGCAGAGAGGCAGGAGGCCACCGTTCCGAGCAGTTTCTTCTTCTTCTCTTTATTCCTCTACCTCTTTTTCTACATTCTCCCCCCACCAGAAGATGGAGGTCCCATTTCTAGGAAATGAAGTGTCTGCACCGGTCTCTTAATTATCTTCCCATCCTGCGTCTTCAAGCTACAGGCCCGAGTGAGCCCGTCTCGTCCAGGAAAAACTTCTGTAACACGGCCCAGCAACCAAAGGCTCCTGGGGGTGCCAGTTGCCTCCACCAAGACCACGTCCCCAACTTGTAAACTTCGGTTGGACGCACTTGGATGATGATGAAAGGACCTCAGCTCAAGGATATACTCTTTTCTCCAGCGATTCCACAAGTGGTCCAAAAGCTTCTGCCGGTACCGAAGCTTGCTAATTGTGGTTTCACGTGTCACCTGGTTGATGTAGGAGTCGTCCTCATTGCCTGGGCCAGGTATGCTCAGCAAGGAAGTTCCAATGAGAAAGTGCGCAGGGCATATAGGCGAGGGCTCCTCCGCACTGGTGTACGTATAAGTAAGAGGCCTTGAATTGATGACAGCTTCTACTTCTGTAAGAAGCGTGGTCAGCTCCTCTGCGCTCAGGCTCGTCTTTCCAAGCACCTTCCGCAAGCCTGACTTTACGGAGCGAATCAGCCTCTCCCACCAACCTCCCCACCACGGCGCTGCTGGGACTATGAATTTCCACTTAATCCGGTTGGTGGCGAGAAATGAGGATAATGGAGAGGTGCCCATTATCCTCCGTGCCTCTTTGATATCTCTTGAAGCTCTTCTGAATGCGAGCGCGTTGTCGGAGTACAAAGTGCACGGTACCCCTCGGCGCGCCAGGAACCGACGAAAAGCGAGAAGGAAAGCGTCCGAAGAGAGTCCGGTTGTTAACTCCAGGTGCACAGCTCTTGTGGTAGAGCACGTGAACAGCAATACATAAGTCTTTGAAGTAGTTGCGCCCGGGGTGTTTTTCACGTAAAGTGGACCGGCGAAGTCGAGTCCAGTTACCTCAAATGGTTTGGAAGCCAGTAGTCTGTCCTCAGGCAGCGGAGCATGTTGTACGTTAACAGGTCTGCTGCTGAATCGTTTACAGAGGAAGCAAGCACGAATCACCTTCTTCGCCTCCTGCCGAGCATGAATAACTCAAAAACGTTGACGTAACTGGGCCATAGTGCTCGCTACGCCACCATGAAATACACGACAGTGGGCTTCAACAACCATTAACCTTGTGAAGGCATGCCGCTTGGGTAGTACGACCAGATGCTTTTCCTCGTAGGCAGCTTTCATTCCCTGAAGACGACCACTTAGACGAAGAACTCGGTTGTTGTCGAAAAATGGGTGGAGGTTATGCAGGACAGATTGTTTGTCGACACAATGGCCACATCGAAGTTGCCCGATCTCTCGGTCGAAAACTTCTTTTTGAGTATGCCATATCCAGAAAATCTCGGCCCTGTCCATCTCCTCGGCGGTGATCGACGCAGGAAACGACCTTTGCGTACGTCGACAACGTTCCATGAACCTGAAGACCCGTGCTGTGATACGCAGCAGCTTTTGCAGACTGCTAAATCTCTCGAGGCATAAAATGGGCTCTGAATTTCCCTGTGTCTGAAGAAGCACCCCTGCACGCTGAGAGACCTTATCACCCAGCTGTGGGGGCACCATCTGCTCCCCGCAAGCGTCTTTCAATCTGCTTGGGTCAGTAGGCCAGTCAGAACGCGGTTTCGGCAGCCATTCTGGGCCTCTCCACCATATTCGACTCTCACGTAGAGTAGTCGCCGACACACCTCTCGTCAACAAATCTGCAGGGTTATCTTCACCTGGGCAATATATCCAGTCCTCTGGTTTGGTTACAGTTGTAATTTCAAGTATTCGGTTCCGGACCAACTGGTTTTGTTTGTTCAGATGCCCTCGGATCCAGTTGAGTACGGTTGTAGAATCCGTCCACATGACAACGCTCAGCGACAACGTATCCCACGATGTTCGCAGGTATTTCACCATTCTCGTTCCTACCACTGCGCCCATCAGTTCCAGTTTCGGAGGAGTCAAGGCTTTCATCGGTGCCACTCGAGATTTGGCCATAATCAAGGAAGTGACAACATCATCATTGGTGTCTGAAGCCTTGAGGTATGCGCACGCTCCATATGCTTTCAAGCTGGCGTCTACGAAAACATGAATGTCAGCAGCTTTCACTACTGTGTCAAGCCCATGTCTCAAGCACCGTGGGATCCTAATCGAAACCAGCTGGAGTAAATCGGCGCACCAGGCTTTCCACAACATAGCTACATCGGTTGGTAGCTCAGCATCCCATGACACCTGCCTCATCCACAATTGTTGAAACAGGATCTTAGCGGTGACAGTAAATGGCGCGAGAACTCCAAGTGGATCGAAGATCCTGGCCGCCGTCTTCAGCAAAGAACGCTTCGAGTTAGATGTGACCGAAGCCAAGTACTGGGTTACTGCTTTGGGCGATAAGTCAAAACAATCATGCTCTGTATTCCAAAGCATTCCCAGCACGGTCCCAGAAGTTGATGCTCCGTCAACGTTTTCCTCTTTCTGGTCAAAAACCTTCTGAAGCTGCTTGTTATTAGTTTTCCATTTACGAAGATTCATAGCAGCTTTACTCATTATAGATTTCGATCTCTCGTAAACGTCCAATCCTTCGTTGTATGTGTCCGCTCCTACGAGTAAGTCATCCACGTAAAACGACTTCTTCAGTTTTCTGGCGAAGTCATGGTCGTCCTCGCTCACCGTATCCAGATGATGGTGGATAGTGGCCATGAGCAGAAAGGGACTTGAGGTTGAGCCGAATGGCACTCTCGTCATTCTCCATTCGACCATCTTTTCTGTGGAACTGGTGGGAATGTTCTCAAACCAGAGAAATCTGAAAGCGTCCCGATCCGTTTCTTGCACTTCGATTTGAAGGAATGCCTTTTCTATGTCCGAGTTTATAGCTATGGGATACCACCTGAACCGCAGCAGAACCTGAAGTAACTCTGGGTTGAGGTTCGTTCCTTTGTCGAGACAGTCATTGAGGGACGGTACACCTTGTGAATGCGAGGACGCGTCAAAAACAACTCGCAGCTTGGTTGTCAGTGACTCCTCGCGCACGACCTCGCGATGCGGCATGTAGTAAACCACCCGATCGTCAGGAACTACTTTGGGTACGACTTCAGCATGGTTGAGCAACAAGTACTGCCTGATCACTGTGTCGTACCTCTGTAGCAGCCCTTCTTGGTGAGAAAGTCGCTTTACTAATCTCTGCAGCCGGTTCAGTGCGATGTCACGATTGTCCGTCAAGGAATTCTTACAGCCTTCTTTCCAGGGGAGTGCAACAGTGTACCTTCCGTTGTTCTTCTGAATTGTTTGTTTAAACTGTACCAGGCAATCAGTAGATTGTTCGCTCGAGTCCGCTATGCCCATTGATTCCAGTTGCCAGAAACCCTGCAAGAGCTCTGACGCCGATTCGTCCTCCGTGACGCTGCTCACCCTCAGAACGCAGACCATGAGGTGAGTTCCCCCATCTAGGAATGCCTTCTGCCGAGACGGACCTTGAAGCGTCCACCCAAAAATAGTGTTTATCGCCGCCAGGCCTTCGATATCCGGGCTCCGAATAACTTCTCCCGTTAGCAAACGCCAAAGGTAGTCGGATCCAATGAGCAGACCGAGGCCGGGCTCTGAATCTACTCCTATGAACATCTGCTGGTCAGCAAAGACCTTGCCCTGCCTTCGGAGATCTTCTACGAAAGAGATATCAGCTGATGGTGCTGATACATCTTGGCAGATGACAGGTACCACTATCGCTTCGATGGAGTGGACATCTGTAGCGTGTTGGCTCCGAAGGGGAACTTGAACGACTTTTCGCTTCTGCGCACACGGAGTAGAAGCATTGCCGAACGTGTTGAATGCGACCGTCGTCTCGTTCACAACCTTCAAACGCAGCTTGGTTGCGAGGTCTTCGGTGATGAACGACCTCTGGCTTCCGCCGTCGAGTATACCTCGAACGAGTCGGCTCCTCCCGTCGTGGCTCAACCATGCTCGGAACGTCTGAAGGTACACCCCATTGTCTTTAGAGCGATCGTTCGACTGTTCGTTGCTGCTCTCTCCAGACGCTTGAACCGGGGCCGATACGCAGACCGTTGTTCCCGGTGCACCCTCGGTTGCATTATTGCCTTTGAACGAAGGGTCGCACATGGTGGTTGCATGCCTCCCGTGGCACGACGCGCAACTCAATCTGGCCCTGCAGTTTCTCGCTTGGTGACCCTTGGTCGTGCACCTAAAACATCTTCTGTCCCATGCGAGATGCTCTTTCTTAGTAGCCAGCGAGAGGTCGGCGGTGCATGAACGCGTGCTGTGCTTCTGGGAATGGCAAAGGAAGCACTCCTCCTTTCGGTCTTTGCGGGCAGTGACGTGTAATGCCGACGCCGTGAAGGGGCAACTTCGCTGCTTCTCTGGTCGGTTGCCAGCAACTTGTCGCTGGGGCAACTCGCAGCACTGCTCGCGGCTCTCTAGCTCCATCCTCACAAAGGTGAGCAGCTCTTTCAATTCATCGTCCGCTTCAGCTGTCACTGCCAATGAGCGGGCTGGGAGTGCCTCGTCTGCTGGGGAAGGGTTCAGCTCTCCCGATGAATTGGCTGGAGGAGGGCCGTACCCTGGGGAGGAGGTCAGCTCTCTATGCCGCTTCTCTTTAGTAAAATTCAGCACAATATCGTGTGGGAGCGCGTGCTGCAATATATCTACGAGCATGGCAGAGAAGCTGCAGGTGGGCACCTTCAGAGAGTTCAAGCAGCGGCTATGCAGCTGCACCGCATCGTAGAGCTGCCTGAGCCCCCGTATGTCAGCAGACGATTTTACAGGCGACAGATTCCTCAGTGCGGAAAGATGATGCTGCTGAATCCTTCGCTTGTTCCCGTATCGCTGCTTGAGGATTTCTATAGCATCCGCATAACCGGCGTCTGTGGTCGGTAAGCCTGCGATTGCTGCAGCCGCCTCCCCCATCACGTAACGGCGCAGATAATAAAACTTCGACGTGGGCGTCAGAGCGTTGTTGTTGTGGATGGTTTGCTCGAACTGCTCCCAGAAACCCGTCCAAAGCTGAAGCTTACCTCGAAAGACCGGTACGTCCAGCGGCGGAAGCCGAGGTCCCGAGGTCGTGGCCGCACTTTCCTGTCTGAACGGGACCATTTCGTTAACAGCCGGCGAATGTGGGGCGTTCTGAGCGGCTCGTTCAAGAAAGTCGATCTTGCATGGAATTTCCGCCAACGTGTCGAGGGTCCTATCATTGTATTCCTCGGCCGCTTGATACTCGATGTCTTGTTCCTCCGCCGTAAGGAAGGCCTCGAGCTCCTCGCTGATCTTCAAGAGCTCGGCGTGGTTGGCCATGAGTCGATCTTGCAAGCCCGTGAGCTTGGCGATGTCTTGACATCCAGCGTCGAGCAACGAGTGAGCTTCCTTTATAAGCCTCGTATTCTGGGCTCTTCGCGGAGAAATCTTGCTCTTCAGTCGCTCCATTACGCGATAGGCTGCACCTAATCGTCCACCCAGCCGTGACGTTCCAGGACCACTTCGTTAAACGATTCCTCCCCCACTCGCAGCGCGAAGGGGCGGAGCAGATGAAAGACGGGCCCTTGAGGTCGTGCGTTGAAGTCAATCGTTGCCGCACGGGGTTTTCGGCACCAAATGTTAAGAAAGGGGCGGGCGAAGAGAAGCAGAGAGGCAGGAGGCCACCGTTCCGAGCAGTTTCTTCTTCTTCTCTTTATTCCTCTACCTCTTTTTCTACAGTAAGCATGTGAAGCTACTTGTCGACAGTTTCTCATGAGTCGATTGATGTCAGCGGACACGCAGACCGAAATTTCACATCGGTGTCGGTTTGGTGAGCGGTCGCTCTTCATTTTCTTTCCACCAGAGAAAATCTTGGAAAGTATGTTCGCCTAATCTGCTTAAATGCTTCTTCGACTTCGGTTTGGCTTTAGAGCGTTCATACGATGAGTTTCTTATAGTGACATACATTACCACCTTTGAATGCTTAATAACACGAAAGAAGCCCCCAAAATATTTACGGGGCAGCTCACCGCTTGCATTCGGTGTTCCGAGAAGTTCGAGTTACCTGAGCGATGGCCGAGCTGCGCTTCGCTTTTCAACCTGTGCTAGGACACATTTTTTGTACCTTGTTTGCACTCTCAATATTTGTTTCGCTTTTACGTGTTGTTTATTGCTATCCTTGGTGGTATTTCTTTTATTTACAGGGTGTGGCGTATGGCAAAATTCCGCACAAAAATTCGCTAGCTATAAAAGATTTTTGGCTAGCAAATATACTAGAATTAGAAGATACACCTGTTGTTATTGGTGCCGAAATGGGCTGGTCATCTCATTTAATAATCATTTTATTGTTCACAAACATGTGTTTTATGAAACATCGTTTCTGTTGAATTGTATTGTGTGCAGCAAATGAAAGTGATGACCTCCGCAGCAATTTTCAGTACATGATGAATTGTACAAAGATGTCTCTTATATGTTCGTGTACCCGACACAGAATGCGGACATTTGTACTTAGTATACGAGATACACAGTCATGTGACCCGCCGCGGTGGCTCAGTGGCTAAGGCGTTGTGCTGCTGAGCACGAGGTCGCGGGTTCGATTCCCGGCCGCGGCGGCCGCTTTTCTGATGGAGGCGAAAAGCAAAAACGCCCGTGTGTACGAGATTTCGGCGCACATTAAAGATCCCCAGGTGGTCAAAATTAATCCGGAGCCCTCCACTACGGCGCGCCTCATCGCCTGCGTTGCGTCGGCGCGTTAAACCCTACAAATCAATCAATTACACATTCATGTGCTATTGTGGCATGTATTGAACTTCGCTTGCGATACGTTGCTAATAAAATCAGTGAATAAACCACATTTGCCGCCTACTAGTTTTTCTGCCCCAAACAAAATTGTCACGCTTCAGGGCGTGCTGGCTTGCGCGGATTCCACTAAGAAAGATATGCAAACAAATGTTTTGTGCACGTGCTGAGAGTCCAAGGAAATTAAAAACTGAAAGCTGTCGAAAACAAGATGGGCAGAGAGCGAAAGCTTCGCAACGAGTGGAAAAAGCTTCCCCCATGCCCCACAGCCTTCGGGACAGTCCTTTGTCGACCGAAGGAACCGAGGGCAACGTTCGCGAAACTGGCGCGCGACGCAATCGCTGGGCAGCTCACGGCTTAGCCTGGCGTGTTGGACGTGCGTGTGAATGCGCGCCGTAACGTCGTGGCGGCGGACGCGGGCACCGAGGAGGCCATGGAGGTGCTCCTGGCCATTACCACCATCTGTGGCATCGACGTGATCCCGCGAGAGTCGTCGTCGAGCAGCACGGGCGTCATCGTGGTCGACGACATGGCGATCACGGCCGAGGCAATTGTCACCAGCCTCGAAACGCCCGTGCCGGTGCAGTCAGCTGTTCGCAGGGGACTGCAGTATACCTGCGCTTTTCGGCGACCATCCCCCCTGCGGAGGTTGCGCTGCACAAGCTCCGACTGCCGGTGAGAATGCGCCGACCGCGACCACTGCAGTGCGGCAGGTGTGGCAGGCTGGACCACGCGACCACGAGCTGCAATCGCGAGAGGAGGTGCTGGCGATGCGGGGGTTCCCACCTGAAGGTAGCGTGCAAGGCCGCGAAGCGTTATTGCACCAACTGCGGGGGTTTCCCACGCCGTGCTCGACCACTCCTGCCCGCGCTGGCAGGAGGAGCGCCGTGTGTGTGCAGAACTAGCACGAGCCCCGGCGCCTGCCTCTCGCTTTGACGTCTGTGCGGCCCTGCGAGCGGCCACCCAGCCACAGCCAACGCCTCTCGCTCCCGATACGATGCGCCAGCAGCCAGGCAGCAGCAGCAATGCCGCCGGGACGCAGCAGACAGCCAAGCGACAGCCCAGCAGCCAGGCAGCCTCTGCGCGGTCGAGGCGAGGTCGGAAGAGCGGATGCAAGCAGCCGCCCTCGCGGCCACACACTGAGCCCCCCCATGGCTAGGAGCCGCCGCACACAGCCACTGGTGCCTACAGTGCTGCAGTGGAACGTCAATTCTCTGCAACCGCGTCGTGCGGAGTAGAGTGAGTTTCTGCTGCAGCACGAGCCCCATGTGGTGGCTCTACAGGAGAGCTATGTGCATGTGGGAAGGAACGGCTCGGGGGGAATTCGCCTGCCGGGCTACATCGGCTATCACAGCCCCACGGCGTGTGACAGTGCCCAGTGCTCGGCGGTGGTGTGTGGTGACCCGTCCCACCCCCCAGGAACCTCGCGTGCCTCACTGTTTGTGAGGAACGATGTGTAGCACGCAGAGCTGGATACCAGTGCGGTGACGACAGTGGTGCAGGAGTGCGTGGCAGTGACGTTAAGGCTGAGTGCGGGTGGTGCAGACATTACAGTGTGCAGTGTGTACGTGCGCCCTGGTCAGCGCTGGGACGCGTGCCTCCTGGATCGGCTGGTGTCCCTGTGCGCAGCCCGCCATCTCCTCTTCAAATCACACACCACACTGCGTGGGGAGATGGCCGGATGGACGCTCGCGGTGAGCATCTGTGGGACGCCATGCTGCGCCTCAACCTGTCTGCGCTGAACACTGGTGAGAGCACCTTCCGGCGTGGCAATTCCGCAGCCACCGCCATTGATGTTACCCTAGTGTCAGCCGGGGTTGAGGCTACCTGGAGCAGGAGCCCAGCACGTGGGGCTCCGACCACTACCCACTGCACATCGCACCACCCGACAGGATAGCCAAGCAAGCCGCACTGCACCACGTCACCCACTGGGACCGGTTCCGGCGCTGCCTCGCCGAGCAGGACCTGGGGGAAGGAGCCGAGCTGTTCCGGGGCCTGGTTTGCTGCGCCAGGCAATCCACACACAGCTGCACAGTAGCCGAGGGGGCCACCACGCCGGACCTGAAGCTGCTGCAGCTGCGGGTGGTGCGCAACCGCGCGGAGAGGAAGCCTCAGCGCTCGGGGGAGCGGGCGGACTGGACGTCGTACCGGCGAGTGGATGCGGCGTGCCGCCGTCACGCCAACCGCCTGAGCCGGCAGCTCTGGGCCGAGCTTTGCGTCAGCTCGGAGGCCGACCCACGCTGCCGCCGCCTCTGGGGCATCTTCAACTCCATCCTGAAACCCCAGAGAAACCGCAACCCACTGGCTGCCATGGCCATCCGCAAGTAGGCCAGCTTTGCAGAGTTGGCCGACCTCTTCGCTGCACAATTCCTGCCGCCACACCAGGCGGAATCAGGGCCCGCTGCTGCTGTTGCTGGGACGGAGGAGGTGCACCACCCCCTCAAGAACGCCCCCCATCACAGAGACTGAGCTCCGCACCCTCCGCAGCTGCAAGCGTAAGTCGGCGCCAGGAGCAGACGGCCTCACCTACCAGATGATGCGCAATCTGGATGAGGTGGGGTTCGGCTGACTCCTGGCCGCTTACAACGTCATATGGGACACGGGCCAACTGCCACCTGAGTGGCTGCTGGCCATCTTGCGGCCCATACCAAAGCCAGGCAAGGGCCTTGTGGCATCACGGCGTACCGGCCTGTGGCCCTCACATCCTGCGGCTGCAAGCTGCTCGAACGGGTGGCACTGCGGAGGATGGAGGCCATCGCTGCGGAGGAAGAGGCCATCCCCGAGCAGCTGACGGGCTTGCGGAGGCACCGAGCAGCCACCGACTCCATCGCCGACGTCGTGGCGGCCCTTGAACACGCAAGGGCCACCAAGCAGGTGGCGGCCCTGGTGCTGCTGGACGTGAAGGGCGCCTTCGACAACCTGCAGCGTCATGCCATCTCCCTGGCCATGGAGGAGGCTGGCATTGCGAGCAAGCTGCGGGGCTTCGTCGAGGCGTTCCTGACGGGCCGCACAGCGCAAGTGCCGGTGGGGGACGCCCTGTCGGCTCCCCGGCCGGTGAACGTGGGCACCCCACAGGGCTCCGTCATCAGCCCCTTCCTCTTCAACCTGGTGATGGCAGCCCTACCAGGCTGCCTGCCCAGGCTGCCTGCCCACCCAGGCTGCCTGCCCAGGCTGCATGGCCAGAGGAGGGGGCCACCGAGTGTACATTTCGGTGTACGCCGACGACATCGCCCTGTGGGTGCTGGGGCCCAAGGGTCAGGGCCGAGCCATTGTGCAGCATCTGCAGGTGGCCATGGATGCAGTCCGTGCCAAGCTGGCGGGCGTCGGCCTACAGCTGTCGGCGACAAAGACCGACACCCTGCTGGTGCATCCGGACGCCGCCGCCCGTGGATGGACCCGGCGCCTGACCATCGATGGCGAGGAGCGCCAGTGGAGGACCAGGGTGCGGTACCTGGGGCTCACCCTGGACCACCGACTGAACTTCTGACAGGCGGCCAAGGAGCTCCGAGCCAGGGCGCAGCTGGCCACCACGGCAGCGCACAAGATGGTGGCCCGGGACAGCGGCTGCTCGCAGCGGACGGCCCTCCGGCTGTACAGTGCCTCGGCGGTGGGTCTCCTTATGTACGCGCTCCCACTGGTGACCCTGCGGAAACCCATCTGGCGGCAGCTGGAGGGAGACCACCTCAAGGGGGTCCGCGCTTGCCTCGGCCTGCCAGGGCAATCGGGCGCTTGGCCAGATTGACCGGGTGAGACGCGCCGAGGGGGGCGGTCCGCTGCTGCGGCGGCTGAAGAGCCACCACCACTCGCGCATGGGGCTCATGCTGATGCTCTACGAGGAGGTGGTGGGCCCCGTGGACGCGGGTCCTCGTGGCCCCGCTCCTGTTCTGGAAGCTGACGTGCGGCTGGACCTTCCGGGGCTGCAAAGCAAGCGGCGGACACCCCACTGAGGGCAACTGCAGCTGGCCCGGGGTGTCGTCTGGGGCGACCTAGACGGCCACGCCCTAGTATACACAGATGGCTCGGTGCGGCAGCAGCAGGGGTCGGCCGCAGCGACCGCCGTGCTGGGAGAGGCCACCCGACAGGCGCGGCTGTCCTATGCCTCTTCTTCGGCCACGGCTGAGCTGGTGGGGGTCGGACTGGGCCTGGACCTGCTGCTGGAGATGGAGCCCTTGCCCGAGCACTGCGCCCTGCTGTGCGACTCCCGAGTGCCCCTGGTGCATCTTCAGGACGGAGACTCGCACTCCCTGTTGGTGCGTGGCATCCGGGAGAAGGCGGCACAGCTGGCGGACCGGGGCCCTCAACTGTGCCTGCAGTGGGTCCCCGCCCACATTGGTCTGGATGGCAACGAGCGGGCGGACGAGCTGGCCGCCGGGGCACACGCGCTGCCTCCGTCGGACATGGCGGCTCAGGCGGCAGCGGACGACGCCCGCCTGCTCATCCAGCGACACATCCGGACCAGGCACCCTGACCCGTGGCTGCGTGTCGGAGGGGGCCTGCCGCCTGTGCGGGCCTCGCGCCTGCCTCAACGACTGCGCTCGGCCATCCTGCGCCTCCGCGTGGGCGACGTGTGAACGGCGGAGCGGAAGCACCGTCTGGGGCGGGCGACCAGCCCCGCCTGCACCCACGGCCGAGCGCCCGTGCAGTCCCTGCCGCACGTACTATACGAGTGCCCCAAGTTTGCGGCAGGGCGGGCAGAGCTGCTGGTCGTGCTTCACGGAGCGCGGCCACTTCACGGAGCGCGGCCACTTGCTAGGGAGCGAGACAAAGTGCTCGAGGCCCTGGGTACATACCTGCGGGCCTCGGGGCTGCACAGTGCACTCCACTACAACTCTGCCTAGCTGCCCAGATTGTGGTGTAGTGCTGCTGCTGAAGCAGCTTCTGTACTTGTGTGTGTGCGTGTGGGACCCCTTTTACATGTGTGCTTTGTCCTTTGCAGATTCATGTGTTGTCTATATCTGTAGTGTTTCTCTGTAATGTTAATGTGTAACTCCTTTTTTTTTCTTATTCCCCTTTTTCCTTTTTTTTCTCTTTTGTGTTTTATATTTACCTTTGTGCGTGTTACATACGTTGTAATGTCAACCTTCTCCCCTATCCTCCTGTTCCTATGTATCCTTTTCTCCCTATCCTCCCCCTCCCCCCTACACCAGCAGGCGTTCCGGTGTCCGCCCCCTAGGCGAGACAATTTACGCCTGTTGGTGGATTTTCCTTTTCCTAAGAACAATAAATACATACATACATACAGCAACACACTCTGCAAAGCAAAATGCAAGCGGTGTTTATTCACGCTTGCGGCACACAAAGAGAGGCGCGCTCGTTCAGCCCATAGCAGACGATAAGCGGCACGGCGTTTCCTCCTCGCGCATTAGCGAAAGTGTTGCCATAGCAGCATCAGTGATTTTTTTTTAGTTTGACAGTTTGGCCTACCAAGCACCAGGGGAGAAATTGGCGCTAGTGGCGCAATTATCGGTTACCTGGGGGGTATACCAGCTGACCTAGCCGTGCATGGCCGTGCTATCACTTCGTGTTAGGCAGCAGCTGTGCGCTGTTGCGATGCTGCTACGCAACCCGGCTTCAGCGCTCGGGCGAACCACCAATAACCTGCTGCCGGTCTTCCCTCATCGACTTTCCACGACCCCACGTGTTCACTGTCAAGGAGCGTCTTGGTTCGTCATATCGTTTACACACACATACGACATGGTAAATATCGTATGTGTGCAGGGCAGGCTACCCACATCGTGTCTTACATTGAATGATGTGCTTGGCCCCTGGTCATGCGCAAAGATGGCTTCACGTGCGACGAGGGCCTTCCTAAGCTTCCTTCGCAGTTCAGGCCTAGTTCACAGACTTTAACAGTGCCGAGCATTGACTCGACATGTGCTACAGAACCGTGACCGTCACCTTTGCGCTCTCAAGCTCTTAGTGGTGTCCCAGTGAACATTTCGGGGCTGTGATCACCGTGACTACTAGGTTGGCGGTCAAAGTGTTATGATTGCTCGTGATCGCTCCGCAGTTTTCTGAACTGTGCTTAAATTCAATGTGAACCTTCAGCCATTGCGTGTTTACCCCGTCTTTTATTTTTAACCTGACCTAGTGATCTCATGACCCCGTGTTGCCGCTCCGCGGTTGCCTGAACTCTGCTAAATTTGAAAGCGAACATTTCCCCAGTGCGCTAGAACAATTCTCTAGTGTGTTTTAACACTTCTTTTACTTTTACTTCGTACTACTGAACTCTGTATACAGGCCGCTTGTCGTTTTTTCTTTGTTTTTTTTTTCATTTGTGTCATTATTCACCTGACGTAGCATGTTAGGCTATCTGCTGGACAGACCTCGTCAGTACCATTAAACTGCGTTCTCTCTCTCTCTCTCCCATGTGTTCACAGCGGCGAACTACGCGGCTACTTGACAATTGCCTTTCAGCGACCTCGTGGCCCCTCAATCACCAACCAGCCAGCGGCGGCGCTGACAACAGCATTGCTTGGCCGCCCGCTCTGCAAGCTTCGGTGGCATGCCCGCGCATGGTTGTCATGCCCTTTTCGTGATATGTTTGGCGACGCTGGAGACGTCTTCAACGAGCCACTCGACGAATATTACGACAGAAGAATGCAAGACGTCTTTCCGGTAGTGCAACATCGCCAGGACAAAAAGGGGCTCCGACCCTCGGCGGATTGCCACGGCAGGAGCAACCGAACGCTCACATGCGCAGGAGAGGAGCGGGCCTCTCGTGCATGTGTGGGTTTGTGTTTGTGCGTGGGGGCGCTACTATCAGTGCCATGAATTTTGTGATTGGTGTGTCCAGAGGTCAGATTCGCAACAGTGGATGGCAGCTCGGCGGGATCGGCCAGCGTCAGCACTTTATTGGGGTAAGGGCCTGAAGTTCTACCTCTCGTATTGCCAGACCTTGCTAGCGAAGCGACGTGCGTCCTGGGTTTTGACTTTCGTCACTGGTTTCTACTTGGCTGTAGCGAGTAGGCGAGGGTAAACTTTACGGGGTGCAGTATCACGATAGACAAGTTCAGAGTGCGGGACCTCGTCAAAATTTGCGAGGAGTTTGGTCTTTCTGTTGGCCCCGCAAAGCGAAAAAACAGATCCTCGAGCTCATGGAGGATGGTGAGGTAACTCTAGAGGAAGTCCAGGAAGCTTACGAGGAAATTCAGCAGCCGACTGAACATGAAAGCCTAGCGCGGCGAAAAGAGCAGGCTGAACTTGACAGCAAAGGGCGAAAGAGGAGACGGAAATTAAGACCAGGGAAAAAGCTGCCGAGAGAGCGCATGAACTGAAGATGAAGGAGTTGGAGTTTCGGATGTCCGCCGAACACTCTTCTCCATCCTTGCGGGACTCCGTGAGCCTAAAAACCCAAGACCCTCTGCAGCCGTTCAAGGTTGGCGAGGACATCGCTGGTTTTCTTGTGGATTTTGAGTGCACTTGCGAGAAGGAAGGTTTCTCCTCCGACGTTTGTCTCCAAAACCTTTTGGCACTGCTGCCGTGTGGGGTCACAAATGTAATTAAGTGACTGAGTAAAGAGGATGCGGATTTGTATGACAAGGTCAAAACAGCTCTCCTGCGGAGTAGGTACCGCCTGTCGGGAAATTGCGCAGCGCGACCTAAACCCGCAGCCGCGCAAGAAAGTAGCGAGTCGACCGCGTCGGCAGATCGCGAAGCACCAGCTAAATCCGTAACCCGCACGCAAGTAGCGAGCCGATAGCGTCGGCATATCGCGAAGCGCGAGCTGAACCGGTAGCCGCGCAGGGTAGGAGCGAGCCGACTGGGTCGGCAGATTGCGTTGCCCAAGCTGTGCGCGTAGCCGCTTAGGGTAGAAGCGGGCTGATCGCGTCGGCAGATCGGCTGCGCCCGTAGTCGCTCAAGGAAGGAGAGAGCCGTTTGCGTCGGCAGATCGCGAAGCGCGATCTAGATCCGTAGCCGTGCAAACAAGTAGCGAGTCGACTGCGTCGGCAGATCGCGAAGCGGGAGGTAACTTCGTAGCCGCGCCGGAAATTCACGAGTAGGCCGTGTCGGCGGATTGCGAAGCACAACCTGAGTCCGTAGGCGCGCAGAGAAGTAGCCAGTCGACTGCGTCGGCGGATCGCAGAGCGCGAGCCAAACCACTAACCGCGCAGGCAGGTGGCGAGCCGCTTTTCTCGGTAGAGCGCAATGTGCTAGACGAAAGCAGGAAGTCGGTTAGGAGGGTTCAGCAGTGCCGGCCTCCCGTAGACAATACATGGACACTTTCAGAAGCCATAGCGCGCCTAATATTTGGCCTAACCCTATGGGGTTAGTATCAACTTTTTTCGCTTTCAAAAACGGGGGGAATGTTGCGGAGAGGTTTTTAAACTGGGATCTCGTTTTTTTACAAACGAGTAAGAAATATGAGCAAAAACATGGGTTTTCGGGGTGCCTGTGTTTCTTCACGCCGCATTGAAAAACATCTCCGAATATCGAAATTCTGTTCGCAACATTCCCTCCCTTTGGCTCTTCTGATTGCATACATGCCGGTAGAATTCTTCTGAGGCGAATAGTTTTAGCGCTAGGCTTTCTGGAAGTTCCGCTACTCGCAAACGCTCGCATTCACATTTCCCACTCTTGTTGGTGGCTCCGTCTTTCGTAATCAGGAGGAAACATTATTAGGCTCTACCACTCATCGCGTACACGCTGAGGTTTTGCTATGTTACTGCGCGGATAGCCGGACTTTTGGGCTTATGCGGCATGCGCGCGGAAGAGCGAAGAAACGTTTGCCGTCACTCATGCGAGTGGCCCGCTTTGATTGCAACTATGCATTGCAGCGTGATCTCTTGCGAGCCGGGTTCCACGCTTATCAGCGCGCGGGGAAGAGCACGGTTAGACCGATGGCGTTGGTCGAAGCGGTGAATATTTTGCTTTTTCACCGAACGACGGCTTGAATGCTGTTTAGTTTTTTTATTATTAAACTCCGACCTCAAATCTTGCCGGTAAAGCTGTTGCTGGTGTCCATTGCATAATGGCGGGGTCACGGTGCAAAAAGCAGGAATATTATTTTTCTTTTAGGCTGGGATGGGGGAAGAGGGCAAGAGGGTGGTTTCGCACTTGAGCGGCTAAAAAAAACTTTAGTGGGGCTTCTTGAACGGAAAACGCCTCCTGACTTCTTTATTTTTCTGTTTGCTCATTAAAACGTTTTGCCTCCTCTTTCTGCTCTCTCTCTCTCTCTCTCTCTCTCTCTCTCTCTCTCTCTCTCTCTCTCTCTCTCTCCCCTTCGTGTAGCATGAGCAATAGACATTTAGGAGCACCCGTTTTTCAGATTACAAGGACAGCCTTTTCTTTATCTTCAACTTCGGCATTCCCGCGAACGGAGACTTAGCTTATGCAGCCACTTGCATCTACGTACGCGTGCGTTAGCGGAGTAATGCGTAAACCCGCTGACTCGTGCGCTAATATGAAGCAGGTGTACCACATTATTGTATTGTTCAATTAGCGTAGCAATCTTCCTAAATGTCAGGGCGCCTTTATAGAAATCGTAAAACGCAACGTTTTTATTACTTGATTTCTTATTTATATCCATTCAAGGCAGAAATTGCTTGAAGTTGCAGACGGAGGTAACTGTGCGAGCGCACAGAATGTTCAGCTTACTTGAAATTAAGTATATTAAAGCAAGAGTATCACTCTCCTTGTACTGCAAATAATGGAAAATTTTCAGGCTGACCAATGAGTTACTTTTACTGTCGGTATAAAGGTTAATTTTCCTGCAGTTTCAATGTTCCTTTCCAAAATTGCTTCCAAAATCCTCTTTCACACCATTCGATACCCAAGGCAAAGAAATGCACGGTGTGCTGTAAGATGCACTGATACAGCGTAGAGGTAAGAAAGCCACGCTCGTTTGTTTCTTTCATCTTCTTTTCCATCCCTGCTAGCGCGGTCTTTGTTTAATAGTGACTGGTTTTATTTCCGTTCTTTTTATTACGTTTAGGGTTCATCGCTCATTTTGAACCCTTTAAAGCATGGTCGTCAATGACCGTTCACCGGTGTTCGCCTTCCTTTATTTTTTTTATTTTTTTGCGTCAGTCCACGCACATACATCTTTTATTTATTCTCGCAGTCTGGTCAGTTTGTGTACAAATGAGACACGAACGTTACAATGTGTTTTCTAGTATCAGCGCATAATACGTAATTTAAAGCGAAGGGGCCACTTGTATGTAATTGTAACTTGTATCAACCTGTTGAAGCGCAGCACAAGACGAGGGACAAAAAACGCAGAAGACGCAGATCGCACAGTGTGTCTTCTCAGTGTTCTTTTCCCTCGTCTTGTGCTGCGCTTCCACACGTCGTTGTGTACCAACTCGTCAAAACCACTACTCTGCTGTAACTCGTATGCATTCATGTGTCTAGTGGGTTCGCTACAACAGCACTTGCCTTGTTTATGCGGCACTTTTGTCGTCAAACCGATCAACGGCTTTATCATTTTAACCCCCTTCCCCCCAACATTCAGAATTGCTGTTGTTGATGCTGAAATAAAGATTTGAGTGATTCGTATTTGTTAAAATGCTCTTTGGCGGGTGCTTGATTCATTTGCTTGCATTTATATTCCATTGGAGCATGCTCGGCGCATTTTTATTACAAACGACCGATCTAGACCAACCACCGGCAGAAAACGACGGTGACTTGCTTGATCTTGTCCCCTCCATCATGCTGGCGCCATGGCTTGTAATAACTCAGTGAGGTTCTGTCCTTTTACAGCTACATAAATGATACCATCGTATTCTTAACACTTTTATCAGAAAAATCCTTAAATTGTATTTTGGATGAAACAGGTTGGATCTATTACATATTATATTTCCCTTTTTCCCTTTTTTTCAATCTATTTCTAGTCCCACACATGGATGTGTAATTTACGCTGTATGTTAACCTAGGGATTTGACCCGCCGCGGTGGCTCAGTGGCTAAGGCGCTGCGCTGCTGAGCACGAGGTCGCGGGTTCGATTCCCGGCCGCGGCGGCCGCTTTTCTGATGGAGGCAAAAAGCAAAAACGCCCGTGTGTACGAGATTTCGGCGCACGATAAAGATCCCCAGGTGGTCAAAATTAATCCGGAGCCCTCCACTACGGCGCGCCTCATCGCCTGCGTTGCGTCGGCGCGTTAAACCCCACAATCAATCAAAAACCTAGGGATTTGGGAAGCCAGGCATGTCCTGCTCAGAGAGATGATTTCGCCTTCACGTAAATAAGTGGACTTGTTTGTTTCTTTTCGAGATATCACACATTGCTTCTTATTTTGTTTATGCCCCGAAGCACAGCTCTTTGATGTTTTTTTTATCGCTTACTCTCCGCATTTCAGCCGCACTTGGGGCAGCGAGATTCAGTGCCCGTAATCATTCAGATTTTTTAGCCCATTTCAATAACTCCGCCCACAGTAAATACATTTGTAAATACATCTGTACCACACACGTGAATCTGACAACATCCAGTTTACAGGGCGGGCCTGTACCTGATAATGCTACGATGACGCATCCAGATTCCGGTGGCACGCTTCGCAATTATCGCTCTCACGCTCTCACAATTATCGCTCTCACACACACACACACACACACAGACACACACGCACGCGCACACGCACACGCACAGAAACGCGCGCGCACAGACACACACGCACGCGCGCACGCACACATGCACACACACACACACGTGGACACACGCGCGCACACACACACGCACGCACACGCACGCACGCAAGCACGCACAGGCACACACGCACAGGCACAGACGCACCCACAGACACACGCAGGCACGGACATGCACACACGTACACATACACTCGCTCACACGCAAGCACATGAACACGAAGGCACACGTAGGTGCAAGCCAGAGCTCTTTGATGTTACTTGATGTTCTCTGAGTTACTTTGATACAAAGTAACTCGGGGTGCAAGCATGCCAGGAAAATTTGACGCCAAAGTAGCATCGCGATTTCAGGCAATTAATTATCTTGCATTGTATTTTCTGCAGATTCTTCACACTTTTAGAATTGTGAAATCAGTTTACCACGTCCATATAACTCACGAATAACCGTTGCTGTCCTGAATAAATCAGAGTGCTACTCAAAGATTGTTGATCAATTCGATAGCAAATTCCGTGCCTTGCCTGTACCTTGAAATACTTCATAGAAAGATACGCAGCACGCCCGTCCCACGTGGGGAAACTATACGAATACAGTGTGGCTAAGGCCCACCACCCGTGTGTACAGGAATAGCTACGTCCCTTGCTCAGTGGAACACCGCCGTGATTTCAGGGTTGCCGGCAGCAAAAACACAACTACCCAGGCTACATTTACCCGCCGCGGTGCAATTTACCCGCCGCGGTGCAATTTAGCAATTTACCCGCCGCGGTGGCTCAGTGGCTAAGGCGTTGCGCTGCTGAGCATGAGGTCGCGGGTTCCATTCCCGGCCGCGGCGGCCGTGGCGGCCGCTTTTCTGATGGAGGCCAAAATCAAAAACGCCCGTGTGTACGAGATTTGGGCGCACGTAAAAGATCCCCAGGCGATCAAAATTAATCTGGAGCCCTCCACTGCGGCGCTCCTCATCGCCTGCGTTGCGTCGGCGCGATAAAACCCTACAATCGATCAAACGTTAGCGATTTAAAAAAGCTAAAAGCAAGCACTCGGGAAGGTTCCCATAGCAACCCTGCAGTACCCGTGCACAATCGGACAGCCTAAACCAATATGTCCAGATACCCGTCACGGCGTGGCTGCGACAAAAGCGCAGCGAAGATGCGGGTGCCATCCCGGCCGCTCTTCAGAAGGAGGCGAGAAGGAACAACGTCCCCGTATCGAGATTTCGCAGAACGATCTGCATGCAGGTGGTTGTAATTCATCCTGAGCCCCCCACTATCGCGCGCTTATATCCCAGGTGTGGCTGCAGCGTGTTACAGTCCCAAAATTTCAATTTTTGTAAAGCGCACCGAGCGCAGTCCAGACCGAGTTGACCTCATGCCCGTACATGGTACACCACGTTCGGAAGTCGCCTTGTAGTCACAGCGGCAGCAGGCGCATACTCGTTATCTTGCCGCTGCCTCAGCTCGCTGCGACGCGTGTCCGTCGCAGCCACGTGAACGCTGCGACTATTGATAACGCTGGGTCATGTAGTCTTGGACAATCCCCGCACGGGGCTCCTTGAGTATTCATGGTGACGGTGTTGGCGACACCGCGGACCCCGAGCCCCCAACATAAACTGTAACCTACCGTGGTGATGTGTTTAAAGGTGAAGGGTAGAAGCCTCAAACGGTGGCCGTCGGAGCCCAGGTCAAGCTCCGGCGGATGGGCTCCCTGTCTGTTTACCAGGCAGGGAGCTCCGGGACCTCTCAGGCTATCAGGGCAAGGTTTGAGAAGAAAGTATCCCCGTCCCCTGCTTCTATACTATGATGTATGGCATTCTCTAAACCCCCCCCCCCCAAACGTGATCGGTCCCTGAAAAGGGGCCGCACCGAAGTATCTTTTCCTTCATTGCCATCTTTGACATTTCCTGAACCAGATAATTTCTCTCGATTTCTGTCATGGAATCCATCAATCCAACCCACCCTCTTGCATCTCAGTCAGTCTTCTTGATTGCCAAGTATCTTGAAGCCATAGTAGGAAAATCGTGTAAGTGCAAAAAACAAGTCTGGTGAACTCCTAACTGAAATAAATGACAAGCAGCAGTCTGCAAAGCTTCTTGCTTAGACTAGACTGGCTGATCTCGACATCCGGGTCACACCCCATCGGAGCCTCAACAGCTCGCAGGGTGTGATATCCGAGACACACCTCCTGAACGAAACGGATGCGGATCTCCTTGCCGGCTTGAAGGATCAGGGCGTCACTGCCGTGAGACGCATCACTATCCGCAGAGATGACAGGGAGATTCCGACCAAACACATTATCTTGACTTTCGACCGCGCAGTTCTTCCACAATACATAAACGCAGGTTTTATCCGTTGCTCCATCCGTCCCTACATCCCGAACCCGTGGCGCTGTTTTAAGTGCCAGAGGTTCAGGCACGGTACGAACTCTTGCCGTGGCCGAACGACGTGTGCAAAATGCGCGGCCCACGATCATCCGAGCGAGAACTGCCCATCCGAAACTCTCACTTGTGTAAACTGCGGGGGGCCACATGCAGCGTACTCCCGCAAGTGAGAAAAATTTCAAATGAAAAAAAAAAGATAATTAACATCAAGGTCACGGAGAACATCACCTTCCCAGAGGCGCGAAAGAGGTTCGCCTCTTTCCCCCTGGGGAGGTACGCCGACGCGGCTCGCCGGGGGGCGGAGCGGCGTCTGGTTTCGGCGGGGACCCAGTACCGCGAGTCGGACTTGGTCCCGCCACCGCCCCCCCCCAGGGTTGCCCCAGGCAGCCCAACCAGCCTCTGCACCGCTCGCTCACCCAGCAGCGGCGGTGGTGGCAACAACATCTGTTGGGGATGCCGCTGCATCCACTGCTTCCTCTCCACCGGCCCAAAGCACATGCAAGGGCACGGAGATGGAGACGGAGGCAGTCGCAGGGACCCCCTCTCGCGCCACACTGCCTTTGCCGTCTGTCGTGCTCCCCACGCCTTCGGCACTGGCAGCGCAGGCAAAGAACACCCGCAAGGGTACCACGCCAAGGGGGCCCAGTCCGCTGGGCACCCCCTTGCCTTCAGATGACGACATGGACGTCGAGCCCTTCCGGCTTTCATCGCAGCGAAAGGAACGGGCTGCGACGTCCAGGTCAGTAGAGAAGGTCAGAAAACCCCTCCCAAGAGTCCAAGCCCCGAAAGACCCTACATAAACAGTCACATTCCAGTAGCTCTGAACACATAATAATGGGAAGAGAAAACATAGTTCAATAGAACTGCAGAGGCCTTTTGAATAATCTTGACGACGTTTATGAGGTTCTGCATGCCAATCAGCCAAGTATAATGTCTGTCCAGGAAACACATCTGGATTCCAAACACACAAATTTCTTGAATAGTTACATGGTATACAGGAACGACAGGGATGGCTGCACACACTCTTCTGGCGGTGTTGCCATAATCACCCGCAAATCCTTAGCATGCCACCCTGTCACCTTGAACACCGTCCTCGAGGCTGTAGCCGTCCTCACAATAATATTTAATAGATTGATAACGGTATGCTCCATATACATTCCTCCTGATGTTGCACTTACGAGCACCGACTTCGAGGCGCTGGTTGACCAGCTGCCCGAACCATACATACTTACAGGCGACCTTAATGCTCACAACTCTCTTTGGGGCTCTTACAGAACGGATGCCCGAGGTCGCCTGATAGAGAAATTCCTTACATCTGCTGGAGCATGCCTTTTCAACAATAAACAGCCTACATACCATAACATAGGACACAATACATACTCAAATATTGACTTGGCTATTGGTTCGGCAATTCTCTTTCCATGTCTTGAGTGGGGAGTGGGCACTGACCCATATGGCAGTGACCACTTCCCCACTTCACTAACATATATAGGTAACGGCCCAAGCAGTTCTTCTTCCCATAATAGGTTCAATGAAGCACGAGCTAACTGGAACACATTTACAGAGACATCGAAACTACACCACACATCCATAGGACACCTACACGTTGAAGAAGCCACCCAACTCCTCACGGCGCACATCCTCTACGCCGCCGAAAAGTCCATTCCCCACGCCTCTGGTGCGCCACGCAACCAGCGGAGGCCGTGGTGGAATGAGGACTGCAGGCGGGCGCGAGAGGCCCAGAACAAGGCGTGGGGTATCCTTCGTCGGTACCCCACGTCGGGTAACCTCATTTTGTTCAAACGGGCCAAGGCGTTAGGAAAACGTGTGCGCCGTGAGGCTAAACGAGAGAGTTGGCACACCTTCTTGACATCCATTAATTCATACACAGACACACACAAAGTCTGGACACGTATACGCAAGCTCAAAGGACAAAAGACACACAGCCTGCCCCTGGTTAGCACAACAGGGGACACACTTGAAGACCAGGCTAACACGTTTGCACAACACATCGAACACGTGTCCAGTTCAGCATACTACACGAACACTTTCATGAAACACAAAACATCTGCAGAAAAAAAGCCCTTACACGACAAAGGCAGATCAAAAACTTCTTACAACTCTGAATTCACTCTCTATGAGTTGAGGGCTGCCCTGAGCTCGTGCAAACCTTCAGCTCCAGGCGCAGATAAGATTACATACTACATGATACAGCACCTACACCCAGACACTCTTGAAACACTCTTACACCTATACAATAAAATATGGCTTTCGGGGCACATTCCACGCTCTTAGAGGGAGGCCATAGTAGTGGCTTTCCTAAAGGAAGGGAAGGACCCTTCCTCTCCCGCCAGTTATCGTCCCATTGCCCTGACAAGCTGCCTGTGTAAGCTCTTCGAGAAGATGATAAACAGGAGACTTGTGTACTTCTTAGAGTACAATGGCCTTCTCGAGAGCTGCCAGGCGGGCTTTAGGGCGGGGCGATCTACCAACGATCAACTCGTTGCATTAGAGTCTTATATCAAATATGCTTTCCTCCACAAGCAGTACTGTATGACAGTCTTCTTTGATCTTGAAAAGGCGTACGATACTGCTTGGCGGTACGGCATCCTTAGCGACTTGAAGTCCTTTGGCATGTCGGGTAACATGATAAACACGCTTTCCAGTTACATGTCCGAATGGACGTTTCGCGTGCGACTTGGAACTGCACTCTCTAGGGTGCATGTGCAGGAAAATGGAGTGCCACAAGGTGGAGTTTTAAGTTGCACCCTTTTTATTGTGAAAATGAATTCCCTGAGGAAGGCATTGCCACCGTCGATTTCCTGCTCAATTTATGTAGACGACGTACAATTATCCTTTAAGTCTTGTAACCTGTCTGTCTGCGAGCGCCAAGTCCAGCTTGGTGTTAACAAGCTAGCTGGTTGGGCAGACAGGAACGGTTTTAAATTTAATCCAGGGAAGTGCACTTGTGTCTTGTTTTCCAAGAGGCATGGCATCCGGCCGCATCCAGACATTCAACTCCACGGTGTCTCGATTCCTGTCAAAAAGGAACACAAGTTTTTAGGTATAATCTTTGACGAAAAGCTCACATTCATCCCACACATAAAACAACTAAAACATAAATGCTTAAAAACAATGAATATCCTGAAGGTTCTCTCGCACATCTCTTTTGGTGCTGACAAACAGCTTCTGTTGCGTGTTTTTACCAGCTTGATAGGCTCGCGATTGGACTATGGCAGCGTTGTCTATGGGTCAGCCACCAAAACATCCCTCAGAATGCTGGACCCTGTGCTTCATCTAGGGCTCCGCTTGTCCTGTGGTGCCTTTCGGACTAGTCCAGTCGAAAGCCTGTATGTAGAGTGCAACAAATGGAACCTACAACGTGAGCGAGCATACACAGACCTTCTTTATGCTTTTAAAATTTCATCAATGCCTCACCATCCTTTTAAATCAGTTTTTCATGATACCTCCATGACTGAACTCCTTTTAAATCGACCATCTTTCTCTGCGCCCTTCTCTTACAGAGTTAGAGAGGAAGCGTCAGAGCTTGCTGTCTCCTTTTTAGATACCATCCAAAGTTCTGTAACGGATCTCATAGCACCATGGCATCTCCGCCCTGTCTCATGCGACACATCATTCACACATGTAGATAAAAACCGAGCTCCCACATGTGCAATTCTGCAGCTATTCTTGTATTTGCAGCAGAAGTATGAGTGCTCTGAATTTTATATGGATGCCTATAAGACTTCCACCTCTGTGTCCTGCGCGGCGCATGGGCCCGGCCTTAGTGTCACCAAAACTCTGAATAGTCATACTAGTATATTTACGGCAGAGGCTTACGGTGTACTTCTTGTTGTCAATCATATCCTTCAATGTCACATACCAAGATCCATTATATATACAGACTCACTCAGTGTCGTGCGGGCGTTGTCGGCAACAAAGTCTTCAAGAAATCACGTTGTAAATCTAATAGTCAAGGGTATTATGTCTGTGTATGTCCACAAATTTGAACTAGTTCTTTGCTGGGTCCCTGGCCACTGTGGTATAGCCGGGAACGAAGCAGCGGACCGAATGGCTGCTGCTGCTACACTCACGAATACAGTAGACATAACCACATTACCCTACACCGACGTGAAACCACACATCAGGCAACAACTTCGCAAAACATGGCAAACACACTGGAGTGAACAAACAGACAACAAGTTACATGTAATAAAACCACACTTGGGACCATACACCACCGACACACGTAATAGATACACTGAAGTCGCCTTGGCTAGATTACGGATAGGGCACACTCATGCAACGCACTCGCACTTTCTCACGGGGTCTCCAAGACCCCTGTGCAGCAGGTGCGGAGAGGCCCTATCCGTGATCCACATCCTTATACAATGTAAGGCACTTGACACAACACGACACAAATACTTCCCACAACTACACACGCGACATATTCCACCACACCTGTCATACTTCTTAGGAGATGAAGCCATGTTTTCTATCAAACGCGTTTTCGAGTTTCTTACCGACGTAAAATTTTTACATCTTATTTCTTATCATGCATGTTGACAACCTGGCCCTTTACACCAGTCATCATCTTCATTACGTTGTCTTTTACTTGGTTTATTTTTACTGAAATGTTCTACTTTTACTTCCATGCCACTTTCATTTAATCACTATTGTTTGGCGCTCTTTGCCCTTTGTCGGCCTTGCGCCATTAAACTCCAAACATCATCATCATAGTCTTGGACAATGCGTGAGACTGCCCAGTTCACGTTGTCTGTTACAGTAAACGGTCTATTTTTTTTCTTTAAACGTTGTTAACAGAACGTTGAAAGGTAGTTTCAGGAAGTGACAGAAATCTTGCGTTCGTGGCAGGCAATCTGCATCGGTCTTTCCATGGTTCGAAAAAAAGCAAGAGCGCGTCAGACAGGAAAAAGGGAAGTATAAAAAACACTTGCGCAAGTGTTTGTCAAGTTCTCTTCGTGTTACGCCTGATGCGCTGGTTTCTTTCAAACTTATGTATTGATCAGCCCAACTTCTCACTCTTGTTTTTGGCGTTATTTTCTGGTAATTACTGGGGTCGTTGCTAGAGGTTAATTTTTACTAATTGCTTTAAACGTTTTTCGGACGTGTCGATATCGAATAGTGCACAATTGAGTATTCATTGTTCTTTACGTTGTCTGTACATATTAACATTGAAGCTTCTCTTTCACAGCACAAAAAGGGCGCAAAAATATTCATAAATTATCATACATACGTGCAAAATCTTCTTTGTTAGCTGAATTTTTCCGTTTTCTGGAATATTTGGTTTATTTAGAAAGACGGCTACGTTCACGGCTGCCAAGGCGTGAACCCCGCACTATTTTATTTATATATTTGAAGCGCTCACCAACAGTGGTGTGCCTTCTCGGGTGAGGCACTGGGTAAATGAGGAATATAAGGCATACAGAGACAACACAGATAAGCAAGGGTAGTAAATGAAAAATGGGTAAAATAAATGTGTGGGTATACGAGGTGTTTCATCGAGACTAATTAATTTTAAAAAAATAGGATTTTGGAAGTAAAGCTGTTTTTCTTGCGCTAAGTGACCAGGGGTCGTGGCAGGTGCCAAGTGCTGTTTATGGAAATAAGTAACTTGACTTGGTTAATCACCGTTTCAATTATCCGAAGTTAGGTGCTTGATTGTAATGATTAACTTGTAGAGGATCATGAGTCCATCTCGTATCGATTATTACATTTCCGAAATTGTAACTGCGTGCAAAGGTACAGCGCTCAGAACCTAAGCTCAGCAGATGTGCGTAAAGGGCTCCGGGCGGAAGCTGAGCTCCGCGAAGCTGTGCCCTCAGGCTCATGTCACTCGGAGCTGTACATGCCACACGCACGCCGGGCTTTATCTTCGGCCCGAACAGAGGCAAGGGGCACCTGAACAGCCGAAAAGCATCTGATAGACGGATTTCTAAAGTTCCCAGTCAGGGAGTTATTACGCCAAAACAATCTTCGGTCGGCCCATGTGGCCACCAAAACAATAATGATAAAAAAAGCGCCCCGACATTGGGAATGAGAGTCTTGGGTTACTGTGTTATGCGGGGGGATATACCCCTGAAAGTGAACTAAGGGAGGGCATATTTTGGCCCAAACGGATAACCGTTGGACCATTGTGGTAACAGAATGACCACCCTGAAATGAGAATAGAAAGAGCAGAAGACCGCTAGCGCTATGAAAGAATGAAATAAAGAAATTAAATGAGTTATTCGGACACAACAATATAAAAGCTATTGGACATCCACGGGCAACGCCCTTGATAGGCTGATCATTCATTCATTCATTCATACATACATACATACATACATACATACATACATACATACATACATACATACATACATACATACATACATACATACATACATACATACATACATACATACCTGCGTATGCACATACGTACGTACGTACACAGCTCAATTTACGCAGTGTGGACGTATTATGAAAAATTGAGAAAAAACGTGCGATAATTTAAATAAACCGGCATCACATTCCATTAGTCACATTTAGCTCAATGTATAACATATGACTTTAGCGTTTCGATAACGTTTACCTAAGCTGTAACCTACGCATTGCACTTGTTACATGCGCTTTCGTCGTTCCGTAATATTTATGGTCACAATACTTTGTTATATTTCTTTACAAAAATAAACAATACAACAAAACGCCTGAAATAAGTGCGCTGCGTCGGATTTAAAGCCGTCTAAATAAAACATCTTGGTACACCAAACACATTTAGCGGAAAAGAACAAAAAGAACGAGCTAAGAGAGAAATCACCATTGTTACGTAGAGCAAGAACAGGTCATAAAAGAGCGTTCTAAGCAGAGCCATGGCTGGATCCCATCCGCAACACCCCGTTTCGCGTTTCGCTTCTCGTGCTAAAAACACCGGGCAGCTAGCCAAATTTAATTGTCCAAGAACTCACAAGTCGTCGCAGCAATGGCCACAATTACTACCGTTCCAACCACTATGTGCATATCTTAGATTGGGCTTAACCGCCTGCATATTAGTGTGATCGGGAAAGTGATAGTTCCTCTTGTTTTGTGATTTTTTATGACGAAACGTTATCTCGTCGATACCACGTACAATCGTGCACTTTTACTTCAAATTCCATGTCGAAACTTTTCAAAAGCAATACAGCGGTAATAAATTTCAACTAAGCTGTTTCACTATTCGAGAAATGTTATAAATAATGTTATCTTGACTGCGGAAAATATTAAGAAAGTAATTTTCTCAGAGTTCGAATATGTTTGCATGTTAAAAGCGGAGCGGGTGACAACTTTATGCACCCTTCTTCACCTTGAAGTGCTGATAAATCTGTAGTTATTGCCGGCACAACGCCGCACAGCGTGATTTGCTCGCCCGCAAGAGATGTGTTTTCAGTTTCTGCTCTGACATTGGTGCGATTTTCTTCATGCGTAACACTCGCAATCGACGCTGCAGGAATTTAACACGCATAAGTGGGATAGAATCCTCCTTGAAGAAGTCACGTTTCGTGTCTTCCACAGAAGCGCACCAGCGAACCAAGCTTCTATCCCGCAAACGGCAGGATTGACAACGAATGCTGAGGGAAGCCTGCAGCCCAGTAGGTCCACACGCACCCCTTGCCGCTTCCGTAGCTCGCTGCAATGCCTTCTGTCAGTCGCAGCCACGGGTCGGAGCCATGTAACCGCCGCCGTTTATGCTGGCGTGAAAGTGAATTGTGTATACGCGCTGTCGTATTTCTGTGTTCTTACCTGTGCGCGTAGATTGATACCAAAGGTTTAAAAAACCTCCAAATGCATTTTCTGTCGCCTTCTTAGACGCAGTGGCCTTATCTGGGGGTCGCAGGAAATGAATGTATCTTTTTATTCGCACCACGAGAAGCACCCTCCTCGCCCTCTTTGCAAGTCGCCGACTTTGTGTTCTCCAGAAAAAACAACAGCATGCAAAAACGCAAAAAGAAACATCTGGGACTAGTCATGCCGGTATTCATTCCGTACTGATATCTGACATTCTTGGCCACGATCTTCGGTCGTATCAGGGAACGCTCGTGTCATCGCACGACCGATGCATGCCGTCATCGGAGCTTTATTTCCTTTCGTGCGGCGGAATAAAGCGTGCTTCGGTGTCCTGGTTGTTTTTACACTGCTAGATTGCAACTACCTGAAGCAGCTTTTTGGGGGCGGTACGTGATGCCATCTATGAAGCGAAAAAGTGCGAATCTGAGTTGGCGCCGAACTGCTGAACCCTCTGGCTCTTGATGTGCCCGGTACGTGACACAAGCCCAGTTTTGGACCCGTCGTCGGAAACTTCCCAGCAGTTTACGAACGCTGACAAGGAGACGCTTGTCGTCAAACAGAACGCGTCGTTGACGCGAAACTCTCTCCACGAGAGCGTTTAAGGCTCAGCGGCTTCAGACAGAGGCGGGCCGAAGGCGAAGGCCAGCGAAGCCGTAGATCTTGGGGCGCTGAGGAAGCCACTGGGATCACAACCCACCCGTATGGGTATTGGCCAGGCTTTTGAGATAGCGGATGCTAGGGATGACTCATGTCACCAAGCGGGGCTACCTCCGGGCACGTTGTTTTCCGCAGAGAGACGCGGGAAATATGCGGATTTTCATCAGTGGCCCAGCATATGGCACTTGGCTATGCCAGCTTGGAAGCGTTTGTAGGCCGGGTAGCCAGAGTTGCAGTGATGGCAGCATGCCTCAGAAGTTTGATTACAAGTCACGTGGGATCGGTGCATTGCCTCTCGAATGTGCCGTGATTTCCAAAAGAAAGAAACGAAGGTGACCCAGAAACAATCACCATGAAACGCCGAAGAAAGAAGGCGAACCCTCTCACTCTGCAGCTTAGAGGGCTAAGATGGCTAGAAGCGGCAGAGCCAAACGAAAGCTCAGACGTCTGAGGGAAACTAAGAGGCCGCTCCCTAGCCGCGGGCCGAGGGCCACTACGTCAGAAAGAGCAGGAGGGGGTGACTAGGTTCCGCAGGAATTCTCGGAGAGCTGGGGGTAAGGCGTTTCGTGAAGAAAGTGTTCACCGCCCACGCGTTCGTCATGGTCGGGTGTCCCATTCTTCTCTGCAGGGTTCCCTGCACTTTAGTACTCTCCGCACGCAATGCCTGTGTTTTCCCCTTCAGTGTCAAAGACCTCCCCCATACACAGCGCGGTGTTTGCAGGAGATGAGCAGGGCCGGTCGGCCTAAGTGGCAGCAGCGTTTCGTTCGGCAGACTGCAGCCGCAAATGTTTGTTTTTACGAGGGCTTAGGATGTTTCCAAGGATTCAGACGAATCCGCGTGCGCGTGCATAACTGCGTACTTTCCTCATTCTGACAAGTGTTTACCGAGTTTTCGTAAGATGGAGGAAGTTAAGCGTCTGGTTTTTTGGTTGGTAGTGTGTTAATCGTCGTAAGTAAGCGTAAATTTTGTGTTTTGCTCGAGAAGTGGTTAATGTGCGTTGTCTAACACCATGTGGTTAGACCTTTTGTTAGGCGTGAGAAAAGTAGTTATTGTTCGTGATCGAACTCAGCGGGAAGTAAGCGTATATTTTTGTGTTTTTAGTTGAAGAAGTAGTTAATGTACGTGATCTAAGACCACGTAGTTTAACTCTTTTTTGGTGTTGGAGAATAGTTATTGTTCGTGGTCAAAAAAGTGTATGGCGGGCGTAATATGCGTGTCAGTGTTCAGTTCGTCTCACCCTAATGGAGCGTAGGAAGTTGTTGTATATAAACACTAAACGTGGGTGCGTTTAGTACTACTTGTTTATGGTCAGTTCGTGTTTTGAGGCATTTATATGTGCCAGTTTGATTGCCTGGCGCAATGATAACCCTAACGCAATTTTATGGTTCAGTGTAAAGAATGGAAGCTACAGATTACTGTTGATTAACGTAGCCGAGCTCTGTGAGCTAGCTATCTGTAGGTTATGTTCCAGATACGTTTTCTAGTATCAGGGGTTTCCAGTGTCATCACAAGTTTCGTTTTCGTTCGTTTTCGTTAGTGTATATGCGAAATGTTATGTTTTTCAAAGAGTCGTGTATAGTCATACTTTGTTTTGCTGTACCGTTGTGTCCGTCTCGTAGTTTTGACTTTTGTGCTGTAGACGGTGACGAAAGGCGTGCGTTTCCTCGATTGCCTCTTGCGGCATTTGAAGCTAAGTAGCTTTGATAAATGGTCCTGGGCTAAAAGGAAAATGCCTAATGAGTTTCTGTTGGCTTCTTCTCTTGTTTGCGTCACCTGCCTCATAGAGATCCTATATAGCACATTGATGATTCTTTTTCTCTGCTGTAGTTGTTTTAACAACACCCGAAATTGAGGCCTGATTCGACACTTGTGCCACGAGATGAGCGCTTCGAATCGTTTTAAAGGGGTGTAACATTTTGGAAGGCAGGTTCCTGGTTGACGGAGGAGACCAGGGAAAGAAAGCAGCCCTTCGGAGAGCTCCGCTCAAGCCCTGGATGGACCTGCTGACTACCCGCATCATTCCAGCTGAGTCGCGATGAGCCGCTCGTCATCATGATGCATTGTCTGGCGGCGGGGGGGATGTTGCGATGCTGTTACGCAACCCGGCTTCAGCGCTCGGGTGAACCACTTGCTGCCAGTCTTCCCTCATCAACTTTCCACGACCCGGCGTGTTCACAGTGGCGAACTCTGCGGTTACTTGATAATAGCCTTTCAGCGACCTCGTGGCCCTCAAGCACCAACTGGCCAGCGGCGGTTCTGGCAATACCATTGCATGGCACCCCGCACTGCAAGCTTCGGTGGCGTGCCCGCGCATCGTTGTCATGCCCTTTTTGTGGCATGTTTGGCGACGCTTTAGACGTGTTCAACGAGCCACTCGACGAATATTACGCCAGAGGAATGCAAGACGTCGTCCCGGTGGGGCAACATCGCAGGACAAAAGGGGGTTGCGACCCACGGGGGTGCCACGGCCGGAGCAACCGAACCCTCACCTGTGCAGGAGAGCAGCGGGCCTCTCGTGAATGTGTGTGTTTGTGTTGGTGGCACTAGTATTACTGCCAAATTCATGGCACTAGTATTAGTGCCATGAATTTGGTGATTTGCGTGTTCTAACGTCAGCCGAGAAAAAGGGTGAAGGGGAAGGGATCCAACGCGCCTTTTTATCTCTCGTGCGCAGGAGCGCACTGCCTGTCCTCTGATACCGAGATGTAAATACTTGTACATAAAGTTTTCTTCTCCTTTCAACATCGTCATCATGACTGCACTGGCACGACGCCGACCACGGATCACTTCGACCACGCTACCCTGGTTCGCAGCAGCGCCATGACGAAGAAATTTTGTATTAGGAAGTAAAGTAGTCGTGAGCCATTTTTTCTCCCCATTCTTTCTATCTGTGAAATGCTTCTAAAGCGCTAACGGTTTCAAGAAGAAATGACGAACACCTTTTCCCCTTTTCCTTTCTTCGCGCTCTTGAATTCTGGCCTATAATTCTGTGCGGCGAGTCTACAGGGGTGTGGGGTGAGTCTACAGCTACAGGAATTTGTAGGCATCCTCTACTACAGTCGAGTGTGGTAATTATTTTTTTGCCGAGCTGAGCGCGTACATAGCAGCATCGATGGATGGAAAGGGGTAAGAGTCTCTTGTGGTTATCGCGTTTAGGCGTCTGTAGTCTACGACAAGAGGGCACTACCTTCTTTTTTTTTTATCGGCCAACAGAGTTGTAAATGCCCAAGGGCTTTTTATGGTCTCACAGCTCCTGTATTTCTGGAGGACGCATTCCAGCTGTGGTTGTTTGTGGATGCTGAAGGGCCTAGGGTTGAACCAGAGTGGACGCGCATTTCCTGTCTCGATGTTGTCTTCTAAAAGGTTCAACATCCCCGTAGGCTATGTGACCATGGCTGCGACGGGCTGTAGTACTGCCGCCAGCCGCGATTTTTCCGGCACGGGTCCTCAAAATGACTGCAAGGTTGTTTGCAAACCATTTTCAACCGTGCTGCTCAGGGTTTCTGCCATCATCAACTGTAGCAGTGATTCGAATGGTCTTGCTACGAAGCTGTTTAGCGGTGTTACGGGGCCGTAGTGGTAGTTTCCAGATTTCACTTCAAGCACTAGCCCTGCCCTGGCTATGAAATCGCGACCCAAGATGGCTGGACAGAAAAGACCGAGAAGGCGGTAAAAACATTGCCTGTTTTTGCGGCCATCAGCGATTACTGTCAACTTCGCTGCTGATGTTATCTGCATAACTGGGTCTGAGGTTGTTCTGAAACTGGTGCTTACGTGCCGGAATTTGATCTTCCTCACCCAAGCACCGTTCTCTCACAACGTCTCCAAACACGGAAACCGTTGCCCCACGGTACAGTAGGGCCGGTACCCTCAGGCCCGCTATCTTTACAGTAATGAGAGGGCCATTATGCACGCTTGCAGCCTGTTCCCTTGACAAGAACTGCGAGGTGGGCTTGTTGGTATAAGTTCATAATGGGAAACAGCGCAAAACAAAACAAAGACAACGTCCCGTTGTATTTCTTGTCCAAGTTTTGTTTTTGCGCTGTTTCGCATTATGAGCCTGTTCTCGAAGAGCCAACGGCCAACAGCTCAGCATGCGCTGATTGTTCTTCGCTGAAGGTTCCTGGGGTGCTTCCTGCCTCAAGCCATCGCCTTCCACGCCCTCCATATTGGGTCCGGCGTGCTCAGAGGAAGTTGGTCGGGAATGTTAGCTCTGCGTCAGCCTCCGTCGTCGGTGTGAAGTTTTCCACGGGGGCGGTTGCGGCTTTGGCGGTAGCGAGTCCGTGCACTGCTACGTCCCCGGGCCCGTACACTGGTTTACACCGCAATGTGATGAGTCTGGCCACAATATCGAGCAGAGTCTCTCGCTCGGTTGCGGCAGGGTTTGTGCACAGCATGCTCCTGGGTGGTGGGACGAGAGAATACCAGTGTGCTGTCGTCTGCGCCCGTTGGATGCATTGCGATAGGGCTAGATGGTGTTTCTGGGCTGGAAAAGTTTAATGGGCTGGAATTCTCTACCTTGTGGACAGCCCCTTATCGCCTAGCGGTGTCGCTTGACTCGTGTATGCGGACAGGAATTCGTTGTTGCCATCAGCACGGATTGATAGGCAAGGGGTAGCCAATTTCTCCGCTTTTGGCGCTGGGTTCCCCTGGTCGGCCTGGCTCAAAGGCCTCTCCCATGAAGTCTCCTGATCGCTGGGGTAAGTCACCGCTCGAAATCCATATCGCGGTGGCGTTGCACCTCTGGGGTGAATCAGCGCTGCAGCCATCTCCCCCGGTGGCGTAGCACCTAATGCCATGAAACAATTCACAAAAAGTAAATCTGAAAAACCAAGAGTGCCCCAATTGCAGCTGTTCATTAAGGAATGTAACGCAAAGAACGAAATCAAAACACCTCTAGCGGTCACGAAGGAATCACTGTAACAAACAACGTACGTGACCAAAAAAAAAACACTTTTGAGAAAACAGCTTCCGAGGTTGCAACATAAATATCATTCACGAAAAGTCGGTAGGGTTGTAGCCTTCCGTGTCCTTTTGAACACGAGGCTTCTGGGATGCCTTGCCTTGAAGTTGGAGTGCCTTTTGCAGCCTTTTTCTTTCCATAAAACATCATTTTCAGCTCCTCTGTGAAGAGTACATAGCCCAGTTTGCGGAGCAAACGGGGGGATATAGCTTTCAATGCAAAGTAATTTAGCTGGTTGCCTGTATTGCACTGGACAATTTCCCCCTGCAGTGTTTTGACCATGGCCAAGTGAAACACTCTTTTTACACAAGTTTGAAAACCGATTTTTGACTTTTTTATGCTTTAATTATAACCTTGCCTGGAGCAGCAACCTCGTACTCGTAGGCGCAGGTCTTCTTTGCCAAAATTGTACATGCGACAAGAATACAAACGAGCTACTTTGAAGCTTGGTATAATATTCTGCGTGACCCCAACTTCAATGCACGCACATTTTTTTAGTACTCTTGACATTCATGGCATCCAATATTTCTCGAAGCACAACCAGCATGCACAAAAATATAAATATATGCATTGGTGGTAATACTTTCCATAAAAAATTCAATTTGTTGAATGCTGCTACAGTAAGGTACATTTTTACGCATTGGTATTAATAATTTCCCTAAAAATGCAATTTCTTAAATCCTACGAAAGTAAGGTACATTTTTAACGCCGTCCATACGTTTCTATACCGAACTCCCACCTGTTCGCATGATTACTCAAAGTTCACGGGAAGCGTGGCGCAAGAAAGCGATATGGCTGTCCCGCATCGTGGCACTCGTATACCGCAACATGTCATACTTTAAGTATCCCTCAAATGGCCCTTCAGGTCGCTTTTAAGGTTAAATCTAATGCAACAGGAATTAATTACGACTACTGGCGTTTAATCGTACCCGGTTGCGTAGTCAGCGATGCTCCAACGTACAGCGGCTATGCCGTGCGACCCGCAGCTTTTGACACGTCTGCAATTTTAGCGGGTCAGCATCGCAAATCAGACGAAAATTTCACTTCGCGCTCTACTATCGCGCACACCGCCTTTCACCTTCCGGGGTAAAGTCACGCGCACCACGAAACGTTCCATGAATTCCGCTTTTCAAGCCACGCAACTTCACGTAATCTGGATTGTAATGTCAGGCATTCCCATCCCGGCAATGTCCGCGTCGAATACCACAGCAGATAAAATGACTGAACAGAAACTTGGCCGAGCGAAGCAGCGAAAGTGAACTCTGAAACGGGCACTACGCAGTTCAGGCGCCCGCCTTTTTTCATTTCCGCGGCGACGCCCAATCAGGAGATCCGTTTCAGCGCGGGCCGACCGGAAGGCCATTCGCGCTTCAGAATGTATTTCTGGCTTCGTTTGTGCGTCTTTATTTTTCTACTGTTCCTGCATCTGTGAAAGAAAGAAGATAAAAAAAATTCCCCCGCATTTCCCCGAGGGGGAGAATGTGAAAGTGCGAATGCACGGTTGTCGGCCCGCTTGCGGCGCTTGCGCTCGGCCCCCGCAGCCCACCGCCTCGCCGCCTTCTCTTCCATCTCTTCCATCGGGTTTGTAGTATCACGTGTACACCACGCAGTTATCAAGCCGCTATAACGCCGCTGAGTGGCCAACGCACGCCGCTGACGACGTAGTTTGAATGCGTTAAAGATATAAGGCGCGTTACTAACACTGATATCAGCGTCGCGTCCGTGGCTTAGTCGGTAGAGCGTCGCGCTGCGGCCGCAAAGTCCTCGGATCGAAACCTGGCGCCGGATGCTGTTTTTTTTTATATAGAGAGAGGAGGACTGCGGACGCCGCCGCCGCCGCCGGCGGTGGAAGGTTTGGGGTCGCTAATAAAGTGCATTCGCACTTAAAATATGGCCGGGACCGGACAGAGGATCGCTCAGTCGATACAATGGTACCAAAATGGGCGCGCCCGGTCGCACCTTTGCGGTGATACGGCGCTCCGAAAATTGTGCTGGCTACCACCTCCAACTACAGGAAACAAAAAATACCTTAACAGAAAATACCCGAGAAACTGGTGGGGAAACAGCCCCGCCGGTAGCGTAGTGGTTATCGCACCATACCGGTATTCTGGAGGTCGTGGGTTCGGATCCCACCCGACGGGCATTTTTGCACCAATTTTTTTCTGACTTAAAAAATTCTTCATTTGTTTCTATGACCCACCACAACCTCCCCTTTGCTTTCCGAGGTTTTCTTGACTGCCAACCATTATTTTCTGTCCTATTTCACCGAGCCCCTCATTACCCATTTTCTGATTCGATACCTGCTTAGCGAGGGTCTCTGTTCAGTCTTGGTGCCAAAGGTAGCTTAAGAGGGTTCAACGCTGGTCGACCACTCTGGACATGTCGTAGACGCTCGAGTCACGGCCCGGTGGTTAAAAAGAAGGTCCCCTTCACCCCGAGTAGTCCGAGTGGCGCTGGCTACCAGTGCCAAGCGCAGGAAACAAAAACACGTGAACATAAATACCCCAGAAAGTGGAGGCTGAAGTAGCCCCGCCGGTAGCGTAGTGGTTATCGCACCAGACCGGTATTCTGGAGGTCGTGGGCTCGGATCCCACCTGGCGGGCATTTTTTCTCCACTTTGTTATTTTCCAAATTCTTCATCTTGACGTACTACATCCTCCCCTTTGCTTTCCGAGGTTGTCTTGACCGCCAATTCTTATTTCTATATATATATATATTGTGGGCATTTGGGGTGTACTGTTGTGATATTTATGCGTGGAAGCGACATGACCATTGTTATATCCAGTGTGGAACACGGCGGGTCAATCCCTCTGTTCCTTCTACCCATCCAAACCCATCGCCACTGTCATCTGTGTATAACCGTCATCATCCCCGGACAGATCCGTGTTTCGGTGGCCTGTGCTCTGGAGCCTAATTAAAAGTGGTCCTTCAGCATCTCGGAGCTCTGTCTCTCAATATATATAAATATAAACACATGTAGACACACACACACACACACACATCTATATGTTCGCTTGAGACTGTGGTCTGTGTGTGCTTAATCCATCAGTATAGCGCCACCCGAACAACAATTCCAGCCCACCACGTACTTTTCAGAGAAAACAAAATTGATACCATATGTATCTCTGCTGCACTCCCAAGGTCTGAGATTGGATGATAAGAAGGGAGTACAGTTGTATGTATGCTTTACAAACTCTGAGAAATAGATTCTGCTACACATTTTTTGGTACAATGAGCCTTTTGTGTGTGATGTTTGTGCTGGTGCTTTGCTCTGAAACAGATATGTGCGGCATAGCACCTCATTTACCATATGTTGCCTTTGTCTAGGCACAGGTCCCTGTAGTACGGAGGGTGGTGCATGCGGATGACAAACCAGGGACCGTGGCGAAGTGTTTTCTTCACCCTGGCCGTGAAGCTCATCTCCATGTTCCGTTGGAGTGGTGCGTAGTTTATGGACAGCTCAGTCACCTCGACGTAACCGACATCTGGTAGAAGGCCTGCAACAGGCGGGGTTACACTGGTTAGCACTTTCTGTAGTCAACGGTACAGCTTTTACAGTAGCCACCGCAGCAGCTTTCTCTTGTGGCCAACACTGAGACAAGCATTTACCCCGATCGCGAAAAAATTTCATCCAACTCGGCTCCGTACCTGTACCAGTGTGGAAGCACCATATTTTAAAGCGTAGGTTTCCTTGCCTCTTTTGTGGCTTTTCGAGGAGGTGCTGCTGGCTGGTGTCCGCCTGGCCCAGCACAGCACCCGTTCCCGGCGGCCCCTTCTCACCCGCCGGTGCAATGGCGATAAGGAGCATCCAGGGTTCCTCTCAAAACCTCCACATTGGAGCGGTAATCTCCGCGAGTGCCACCTCCACCGATGTGTCTGAGGGATGCAGTTACATCTGGATTCCTGTATTTAACAAAACTTTTCAATTCCCCGTTGCCACATTCATTGAAACCCATGTGTTGGCGACCTCTGTCTAACGAAGGCAGGGCTATCGATAACCTTGATGTAACGAATGCGCTACGCTGATGAACCACTGGTTTGGTCACTGTTTCTGAAAAATCGGCCGGAGATATGCACCAATTAAGCCAACATTGCCTGCACCACAAACTACCGTGCGTTTCCAGGCACGCCGTTCGGAGTTTAGTCAGCCCTCTCCACTTCTTTCTGAGGTATGGGTTCGTCGGTGATGAGTTCTGCTGTCAGATAACGAACGTTTCGTCTTGTCAAGACAAGCTCGCAATTTCATGAACAGTCTCCGCTGGCAAGAAAGAGCAACGTTATCGTCCGGTAGTGTATCCCAGCAAGCACCACCTCAAAAAGCTTTAGTGCGGCAAAGAGTGTCAAGTTCGCGAGAAGGCGCCCTTTCAGCCTACCTTTGGTCCTTGAAACTGGTTAGTGCTCCAAAGAGTGTAAAAAGGCGAAATTTATATTTAATTAAGTTAGGTTTGCTAATACAGGGGTAAGTGACCTTGATTCTTTGGAGTGCTGTGTAATCAATAACTTCGTGGGAAAGCAGAATGCGCCCAGCATTTATTCTCTCTGTGTGAAAAAAAAAATACGTCAACCAACGGTGCAAGACGCTGCTTCTTTTAGTCCATCCTGCCCCCGCCGCGAAACACCCGCGAAAAAAAAAACAGAAAAACGAGGTCGTGTAGGCGCGTTTGCATTTCGTTTTAATTATTCTCTGAATCAATCTCGTATTCGTTGCATTCGGTGTCTGTTCTACTTAAAACTAACAAACCAACGATCGCACTTAGGGTGGCGTTACTTAGGGGAGGGAAAGGCTGAGCCCCGCCGGCTACCATCCAGCTTGGTAGAGAGAGAGGGGCGTCACTTGTGGTTCACCATTGCGTCAACTGGACTTCGAAAAGTTGAAGACGACTGTTGCCGCTCTCGTCACACTAGCCTATACATTTTTTTGCTCCTTATAATGGTAGAAAGCAATGTGTGCCTGGGGTGTCCATGATATGCGCGACTTGAAGAGTTAATTCCCTGGGGAGACTGAAGGTGGAGAAAGAGTGATTCCTGGAGTGGCGGCGCCATCGTTATGACCGCGACGCGCGGAAGGGTGTAGCCAGCAAACGATAGGGGCCATTGTGTTCTCAGCGGCGTTTTGGGTGGCTTTTTGTGCCACATTATAGAGGTTTCATGAGCTCCTGGTAAATGCAAAGCTTTTTCCGTTATCTCTGCGGTGAGGCTTCGGAGACCGTGAACTCCGCCACGCCTGTAGGATTTTCAGGGGAAACCGAAAGTAATATGACTGAAAAAGAATCTGGTCGAGATTCGAGCGTGCAGGCGGGGGGGTCTAGGACAAAGAATTAAAATGTGGTGAATGTAGGCATGTAAACATAAAACGAAGGTTGGTTTTCCCGAAACAGGATGGGCGCAATTTGTATGCACAACCCATACGCGCTTAACATTTAGGACATTAGAAGCTGCGGCTGTTTTCAAAAAGGCCCGTCCTTCCTCCACGACAATATCCTTGACCAGTGTTCGCAGATTCATTTTAGCAAAGCCCAGCCTACGTAATACCCTTCATAACGTTTTCTGCATTCTGTTTTCACCTTTCATCGTTTGTCTGGGGAGGCCAGGATGCGCGTCTGACCGATAGAATTGTTCCCTGGCGGGGAAAGATTGTCTAATACGGGATCCGGAGATTTGTAACGTTTTCTGCATTCCAGGTAATGTTTTTTACGTTTTGGATATTGAGAGTGAGCGTGTAATTTATGTAATTTGAGGTTGTCCATGCACCGAAACCCCCGTACACCGGTATGTCCGACACCGAAATTTCCGCACCGAAACATCCTGTAGCGAAATGTCCTAGAGCCGCCTGGAGTTTGTCCGGTGCTCCCTGAAAAAATTCGCCTAGGATATTTTCTTCTGATTATTTTTATTTCTAGATATTCTGCTGACGGCGGTGTTAATATTCGTATAATGTACGTAGTTCTATGTGAGTTTTAATTTTCTCACTTAATTTCGCCCGAGGATTATCCGACACTATATTTTAATTTAAAAAGCTAATTGTAACGTTAATGTAACGACACGTTCCAATTTTAGATGTGGAACTGGAACGTGTTCCTTTCGCAATAAAGGAACTTGTAACGGTAACTCGTTTCAAAATTGGGAAGGAACGAGGAACGAGCTTTCGTTCCAATTTTATAGGAACGTGTACAACACTGGTTCCAAGCAGAACGTGTGCTATCTACACTCTAAAATAGGTCACGCGTAGTAAGCGTGAAACACCGCTGCTTTGTGTCGCAGACTTCTTTTTGGGCACCACATGACTCAAATACGCGTTGTTCTCTACCTTCCGAGCGTGAAGCGGTTCGAGAAAACCCACATTCGCTTTCTTTTACGCCCGATGCAGGATTGTATGCGTTTGAACTGGAAAAATCACGCTTAAAAAAAACCCGCACCGGCGATCGCGCCTCCCTTCATCGCGCATATACATACAGGGATACATATCCCCAATGGGGCCGTGCGACGGGTTGCTGCATGCGGGTGGGACTAACGCTTCCTCTGTTCCTTCTTTCTTTTTTTTTTGTTAACACGAAGGCGGCGCTCAGTGGCGAAAGGTGGCGCTTGCTTCAGTGATTTTGGCGGGAAAACGGGGTTAGAGCCGCTGGAAGCATCTTTTTTTCAACGCGACGGTGGCGCTCGGCGGCGAAAGGTGGCGCTCGCTTCAGTCATTTTGGTGGGACAACGTTGTTAGAGCCGTTGGAGGCATCGGTCGAAGCAGGTGCTTTGTGCGTCATGTCTGCCTGCCATTCAAGTGTGTGCTGTGTGGAGTGCTCGCTTTCTTGCGGCAAAGAGTGGCGAAAAAGGAACAACGTGATGAATAACTTGACATCGACTGGCCTGTGTGGTGCGCCGCGCGGTAGGTGCGAGAACACCGAGTGTCGACTGCCGGGAATTCTAGGGCGGCACGGCGAACTCCACTTTTCTTTCCAGGTGGCGTTGCTACAATGGGCAGTCAGCGGTCACCCGCGGTCACTTGAAACATCCAGGTAAGCAAATTATTTACTGATATCTTTGCTCATTATGTATTTTGGGACTATTTTTTGAATAACGACATCTTAGTGTATTGTTTAGGTCTTCCTATTGACCTCGGAACTTTGCATTAGTGCCAGGCCTAGTTCTCTTTGAAGCTTCTGTTTGACACGGATCGTGCGGTCGGCAGGGAAATATCACCATGAAGAAGGAAGGAATGCGTTTCTTGTTGTCGTGGCTGTGAGTCGTTTCTCTTTTTCGCGGTCCGGTTTCCACCGGTCTCGGCGCCTCGCGCTGGGCATCTTTGGCTCACTGGAGGTGAATTTCGCGGCCGCGATCGCGGTTCTCGTCGGTGGCCGTTCTCGGGCGAGGAGGCGCGACACCTCCGGTGAAAGAGCCGCCTGCTCTCACCGACCGCCGCAGAGCACCCAGAAAACGACGAAAAATATTGCATACCGCAATTCACACAGTCGACGTGCACATTACGAAGCGTTTAAAATCGTGTCCAGTTCTAGAGGTGTGCGCATTTATCCTGCACATCGTGGCAGCAGTTTCTGTGCTGTATGACAGTTTGAATGCATGAGTTTACAGGGTGTTGCAGCTATCATGCACCGACATATTTAAAAAAGCAACGGCGCAACGCGAAGAAAACCTAGTGCATAATGTTTCCAGTACAGTGGAGTAGCGGCCAGTATTTTTTTATTTAATGATATTTAATTAGCTAATTGCAATTATTTTTAAAACTTGAGAAGTACTGTCCCAACCATTAAAATGTCAATGAGGCACTTGTAGGTACCCACGAGAGTCATCTCACTGCGGCATTTTAATCAAAGCGCTTATTGCGCACTAGTGTATTTTGACTGATTATGAAAGACCGCGAAGTATAAAAATTAACACGTGACTGCGCTTTAGCCCGCATCATAAAGCAGTGCCCTCAAGCAGGCTCCCTCTGAGTTAGCCGGAATGCAATAAACAAAAACAAAATCGCGACGGAGTTTTGTGCCTTCTGCAACTTGCGCCCCGCGAAAATTCTGTTGCGGCTCCTTCCATGTATGTCATCATCAAGGTGATGCGCTGCCTCTTTGGCCGTGTGACAGGCAAAGCAGGTATTGCAGTCAGCTTATTTGAAAGGGCTGGTTTACGACGCGGGCGGGCCGCAACTCCACTGTATTGGAGACATTATGCACTAAGTTTTCTTCGAGTTACGCCGTTGCTGTTTTTAAACATCTTTGGTGCATGATAGCTGGGACCCCGTGTATAACAATTATATTGAAGCAGCTTTTTATCTTTTCCAGGTTTCACCCGCGGACATTGTTTGCCGGTACACTGTATGAGGCGACCACAAGCAGCTGGTACGCTGAAGAACCCAGAGAAATCTTGAAATTGCAACTGGACACTTCACTGGAAAAATGCTTTGGTATCGTGTTTTTGTGTGTATTACATAGATGACGTTACGTACCCGCCTGCTTTTGGGCAGTTGCAAGGATTCGTTTAGGTAGCATGTAGACATGGTGGCATCGACGAAATTCCATGGGCGCTCAAACTGGTGCGTGATTTGCTGATGTAATTACACTTCGTCTGAGTTAAGGTCGTAGCAACGCTCACGCGCTGCTTTAAAGCGGCATGAAGAGTCCATCTGAAGCCTATTTTATAGTTGCTGTCTTTATTTCTGGGATTTATCTGTATGGAAGCATTCTTGTAAGTTATTATGAATAAAAAGTATTAGTAAAATTTAAAAAAAAAAAATCTTGTTTGTGTTGTCCCTCAGCTTTGATTCAAAATCTCGACCTTCGCAGCAATCCTCACAGACTTTTTCACTTATTTTCTTCCCGTAAGTAGAGATAATGACGCTGAAATAATCACATCACCAGCTTTATCTGTATGGGATTAGCTTGTTACACTTGTTCAAGATGCTTTATGAACGTTTGTCTTCCACTGCCTTCAACGGCGCTTAGGTTTATCGACCTAAATTCAGAGGCTATCCTTAACCCGCTTATTCTGCTAACACTACTAAGTTTGATGTCGTGTATTACGAAGAATTGCGAGTCTTCTCGATCCGTGACTGGCGACCTTATCGCTTAGTGAAGCTGAAAACAGGATTTGTACTTACCCGATGCGGCATTCTCCAGCTGTGTATAATACGCCTCTCTGACCATCGGAAATCTTTTAAAAAGAAAGCTAAAAGAAGATAACGTTTGCTCTGCGGTATTTATGGGTTTGGTGGGTGCTCCAAGCTACACAGACCATAAATACGGCACAGCAACTATTATCTTTTTTCAGCTTTTATTTAAACGATTCCTGGTGATCAGAGAGGCTTATCACAGCTGGAGAATGCCGGATCGGGTAAGTACAAATCTTCTTTTCCCCTTCACTAAGCGATATGAAGGTCACCAGGCACGTGTTGCAAGCGTGAGCGCTAAGCGTGGTACTTCACTACGCCTAGAACAAGCGTGCAAAAATACATTTTACTCACGCTTCGTAAACGTTACACGTCCCGCGAGTCACGCTTAGGAAGCGTGACTTTGCAGCGTGAAAGCACATCACGCTTGGAACAAGCGTGCAAAAAATCGCCGACACTCACGCTTGCTAAGCGTTAAAAAATTTAAGAGTGTAGTGGAACCTTTCGTAAAAGATGCCGCTTGATTTCTTGAACTGTCGTCAAAAGCTATAGGGGCGCGGACGACAGCAGGCGACGGTGGAGTGAATTTTTTGTTCAGCAGTGGATGAATTATTTAATTTCGTGAAAATCAAGCATCTGTAATTATTTACAAAGGAACATGGCAAATACCACTGATGTATTATTTTGTTGTCTCATTTTTGCGTAATGTGTTGTTTTTCAACAATGTTGAGAAGTGAAAACATTACACTTGGACGGGTAGATTTCGGTAGCTATATAAGACGGGTAGCTATATGAGATTATTGGGCAGGCCTTGTTTTACTTTGGCCAGGTGGCTTAATCGAGTCACAGACAGACTGACCAAACTTTCTGGGCTTAAGTAGCACAAGAAAGACTAACGTCTTTAAATGTTTGTGAACAACAAAGTACGTTACAGCCTTATCACCCAGAACAGCTGTGGTATAGGTGTAATAGGGGTGCTGGAGGCCGTTACAGTTTTTGTGTTAGGTTGCAACACCATAATTTGTAGCTTTACACCTTTTGTGCGTGCCCAAAATGGTGTTGGCCGACTGCAACACCCTAGGTTTTCTGGTGTTGAAATGGTGTTGTTACAGGACGAACGGCGAGCAGAAGCAAAAGAGACGAGGGCAAAACGTTATTGGTTTACTGCATGGCGAGCTATCAACACCGACAATACAGGAACAGCACCCTTCCGGGCGAGATTGTAGCATGATTCGAACAGAGCAACAGCAGGATGCAATGCTACCCACCAAATGAATCACACTGTAAGGAAACGTCGATTTATACGATTTATAACCCCAAGAGCCAACGGTCAGTCAGCTATCGCAGTACTTTCCACGCCACCCTAACGGATTACAGGCGCTCAAGAACACTTGTGAGAGCCGGCGTACGTTGAGTCTGAGGTCTGAGAGATGGAGGAGAGGAAATCTCGGTGAGACGAATCCGCTTGCAGATTCAAGTCTCGATACTTTCCCGCTTGTCCCGGGTATCGTAACTGCACTGGGCGTGAGTCACTGCAGAAAGCGCCTCGAGCGGTGGAAACCCTCCTTCGGGTGAGCTGGTTTGAGGGGGTCAGTTTTACCCCCAAAGCAGGCGAAGCTTGGCCACACTACGCCCCACTTGTAGCACCCGCGAACAGGGTAGCGGTGCGCAGAATCGTAACAGCTTCTCTGCCCGAGGAGGGCGGGGGAGTCGAGATCACGATGTATAACGATTAGCAACGATTGTTCAGGGGGATGCTCTCGAAGAAAAATACTCGGCAGAAGTTTGGACCAAACAACATTGTGCCAGTGTCAGGTGATTGCGCTGTAGACACAGTGCTGGAGCTTCACGGGGTCAGTCACTGCACGAAGAGTTGTTCACCAGGAATGTCCTGGCCTGGTCACACAAGCGACCGAACAACACAACAAACCCAATCGCACCCCCGTCAAGGGCGAAGGCAAATCCACACTGACGGTCTACCAGGTTTTCAGTTGCGACAAAGATAAGCAATTAACAAACTACAACAAGTTATGTTTTTACCCAGGAGTACTTGAGCCATGCGCACAAGTTTGAAAGGTAACATTTCACGTCACTGGAAATGTTCAACACGAAAAGAAATACAATCATGACGGGCGATAACCTACATCAAGTAAAACGAAGAAATCTGGAAAATCGGGGATCTGCAGGCAACTTTTCGCATTGAGAGCTGCGAATGGAGATTTCGGCATTGCCTTGAGCTTTCCTCTTTTGAATCGCACCTTAACCATATAGACATTCTTAGAGGGGGGGGGTGCAATAAACATGAGCTCAACTTCAGCTTCGGTATTCTCAGACCATGGTAAACATGTGGAGGGTGTACAAATGTGCTCAGCTTTCGTTTTAGCACCGTAAACTATTGTTAAGTGTGGCGTCCATAAGAAGAGGCTAAGCTTCAATTTTAGTACCATAACGCTATTGTTAAATTTGAGGGCGCCATTGCAATGTTTCTAGCTTCAGCACCGTAAGACGGTACTACGCTTGAGTTTCAGTACTGTCACACTGTTCATAAAGGCGTGGCCGTAATAAAAATGGGCTCAGCTCCAGCTTTAGCACCGTCACACTAAAGTTAAAGTTGTCGCAAGCAAAATGGGCTGAGCTTCAGCATGAGCACCGTAAACCATATTTAAAGGTAGGGGAAATAAGCAGGTGCTAAGCTTGAGTTTCAGTACCATTACAACATTGGAAAAGGTTTGGCGATAGTAAAAATGTGCTCCGCTTCAGCACCGTCTAACCATTACTTAAAATGTGGGCGCAAACAAATGAGCTCCGCTTCAGCTTCGTAGCCCTAAAATCATTGTTAAAAGTGTGCGCTAAGGTGCTACGGAGGTGCTGAGTTTCAGCACCGTCACACCATTTGTAAATGTGTGGGGACAAAACAAAGTACACTCGACCATGATACCAATAAAGCCCAGTGGCGCGAGTTCCGCTGTTTTTGCTTCTTTTTCTGGTCTTTTTAAATGCGAATGCACATCTTAGTCGGGGGTTGTCGTGCTCCGTCGGCGTGCGCCTGCATTCCTCCAGCGCGAGCGCACGTGAGCGCGCGCCTCGTAGTTCTGCCTTCGTCGTCGTCGTCGTCGTAAATGCGAATGCATTTCTTAGTCGGGGGTTGTCGTGCTCCGTCGGCGTGCGCCCGCAGGTGTTATCTCTCCGCGCTCCTCCTCGCCCCTAGCAACAGCTGTGGCGCGCCTAGCAACCGGAGCAGGTGGTAGCTCGGGTGGGAGTAGCGGAGGGCAAGAAGAGAGGAGGAGAGCGCTCGGGCGTGTGAGGGCGCCCGCATCGCGGAGCTCGGGCGGAGTAGCGGAGAGTGAGTGGACAGGAGGAGCGCGCTCGGGCGTGTGAGGGCGCTCGCATTGCGGAGCTCGGCGGGAGAGAGAGCTCGCGCGCGGGGCGGGCGTGTTGCGCGGGTCTCTCTCTCCTCTCTGCGTACCCTCTCTCCGCTCGCTGCGCTCGGAAAATGTATATAAATGCAGTGGAGCGCACGCCTCTCTCCGTTACTGCTTGCCGCAGCGCACTCATCGGTGCACCCAATGCATTCGCATTTCCGCACGATCCCCTTCGGGGAGGGGGGGGGGAGTTTTTTATGTATAGCCACATGTTGTGTTTAGGCTAAGAGAGCGCCTTTGCTTCTGCTCACCGGTAATGTTTGTCACAACGATGCTACCGACACCGCCACGATGTGCGTGCCATATAACTGGCAAATTGTGTTCTTCTGGAGTAGTCTGTACATATATGTCGTTTACATAAACTGTACGTGTGTGCAACTTCTTTCTGCCTTGTCTATAAATCCAGTACCCGCAGCGGTCGCACATGTCAAACGTCAATGGCAATTTCCTTAGAGGAGACGCACCAAACCCCCTGAAAAGAGAAGGAAGGAAAATTTTAAATGCGCGCCAAAAACGGACCAATCCCGGAGCGCCGCGACGGAGCCCCATGGAAGCATAACCAAATATGGTAGCGAAATGGAGAGCCAATCCAAGGGTGCAGCGAAGGAGACAAGTGGCATTGTTACCAAAAATGGAAATAAAAAGACAGAGATCCAATCAGAGTCTGAAGCGATGGAGCCCAAAGGGTTTATAAGCGAGGAGCACAAGGAGAAGAGAAGACGCAAGGAAACCAGGAGGCGGAAGGATCACGTGAGCTTCAGAGGACAAGCCAGTGGAACGCAACCATGCCACCGACTATGCGTACAATGCCTGGGCAGGAGCGGGACGACCCGGCAGCGATTGCGGCGTCCTAGTCGCACCACCAACATGCATATTGGTGGCCCGAGCGGCGACGATCGGGTACCTGTTGGCCAGCGTGTACGCTCTGTCGACGGTCGTAGCTATGGCCATGAAAGGCTACGTTTGTGATCCTCCTGGATACCTCCGGCGGACTCAGCTATCACATGGGTAGCCAACAAGGTATTACGCCTGGACGTGCGGTGCAAACACCGTCCAGAGAACTAGTCAGCGTCTAAAGGTCCAACGCGACGAAAGAAGAACGAGACTACATTGGACCAGTACTACACTAAAAACTCCTGTCAGCAACGACGGTACGCCCCACATGTGATAATTTCATCCCTGGCAATATCACCAACCAATGCTACCATGAGAAAGCACTATTCATTGCACTCGCTGGCGCTACAGTGAGCGACTATCTTATCATCTCCATGGACTATCCAGCAGGCTGCCGCCTTTACGCTGGCAGGGCCGCAATCCCGCCCTTCTCCTTGTTTAATAATACCGCCCCCTCTACGACGTGGGTACCCTTGGAACACATCTGCAGAGGGCTTGTACCGGCTTTCAGGCGGCTATTCACGGGGCATTCTCCTTCGTGGACCCAATGACTTCACTGCTAGAGAAAGACGAGAGCATTGGTAGTTTACTTGGGTTTACCCACAAACATTAAAAAAATCATGACACGAAATTTTCGTGTTAGGTTTTTTTCCGCTGCTATGGATGCCTACTAATTATAGAATGGCACATTCGACTGTCCATCGCAGCACAAACAATCACTCACTGCGTCGTTTAGTCGTGTCACTTTCGGTGTGGACAAAACGAATGCCGAGCGGCTGCCATGACAGGAGGGAGCACGTGAGGTCACCATTCTTGTCGCACCGATGACGGTCTGGCCGCGCGCGCCCAGAAGCGCCGAGATCTTCACCCTCCACTCGCGCGCGGGCAGCATGACGTCAGTGCCAAAACCATGACCCGTACACAAGGCGTAGCAGCGCGCGCCAACCGCAGCCGGCGCGTAGAGTACCTCACGGGAGCCCCGACGTCGGAAGTTTGGGGCAAGGAGCAGATTGGTCATGTCAGCCCGCTCTGGGTTCTCGTGCGGGCAAATATTAAAATGGAGTTAAAGTACTATGTACTCAACGGTTACTGTTGAAACTTGCGGGGGATATCTCCTGATAACAAGTAGGCGTTTTACATAGTTATCTAAACTTCGAAATTCCATGTCACTACTCCTCTACCGCCCCAAACACAGTCACCTACCACATACCAACGCGACCCTCACCTGTATGATAGAAGGTGCCGGGTACTGGTTACCACGTGGACACTGCTATGCCCATTGCTTCCTTGTCCAAGGTATGAGCGTAGATGGCCAGCCGCACATCAGACAGTCTGACAATGTGGACCCACAACCGTCCCTATCTCAGAGTTGGGCACACCAGGTACAGCCGCCACGCTTAATGCCACGCCGTTTCATATTCAGCACTGCGCATAGTTTTTTGCACAGCGTAGAATGGAGTCATAGGCGCTGTGGGTGGGGGTTTAGGTAGCAGGCGTGACCTTCGTTTCAAATTCCAGACAATAACTTCTTAAATAATTTTAAAGATAATGCATAGGAAACGTGAACGTTAACTCGGTCATTTGTTACCGCATTTAGCATACCTTCGCACGGTCTCACGTCCGGATTCAGTGCAATCGCTCTTACTCTCACCAAAGCAACGCTTACGACACACAAACAGAAATAGCCCATCATTATTGCTTTGCCTTCACCACTTAAGCCAGCACATTTTTCCCTGGTGCTCACTTTTTTGTATGCCCTAAATGCTCGCTGCTTTTATGGGCTTCAGCAGATGTTGCTTCGTCTATACTTCGCCTATGACCGATGCTGCACAGGGCAAGTAATGTGTGCGAACAAGAGGCTCTCGGCTGTTAAACAGAATCCGCTTTTCATTTCGTTTCATTTATTGCATCTTTAAAGACCCGAGGGCATTACATAAGGGGGAGGGGAGCAACAAACACTCTGTGAGGGTGTACAATTGATGTTGTTATTTGTAGGGTTCAACGCGACGACGCAATGCAGGCGATGAGGCAGTCAAAATTAATCCGAAGCCCTCCACTACGGCGCGTAGTTGGAGGGCTTTGGATTAATTTTGACTGCCTGGGGATCTTTAACACGCGCCAAAATCTCGTACACACGGGCGTTTTCGCTTCTCGCCTCTATCAAAAAGGCGGCCGTCGTGGCCTGGAATCGAACCCGCGACCTCGTGCGGCCTCGGGTATCGAACCCGCGAACGCCTTTGCCACTGAGCCACCAAGGCGGGTGGTGTACAACTGAATGTTAACAACTTCTATATTTATTTATTTATTAAATAACTATAAATTACAGTAATAAGCACGCATATGGTAGTTCGGTCAACAATGAAAACAAAACATACGAACAGCAAAAGAAACGCTTCAAATGGGAATTGGAGGTTGAAGAGCACCGACAACTTCGCAAAAAAAATATGCCTACAGAATGCTGGCAGAATGTATCTACCGTCACGGTTATTGGATGGAGTCAAAGTGGGATTTCAGCTTCACGCGCAGTGATGTGCGCTCGAGGAGGTGGTTCCAAAGATTAATTGCATGGGGGAAAAGGAGTCGTTCAATGCGCTTTTATGAAGCAAGAGCCCAACACACACGTCTATGTTGCCGAGATACTGCTGAGGCCGGTGTTTACACAATCTGCGACATACATTACAAGAGATGGCACCCACTCAAGGGCACCGACTTCGCTATCAGGGAAGACTTCGCCCCTGCGACGCGCATTGCCCATTCTAAATTGCTGAAGTTCATCCGTCCCCAGGCATGTGCATTCCTGCTTAATGTTCACAAACCTCACGTTGAAAACAAATGCTACTCATATGATACCCACTCGGATAGCGTTGTGGAGAGCAATCGACACATTCGCAACACAGTGAACGGTGAGGAAGGTGAACAATTGATAAGGAATGCGGCCTCCAACATCACCTAGACGACTGGAAAAAAAATCCCAAATTATTCCTACCTTCAAGTCAGGCGATCGTGCAATCACTGACATGCATTCCATGCAAGCTACTTGAGCGCATCATACCTACTAGTATTATGTCTCACCTAGACTCTATTAACTTCTTTTACCCGCATCAACATGGCTTCCGCAAACTACTATCTTGCGAAATCCAGCTAGCATAGTTCACCCACGACGTTATCCACGAAATGGATAGCAACCTCCAGTGGATCTCATCTTTCTGGACTTCGCCAAAGCATTTGATCCTGTCCCACAGGATCTACTACTAGCTAAGCTATCCGTTCTGGACCTCCCCGTCTAACCTTATCTCTTGGGTCAAACATTTCTTAGAAAACAGGAAACAATTCACCACCGCCAATAACTGCCACTCTCCACTCGCCGATGTTTTGTCGGGTGTCCCCCAGGGTGCATGTCTATCACCTCTCCTCCTCCTTATCTACATAAATGACCTTCCACGTAACATAATAAAAAATTAAGGCTTTTTGCGGATGCCTCCGTTGTTTACTCAGCCATCCTAATCCCATAAGAGTCAGAAAACCTCCAGCAAGATCTTAATGCGATTTCATCAGTCCATTCTTACTTTTTCTAGTTTCGGTTCTATTATTGCGCGCTAGAGGCAGTGGCGCTGGGGAAACACTCCTCCTCTCATTTCTTTTTGTTTGCGCTTCAATCCGGCGCGACAGGGGGCGCGCAGGCGCGAAAACGGTCACCGCAGCTGCTGCTTCTGCACTGCGACGACGGCGAGGCCATGCGAGGCAGCGAGGTAGTGGGCGATTTCTCGTGTGTGCTCCCTCGGACACTATGGTGCTGCAAAAGGGACCCCCAGAACACCAGGATGAATGGTAACGCGAAGTCTCTTTGAGTGCTGTTGGCAAAAGGTGAGAACCTCGTTCGTATGCCGTACGTGAAGCTGAGCTGAAGGATAGGACTTGTGTCGTGAGTGTGCTGTGCTTGATGACAGACGACCTTGTCTGTGTTCACGGCCGGGCTGGAGGAGCGGCGGGCGCGCACTTTCATGAAAGTGCGCGCTCGCCGCTCCTCCAGTCCGGCCGTGCTGTGTTGTATCGGTCACCAGTGTTTCTCGCCGCACGTCGCGTTCGCGCACGTAACGCGAATAAAGTGTTCAAGTGATATTCGGGCTGCCGTCGTTACTGCTCAAGCGGCGTGGCTTCGCGCCGTCGGAGCGGGGCTTGCCCGGTGGAGGCAGCGGGGCGGCGGGGGCGGTTGCCGGTTTGGAATGGAGGGACGGAAGGGGCGTAAAGAATCCAACCCGCACGAGAGGAGGGCATTACCTCTCCGCCACGCGAGCTGCGCCCCCTCGCATTGTTGCCATGACAATTATAACGCCTTCAAGGCCAACATGGCGGTGGCGTTGCTAGGGCCATAACAACGCAGTAATGTTTCCCCAGGCTCACAAGGGGAGAATATGGCGCAAGAATCACAATTAGCCCAGACGCTGGGTTGAAGGCTGATAGACCGACTCCTGATTTTATCCTGGTGCGAATCCTCACTCATGCCTCTAAATCTAGCTAAATGCAGGCTTTTGTCATTCACACGCAAAAAGAGCCTCTCTTCTTACCCTTACACAATTATTTCTGTTCCTGTCGACTGCACCTCAACTTACAAATATCTCAGGGTTCACATGACCTCCTCCCTGTCCTGGACTAAACATGTGGAAACAATCAGCGCAGTCCCCTCACGGGCTCTCGGCTACTTACGTAGGAACTTAAAATCGGCATTTCAGGGTATAAAAAAACTAGCCTACCTTACATTCATCAGACGCAAACTCGAATACGCTTCTCCCATTTGGAACCCTTCACACGGCAACCTTACAAACAAATTAGAAGCTGTCCAGAACCGAGCTGCCCGCTTCATATGTAATCAATATTCCAACAACGTTAGCGTGAGTGCCCTTAAACGCTCATTATCCCTCCCTTCGATAGCTTCGCGTCGAACCATCGCCCGTCTTTGCTTACTGCATTGTTTCTTTTACCACCCACGGCTGAGGCACCCTTTGCTAAAACCTCCTCCGAGAACGGCATCCCGCCTAAACCACAGCCACCCAAAAGCACGCATCGCTAGTCGCACTTCAGCTATGAATAACTCCTTTTTTCCACATTCTATCATACTTTGGAACACGTTGCCTAACAAAATCGCTACCTGTTCAAACCGCTCAACCTTCCACGAAAAACTAAATCGCTACATACAGTAATTCCTTTCCCTATTTTATCCCTCTCCAATCACCTCCACTCCGCCCTCCAGAATTATGTATTCCGTAGATTATCCTTTTTTCAAACACACGCGAAGCCGACCAGTCAAAAAATTGTTCTTGACGCTTCGGCTTCCAGCACGGAAGCCTTGTTCACAATAAATACATCACCAGAAATCGATCCTTTAAACGGGGTTGAGTAATCGCTTTAAGAAGAGCGCGTAGATTGGATTTAGATTTCCGTCGTGACGATTAACCGTGTTAGATGTGGTCTGGATGATTAGTGATTCCAGATGTAGGCGTGAAGTTGCCGATTTTTCTGTTGCGACGATTCTTGCGCCGTCCCAGTCAATCTGGGGGTCATTCGTGACGGCGTGCTCTGGTAAAGCGTTTTTGCGAACGATTTTATTCTTTACGTCAGGTGCGTGTTGCTGTAATCGTTTCTTGTAGTTTCCTGATTCCCCGATGTAAACACCGTCGCAGTCTGCGCACGGAATTTCATACACAACTCCGGGGAAGCGTTCCTTGGGCAAGCCCTCTTTCACTCTTACCAGCTGGTGACGCATCTTTCTTGCCGGAACGTGGGCCACCTGTACGTCATACTCCCGTGAGACACATGCGAGACATTCGCTTGTTCCTGGAATATACGGCACAGAAGCCCGTTTCTTGAGGGGAGGAGGTGCGTCCGGTTGTCCCCTACCTGACAGCTGACGTTTCGTTGCATCGATAAAGTGCCTAGGGTATCCGCAGCTTGCGAGGTCATCCCGTACCTTTTTCTTGTCCACAGCCACATCCTCGAGCCTTGAGCACAGACGTTTGGCACGCTGTAGTAACGTGCTAATAACGGCTTGCTTGTTGGCGGCCGGGTGCACAGAGCCGAAATTCAGGTATCGACCTGTGTGTGTATCCTTCCCGTACACGCTGAAGCTGAACCTCTGGCCCTGCCGTGAAACGAGGACGTCGAGGAAAGGAAGAAAGGAAGCGCTTGAACAGCGGGCGTTAGCCTCCTTCGCCTTGTCCCAGAAAGTGTTCCTCCGCTACTTTCAACATTGTTTCTGCTCTCATCCAAAAAGATGAGGTGAGGAAGTTCCTGGATTACCTGAACAGCTTCGAAAAAGCCATTTAGTTCACTTTAGAAGAGGAGGTGGATGGAAAACTTCCTTTCCTCGACGTCCTCGTTTCACGGCAGCGCCAGAGGTTAAGCTTCAGCGTGTACCGGAAGGATACACACACAGGTCGATACATGAATTTTGGCTCGGTGCACCCGGCTGCCCACAAGCAAGCCGTTGTTGGCACGTTACTGCAGCATGCCAAACGTCTGTGCTCAAGACCCGAGGATGTGGCTGTGGACAAGAAAAAGGTACGGGATGACCTCGCAAGCTGCGGATACCCTAGGCGCTTTATTGATGCAACGGAACGTCTGCTGTCACGTAGGGGACAACCGGACGCACCTCTTCCCCTCAAGAAACGGGCTTCTGTGCCGTATATTCCAGGAACAAGCGAATGTCTCGCATGTGTCTCACGGGGGTATGACGTACAGGTGGCACACGTTCCGGCAAGAAAGATGGGTCACCAGCTGGTAAGAGTGAAGGAGAGCTTGCCCAAGGAACGCTTCCCCGGAGTTGCGTATGAAATTCCGGGTGCAGACTGCGACGCTGTTTACATTGGAGAATCAGTAAACTACAAGAAACGATTACAGCAACACGCTTTTGACGTAAAGAATAAAAGCCCTCGCAAAAACGCTTTACCAGAGCACGCCGTCACGAATGACCACAAGATTGACTGGGACGGTGCAAGAATTGTTGCAACAGAAAACTCGGCAACTTCACGCCTACATCTAAAATCACTAATCATTCAAACCACGTCTAAGACGGTTAATCGTAACGACGATAATCTAAATCCAATCTACGCGTGCTCTTTACAGCGAGTACTCAACCCCATTTTAAACGGTCGATTTCTGATGATGTATTCATTGTGAACAAGGCTGCTGTGCTGGAAACCGAAACGTGGAGAACAATTTGTTGGCTGGTCGGCGTCTCGTGTGTTTGAAATTATTATCCCGGCCAGACGGGATTCCGTCACTGTCTCGACTAAATTATCCTTGTGTTGCTCCATCTAGTAAACGAATGTATATGTGTCTGCCCTGCTGCGCTAGCTCCTCTTTTATTAGTATATGCTCGCCTTTGTGTATGCTACTTTGTCTTTCAGCTCGCCTCTGTGTACCTTGTACGCATATTTATTTTTTGTTGTTTTTTTTAAATTTCGTTACCATTTTTGCTGTTCCTTGTATTCTTCGGTGTTCACAGTGTGCTTTATTCAAACTGTTATTATTGCATCCCCCCTTATGTAATGCCTTCGAGTTTTTAAGGGGACAATAAATGAAATGAATGAAATGAGATGGCGAGACCAGGTATCTGCAGTCTTAAGGCAAACCTGTTTTTTCAAAAGGGAGGAAAGGCAAACCGGATCAAAAGAGCTCCAACAACGGACAAACGTCGACTTCGTTAGGAGCACCATTGATGACAGGGCTGTGTCCCGAGAGGAACGCCATCCCAAAAGGACTTCGCGTGAGCAAGATAAAAGCGCAATGAGTACGATTATGCAGAGATCGTCCTGAATGACGATTCGAGGGGTTCTTATTAAGCCTAATGCATGTATATGCTGTGCAGTTGGGGTCAGTAATTATAGGCTTGACTGTGGTGTAACTTTGGTCGTCTATGACAGAACTGCCGCTTTAATGGCAATGAGTGCGAGACGGCCATATAGGCGCCATCTACCCTGACATCAGTCACATTAGATGGTGAGGAGATAGATCCTCGATGGCGTGATTACGATGCAAATCTTGCTTCTGGGTCTGAGGCTTCGTAATTTCCGCGATGATGACCGAAAGCGTCGAAAACAACAGCTTAGGAAGCCTGGCGGCAACCAATACCGGAATACAGTCGAACATGCATATATCAAACCTCTATATGATGGCTAAATAGTTTGATATATCAATAATTGCAAATATAAAATATGCCCAGCGGAACCTTACCTAAAAACTCTGCCCATCCCTGGGAGCTTGTGGCGACCGCTCATGTAGTCATTGAAGGTCACCACGAGCGGTAGAATACCGATCTCTTTCGCAAAGCACGCAAAATTGTAACCAAAGCGCAGCGACCAACGCACTTAACATGCAAAAAGGCTTTGAGAACCGCTTGCTTCTTTTCTATAATATAACGTTCACTAGACTGTTTTAAGCTTAATAACGCCGTTCGAATGACAAAATCCGGTGCTGTACAGTGTGTCACAACAGTGGCCAAACTCAACACTGATGCAAGCGTGGCTACACTAGGTGGTTGGAAACGTCGTCAGAGCCTAGTAGGGTACGCTTTTTCGGCATCGGGGATGGCCACCACAGCCTGCACATCGTTAGAAGCACTTACAGGCTTGCGTGCTGTTTTTTCATTTGAAATAGCGGATGCGAAAGCTGACAGCTTTCTAAATACACTATCGAGGCACTCAGCCCCGTCGGCTTCGGTGTCAGAACACCTCTCGTCTGGAGCCGCCTATCAAAGCCGCTTTGCGCACGACACGCACCGGAACGGCCAGGCTCTGCCGCACTTCCTTCGGCTATACGTCAGGTTTGATGCGCGCACATCGCGCTCATATATGCTACGAGAAATGCAGCCGACATCTTTTTACCGGCCTTGACCCGTCGAATAAGGTGCGCTTTCGTCTATAAGTTAAAATTATTCGGTGTCTCCGTAACCATGGTTCCGAAAGTCGTGCAGTGGATAAAGCAAGCACCCACCTTGCCACATCAGTCCCATGCGCGTGGTGCACTGAAACCGCTAAAGAACGCAGAAAATTGCCAGAAATGAAGCGCATCCAGTCAGTTTCCCCTCCTTGTTTTTGCATCTCGCTGTCATGCCTCTGCCCCCCTCCCTTCTACCACCCCCATGGTAGCCTGCGAGCAGGTGTTGAAGCATGGAGGAAGCAAGTTTGCTGAAGGCCATTCTTACCGAGTGCGGCAGCGCACGTGAGAAGTCATCTTCATCGCATCCACTCACTCAGGAGGCGCCATTTGCAGGGGCATTTGCGGTGCAGCCTTCGGTATATCGAATGTGGTCGTGATCGGGAGTTCAAATAAACACGTTCAACGGCACTATACTTTTGCATGGGATTTCCAAGGGGATGTTCCGACTGTTTGATATAAACAAAAATTCGATATATCCGTGTTCGATATATCCGTATTCGGCTGTATTTCTCGCGTAGCCCCATGTTATGACGCCAGTAACGAGTCCGGTGTTTAGAAATGCAACATGAAAAGCAGATAGGGTGCTCGTCGGAGGTGCGAGAACAATTCCAACCTAATTTCCGGACAGCGTAGACAGGGCTACATTGATTACTGGGGGAAGGCGGGCCCTGCTCGTGTGGCTATCTCAGCATTAGGTGTCAGAATGGCGTCGTGAGAAAACCTGGTAGCGGCGTTCTTTTCAAACTATCTTGTGGCGGCGCAGGCGCACGTCAGAGGAGCGGCAAGACGGGGATGCACGCGTCCACAAGGACGCCCTTTGGCAACCTGCTTTTGGATGTCACTCTGAACACTAGGCCTAGAGGGAAGTGCACACTAAACTTTTTACACTATTTTTGGCCGAAAAAGGTGTAAAAATCTTGTCCCATGGCTAACACCCTTAAAATGTGTTTTGGCAAAAACAAAGAGTGTAGGGATGAAAAAGAGTGTTGAGCTCAACACCATTAAAAAGGGTGTTGAGGATGCCCAACACCCTCAATAAAGGGTGTTGAGCCTCACACCCTTTTTTTAGGGTGATGGCATGCGCAGTGGCAATGTGAATCGGCGGAGCGCGCAGCATTCAATACAAGCAGTCAATACGCGCAAGTTACATTTGGAACACAAATGAATTGAGCAAGAAACACGCCGCGGTGGCTCAGTGGCTAAGGCGTTGTGCTGCTGAGCACGAGGTCGCGGGTTCGGTTCCCGGCCGCGGCGGCCGCTTTTCTGATGGAGGCGAAAAGCAAAAACGTCCGTGTGTACGAGATTGCGGCGCACGATAAAGATCCCCAGGTGGTAAAATTAATCCGGAGCCCTCCACTACGGCGCGCCTCATCGCCTGCGTTGCGTCGGCACGTTAAACCCCACAATCAATCAATTGAGCAAGAAAGCCAATGGTATGCAAGCGGTACAGGGAGTGCATACTTACTTAGTAATACATTTGCTGTTCTTGCTTTTATATCCAGCAGAGGAAAGCCCCCGATCGAGTCGGTGGGCTTGTCGCAAAAAAATTATTTAGCGCTAATTTTGGAATTATAGATTTTACTTAGAGAACATACAAATCAACACGCGGATTTGCAAAAAACGTTTTAATTACTGGGTAGTTTTTGTGTTCCATAACTCATTAAATTTTATTAAATACCAAACAAAATCTTTCCGCCACCTCAACACCCTTCAAAAAGGGTGTTCAATATTTCCACACCCTTTTTCCAAGAAGGGTGTGAAGCTACAAATTAGGGTGTTCGACACTAAGAAAAAGGACGTAAAGAAAAAAGGGTGTAAGAAAAGACCGCCAACTAAGAAAAAAGGTGAAGAGACCTCCAACTTTGGAGGCATTTTGTACCTGTTTACATGTGTGGACTGACCATATTCTACAAGCGTCGGTGTTTTGTACCTCACGACGTTTAAAGCAACATGAATTGACATAATTTATTGCTAGTGAAGCTCTTTAAGCTTGAGCTAGTTTAGGTGGCGTTAGCAAAAAAATGGAAAGAAAACGAACTGCGGCACCTGCAAAGGTTGCAACACCGCAGATAGGGTATTATAACAGTGAAGTCGGCTTTCGAGCTTCTTAGAATGTGAGCACAAGGGGCGTATGCGTATGCGCATCTCTTAATGTACCATTTCAAAGGTACTGGTCTTTTTTGGATTCTAAATGGCAAAATTTGGCGCAGCTTGCAATAGTCAGGCAAGGATGGAAAAAAAATTCCCCCGCACCTCCCCGAAGGGAATCGTGCAGAAATGCGAATGCATTGGGTGCACCGATGAGTGTGTTGCGAGTAATGGCATAATTAGTGACGAGAGTGTGAACGTAATCATTTATTCATCAGCGCCTGTTTGTGTTATCGTTGTACCTGACGGCCACAATCACTGCCTTGTGATCGCTAAAGTGCACGGTCAAAGGGTCTTTGAGAAGCATACGCGCGTCACAGTTTCGCGTAAAGACCAGATCAATGCAACTCCCGTGAATCGTAGTGGGGCACGTGTCGAAGCCGGCAGAGAGACAATGCATAGAGTGCCTGGTCTGAATGTACTCGACCAGCCACTCGCCACTCTTCTTGCGCACGTCAACGTTGAAGTCGCCAACCAAGACTGTGGGGTCAGAGGGTTTGGAGCGCACGCGCACACTTTCCATAGCCGCGTCGAGCTGCGCGGCAACGGCGTCTCGAGCGAGGTTGGGCGCGAGGTGCACGGTCACCACAAAGACTCCGTCTCCGGTGTAGGCAAGGATGTACAAGTCCTTGTACGGAGACGTGTCTCGAACGGGAGACGTGGCAACTGTGTGCGATATCAAGTTCCCATACACGTTAGACACGAGACTAACACCGCAGTACTGGAGGAGCGCGGAGAGATAACACCTGCGGGCGCATGCCGACGGAGCACGACAACCCCCGACTAAGAAATGAATTCGCATTTACGACGACAACGACGACGAAGACAGAACTACGAGGCGCGCGCTCACGTGCGCTCGCGCTGGAGGAATGCAGGCGCACGCCGGCCAACGGAGCAAGACAACCCCCGGCTAATAAATGCATTCGCATTTAAAAGCATAGCTGGGGGCCGACCTAGCTTGTTTCCCCTTTGATCCCCTGGCAGTGGGGGGGGGGGGACACACTGCAACAGCCTTGTAAAATCCGGTTAAACTTGACCTCACCCCTCAGCGGTCATCCTAGCGCAGCAAGAACATTGCCAAGCTTAGCAAACATAACAAAACTTAGCAACACCGGAAGAAACTGGGTCGACCCCCAGCCCCGGCTCTCAACTGAACACCAATTTCACACCGTTTCAATAACCTACAGAAAGCCAAGCGTGTTTCCGTCGGTAAACACCCTTTTCGCCACACGACTGTATTCGTTTTACTTTTCAAGGTTGAAATTGGTGTTCCAAGTGCCAAAGCTAAACTTGGGGCATGAGGTGCACCGCATATGGAAATGAGCGATGATTGCATACGAGAAATGATTTTTTTTTTCGTTTGAAACTTTCTTTCAAGTAGAGCAGTATATGAGGGGATGTCTTCTTCTTTACAGTGCTATTAGGCATTCAAACATGGCCTTATTCAATGAACAGCTGAATACCTTTTCCACACCCTTTCAAAACCCTTAGAAAAACCAAGGGCGTTGAAGTTGATCAACACCCTTTTGTTCACACAAAAAAGGTGTAGAGCAAGGAAAAAGGTGTTGAGATTCAATAAAAAGGGTGTAAAGGCCTCCCAACACCCCTTTTCCACTTATGCTACACCCTTTTTGGCTAAAAGGTTGTAAAAACGTTTAGTGTGTTCTGCTTAAAGGAGGGAGTGGTTGGTGTGGGGAAAAACCGAAAGGAATGCGAGAGATCGGCGTCTTGGCACTTGGGAAAGGCCAGTAATTTTACCTGGATAGTGATTGCGGAAACAGCGGCAAGCAGTCTGTCCGACCCAGTCCATGTTGACTCGCTAATCAACGCATAAATTTGGAGTAGTTGGTGATACGACTTCGACATGCTAAAAAGCGCACTAGGCGCACTAGACGAGGACAGAAGAAAAGACAGTGACACGGGACAAGCGCTAATTAGCACTCGCCCCGTGTCACTGTCTTTTCTTCTGTCCTCGTCTAGAGCGTTTTTTACCATGTTAAAAATGACTCGCTAAAACGTGTGAACACGTGAAGAAAAACCGCCCCAAGGTGCTCAAAAGCACCAAAGCCGCTGAGGATGGATGCTGCGTGTATCGCCGCTTGGCAGCTTGCAAGGATTTCCGGTATGAGAAGCATTTGTACGCGCTAAAGAACGCCGACAAGGGACAGCTCGGCCGTCCTTTTGCTCTTGCACAGTCGTAGCAGAATAAAAAAACGATAGCATAAACAAGAAACTAGAGTTATTAGATGCGACCGCATCTCATTCACCCGCCTTGTCCCTGCATCCGGCGTCGTCGGCGTCCGCCCCTCCCCCATTTTCCTCGCCGCGCCAGCTGCGCTTTCCGCCGCTCACCCCCTCTCCTCTCCGATAGCGAACACTCTCTCGCGAGGGGCATTGGATTGGATTCGATTGGATTGGCCTGAATTGGATTGGATTGGATTGGATTAAAGTGGATTGTGTTGGATTGTGTTGCGTCATAGCCTCGGCAGACGCACTGGCGCCGGCGCGTCCCCTCACCGTTATGCGCGCTATACGCCTCGAGATTCGCGATCGCTGCGCCGCCTGCCGCCGCTTCTCCGCGGCGTTTGCGGGATTAGCGCTGCGTGGCTGATAGGCGGTCATGCAGTGTTTTGGTTTTCTTTCGCTTCTCTTTGCCTTTCCGCGCTCTAAACAACTTGTTATGGTGACGTCTGTAAGCTAACTGCACGTTTAGGGCACTTAAAAAAAACAGCTGCGTCTTGGTAGAGCGCTCTAACGCCAACAAGAGCTACTCGGGGAGACGGTTCTGCGCGCTTCTTGGCCGCTCTTGCGGGCGTCTGCGATGGCAGGAGCATATCACCGCTGTCCCCTTCGAACACGTCAGCACAAGTGAATTCTATTTATTGTCACCTTGTTTAGACCTGATATTGGCACTGTAAGAGGTTGGTTCGTTTTGCAGCGCAGACAACAAATGCGGCTTTGCTTCGAATATGTACGTCGTAGAAAAATATGTTTCGGGGACGTGATAACCCAATAGCTGACAAAAACTTGTGCCTTTTAAGGGAATATAAGCCACGCGAAAATGTTAAGTACAGAAAAGAAAATGTTAAGTCAGATATGTGCCCACTCATGCCTTATAGTAAGAACCAAGCTATATGTTAATGAAACCAACCCCGGGAAAATGAATGGTCTGCAAGTAAGGAATAAATAGAATAGTCGTACGGGAATGAAAAAAAAACAAAAAAAAAATGAGCGCAGCTTCTGAAATGCTAAAGACGTTTGTTTGAGCAAGGTAGTATTCACGAGACCAACTAGATGCGAAATGCACTGATATTTCGCTAGACATGCGGGGGGAGGGGGGGGGAGTGAGGAGGAGGACGCTCAACTCTAGTTGTTTACAAATGCAGAGCGAAATCAACGAATGAACGTTTTAGTAATCACACACCCAAGCTGCGTGTTCACTTTTCGTTTGTTTTTCGCCTTGAAAAACGGCTGATCACTCGGCGGACTCATTTTTTGAAGAATACAGGGTAGGCAGTTCACAAGCGATACGAGGTGTCGTTGGAAGAGTTGATTGATTTATTGCAGGGTTTAACGCGCCGACGCAACGGAGACGACGAGGCACGCCGTAGTGGAGGGCTCCGGATTAATTTTGGCCACCTAGAGCCTTAAGGCGCGCCGAAATCTCGTACACACGGGCTCGTTGGAAGAGTGTCGTATCTGATAACGGTCTCTGATTTCGGTTTATGCTAGATTCTGCAGTCTCCCTGTGTCATGACTCATATGACGGTGTTTCGTAGAAGAGTTTGGTCACGGACGCGGATTACTGTATAAGCCCATCTTCGCGCTTCTCGTGGAGGATAAATGTAAGAGATGAATCTTTGCGAGCGCTCACCTCGGGACAAGACGACCCAGCATTGAATTTGTCGTCGTGTGCTGACTCCGGAGTGTAATTTTGCATTATCCATCGTACTTCTTTGGTACAATGTTTGTGAAATTTATGCCGCATTGGCTTGTTCATGGTACTGATCAACACCTAAGTGATATTGGCAGGCGTAACTTGCGTGCTGTCAGGTATGAGTGGTCCGCTAGATTTTGTAAGTGTACAAAGTCGATTTACATCATAGTGTGTATGGCCGGAACATGACCATCGGAGGAAACACTGCTTACGGAGACACAGTCACTAAGTTTCAGGGCAGCGGAATTGCAATCAGCTGCATGCAAATGCTGGCTTCGGAACGCCGCGGCCTGTGACACACGCCCGGCGCTCATATAGATCTCACTAAGATCGTGTCATAAACGTTTATACTCTCGTGAACATACCACGCTTGCAAACAGAGTGCCTGCTCCACGTTATTCGGTATTTCGAACGCGAACAAACGGTAAATCGCTGTCTTGAACGAGCCCCAAAAGCAACGGCGACAGGGGGGAGCAGGCCGGGGACTCCCGCGCCTGCTTTCGAAACGGGCCGCTAGGGGGATTTCAGTGGCGCCCCTACAGGCCGCGCTCGAGGCGTATAAAACGCGGTGCCTGCGCCGCGCCGCTCCGCTCGATCGTTCCAGTGCCGTTCCTCCGCTGTCCAACGCTGCAACGTGAACCCCCTATGCGTCGCATCTACACAGGTGTTCCCGCGAGGGGAGGTGGTAGTTTTTTCATATTCGAATGTGTTTTTTGTGCAAAAATTTCACTACCCTTAGGGGTCCTGATGTGGTACTCGTAGGACTTCAAATTTGTTTTCCCGTGAGGTTCTTCATCGTCCATAGTGAGACGCTGAACCAAGTGCAGCCGATTTCGGCCTAGGTGCGAGGGATGTTTTCAAGAATTTTCGAAGTTTTTACAAATGTACACAAAATCTATGAATGAAATTTTAACCATTTAATGAATGAAATTTTAGCCAATGCCTTAAAACCACATTTTCCAAAGCTAAGGTTACGGCGTCGCTAGCCAGAGAAAAAAAATATCTGTAGTCGCTAGTTGTTGGAATTGGATAAGGCCCGTCGTCGCATGGCGTTTCGGCATTGGGCGGTTGGTAATATGACGACTCGTAGCAGGGGAACAATCGGTAGAGTCTGGTTCGACAAATGAGGAAATAAATATCCACGCTTCTTTCTTTTGTTTAAGCAAAGCTTTCTAGCTGTACTAGCCAACGGTTGGTTCGCGGAGTGCGGGACAACCTCCCAACGCGGGGGAGGCGGCGGCGGAGGTTTTCACTGATGGAGCACCATACAGATGGCGCGGCGAATTCACCCAGCGTTCCCCCCGGGGAAGTGCCTGCTCGCTGGCGGCGGCGTTGGCGGCACGGGTTTGTCGTCTGCTTTAGCGACAGTTGTTTGGGCCTGTTTATGTTCAGGTTCGCGTTCACTGCGCGGTGCCTTCGAAAGGCTTGATTAACTTGTTCGTCAGCACCTCCAGCGTAACCCCCAAACGACTTATTTAAGTGGTCGTACGGCAAACATACGTTAGGTATTGGTTTGCAGGGCGGGAAAACAAAGTGTACAAACCACATACAGACATCTGGCCGCTAGAGAAACGCTACCTTTTGGGCACTGCTTGCCACGAATGGGACTCTATTTTATAAATTGGTGAATGCCAATTCGGTTCTGTTTAAAGAGAAATTAGCGAAAGTAGGAACTGGTTCTGATCAACAGCAATTATAAAAGTTCCCTGAGCTTCCTCGCAATTCTCAAACTTACTAAACTATTTTAAATCGGTATAAATGGCAATCACTAAGCTCACATGTCGAATTTTTTTGTGTGCCTGCGCTTGTGTCGAGCGGTGTTGTAGCCCCGAGCTGGCACATCAGGATGGCTAGTTCCGCTGTCTCACCCTTCAAAATACGCTCCTCTCCGTTCTTTCTCCTGGCTCACGGCCGTCGCCGCGGCTGCGTTCGTGACGCCGCCAACGAATTCCAGGTAACGGCTGGCAGAATCTCTGGTAATTCACGTGACGTCGCATGGGCAATAGTTGTGAGCGTCGTTTAAAGCTTTGCTTTCTAACCACTTCATAGCGTGGATTGGAGCCGGTTTTTTTTTATCCGCATACGGGCCTTAGGGGAGTTGATGTGACGGTCAACAACTCAAAGGGGCATGCGGAAGGGGAGCTCCTAAACTCAAAAGAGCAAGAATAACGAAGACATATTAGAAGGGAGGTAACGAAGAACCTGCGCACCTCCTCCCCCTTATTTACCTCCCGCATCCCCCCCTCCCTGTTTTCCTATCTGTTCGTGCGTCCTTGAGCCCCACACCAGGACGGAGAGAGTTTCAGTCAAACCCGATTATAACGAACCCGCATAGAGCGGAATATGCTATATATCGAACAAAACCAAATCCATTACGAAAATGCATGCTAAACATATCCCTTATAACGAAGTTAACATCGGATATATCGAACTCGGCGCGCCTACAATTGACACCGAAATGCATGGGGTCTCGGAGCGGCAATTGAGATGTTGAGACTCGCATGGAGCGACGTGACGCCCGACACTTACCGTAGCTGTTTCCGACGCACGGGATTCGCGACTAATCCTATCCAGTCAGCCAATATTGATTTGATATTGAAGGACATGGACTTGAAGTGGTGCTAACTATTGTCTTCGCCAAAAAGAAAGTGATAACAAAAATCTCCGCTCTTTTGCGAAGTAGGCATTTAAGGCGGAAAGTAGGTTTGTTGTAAGCAATCAATAGATTGTTTTCTGTAAGGTAATGGCGCACTCTATGTGTTCGTTTCGCTATGTGAGGTTGGCAGCGGGGGTCCGTGTATTACGAACTCGTAACAAAAAAAAAATTCGTTACAGGCGGGTTCGGCTATATCGAACTAATGGATATAGCGAAGTAATCGCAGCGCATATTACAGTTCGCTATAACCGGGTTTGACTGTAGTATCACCCTTTTCAACGCTCATATGTACACCCCCACACATATATTCCTCTGTCACGCAGGCGTTCACGCAAACACACGCGCGTACAGTCACCAGCAGCACTACACAACTTTAGGCTCAGCCGCCACAACTTAAATCAAATCGAAAAATGGAAATGAGCTGCCTAAATTACATTATATCAGCGGGGAAATTTCAACTAATAAAGGTTACGTTAAATGTAGTCATAAGCGATTCCGCTGGGATCTATTAAAAAAGTGCTGATGCCTATTCGCAAGGTCGCAAGGGCAGTTAATAAAACATATGAAATATTTTATGAAGCAATCAAACACACCACCAGAGTACAACTAAATGAAGTCCGAGGTTGAAGCTTATCTTCTGTACTTCAAAAGAAGTGTTACGGGCAGATAAACGGAAAATTACATTCAATAAACCATGTCGTTCAAGAAATTTCATAAAAATGAATCAATAAAACGTGATCCAAGAACCATCTTATTCGAATAACGATAAGGAGGTCCTTCCCGAGCAATACAAAAATAATTATAACGTTTTAATGAAAACAGTAATATAATCCCAAGTGGAATGTGTTTAAATAGTTCAAACGGTTATTTTCCTGAGGGGGCTAAGTGATTTAGAAGGCGGCTGAGTAATTTTTGAAGGTGGCTGAGTACGTATATGACTGCATGAAGTTATTGAAATTGGTTTGAATCCCCCTTGTGTTAAGGAAAAGTGGCGAATTATCCCGTCTCTCTGAGAGGCAAAACGAGGAGCAGGAGTACTTTGTATTCGGCTAATTAGTTTTATCTTCTCTAATGCACACGGCCTTGCTTAGGTTTTCTCACATCACACATTGTGACGGTGGAAGTCCCTATTTACAGCGCTATACCGACAGAACAGCACGCGACGAAACAGCACCGCCATAACAGCACGGCGTCAAAAGGGATGCGACAGAAGAGCACAGTGTCAGAAGGGCACAGCGTCAAAAGCGCACACAACAGAACCGCACAGCGTCAAAACAGCACAGCGACAAAAGTGCACGCAACAGAACAGTACGGCGACAAAACAGCACACGAAAAAACAGCATACCGCAAGAACAGAGCCCTAAAACAGTTGGGTGCGGTGGCGTAGCTAGGTAGTATGACATACAGCCACTAGACGAAGTTTTATTTAGTTGCTCTAGTCTGACATAGTGGGCACTGGTGGGGGGGGAAGGGGGGGGGCTAGGGCCAGGTAGCACGCATTTTTTCGGGCCCGGGCCGGGCTCGGGCTTGAACCAAAATTTTTTCGGGCTGTGCCAGCCCGAGCGGCACAGGCCGTCCCTCAGGCCCAGCAATCCTGTGCTGCAAATTATAAATTGATGACAACAAAAATATTTTTGTTGATCTTTCAGGTTAAGTGAGAACAAAAAGAAGTGAAGTGTAAATTCATTACGGCGCTGTTAAAAGATGTGATAAAAAGACGATTGCGCTTAGAAAGCCTTTACATCAACAAAAAAAATATTTGGGACGCATCAGCATAGTGGGAGAGAGTGGGCCAGAATTCGACGGCACTCCAGCCACACAGCACAACATGATTGTCTTTTCCCTTTGCTTTTCCAACAAAAACAAACCAAACAAACATGACCTGGACTTTGCACTGTGTGCAGAGTTTGAAGGACCAATTTTCGAAGTAGAGCCCATAATTTCTTCTGGGAAGAATTTTGTTTAAAACCATGAATAAAGCCAAGAAAGAACAGAAGTGCAGATAAAATAATGCTGCAAACGTAACTACAGGAAAATACTAAAATGAAGTGGTGAAATCGGACGCATCGTCTCCTCAAATTTCATCAAGTAATGCAACAGCCAAAGCTGCAGTATCTGCTGAAGAATTGCAATGTTGCAAAAACTTATCCACTTGCCCGGAATCATTTAAAGTATCCTCGGTGTGGCTTGATTTCTAAGACTGGCAAATGAAGTGGCAATTGAAGTTCGACGACTACTGAAAGCACAATTTCTCAGTCAGGATATTTAAGTTATGCAAAGTTCGGTCCAAGCTTAATGGAAATTTAAATCCAAATTAGTCGTATTAGCCTTGTGCTTACGCTTTTTAAGCTAACAGCACACTTCTTCGAGTTCATTTTGATAGCCTGTCGGACTAGGGGAGGGCATTTAACAACAGTCTGGCAGGCTCGGGCTTATTTTATCGAAATCTGTGGGGCTCTGGTCTGTCTCGGGCTCACATTTTAAATGTTTGCCGTTCCCGGGCGGATCCAGGCCTGGGCCGCGTCTCAATCGGGAGGGTTTTGATCGGGCCTAGAAATTGCGGTCTGGGTAGTTCTCTAGTTAGTGCACAGCACGGGCCCGGAATGGCCCAAAAATCCGAGCCCAGGTAGCCCGCGTTTTCTCGGGCGCGGGCCGGGCTCAGGCTTGGGCTTGAACAAAAACATTTTCGGGCCGAGCCAGCCCGGGCAGACCCTGAGTCCCGGAAGTCGTTCCGCGAATTTAGAATGTTGATAACAAAAATCGGCTCATTGATCGTTTGTGGGAAATGAAAACAAAGAGGCAAGGTGCTATCAGTCTGTCACCGTGGAAATGTTAAACAAATAACAAAATGATGTATTCCCCTTAGAAAGCCTTCAAGCCAACAAAAGAAAACGTATGGACTTCATTAGCATAGTGGGAGAGAACGGGTCAGGAAACGAGAGCACTCTGGTTGTACAGTACATGATTGTCTTTTTCTGTTTTTCAAACTAAAAAAAAGAACAAATGTGACCTGGACCTTTGTGCACACCATACCACCAAGGATAAGCTAACGTACGCTTGGGTCTTTCTTACAGATTTTATAAACATTACTTTTTGCCAATAAAGCGACTTTTTGAGTAAGAAACTTTGTGAACATTGGAGGATGCTTAGCTCTACATAGATAGACACCAGGTACAAATCGACAACGAACCTTGGCAAATTAAATTGAGGGAAGTACAAGTTACAATAACTCTCAGCAGTGTGCTAACATCAAAACAAGTAGGAAAGAGAGTTCTCTGGGAAACGAATTTAATGAAATAACGAAACGTGGAATATCTGCCCAAGAAATGCATAAATAAAAATGCCCACATTTCTCAGCATCATTTACGCGATCCTCAGTGTGCTTTAAGTTCGAAGACTGTTGAAAATGCAGCGCCTATTTTACCAAAATTTTCTGTAAAGATACATTTTTTAGGTCAGGATATTTATGTTGTACAAATACAGGTGTGAGCACTGAACAAGTGTAAATTCAATATGCTTATTTTATTCTAGAAAGACCAAACTTTCAGGGCTCATATTTTGAGTCTGGCGGACTCGGGCTGAGCTTAAAAAGCAGTGCGCGGGCTCGGGTAATTTTATTAAATGCTGTCAGGCTCGGGCCGGGCTCGGGCTTTAACTTGTTTGGTTGGGTTCAGGCCGGGTCCAGGCCGTGTCTCTGCCTGCCAGGCGGGGTCGGGCCGGGCCTAGAAATTCCGTCACCCGCACTGCTCTAGTCTCTATCATACAACGATTACGGCCCTCTTCCACTCGACCCGCGAATTACGCAGGAGTTTGAGGCACACGTTCGCTCAATTTGCTTTTTTTTTCAACACTTGTACTAACGAATATGAAAGAGGCGGGAACGAGCCCACTCGTCACAAGCCCACTCGTCACCGGAAAACTCGTCGTAGGCCAACTCGTCACACCGGCCTTTTCGTACAGTGCCATCTCGAGACAGGAAATCTCGTGCGAGGTGCCTTCTCGTCACATGGATTTCGTTACACCGCGGCCGTGTGAACAAAAGCCTAGAAGCCCTGACCGGAAATTGGCGTTTAAAGCCGGTCTGAGGCTGGTTTCTACAATGGTAAATTCGTTACGGCTGTTTAAGACGGTGTGCGGAGGTCTGTGTGAGCAGCAGGTGTGCATAAAGAGCGGTTTTTTTTTTTGCTTTTGCTGGGGAGGGGGGGGGAGAGGTCAGCGCAATTTGCACTTCTTCAAGTGCAGATCGTCAGCGGTGTTGAGTTGGTGTACGTCCGTATTTTCGTGCGTATAGCCTGCCCTTGCATACAACCCACACCCCCGCTTTCAGTCTGCGAATAATAATAATAAAAAAAAATTGGCGAAGCTTGCACCAACTCGCGCAAGGCTTGAACCATAGCTAAGCTGGAGGATTTCTTTCTATGTAAGCACTGAAGGACACACCACCAGGCATTGCATTAGGTTTGAAATTGTTTATTTGTTGATTTGATTGATTGTGGGGTTTTAACGCGCCGATGCTACACAAGTGACGAGGTGCACCGAAGTGGAGGGCTCCGAAATCATTTTGAACACCTGGGATGTTTAATATGCGTGCGTTGAAATCTCGAACACACGGACGTTTTCGCTTTTCGCCTCCATCAGAAAAGCGTCCGCCGCGGCCGGGAACCGAACGCACTTCCTTGGGCTCAACAGCACAGCGTCATTTCCAGCTGCGCTACCGCGGCGGACAATTGTTTTTTAAATAATAATAATCTTTATTTCACTGCACTGTATACATATTCGGGCCAGCCCAAGCCAAAAAATCTTGTGGGGCGCTTTGTTAACCTGTTCCGTTGTCGCTTTTCACGGTGGTGGTAGTAGTCATCGTCGGACGGCACCCCCTACGGCTCCCTCGCAAATACCAAGATGTCAACGATCGCATCGCAAGAATCCTGGCTGATCACGACGGCTGAGCCACAGTCAATACGCTTCGGAATATTGCCCGCAACATCCGCTTCCGGTACTGATGAAGTGAACAACGTCTCAACCCAGCGTTGAAGACGCCTACACAACGAGACAACAGTGCAATAGTACAAATAGTACAACAGTACAAAGAGAGTACAATAAACATTTTTTTTTATTTCATGTACAACCGGTTCACTGCGTCATTTATAACAATTTGTTTACTTTTTTGCGTGTCATGTAATACGAATTTTCAGGCTATTATCATTTTAATATACCTCGGTATGGCGGCATATTTACCTAACTTTCTGCGTTAAAAACTTTGAAAGAACACTCGCTCGCCTACATCGCTTAAAAAACAAGTTCGCAATGCGAGTTTTCCGTGTGACGAATATTCCGGTGATACGAGAATTCCTCGTACGAAATGCCCTGTGGCGAGTTGGCATTCCTGACCAGTTTACTTGTGACGAGTTGGCCTATGACGAGTGGACTTGTGACGAGTGGGCCCACTCGTCACAAGCCCACTCGTCACCGGAAAGCTCGTCATAGGCCAACTCGTCACACCGGACTTTTGGTACAGTGCCATCTCGAGATAGGAACTCTGGTGCAAGGTGCCTTTTCGTCCCATGGATTTCGTTGCACCGCGGCCGTGTGAACAAAAGCCTAGAAGCCATGACCGGAAATTTGCGTTGAAAGCCGGTCTGAGGCTGGTTTCTACAATAGTAAATTCGTTACGGCTGTTAGGAGGGCGTGGGGAGATCAGTACGACCAGCAGATGCGCATAAAGAGCTGGTTTTTTTTTCTCTGGGGGTAAGAGGGATAGGGGGTGAGAGGTCAGCGCGACCTGCACTTCAAGTGCTTATCGTCAGGGGGGTGTTTAGGTGATCTACGTCCGTATTTTCGCGCGTATAACCTGCCCTTGAATTCAACCCGCACCCCAATGGTCAGTCCGCGAATAAAAAATAAATAAATAAATGGCGAAGCTTGCACTAACCTCCGCAAGGCTTGAACCATAGCTAAGCTGGAGAATGTTTTTCTATGTAAACACTGAAGGACACACGACCACTCATTGCATTAAGTTTGAAGTTGTTGATTTGATTGATTGTGGGTGTTTAGCGCGACGACGCTACACAGGCGATGAGGCGAGCCGTGGTGGAGGGCTCCGAATTCATTTGGCCACCTGGTAATCTTTAATGTGCGTGCGTCGAAATCTCGTATGAACGGGCGTTTTCACTTTTCGCCTCCATCAGAAAAGCGACCGCCGCGGCCGGGAATCGAACCCGCCTCCTTAGGCTCAATAGCACAACGTCATATCAACTGAGATTTGTTTACGTTTTCTGCGTGCTATCTAATGGAAATTTGAATGCAATTATCACTTTAATATAACTAGCTCGGTATGACGACACATTCACCTAACTGCCTACGTCAAAATCTTGGAAAGCACACTCGCTAGCCTACATCACTTTTTAAATGGGCGACGTATAGCTGGCGGAAACATCGCTTGACGTTCCAAAAGAAGCTCGTAATGCGATTTTCCCGTGTGACGAATATTCCGGTGATACCAGAATTCCTCGTACGAAATGCCCTATGACGAGTTGGCATTCCTGACCAGTTTACTTGTGGCGAGTTGGCCTATGACGAGTGGACTTGTGACGAGTGGGCCTAGACCCGCACATATCTCACCCATTCTTTTTTTCCTTTTTTACAGCGGAGTTCGGCCACGGCCAACTCCCACCGGGAAGCAAGGGTGGGTTGAAAAGCAATTTCCTGCGATCTCCTGCGCTTGCCTGTGGGAGCTGAAGCCGCTGAGCGACGTATATGCTGAAGCTGATATGGTCTTCGCACTTCGCCCCCCCCCTCTCATACCACCAGCTGCAATATTTATGTTGGAAGCTAAATAAATATTTCCTCTGACTCGGCGTGCTATGCTCAGTTTATCCGGTGTAAAGCCGTGATTGCAGTGCAAAGCATGTGGGCTGAAAGGTTCTACGAAATGTTGACTGCCGCAGTGAGATGTTGGTTATATTTTCGAGGCGATCACGTGGGATGCCACAAAGACATGTGATGTCGGAAAAAAAATTTCGAACAGTAGCACCAGGATAAATTCAACAGCGCACCTGTCGCTTCCTTTGACCGGACAAAATGCTTTCGGCATCTTTTGACCTCTATCTTGAACATGCATGATGAATTACGTTTGGTGCCGGAAGGCAAGAATAGAAGACAGGCCATCTGATACTTGCGCATATGGCGCAGTCTATTATATTTGCAGTATTATGTATGTAATACGATAAAAAAACTTTTGTGCCAGACTTAGCTTGCAACCCATACTAGGGTCCAAAGGTGTTCTGATTCCGGCTAAAGTTGCCATGACATCAACACAGAGGACATTATTGCACAGCGGGAAAGACGAGGATAGAAGGAAATACGCAAGGCCCGTGCCGACGATTTAGCGGCGGTTCATTGAGAAAAACCGCCTGAAATATATCAAGAGACGCCGATAATTTTCACAATATCTCTTTCTTCATTCCTTTACACCGAGCTTTATTTCTGCTCTTTTAGTAATGTGCGCTCGCAATCTTGGCGACATATATATTGCTCATTCGTCCAACGTTTCACCCCAACAACAGTGAAACGTTTAGTTGATTATTCTGTTTTATTTGTGCTACGCGCGTGTACAGAGCAAAAGCTCTTCAGCGCGATTTCGGAGGCCGAGCGCTGAGCAACTCGCGGCGAGAAAGAAGGCAGGGCCAATCCAGCAACCCCCCCCCCCCCCGTGCACGGCGGCGAACAGAATCGGTTGGTCATGGTTCAGGTTCGGACAAAAGGAGCGTCTCCCCTCGCGAATCGCAGGCGGAGGGTAGGGGACGCCGGTACGGGGAACATCGCGCCCGGAAAGCCTGTGCCGGTATTTTCGTCCGCCACGGGTGGGTGGCGTAGTCTGGTGGCAAACTCTGAACTAATTCCAACATGGCGGGTGTGGGACCGCCACCTTAAGCAACGTTTTTAGATTAGGTCGGTTTGTGTCCACTCCCCATTCAAGAAATGGAAAGAGTACTGCAGAGCCAATAGCAAGGTCAAGGTGTGAGTAGGTGTTGTGCGCTATATTATAGTATGTAGGCTGTTGCTTGTTAAACAGGCATGCTCCCGATGATGTTAAGAACTTTTCGATGAGGCGACCTCGGGCATCTGTTCTAGAAGAGCCCCACAGAGGATTATGTGCATTGAGGTCACCCATTAAAATGAAGGGTTCAGGTAACTGATCCACAAGAGCTTCGAACTCGGAGCTCAACAAGTGATAGTCTGGTGGGATGTAGAGGGAGCACACCGTGATTAGCCTATTAAAACTTATTACTCGGATTGCAGCAGCCTCTAGGACAGTGTTCAGCTGGATGGTGTGACATGCCAAGGATTTGCGGGCAACGATGGCCACACCACCAGAAGAGTATGTGCAGCCCTCTCTGTCCTTTTGGAACACCAGGTAACTATTTAAGAAATTTGTGTGTTTTTTATTCAAGTGTGTTTCCTGGAGACACGTGACACTTGGCTGATTGGAGTGCAGTAACTCGCATACATCATCCAGGTTCTTAAACAGGCCTCTGCAGTTCCATTGTATTAAATTTTCTTTTCCCATTATTTTATGTTAGGAGCCACTGGAATGTGGGGTTATGTGTCGTTCGGGGCGGTTACTCTGGCTGGCTTCTTTCTTTCTTGGGATTGTGACGTCCGATCCCGTCCCTTCCGCTGCGCAGCAGCGACGAACGGATTGGCGTCCATTTTCTCTTCAGATGTCCTCGGAGTTGCCGACTTGTCGGGCTCCTTGGACTGTGGACCCTTTCGGGGGCCCTTTTCTCGGGCCACGACCGCCAGGGGTGCCAAGGGTGGCACAGGCGGTGGGGCGGAGGTGGAAGCACCTGCCGGTCCCTCCGCGTCCATTTCCTCCGTGCCATCAGGTGAACTGAGGGTCAGAGGAGTGGAACCGGAAGGAGCGGCACCACTCCCAACCGTGTTGGTTGCCACCGCAACCGCTGAAGGTTCCCCCTGCGGCACGGTGACGGATTTAGCTGCCAACAGCAACTCAGCGGGGGGCTCGGGCCGGGCACAGTCTGCGTCGCAGTACTGTGTCCCTGCCGAAGTGGAACGCCGCTCCGCCCCCCGGCGAGCTGCGTCTGCGTACCTCCCCAGGGGGAAAGAGGCGAACCTCTTTCGCGCCTCAGGGAAGGAAATGTTCTCAGTTACTTTTATGTTTATGATTTTCTTTTCTACTTGGAATTTTTCGCAAGTGCGGGAGTATGCTGGGTGGGGTCCCTGGCAGTTGGCACAGGTGAAGACCTGTGTGTTGCAATTATCAGTGGGGTGATCGTTCTGGGCGCATTTGGCACAGGTTAGTCTTCCGCGACAAGCGTTAGTGCTGTGACCGAACGGCTGGCACTTGAAGCAGCGGCGCGGTTCGGAATGTATGGACAGACTGGGCAACGGATGAATCCTGCATTTATGTGTTCTGGAAGTGTGGATCGGTCGAATGTTAGGATGATGTGCTTCGTGGCTATTTCTTTGTTGTCTCTCCGGATGGTGATCCGCCTCACTGCCGTCACACCTTGATCTTTGAGGCCCTCGAGGAGGTCGATGTCTGTCTCGTTTAGGAGATCCGTCTCAGAGATCACATCCTGCGAGCTGTTGAAGCTGCGGTGGGGTGTGATCCTGACATTTAGATCGGCCATGCGGGTTTGGTTGAGAAGACTTGTTGCCTGTTGCTGATTATTGAGTTCTACTAGGAGTTCACCAGTTCTTTGTTTTTTAGCCTTATAAGATTTGCCCACAATGTTTTCAAGGAATTTCGAGATCAGAAATACAGACTTGGAAGTGATGGGGTTTTCTTTTTCTGTTGATTCGATTATTAGGAAGCGGGGGTAGTTGTCCGGTTTAGGGGCAGCGATTGCAGGGAGTAGTGGGAAGGAAACTTCGGTGCGGCCCCTTTTCAGGGACCGATCGTGTTTGGAGCGGGGTTTTGAAGAAGCCATGAATTAATAAACTCTATTCGGCCGTGGTGCATCCGCCCACCCCGGGGCCCAACAAGGGGACGCGACAGGTACTTGCAAGCAAGGCCTGCCTGCGCCAGATTTACACCACGGCTATAACCACATATGGCGTAACACAGGGTTGTTAGCCACATCAGGTTAACCCTAGCCGCCAAGAAAAGGAGAAGAACCAAGAAGAGAGAAGGTGGCAGGAAAGTTGTTAGAAAGAGGATAGGAAAGTAAAAGATGTAGAGGAGGGCAGGAAGAGGCGACTGCCGATTCCCCCCGGTCGGGTCAGGCCGGAGGTGCCGTCTACGTGAAGCGTGGGTCAAAGTGGTGTGTTGCCTTTGCCGAGGGGCCTTAAAGGTCCAAACACTCGGCATTGGCTCAACCACCAGGTTCCCCTTTTCCCCGGACACGGCTCTGCCACGCACGGCTAGACGTGGGTGCTCGGGGTCCGTGGTGTCGCACATACACCAAACATCTACTTGCGCAGATGCCCCCTGCGGGGGTGAGACGACGATTACGACCACGACGACTACAGGAGGCACCAACATCCCTAGCCCCTAAGGGGCCCCTTCCTGAGTTCGGTATCGAACCTGCGAACCTGCGATAGTGATTGAGCGTCGCACTCCGGGCGCACCGCATTTTCTTTGGGTTCGTCGTAGCGCGGGCGTTGACTTTAAACTTGGCGGGCTAACGTGGTCAACTTTAGAAAAGATGTGGAAGCATGCGGACGAAATGATTCGGGCTTGCCAGTCTTGGAGATATTTCAGCGGCAAGTTAGGAAATAAATGTGAGATGCAACAGCCTGGTCTCCGACGAAGGGAGGGGGCCGCCAGCTCTGATTTTTCCCCTGCAGTGCACACTGAGCCATTTTTAAACAAGAAAAGATGTGTGGGCAATACCGAGTCCCATAAGGTGGAAGAGAGCTTCCATATACATCGTGGCACCTCTACATTCAATCGGAACTGCAAGCCTGGAAAATGTTTCAATAAAATCGAAAGAACTGTGCGTGATACGCGGCGACTTCAAAAAAGTTTTGTAAGGGTGTCTCAAGACAATAGATTGTTATTTTTGTTATTATTAATATTTATTATTATTATTCTTATTATTCCAAGCAGAACAGAAAACGTGGCCAACCTTTGGCTTATTTTTGGCCGATGCTTGGCCTGTTTGGCCATTGGCAAACCTTGGACTGCCAGAGAACTTATGTTCTTTGGCATGCATTTGGTCACGGAATACTTGTTGTCTGTTCGGCCAGCTTAGGTATTTACACCAAAGGGAAGCATCTGGCCACAAAGAACATGTTTTTTCATAGGTCACCATACGTCCGACGACGAACAGCAAGCGTCTGGCCACGGGAGCCGCGTTGTCTGTTTGGCCAGTCTAGGTCCCCACAGAACGGAAAGCATCTGCCCAAGGAGTAAACACTTTCTCTGTGGCCACCACACGTTTGAGGACGAACAAAGAGCGTCTGGCCACACAGTAATCGTTTCCCATTTGGCCAGCGTAAGGCGGTACACGAACGGCAACAGTCTGGCCACGAATTACTTCTTTCCTATTTGGCCAACAAATGTCCGAAGACGAACAAAAAGCATCTGGCCGCGGACTACTCGTTTTCTCTGCGGCCACCCACGTAGAAAAGATCTCCGGACAGGGATTGCGCGTGTGTACGTGACGACCTCTAGAAGGAGGGGTCGCGGTGGGCGGGAAATACAATGGTGCGGGGGAACGAGCCACTTGTCCGCGGGGACTCTATGGCATGCAGTACCTGGCGGTGGCAGTAACCTCTACCACGAATCTCCCTTTGTGTGAGTCAGCTAATGATGGCCATTATTGGCAGAAAGTTCTCTCCTTTAGTTTATAAGCTCTGATAAAGCAGGTACGGCTGCTGACATGAGACTTGCTTTAACTGAAATATTAGTGTGTGGGATGCTAAATTCTACTTCAAATATTTTTTAGCGCCGAAGCTGGCCTAAACAAAAAGGCACACCTAAATGCTACATTGATACCACACGAGGATATTAAGTTAACTGCGCAAAGGCGAATCTAGCGCATTTGAACGCTTTCTTCACGATTTTGACTGCCGCAATTTTTACGCAGCCGAATTGATCAATCTGTCTCCAAAATTAATTATTACGAGAGCATTGCGAATAGTTACTTCCGTACAATTTCTTTGTGAGGCTATCAGTTGGCCAAGTACTTCACTAGTATATTCGATATCGTCAGTGACAAGCCATCTATAAAGTGAACGACACACCAATGGAGGTTACTGGTGACACTGCTGAAGGAAGATCCGGCATAAGGTGGCGTCTTGCCAAAACACAAAAATGTTTGCCCCTACGCCTCCGTCACCCCCATCAGGTTTCTCCCATATGCGCTCTACTCTTGCACCGGTCGCGTCCTATTTTTTTACGAACATTTCCGGCCTAGCGGACCTTTGTGATTACTAAAACGCTTTTGAGCTACTTCTATGGATTTTTCCTCACTCGAAAGATAGAAAAAAAGAAGCATCGGTTCTGTGCGGTACTATATGCTTGTTTAAAAACTTATGGGAGGAAGTGAACGAGTACTGTCACCCGCCGCGATGGGTCGGTGGCTAAGGCGTTGCGCTGCTGAGCACGAGGTCGCGGGTTCGATTCCCGGCTGCCGCGGCAGCTTTTCTGATGGGGGCGAAAAGAAAAAAATGCCTGTGTGTACGAGATTTCGGTGCACGTTAAAGATCCCCAGGTGGTCGAAATAAATCCGGAGCCCTCCACTACGGCGCATCTCTTCGCCTGCGTTGCATCGGCGCGTTAAACCCTACAATCAATCAATCGAAAGTCTACTGTCTGCTCAAACGTCGGGCTGAGTGTAACTGAGGGAAGAGGAGGGGTAGGAGAGGGAGGATAAGGGCCATAAGCGAAAAGTAACACGTTTGAAATACCCACGAGTATGCTTGAAGTGCACTTCAAATATGCTTTGTATTCGTACATGTATTTTAAGTGCCTAAAAATTGCATTTTCGCTTTTTTTAGTAAATATTGAAAATACATTATTAAAAATGCGGAAAAAATACAGTGCCTTTAAGTACCCTTCAAACAGATTAAGAATGTACTGAACCTCACGAATACTTGCTTAAGGCATTCAGAATATATTGAAAATGTATTTCTACCCGCAAAACGATCACGGTGTAAATGCACTGTAAATATAAAAATACGCGTACCTAACTACATTTAGAGCAGCCCTCTGAGCATACTTTAAAAGTGTGCTGACGCATAGAAATATACTCCGAATATATTCGAAATATATTTCTAATGCATTTTACGTTTGTGAAATAAACATGGTAGAGATACACCCTCGATGCAGGAAAAATATTTATAGAAAATACATTTTAATGGTATTAAAAAAGCTTTGCCGAAATACATTTCGAGTACACTACAGGGGCTGCTTCAGTTGCTGCATCCTAAGATTCACGTAAAGCATATCTTAATTGCCGGACAAAATACATCGCAAATGAATAAACGTACTGAGATTTTCTCCTCGATGTTTACTTATAATAAAAGAAACTGAGGTAGATACTTTCACTTACTGCGCTGTCTAAGGCAGGCATACATATAAGCTCTCCGTATTAGAGAGAAACTCGGCGTTCAAATATGTAAGCAGCGGTGTACCAACGCAATCGGCAAAGCAAAAACATCTAATTCAACGAGTATTCGCACTTTCCAGCGAATATAGGTGGCGCGACGGGGTATCCAAAATGGAGGACGGGACGATGATCGGGACGTCGTGTAAGCGTGCGCATATGGGGAAAAAAGCCGATCCCTGCCCATTAGTCCCTGTCCGAAATCCCGCCACGCCGGGCGTGGCGGAAGCTGCTGCCGGCCAAAATAGTGGATTATTGTAGTGGGATCCCCGCCATTCTGAATACCGGGTGGTTAGGTGGGCAGGGCACTGCTGGGCACGGCGGTGAAAATGGTGGGTACAGAATTGCTGGGTAGGCCGGGACGAATGGTGGGCACAAAGCTGCCGGGTACGGCGGTGAAAATGGCGGGAATGAAAACCTGCTGGGTCGTAGAATGACAGGATGGCGGCCGTAGCAGCATTTTTGAGCCCAGTGTAGCACTATATACCTGACCTATATTTTAAAAATACTCGGAACATATAATTGTCTTGAGCAGCACATGAATCGGAACATTCAGTAGCAAAAGCCGCCATGTCCAAATGAGTAATTTTATAGCTCGGAGCCCACGACAAAATAACGATGCATAAATTTGTCTCCTCTGTGTGCAAGTTGTCATGCATAGATACACGTATGGCTGCAGACACTCGCTGCCACATGTGTAGTAAGTAACGTGAAGGCCTGCGCTCACTCCACAGGTTAATTTTTTTGCGCATTCTTCGGCAGGCGGACTCGCTTGCCCTGGCGACCCGCTTCCGTGAAAAAGTTGCGGAGGTACTTCCGCGCATTCTTGACACGTACGTCCGCAGGGGGCTCGGGCAGTGGGTGGAGCTCCACATATTTGGCCAAGCAGTCTGAAAGAAACATGAAAACCACGTATACCCCTCCACACTTTCTAAAAATAAACTGAAACGATAACCTAATAAAATCATAACTGTGTAAAATACAAGGTGCTGAAATGAAGCGTATAGATTGATTGTTGGGTTTAACGTGCCGACGCAACGCAGGCGATGAGGCACGCCGTAGTGGAGGGCTCAGGATTAATTTTGACCACCTGGGTATCTTTAACGTGCGCCGAAATCTCGTAGACACTGCGGGCGTTTTTGCTTCTCGCCTCCATTAGAAAAGCGGCCGCCGCGGCCAGGGATCGAACCCGCGACCTCGTGCTCAGCAGCACAAAAATGAAGCATATTATTGGGGAAAAAAAAAAGGAAAACTAGAAACAACTGTAAGCAAATGGGTTACTGATGGTTTTTGTTTCTTAGCACATAAGTGGCATAATATAAGCAGCTGATGATCACATTATTGTCAAATCAGAGGCACATCTAATTCACCTTTGTGTGCAATTAGGCCCCAAACAAGGTTCCACTCCACAAATTTTATGCACTTCATCAAAGTTTTAAGCTATACCATGATTTAAACCTTAAATTACTACACAGCCTAACCTGAAATTGAGGATCTTAAAGTTTTTTCTATACCCTTGAGTTCATAACAATACTTTCTGATTAAAACCCTATAGAATGACCAATCGAAAATATATGAGCTTACTGCCTACTTGCACGTCTTTGTAAACCACCAGTCGTTCAAGCAGATCTGTGCATTATGCAGAAAAGTTTGAAAATTGGTTTAACTTGCTCATTTATGTGTTACTTTGTTATTTCATGATAATAATCACTCGTTACTTTCTTAACAGAGATATACTCCCATACTTTTTACAACTTCCACCTTGACCGGTGAGGCCGTAACTTTCTGGGCTGCCCCAGTCATGCTGCGGCACGCCTGCCCAGTCAAGCTGCGTTCCGCAGCTTCTTCTTGGCTCCACAGGTGGCGTGCCAAGTCCAAGGTGAACTTGCCATCGGTCGTGCCCCTCAGAATCCAATGCCACTTTGGCTCCGGCATGGTCAACTCAGGACCAATCTGCACCTGCAATTACAAAACAAGTCACAGCAATAAATAAAATTCTTCCCTAATCATTTGAGTTTCACAATCTCACTACTTTATAATGGGGGTGCATTGATGTTGGACCTTAATTTTACTAGCAGGCCAAATCACGTGACTAGGATCGCGATATACCATTTGATGCAGAGAGATAGAGCTCAGAGACATGCCACCACAATGCTCTGCAATATGCAGTGATTCTTTACATTTACATTTGGGCCGATGAACTCTTCCGGCTTTTACAAATTTGTTCAGTTTTGTCCATAGCTTTAGTCCAGGTTTTCACCACATTCGAAGCATTTCTAAGCAAACCAACTATTTCTGGTTAGCTCAGAAAATGCGCCTTCAAAATCAGGTATTTTTATTTTTATTTGACACAAATCCGTTTCACATGAGTTTAAAAACTGAGTGTGGTCGCCGCACATCACAGCTACCCAAAAAAAAGGTGCACCACATGTAATTATTGCCAATCAGCATTTTTTATCAAAAGCACCAATGGTGAATCAGATGTGAATCCTCTGAAAATATCAAATAGCGCCAGTTTACATAGTTTGTGATTCAAGGCAGTTTTATTGCCACTGCGCATGTTTCTGTAGGACGTGTTATAGCTCTAAAAGTCACAGGGCCATTCACAAACCCTCCACAACAGTTTCAGTTTTGCTTTCGTGTTGCGCAACTCATATTTGGCCCTGCAATGCATTGCCCAACTTTAAGCCAACAGTTAATTCGAACTGTGGTCCCCTGGTTTTCATCGCTCCCCGAAGAAGTCGGCTGAGAGTGATTTGGATGTGTTGCAAATCTCAACCAAATCAAATTTACTTGAGATACAAAACGAAACTAAAAACAACAGCATAGCTGCTGCGACACCTTATTTTGCTTCCACAGCGGGCGCTGTGCCACCGGCGCCTGCGCTCCGGCGCATGCCATTGCAGGTTTTCTTTGGGTCGCAGTTGCTGATCTAGGCCTGCGATCACGTGGCGTGTGCAACAAGCGTGTAGTAGCGCCTAATAATTCGCGATAACGAGTTCAGAGGTGGCTTCCGTGTGTTCTTCCCACAGTGTGCCACAATGTCACTTCATCTTAGCGCCCGTCCAATAATTTGAAGAATTTTATGGTCCCCTTCGAGTTCAAATTAACGAGCTTTTACTGTACCTCCAGTTTTTTATATGCAGCTACTTTTTATCACTGGCAGGCTAGTTTTAATTGGCATTTTAGTTTGGCCTTTCTCCATCGAATAAAAATGCCAAGGCTCAGTACACTTCACTATATGCCCTGTATAATACCTTATATAACTTCACTGTTGAAGCCCCCTCTTTGCACTGTTATAACCAAACTGAAACCTGACAAAAGTGAATTTCATTAGTTCGAACAAACACACACTGTCAAATTTTTTTTTACCTCAGAAACATTTTTTTAACCAATCCTTTTGGATCTACACATGGTTGTTTCGAGCTGTAATAGCAATTTTAAAGGCAAATGATATGGACCTCCAAATTGAACATTAATTTGGCACTTTTTGTGCCTTCATTAGTTTCATTAGCATACACATTGAGAAAGGAAAACATGCTGTTTACCTGCCCATCTGCAACTAAAAATGTGCTGACGACAGGCCCAGGGGGGACCACGCGCTGCCACTGTGGCCTGGCAACAGTTGCAGGGGGCACCGGCCGTGCAGAAGTTGCTGGCACTGCAAAAAAAAAAAAAAGCTAAAGATAAGAATAAGGCCTGAAGTATCACCACCTGAATGCAACTGTAATGGTCAGATAGATGCACTGCATTCAAAGCACACAAAAACTCCTAAAAAAAGTTCAGCTAGCATGGTTACTTAATTGTGCATTGAAATGCAATAACCAACACAGAACGAACAATTGTGGATTAGTGGTGCATTTTTCTCAACAATGCTGCAAACAGCAGTATGACTACCTCCTAATCACCCTGCTTGAACCAGGTTGCAGCGTTATTGTGGTCTCAAAGCTGAATGGCCGTTGAGTTGGTGGCCCTTAACATGCATCCATGAATCCCGAAGTTGTACTTAGTGCTTAGAATAGCAACCTGCCTAAAGAGATTAATTACCACGCTGCACCAAAATTATGCAACAAACATCTGGGCTAAACATTTGCTATATGAGTAGATGTACCTTGGCTCAAACCAACATTACTGCATGAGCTTTTGTTCAGCCATCTCGTCGTGTGAAAAGAACCCGGAGCATCGAAACGGGTTTTCAGAATTTTTTCTTTGTAATGCATTTTTTCAATAAAGCTCAAGGAATGTGGCCAGCAGCAATTGTGCTTGTGACCGAACAAAAGAGATTTTCAAGTGCCAAATATTTAGACAGGGGAGGAAAAGGACAGAGACATGCGCTGTCCTTTTCATCCCGTCTAAATATTTGGCGCTTCAAAATATTATAATAAATTACCAACTAGCTCAAACCCACATGTTGTAAAACTAGACACTTTTATAGTGCAGTGCATATATCCTCACCCTCTAAGGCAGCGCAAAAGCTTTATTTATCAGAATGCTGATTATGCACAATTGCAGGAAATTGGAGAAAATGTGCTCAAGACAAAGCAGCTAACTCTTGTACTATTGTGTTTCTGGCTTGGCAGTGAGTTTACAGTGAAGAGATAAAGCAATGCTGATGGCAAAATTCATGACAAAAAGCATAAACATATCATCTCTACTAGTAGGTTATCTGCCGTTACAGCATAAATGAAAGATTTTTAACCCTTTAACTGCTGGCTGTTTCTGGCCGTGACGCACCCCCAGTGTCGGCCTGGTTTCCGGAATATCTGTGAAGGAGCATAGTGATTTATTTGACTGCGATAGCGTCCGGAACGTAACGCGTCGAAAGGAACGAGCGTAGGTGAGAAATCGCCTTTCTTCAAGATATTTTAAGTTTTTCGTGCCCGCTTCCGGGACTACAACCTCATTCAATAGTTGAAACATCATAATCTGAAGCTGTGGAACATCATAATCTGAAGCTGTAGAACTCCCACCCCTTCCTCGGATAAAAAACTCTCAGAATGCGAATCCGAGCTCAGCTCGTATTCGGACTGGAACTGGAAGAACCATCGCCCCTGTCCACAGTCGAAGGCCCCGCGCGGTCAGCCATACGAAAGTAACCGCTCGCATGGAGGGTGCACTTTCAGCAGCTCGCACAACGCACAGAAATGACATTGCAAAATCATGATGGCAGATAGAGATAAAAAAGGGATACAACATTCATACAACCTCATTTGCTTCTGACAGTGGCAAGTGAGGGCACAGTGAGCGAGCGAAGTCGCGAAGTCATTCAGTCTATTGGAGAGGCTAGGCTAACCTGGCACGCCGTAGCAGACGCGGGAACAGAATAAAAAAAACTTAGAAACCCGTTGCGTATAGCACAACAACCCTCGCACCAGTAATCACATGGTCACTCATCCCGACAGTACAGCGTGCGCAGCGACCAAGCCCACCCAGCAACAAAGGCGGGGTGCGGTCGCTCCGTACTCGTCAATATACCATTGCAGAGAGCTAGCGAGTGAAAATACAAGCTACTAAAAAGATTCGACAGATGGTGCGTACAGTCCAGGCGCTATGACGCGAATTTTCGAACGCACAGTGGAGAACGTACCGGTACGTCAGTGACACTGCGGAGGGGAAATGCGAAAACATACCGGTACGTCCGTGACAGCAAAAGGGCAACTGATTTTGGGCAACTGATCTTGGCAGCTTCTGTTATGACTGAATCAGTTGTTTGTTGTAATGCATTTACAAGGCATGGTCTGAGCGGTATATTGATATAGCCAGCGAAAAAATAAAGCAGGTATTGCCGAGATTTCTAGCAAGAACTGCCAGAGAGTTCATACTATGCATAGAAGAAAAAAAAATCTAAACTTACCACCTACTGCTTTCTGCTGCTCTGCCGTCGCAGCTGGGAGCTGGCCACCAGGAATGACGGCATCATTCCCTGAAATGATACAGTATCATGCACAAGAACGCAGCAAAGGCAACTTGTGACAGGAACATGTGCTCCAGCAACATGAGGGTACTTTAAAAGCAGCTGATCTGATACTAATTAGTAAAATTACAAAACTGTGCAGAGACTGCTCACAAGTATACTTTACAAACTTTCTCAAATGAGCCAGGCTGAAAGTTGCTGCAGCCAGCAATCTCGCTTCTAACGCCCAAGGATGCGAAGTTCGATCCCGGCTGCGGTGACTGCTTTTCTGATCGAGGCAAGAAGCGAAAATGCCCATGTTTCTAGATTTATGCACACATTAAAGATCCCCAGGTGGCCCAAATTAATCCCAAAGTGCACCTCATAGCCCAAGTCTAGCTTCGGTGCGTAAAACCCCACAATCAATCAACCAATCAGTTTAACTTCTAACGACACGCATCAGCAAGAGCTGTAGAGATGTTGTATAAAAACATCGACATTTCATGCTATGCACTACCAGAAAGAAATTCTAACTTACAATCAGCCACCTCACACTCCTCTGCCATCTCAGCTGGCAGCTGGTCAGCAGGGATGATGTCATCATCCTCTGCAATAATAGAGTATATGTGCACATGAACGCAGTGAATGCAAGCTGAGACAAACACGTGCTCCAGCAACACGATGGGTGCCTCAAAAGTAGCTCATCAAATACTAATGAGTAAAAATACAAACCGATGCAGAGACTGCTCACAAATAAACTTGCTCACAAGTAACCTTTGTGAGTAAATTTCTCGAATGAGCGAGACTGGAAGTTATGGCGGCCAGCAATTTCATTTCTAACAACGTACAGATGCAGGAGCTGTTGAGATAAGTAAAAACATCGACATTTCATGCTATGCACTACCAGAAAAAAATTCTAACTTACGATCAGCAACCTCACGGTCCTCTGAAGTCGCAGCTGGCCCCTGGTAACCTGGGATGATGCAATCATCCTCTGCAACAACAGTGCATGTGCACACAAACGCACTGAATGCAAGCTGAGAAAGAAACACGTGCTCCTGCAACACGAGGGTACAGTAGAATCTTGATAAACGGAAATCGCTTAAACGGAACAGTTGCCTGGAATTTGGTTGGTTTTGTATTGAGATAACGTAAAAAAACTCTCGGTAATCAGAACTACAATTTCCGCATCACCGTGTAAACGGAACCAGAAATGGAACTTCTTGTGAAATCCACTGGCATGAGAATCAGCTTTTTACGGTTCCGGCTGTTTCGTTCTTGTTTTTTTTTTCTTCCTCCATGGTTTTTAGCCTTGTTGGCCTTGTAAGCTTCGTCTCGTATGTGGTTAGCCGTGTTAGCACAACGAATGCAACATCGCAGTTCTTGTTCCAGTCGTTCGGTCTCGATTCTAGACGCCGAGGCTACAGGGCTCACCTCCTGTCGCCTCGTTCGTGCCATCGTTGTGCTATTCGTCCTTCATTACCACGTTGCCGTATTCTAAATTCGGTGGCTCGTAAGCACTCACTAAGTTGAGGCCTCTAGCCTCCGTGAAGATGCAGTTGCAAGGACTCAAACAAAAATAATTGACGCACTTTGTAGTGCACAGCGACTCATTGTTGCCAAATCAACTTTGTGAATGCTGTGCCTACGCTTCTTGTAGTTTTCTTGCTTTCTGAAAACTATCAGCTGCAGTCACTTTCTAGTGGTTAGAGTTCCATGAAATGCCCTTAGAAGTGTGTACGCACATAAATTTGAACCTTAGAACATCTCTCTCAGTAAACGGAACTCCTGTTAAACAGAACTAATTTTTCCGGTCCCTTGAAGTTCTGTTTATCGAGAGTCTACTGTACTTCAAAAGCCCGTCATCAAACCATGGTGATTATTTAAAGTGACAAACTAAGCAGAGACCACTCACAGGTAGAACCTGTGAATTAACTTCCTTAAACAAGCAAGGCCAAAAGTCGTAGCAATTTAAATTCTAATGACATACAGGAGCACAAGATACAAAGACTCAAACAGCTCGCTGTGTGTGCCACCCCCTCACACCAACTATCTGGCTTCTTCGAGAATAGCATGAGCCCTTCCCCTCGTGACATAACTTCTGGCAACTCTGAAAAATATTCGAAAACCTAAAGCACTACATCCAGGACAAGTATACACAACTGCTGTAGATGCACTAGTACACCATTATAATTTCCAAAAGGGTAAATAATAACACCATCTTTTTCTGACTTAAGCAAGGCAGGAGGCAAAATATTTATACTCGGTTACAACTCAAGAACGGCACCACCTCATGTAGTGTATCACTCCGCCAAAGCGCCGGACCCGTGACGTCAGTGCGCGCGCGTTTTGAAAGGGGTTCGCTATGAATGCGTGATATCGTCTGCCTTTTCTCACGCAGCTTGTTTGTCGTCACTGGAGTCGTTTGTAAGCATATTAAGTCCACAAAATCATGGGAACGGCCCAGGCCATGTTCAAAATATCCCAGTAACGCCCTACTTGCGCCGCGCGGAGAATCATCCGGCTACGGTGATAAGGCACAGCGGCAACTTCCGGTGCCGTTCTTAAGTTGTCACCGAGTATAGTACCTCCAGTTCAAAAAATGAAAATAGTGATATCTGTTGAGAAGTATCTGCTGGAAGCTATCATGTTCTGCAGCCAAACAGGGCTAGCAACATTGACACTGTAACGAAGAGATGATACTGGCATATTTTTTGCATACCTGGGTATTGTCCCACCAGGTCCTGTCCCGGACCGTCCCCATTGGCTGCAAAAAAAAAAGTATCTTTGAGCACCACCTAAGGACTAGTCGTGAACACAACCATTACCTGCACCAGGTGGCGGTGGCAGAATGAATTCTGCGATGACCTCGCCTCTGGGGTCTGGCCGCAGCTTACGTGCCTCGTCACGCGCTATTTCTGCAATTTCAACAAAAAGGTAAAACTTCAAATGCAACCAAACCTCACAGTGATTCTGCTGAAGCGAACAGCAAGATTAGGGGTGCCTATTAGGAAAAAGGCACTCAATGAACTAAACAGATCTTGCAATTTAAGGTTCTGTTTAAATAGATTTCCTTATCTGCAACCTGAAATCTTTCACTACGTTGGCTATTTAAGTACAAATACATCACCAGTGATCGATGCTTAATATCACTGATTTCAACATGTTTCTCATGAACCCAATGCACTCCAAGTCTAGGCATCCCACTTGTAGAATCAGTTTAAATTTACCATTCTGGTGACAGATTTTGACAGCTTTTTTTGTGAGCTGAGGTGCAAGTTATGAAAGGGGGTGTCGCTGCTGTGTTTGACAAAAAGGCAAGCTGCTTATGGTTGTGCTGCATTGCCCAAAACTTTTCTCGATCAAAAGGCTCCTAGCAAGTCAAATGTCAAATTATGTTGTCAGCTTTGCTATCTGACAACGTTTTGGAGTGATGTTTATTTAAAAATGCCACTAGCTATTCACTAGTGGGCATTGGTTCGAAGAATGGGTAAATTTATTCTGCCCAAAACCGATTCCTAATGTCCCCTGCATGCTTAACAAGCGGACCTGGCATTTTAAGCCAGTCTCCAGCAGTTTCGGTTTCATTTTTGCGTTGCAAAATGCATATCTGGCACTACTACACAGCTACCCAACTGCAACTTCGTTGTCAGTCAGCGTCCATCGCGTTTTTTTTTTCCTTTTCACCTGACCTACCCCGCTGTTAAAATAACACTACAAACCACGTGGCCAAAGCTTCCCCCTTTGCTGCAAAAAGTAGTACACCTTACACTGTACATGTATCATTTGTGCCTGCAACAGTTGTACTGGACTGGCAGAGTGGATGCAATGCAAGCAGAACTAGGTACTGTTGCCATTAAAGTTGGGATTGACACAGTAATAAGAAATATGTGCTTACCAATCTTGTCCAGAAACGCCACCGTCAGTCTCTCGTATGGCCTTTGCCTCTTCAAGCTCTTCCGCCAGGCGCTTCACCTCCTTCTGAGCCTCCTCTTTTTCATCCCTCTCCCTCTTCAAAGCCTTTTCCGAGAGGTCGAGGGCAGCCTTCAATTCAGACACAGCCCTGTCCCGTGACTTACTGGGCTGAAAATTAAAAAGCCCCCACAAGGTGTTTTCAGGATGGACTGGCAAGGGCAACTTAAATGAAATGTTTCCTTTGCTTAACTCTATTTAGCTTGACCTGGTCATAGAGACATTTTGTTAAGTTTTGCACTGTGTGGGTATTTAGAACACTGGACCCTTGATATACAGTAAGACTCCGTTGATACGTTCTCGTTTCATACAACTTCCTGCTTACTATGCTCTCTATTGTGAACTCTTAAAATGCCGCATAGCGTTACGCTGTTTTTTTCCCGGTTACTACATCCCTGGATAACACAATTTCCTGGTAAGTATGTTCAAAGTTTTAAAAACTTTATCGAACTACAACTGGACGGTACATTTTACGGTGAACAAAAAATGTGCTGACATGCATGCAGACTCAGTCTCACACCCACGGCGCTATGAGCAGGTGCCGAGCCACAATCGGGTCGCCTGGGTCACCGCGGCGGTTTTCCTGCAGCGCATGGTAATGCAGCTGCCTCTATCGCCTGTATAACGACGTCCCAACGTGCGAAATGCTAACTTTCAAATATATCGTGGTGGAATCGTGCCATGAAGCAGCGCTGGCACTGGGCGAAGCCTCTGAGAAATGTGGCGGTAACGACAAGAAGAAAGAGGTGGTGTCTCCCGCGGCCACATATGCTCAGGCCGTAGTCAGCTTGGAAGCGGTGCGGAGCTACTTTCACGCGAAGGACAATCACAGTGCACACAAAAGTGCAGTGTTTAGAAAAGGAGGTCTTGCTCTCAAATGACCGCAGCATGCAGGCGTTGATAGACATGCACACGTGAAAAAAGGCGATTAGATGCTCACATCTGTTTCTAGATTTTTTTTTTTTTTTACTGCGGCGGGTCATACGTTTCCCCATTTTGTACGTATCTCACTCACGTATTTCTGTTGAAACGTATCAACGAGGTTCGACTGTATAAACTATGCTTAGCCATCTATTCCACAAGATAGGCAAATAGGTAGAAATGCACTTATAGTTTCCCAGGACCTTTGTTATAAAGTAGTGAATGGCTACCCACTTATAGCTTCCTCCTGTATGCAGAAAATCTCAGCGGTCGGCGGGATTCCACTATGTCAAATACATATACAATGGTGCCATGCTAAAATTTACATGCAACAAAACTGGCCAAAATTTCTGCAGTTTTTCAAGCAGGGGTAACAAGGCAATCAAATATCAGGCTTCATGCCTTGCCCCATTCGAAATAGAACTACGATAAAAAGATTTACAAACCGATGCATTCTGCGAGGTGTTGAAATCCTCCAGAATGTGCCTGTGAAGGGTGCTGGAGGCCTCCAGCTTCCTCTTCTTGGCCTCCTTGGCTGTTGGCACAGCCTAAAGGTTGCAGAAAGTACGTAATTCACTTGCTCTACAGCTAAATAAAGCAATGAATGTTTCGCGTACACGCTTACTTATTCAATAATCTCGCTCGTATTTTCACGTTTACGTGTATTTTTTTACAGTTACAAATGTTCTCACACAACTTGCATGCTGAGAACAAACCATTACTGGCTGCACACACAGACAACCCACCTTTTTCTTGCTCATTTTCGGCACTTCAGCTTGCAGTATTCGTGGGAATGGCTCCCTCATACTCTGTATTTTGGTCCGCATGGACACCAGCGAGTCTGAAAAGTAACACGTATAAATAGGTTTCCCGTTTACCTTGAACTCCTTAAATGAATCGAAATACTCATGTCCACAATGTCGGTTTGCGGTACCCATTGCGTTACTTTTTTCACCTAGGTCTTCGCTGTCGCTGCGTATGCTTTCAGGGCTGCACGCTAACAGACCGCGTTAGTAAATTTACAGATCTGCATAACTGAATCTACTTGAATGATAAAGTGTCACCGTGCCGTGGTCTTATAGGCCTCCGTGTTTTTTTGTTTTTTTTCTCCTATGGACGCATCTTACGATCGTTGCATAGGCAGGTCACGTGCGCGATTTTTTAAAATTAGTGCATATTTATTTGTTTACGGTCGTAAGAAATGCCAACTAAAACCTTTTTTTGCGGGCAGTAGAGGGTGTGTTGTGTTTGCTTACCTGCCAAGGCGTGAACAAATCCTGGGTAAAAGCCCTCCACTTTCCGATCTTCGCTAATCCAAAACGCTTGGATCTTCTTGGAAGGATCGAAGTCCTCTTCCCCTTTGGGTGCAAAACCTTTCACCAGGTGAACTGGTAGGATGCACTTGAAATTGTCATCGTACTTGACGTACGCGAGCATGTTAACGTGCTCCAAGCACTCCAAGGGCGAACGAGGAAGCGCTGTCACAGAACAGGGAGAATTTTGCGCTGTCACAGAACAGGGAGGATTTGCGCTGTCCTGCCGGTGCTGCTAGGCCACAAAAGCATGGAGGATGCACAAAAGCCACAAAAGAATTTGGTGTGCCTCACTGGTGTGCCTCCCTATGGAAGGCTTCACAGGTCAACTTGCTTTATGATGATGATGATCCGTGTTGACCTCTTCTTTGAATCGGGGTGACAGCATACGCCACCTTGCCTATCACATACTCGCATGCTTACTCGCTTGAAAGTGAACATTTCGACAGACTTCTGTCTGGTTGGGAAGTTACTGAACTGAGATTTTATTAGGCTCCAACCAATACAATGCAAAAGGCAGAAAACCCGACGTTTCGAAGCCGGCTCGGCTTCTTCTTCAGGGGTGACAGTGGCCACGCTGCAGCTCCATCTCACACTTGCTGGCCTCGCACAAAGCCCCTCGCTGCGGCACGTAATCTGTGTGTGTACACCGAGGGGAGAGTGCCAAGCGAGCGATTAACATTCCCAGGTGTGCGTTGAATATGCCACTATTCGAGGAAAAGCCGCTTCCTCCAGTTCGTTTCCCTTACTCGCTTGTAATAAACTCCGGCTGGTATGACGCTATCTCAGGGTGCAATGGCCCTTGGTCGACTTGGCCCTCCTTTTCTCCCGAACAAACCTATCAACGTGCGTAATGCTTAATGCCTAGTGCTGTCCCAGCAACGGTGAAACCCGTTGCCTCATTAAGGAGGACTTCCTCTTGCTGGCTGGATCTTTCGGCATTTCAATACTATGTGGTTCAACTTTTCCACGACCACTGCCTCATCCTGGGGCGACACGAGCTGCAGCTCTAGTGTCGAAAAGCAACGCACCGCATTTATCGTTGCCGCAAAAGTTCTTTTTTCTGACTTCCTGTTTGCCTGCTTTTTGGCACCCCATAATCATTTGTTTATCATTCGTTTGCCCAGAAAGCGTCCATGTTTCCTTCACTTTCTTTGTAACCATCCCAGATTTTTTTTATTTTCCCCGGTAATTTTGTATTTGGTCATGAGCTTTTGCGTTCACTTCCTGCGATTTTCAAGGTGCAGGTACCTGTGCGCTCTGGCTGACCACATCTTGTCTGCTAAATTTCGGGGCATCTCTGCAATGCGTATTTTGTTTTGCGCTTCCCTGGATTCGAAAGAATCCCAGCCCATATCCCCCTGTACCACCGCATATTTGTTGTCTTAATTACATGACTGCCTTCTAGCTGGTTAACTTCCAGTCCCGGCAGGAAAATAACTTTAAGCATAATATGACAATCGGAAACCTGAGCACCGGCACCATTATTTGGCCCTGTCCGCTCGATGTTTCACGTTTCGTCCTCCTTTCATGCTTTCATTTTAACATGTTCTTCATTAGCATTTGTAGCATATTCCTTCGTTTAGCCACATCCCTAGTGACTCGGCTTTCTTTTGAATCCTCATTGGCGTCCTATTAGTTTAATTCTTCGTTATATACTCCGATTACTGAGGATTAAAATTTAGGCCTAGGTACGTTCTTCACTACACGTGTCGTTCATTTTCTGCAGGTCTTCCGCATTATCTGCCATCAACAGTACACGTTGTCCGCGTACACCAGTCCAAAGATCTGTTGCTCCAGATCTCCATTCCTTCGATACGACAAGTCAACCTAATTTACTTTATGCCAAACTTCCAATCGTCTTTCCATTCTTCCACCCAAAGAATAGGACGGCGTCGACTAGTACCTGTAGGTTGGCGTCAACCGACGTTGGCCTCAACAGTGCGGACGCTGAAAAAACGTTTTCAAAATACGTCTAAAATAGCAGTAGGCATAAATTTAAAGTGACCAGATTTGCTGATTTAGGCGGGTCATGTCCCTGTTTTGCGGCTGTGGTCCCGACGTCCCGTAGCCTGCTTGTAAGACGGTGTTTTGTCCCGCTTTCGGCCGAAAGTATGAATACGGGAAGCTCTGAAAAGCTGGAGGAATGGAAGAGGCAAAGCGCAGGCGACGGGAGCAACAAACGCACAACACAGCGCCTGTGTTGTGTGTTTGTTTAGTCCCAACGTCTGAGGTGTTTTCTTGAAGTTAGTGTACCAACAAACCGTACAGCACGCCCTTTTGCGTTTGAGGAGCGTTAGGTTTTTACAAATTTTTTGTTCTTGCAAATGAGTTCTTGCAAATTATTGCAAGAACTAGCTAGTTCTAGCAATAATTTCGGCTCGGATCAGAGCCTAGGCTCTGATCCGAGCATCGCCACTTTCAATTATTAAAATTATTAGCTATGACTCACAATTAAAACATACGCCGAATTAAAAAATACACCTAGGTTATCGCGTTCATTCGCTAAACTGAGAATATCGTAAGTGTAAATACAGCGAGCAGGAAAAACGAAACCAGAAAACGAAACCAACGAAACAAAACCAACGAAACGAAACCACCCGTTGCAAAAGGAACAGCCTTTAAAATCCCTTTCCTGAGCGCTGCTGAACACCATATCTCACGTCTGTACTTCCACCTCCTGAAAATACTTCGCATTTCTTTCTGCCTAGACCGCCTCGACGCAGCTAATCCTCTTTGTCCTCCCTTGCAAGTGCGTCTGTGGCGATGTCGGACAAAGTTAGGAAGCGGAGGAAACAGTATTTAGACGCGGAAAACTATTTTCAAGTGCCGGCGTCGACTTTTTACAAGCGTGCGAAAGAAAATGCCGCTGCGCTTCAAACAGCAGCTGCTAGCGTTTCCGAGATGGGGCACCAGCATCCGTCAACGGACACCACAGCGTCGAGCACCGTTCCAGAAGTTGGCGCCGATAGTGAACACGATGGGGTACCTCCTAACGACCCGGAAAACAATTACATCGTAGTCGGTGCCGATAGCGGACGCGATGAAGTTCCACCTGACTGTGAAGACGATTACGTTTCGGAGCACAGCTGTGAGTCGAGCGACGAGGATGAAACCATCGGCGACTTTGAAGGCGACTTTGCAGACGAGTATGATTTACTCGGCGCAGGCTTTGCGAAGTTCGATGGCCAAACTCTACCAAACTCACAGGTGACGAAAACGGGCGCAATCGCTGCTGTAATGGCATTTGCCATTTCGCACGGGCTGTCGTGGGCAGCGCTGGGCGACCTGACGAAACTGATCAACTTCCTCTTTGGAGCAAATGCTCTGCCCCCAAGCATGTACTTGTTCCGAAAACTGTGGTCTGACGAGACCCAAGATGTGGTTCAGTACCAATACGTATGCGAGCAGTGCAGTGCTGAAATGAATGTGGACCTGGACGAGGCTCATTGCTCAGTGTGCAACCACTCTGAGACAGTTAAGATGCTGAGGGACCGGGGCTCATTTTTTGTAATGCTGAACCTGGAGAAGCAAGTAAGATTCTTAATTGAGAAAACGAAAGCAGAACTACATAAAAACTTGGAGAAGCTTCACCAGCCCGCAAGCAACATAACGGACATAACAAGCAGCGAATGTTATGCAAGACTGAAGGAAGAACGAAGCCTTACACGGGACGATCTGACACTCACCGTAAACACCGATGGGAGCCCAGTTTGGAAATCCTCGAAGACATCTGTCTGGCCTGTACAGTTCATTGTAAATGAACTGCCTCCTCATTTGCGGTTTAAGAACTGTGTTCTAGCAGGCCTTTGGTTCGGCAAAACACACCCGAACATGCAGCTGTTCCTGAGCAAGTTTGTTGCAGAAGTCAACTCTATAAGGCCGCTGAAATGGGAATACATGAGCCACACACATGTCACCAGGACAGTCGTGTTGAGCTGCTCTGTTGACGCCCCAGCTAGGGCGGCTGTGCTGAACATGGTGCCTTTCAACGGCTACTTTGGTTGCCCATGGTGCTTGATCCACGGCGAGCACATTGCAGGTTAGTAGGAGCATTCTTTAACCGTTAGCTCTCTTACGCATGAGCACATTAACGCATGATTGCTTAGAAATGAACCTGCGGGTGCTCCTATCCTTTGTGCTGGTGTAATGTTTGCACTTCTGTTTTTGGCTCTGTTATACATTGTTGCTGTTGCACCATTTTTAAAGAAAGATTCAGGGTCATGTTGAATTGAGTTATTCATTACTTACCGAGATTAAGGTTGAGGATGCACAGAACATTTTATGATTTTTTTAGGAGGTTTACACTCCTTTTCAAAACTAAAATTTTGCATTCAAAAGTGCTCTTGCACTTGCACCATCCTCCATGCCAATTAGCTGGTGTCTGAGGCATAAATTAAGCAAAACTTTAGTGTGTTTAGCCCGTCAGACCTCTGTGTGAAGCGAAAAGTTGATACTAGGCATAAAATGATCACGGATCAGTATTTTGAAAGTTGAGATAGCATGAAAGTATGTGAAAAGTGACTGAGATGTCACTGGTCACTGTGGTATTTTCTTCATTATGATAGCATGCCCTTCAGCAGTACTTAACACAGTCCTAAAGATACAAGTTCTCTCCTATTTCCTGGAGGACAGCACAATTAAAGAGAGCGGTGGTGGCGCCAGCACAGTCATCGCTGGAGATTGGGGGGTAATTGGTGCAGCGGCCGCAAACAGTACATGAAGTTTTCTGTTCCGCTACCCAGTACAGGTAAACTAAGGCTCTAGACTCAAACTAAATAGTAAAGTTATAAACCACGTGGGCTTATAGCAAAGTGCAGCTGCACATAAGACAGCGCAGAGGTCATTGTACCTTTAACGAAGCTGAAAAGCTGCTTCACTCGCAGAGGGGTATAATTTGTCATGTTCTTTTAGTCAAGAAACTGAAGATGCAGACCTCAGGATGATGTTACAAATTTTTAATGCAGTTAGAAAATACTTCCTTTCTCTTTTACCTCAAAACTAGCCCATACGGAACGTATCAGGCAAGTTGCAGCGGCTAGGGTAGCTACCACAGTTGTTGGCGTAGCAGCATGTGAAAAGTACTTCAAAGGTTTTTATCTAATTCACTATTTCTCTATACTATGCCTCAAGGGAGTAAGCGGTACACCATGACAGAGCCGCCGGAAGCCAGAACATCAGCAACGGTTGCAACAAATATGGAACTTGCTGTTGTGTTCAAGGACACTGTCAACAGCATAAAAGGGCCATCTGCGTTGATGAACCTGCGAGGTAAGCTACTTGATTATTTAGTTGTCAGCTCTGTTGTATGAAACGAAGTAAAGGCTGAAATCAACCCAACACGTCCAATCTTTCAATGACTAGTTCATTAGAAAATCTTGCTGAATGGAATAATGGAACATGATGAACATTATGCTGCATAGTATAGATAGGAGGCTGAACATGTGGCTCACTGAACAAGCTCGATTCATTTTACATTTAGAAGGAGCATTAAGATGCGGTGAAAAGGGATCTATAACTCCTGGTGCTTTCCCTTTTAATGACGTCCTTGCAGTGTTTCAGAACATGTATTAAAAGCCAACCAACATTCATTTAAAGCCATGCATGCGAGCCATGTTTTTGTCCTTTCTGATAGCACTTGTGTTAGGTATAATTGCGACTCCTTACTGTGGAGGAAAGGAAAACTTAAAAAAGGCAAAGATGGCCTGTTGTGGGACACCCGGAGATGTCATTTTGAGGGGGCTCTTATTGCCCTTCTGGTTTGCTTTCCAATTAAAACCTCCTGCACTTTTACTTTATCCAGTTGTCCACTACTATGAACCCTTGAATGTTGGCCAAGTCGCGAAAGATGGCCTCTGTGTACCAGCGCTTTAATGCCGTTACGAAGTGGCTGTTCTAAAGTCAGCCACTGACATGTTGAGGTGTATGTTTTCCGCCACACATTTTATAATTCCCAGGAATTGCTAGGGGTCTCTTCCAAGCTTTTCTTTCCTCTATGTGTCTCACTACATTTTTTGAAAGCTGATAAAACTGCGTTGAGGATTTTGCATATAAAATTATTTTTTGTGTTCATGTTCATTTGCTAAAAACTTTTCTTGAGGCTGTGCATTGCTACTGTAGGTTTTACTTTCTCGAGTGAACAGGCTTCACGCCTGTTGATGTCGCAGACTTTTTGCCTGTATGAACAGGCAAGTGTAAATACAGCCTCTATTTACACTTTTCCTTGTGCAGGTCTGGACCTTGTCAATGGCTTCAGCGTGGAATACATGCACTGTGCCCTCCTAGGTGTTACTAGGCAACTGACGGAGACTTTTTTGTCGTCTTCCAATTCTGGATTGAACTTCTACATTGGTAAATGCAATCCTCCTGTCTTAGTAAACTAGCCGTTGGGCCAGTTGGTGCACATTGCTTGAAGAAAAAGAGCGCTACAAACCACGACAAAAAAACTGAAGAATGACGAGACAAAGCGCATGTGTCTCGTCGTTCTTCAGTTTTTTCTGTCGTGGTTTCTAGCACTCTTTTTCTTGAAGCTCCTGTCGTTTACGTTGATCATAGACCAATTACCCTTAAAGGAATACTGAACTGGACATAAACTTGGAAGGAACGTACACCAGCCTGTGTAATTCAATGCCTATGGGTGGACACTGCCACCGGAACGCCTGCTGGTTGGGGGGTGGGAAGTGGGGGAAGGGGATGTTAGAAAGATAAAGAGGAGGGATAAAGGAGAGAGAGGGAATAAAGGCAGGGTAAAAAATGAAAAAAGAAGGAAAAGCACACACACACACTAACACTAGGAAGAAAAAAAAATTGGCTCCAATCTACGCTCTTAAGGTGGTTGGAAAGCAAAGCTGTCAACTACCCCCACAACAATTGCCCATGCGACGTCACTTCAATTCACACACGTGGCTCTACAAAGAGTGAAACGAGAGATTCTGCCAACCGTTACTCAGAATTCGCTGGGTCGCTATCCCTAACGCATCAGCAGCGTCAGCCACGGCCGGGCTAGGGCTGCAGACGCCACCGCTGTAGCCCGGCTGTGAGTCACGGGAAAGAAAATGGAGAGGAGTGTCTTTCAAAGGGTGATACAGCAGTACCAAGCCATCCTGATTTGCCAGCTTGGGGCTACGCTACCGCGCAACATTAGCGCAGACAGCAAAACAATTCAGCATGTGAGCTTAGTGATTCCCATTTATACCGATTTAAGCTAGTCAAGTTAGTAAGTTCCCCCCCACTCGCCCCCGCCGCCGCCTCCGACGCATTGGGAGTTTGTTGTCCCGAATGGCTCTATAGCCTTAACTGCATTGCCAGAGAAAGTTGTCCCCAAGTGTAGGAGCTGCAATGGTGCCTTCCTATGGTTGTAAACGTCAAACAGATCCAGTTTGAAATCAATAATGTTGTTGCAGTTTTGGGCGGCCTGGGAATGACACGACTCAGCTGCTCTTTGACATCAAACTTATGGCGGTGTGCGACATACAAGGTTCCAGCTGGTCAAACTTGGATTGGGCTGTCCCTTCCCTTTCGTATTAGCATGCATATTAGCTGGGACTAAGATTGAGAAACACATGCAGGACAAAAATAACTGCAGAAGCTAAAAATTTTAAAGGGGCATGACGTCTTTGTCCTGTTTCACCATGCCTGCCCTGACATTGAGGAGTTCTGAACTTACTGAATGAGGTGGGACTGTCTTATTTGAGCTAGGGTGGAAGTTCATACAGGTGGTTGTGAAAGGTTGCCGTCAATGCTCATAAAGCGAAGAACATAGCTTGTGTCATGCTTGGTTGACATTGACTAACCTCTGTAGCACCCCACACCTGCTTCTGGGCTCTCAGCAGCTGAAACTGAAATCTAGGCCATGAATTGCACTGTAATTCATAATTGGTAACACTTTATGCAGTTTTAAAGGCCAACTGCAATGAAAATTTTGACCTCCTGGAAACCCTATTTCCATATTGTCTGCGGAAAAAGAAAGCAACATGTAATATACCACAGCTGAAATACGCGCATGGTCGCCACAAGTGCTCAGCAAAAATCGACGATTTTGAAACCGAAACCGTGGAGAGCGCGGCCATTGCAGTGATGCTGCAGATGTCCAGCGAGCGGCCAGACCATTGAGAGAGTTTTGGGCTGGACGGTTAGCCGCTCGGGAGAAAGTCTTGCGCGCAAGCTCTACGCACGCACGGGGCAGCAAATGGAGAAGCGTGCGCAGCAGAGCTCGACCGGTTCTCCAGATGCGTGGCTGGCCAGAGGAATAAGTCCTCGTCGGCTGGAACGTCACAGGCACGTTGTGGCTGTTTATGCGATCCGCCGGCAGGTGCGGCGTGGTCTGCAGCAGAGCTTTTTTAAACGCTTCTGGCTGATAAATGAGCCATTTCAGGGGCTACCACTTGTGTCCCAGCTGATTTCGGGGTGGGTACTTACTACGCATTAAAAATAAATTTGGTCGAGGTGAAATTCGAGTGCAGTTGGCCGTTAATGGGTGAGTTGTAATTCATTACCTATTATGAACTGATCTGAACAAAAAAAATTGTCAGTAAATTTTCCAAATACTATTGGTTATCGTGCACCGATTTTAACACGATTTCTGAATACATTATTAGTGCCTATTTGTCTTTGTTTGATCAAATTGTCCCTTGTGGGCAGGCATTGTTTGGACAGTAAGTACGTGTGTATATGCGGGCTTCACTATTTCTAACCACTCATATTTTGCCGCTATGTAGCTGGGTAACTCTTGTGCCACTAACTACTGCAAAATTCTACGCCTCCCATATACTAACTCATTTTAATTGATTGTAGGGTTTTATGCACCCAAGCTAAACCTAGGCCATGACGCGTGCTGTAGTGGAGGGCTCTGTATTAATTTTGACCTTCTGGGGATCTTTAATATGCACCGAAATGTCGACAGATGCCCATTTTTGCTCATACTAGCTGATTCGGCCCATCCCTCTTTTATTGTCGCTGCCAAAGACGAGCTTGGCTCATTCACTGCTACAAGAAAATGTCTCGTGCTCCATTCTGAGGACATAATTATCTTTTGTTACATACAGCACAGCAAAAAGTAAAACCTGAACAGAAATATTTGAGCGCCTACTTTGGCATAAATGGAAACAGCCATTTGGGGTTCTGGTTCTTGTGGTGACGAATTTGCTTTATCCACAACATGAAAGGCTATTTTAAGCTTTTATTTTTCTTTCCCTTCATAAGTCTGAAGGCATAAGTCAGTTCATCAGTTGTAAGCAAGAAAGTGGCACGGAAAAAATTTGTGATGGCAAAAACAGCACTTGGTTTTTGTTAACAGTCCCAGTTTCAGAAATTTTTTGGGGGGACAAGAGAAGCAAATCAGTGTGAATAACCCTCTGATTTTGTTTCTAAGCGCGTTATATCCAGTGGTGCCTGCAAATAATGGGCAGCATTTTTGTATCCAAATGTATGCAACATTCTTGTTCAAGAACTACTGTTAAAGAAATGCAATCTCTATGTGCGACAGCTGTATTATTTTTCTTTTGTATTCTCCTTTGCTTCTCCCTCCTACATGCATAACTAGCCATGAAGACAATGTAGGTATCTGCATAAATAAACAAATAGCACATTGCTGAGCAAAGTCTACAATTTCTTTCGTGATATATTTGTGCAGGGGACCCCTCAACACTTGAGAAGATTGACGCGAGATTGCTGGCCATCAAGCCTCCACACTGCGTAACCAGACTGCCTCAGTCACTAAAAGAGCGAAGCCACTGGAAGGCGTCGGAGTGGAGGCAGTGGATTTTGTTTTATGCAGTGCCGTGCCTTCATGGAATTCTCTCCATATTTTACTGGAGGCACCTTGTAAAGTTCACGGAAGCACTCCACACACTCCTGCAAGAGCAGCTTTCCTATTCCGAGATTGACAGAGCAGGTATGTAGTTCGAAGGGTCATTTTGCATGCTTTACTGCCTTTAGCCCCTCGTTCTTGAATTATTTTTCTTACATTTTTCATATTGCTATAAGGTTCAGTGTGCTGTCATGCCCTTTTTCGAGTTATCTTGCCAACTGATTTACTTTTGGTGAGAATTCACAGGGCTTTAGATTACGTACTGTGAAGGCTGTTTAATTTGTGTTAGTCTGCACTTCCCAAAAAGCCCTGCTATTCCTACATGGGTGCAGAGCACGTATTGCTGAAAAAGCTGCTTTTTAATAGGGCACTACAGATTACAGGGAGTTATCTGTGCTGCCATACTAATGTTGCTGGTTCACCAATATATCACCAGAGCATCTTAATAAAGTTGCATGTATTACATGTCTGTTGCAGGTAAGCCATTTTTACAGCAAGGATTTCTTGCATAAAAAATCATGAAAGTAAATTTTCACTTCTCGTTAAACTCAATAAAATCTGATCGCATTGCATGGAACACACTAAAAGGGTTTACAAATTAAAAGAAAAAGCTCAGAGAAGACGCAAGCATGCAAGAAACCAATTACGTCTGACTGAATGCCGGTGACGCATTGTTGTTTCTGCATTGAATTGTCGAAGGGCCCTGTCCTCTTACTTAGGGATCCGCTTTTACTTTAACACTTTTGAATGGCTTTGGTCTGTCTCCTTTGTATTACGTTAAGCTAATTCGTGCAAATTTGTAATATAACAGTTGGCAATGGGGAATTTCGCTTCCTTGTTTGGCTCATTTTGTTCACTCATTTCACTCCGTTCTTCCACTTCCTTACTTTATTTATAGTGTACTTACATAGATGACCACTTTTTGCTACTGCAGAGCTTAAGCTTGTGGTGTGGAATGCGTGGGCTGTCGAATGGTTCCTAGGCACACGGGTTGGGAACAATTTTACAACTTCCTGTGACTACTTCTGCCCACACTGTCTTTTTCGTTTAATGGGTGGTTTAATGCTTTCACATTAAAATGCATATCCCATGGTAGGTTAGACTTCATATGCTGCTTGAATGTTCTGCTTGTTCGCAATATGCGACACCATGGAACAGCGATACAGATAAGAGAAAAAAATGCTTGCTATTTCTGTTGATTTCTGAGCAACAAAAGTACCTTCATGCTTTTCTGTGAATTTTTTTTGTTGCAAATTTGGCACCATAATTGATTATTACTTGCCTTAATATCTATACGGGATTGTTGGTCTTTCAGTTGAAATAAGTCATATTTTATTGGCTTATGTCTTGCTCATTCGTGCAAGCCCTGACCTCTCCTTCATTTCTGGTGCTCTCAAATACAATAATAGGAGGTGATGTTCCTTTTTTGAGTGAGTTGCAACTCTGCAACTGTCTGATGTCTGTTTTTAGCAAAGGCTTTCAACAGCTGTCAAGAAATACTGCTATAGAGAGAGCTGTGGGCTAGGGAAACATTACAGCTAGGATCCTTCTAAAACTACATTTTTGGGTCAAATTGAATTTCGAGTAGTACGAATATCTCGTGTTTTTATTTGTTTCAGAACAGCTTCTGGAAAGCTTCGTGTCACGATGCCAGGCTCTGTATGGCATCAGTTTCTTGACATTTAATGTCCATGCGCTGCTGCACCTGGCCCACTCCGTGCGCTCCCTGGGACCACTCTGGGCTCATTCGGCCTTTGTGTTCGAGGGTGGCAATGGAGCCATAGTTCGGCAGGTGTCAGCCTCCAAGGGGTTGCCACACCAAATCACTGAAAGGGTGGTAATGTTCCAACAGCTCCATCAACTGATCAACAGCCCTCGACTACCTCTCGGCGAGAAACTGTTTGCCCAAGAATTCCTGGGGTACAGCCATGTGAAAAACGCACTTCGTGTGAATGATGGGCTGTGCCTTCTGGGGGTGGGCAAGCCTACTACTCTTAGCCGAGAGGAGCAAAGGGCTGTTCATGAACATTGTGGGGCGACTGTCACGAGGGCCCTGCAATATGAACGCTTTGTTCAAGCAAGGCAGGTTTTCCACAGCGCGGCCTACAAAAGGCCTACGAAGTCCGACACAACCTTTGTGAGGACATGCGACAGGGAGTACAAGCGCATCGAAAAAATCTTGTGTCTGGAAAGAAGCCAGATTGTGCTCCTGTGTAGAGCTGTTGTGCTTGCGGATGTCCGTTCTTTTGTGCCACACATAAAGGAATGCTTCCTGTCGCACGACACATGTTTGGAAGTGTTGCTGCCTACAGAGATTGCAGACACCTGCCTTTTTGTAGACTTCCCGGAGGTAGAAAAAACATTTATTTGCGACCTCCCAAACAAAATTGAGAGAGATTAATTTGGCAAGGGAGTGTGTCTCCCCAGTTGTGGTCAGCAGTGCATACCTTTCGTCTTAAATTGAACTGATTGATTGATTGTAGGGTTTAATGCGCCGACGCAACGCAGGCGATGAGGTGCGCCGTAGTGGAGGGCTCCGCATTAATTTTGACCACCTGGGGATCTTTAACGTGCGCCGAAATCTTGTACACATGGGCGTTTTTGCTTTTCGCCTCCATCTGAAAAGCGGCCGCCGCGACGGGGAATCGAACCCGCGACGTCGTGCTCAGCCTTAAATTGAACTGCTAGCTGTGTTGTTATTATGTTTATTACCTGCATATATTCTTCAAAGCATTTTTAACATTTCTTGCATTCTTGTGAAACTAATTCTGACTCTGTATTGTCAAACTTTTTTTGTTAGACGTTTAACTAGAACTTGATTGATTGATTGTAGGGTTTAACGCGCTGATGCAACGCAGGCGATGAGGCGTGCCGTAGTGGAGGGCTCCGGAATAATTTTGACCACCTGGGGAACTTTAACGTGCGCCGAAATCACGTACACACAGGCGTTTTTGCTTTCCACCTCCATCAGAAAAGCGGCCGCCGTGGCCGGGAATCAAACCCGCGACCTCGTGTTAACTAGAACTTGCTTACAACCTTTTCGCGGCCTTTAGAACTTTGAGGTAATGTTTTTGCAAGTGAGGGTGATTGATTGATTGATGATTATAAGGTTTAATGCACCGATGCTACACAGGCGATGAGGCGCACCGTAGTGGAGGGCTTAATTTTTGACCGCTTGAGTGCCTTTAACACGCGCTGATACCTTGAACACACGGGCGCTTCTTTCTTTTCGCCTACATCAGAAAAGCGACCTCCACAGCCGGGAACCGAATGGCTGGGTTTTTGAGGCAAGAGAGGGTGTTTAAGAAAGTACATGTTGTTGTTGTAATCCTTTATTTCAAAGGGAAGGCCATGCGACCATAATAAGGGAAGATGGGGAAGAGGCAGGGAGGAGTAGCCGAGTAGCACAAATGTTGGGTCCTTGAATGCCATAGAAGAGATCACTGCGGTCAGCAGAGCCAGGCTAGGGTTGGGATCATGTGAGTGCAGTCAAGTCAACTACTACGACCGGGGTAGGCCTTGGCTTACACTAATCTCGAGAGACCACTCTCTAGGCAAATTCCCCTAGGGCTGTGAGAAAATTAGTGTCTTCGAAGGGGGTGTCGTCTTGAGAGGCATCACGTGGCAAAGCGTTGATATTGGGCGGTACAAGGAAAATGCGGCGCAGTGCCAGATTAAGTGGTTGAGGGTGGCGAAAACTGACGTTTGATAGTAGGGGCAGTAAGGGGGTGGAGATCTTGCCGGGTGAATACATTTTCTGATGATGTGGGGTGTGAGGGCTGCGTTAGCAATAGTTTTGTTGAGGAAGATTTCCGCAGAGCGAGGCATCGAAGGAGCCAGAGCCGTTGTTGTGCTTGAGGGAGCTGTTTGGGCGGGCACGGTATGGGACCCTTGGCGGTATGCTACAAGTTCCGCCATGAGCTGCACGTTCTCTTCACGAAGCAGGTGGAGTTCAGAACGAAGGCTATCAAGCTGGGATAGTACGGTTTGCAGAATTGAATCCCTTGTTGGCGAAAGTGAAGGTGGGGGATCCGCTGTAGCGCTAGCTGGGGGAGGCACAAGTCCATCGGCAGTGTTGGTGCTCGAGGAGCCATTAGAACGTACACGATCCGCCCAGGATACTCCATCTTGCACTTTGGAATAGGTATGAGCGGGGGAGGCAGTGTGGGCAGGACACGTGGGGTCCACCGCCAGATGACCATCTTTTTTACAAGCCACACAATAAAGTGTGCGCTCGCATGGCTCAGATCAGCATGACTGCGCCCACATTTGCGGCACACCGGTTGGTGCGGGCAGTACTTCGCCATGTGCCCGATGCTGTGGCATGCGAAGCAGACCATTCTCTTTGGCTGGCAAGGCGACACTTTAACTATAGCCATGTAATATTTAACCACGTGTGGTATCGTAGGGGAGTCGAAAGTCAGAACTGCTCGATTTGTTTTGCCTATTCGTTGCGCCGCCTAGACGTCCGCTTGCTCGCAGTGGATCCAATTCAAAATTGTTTCATTTGAATCTTCAGGCTCCACTGTGATGACTCCACGTGAAGTGTTGGCACGATTTGGGGAGTGTCTGACCTCTATGGGAAGGGTGAACATATGGTTATTGGTAATCTGAATGCAGTTTGCAGTGAATCGTAGCAGTGTGTAGCGAGTTCGGCCATTTCGGGGGTGGGGGCAAGAGTGCCTAACAGATGTACGAGGGCATTTATAAATGTATAAATATGCATGTGTAAATATGCAAATGTAAATATGTAAATATATGTAAATGTGCGAGGGCATTTATAAATGTATAAATATGTTTTAGTAAACAAGTGTAAGGAGCACATACGTTGAATGGTTTCCATTGCATTGGATTGTGTATGCATGTTTTTAGCATTGTATATTCCCAATAAAATGGAAAGAATTGAAGTGCAAATAAAGCATATATAAAATGAATGTCTGTCATGAGTTCTTTATGTTAAATACATGATATAAGTGATCACAGCTGTGGCTTTTACCTGTGAAGAAAATGTAATTGGGTTGAGAATCCAGCTATTCGCTGATCGACTGTAATTGATCAATTAGATTGCAAAGAAACAGAAAAGAGCTTGCAGGGCGTGCAGGACGTGAATGCTTAACGGCCGTACCAAATCGACAGCCAGCCGCTAGAGTGCAGAAATCTACGCAAATTCACTGAGGGAGGTTTGTAGGTGGTTGCCGATTTTGTTTAATATACACAACGTAATTTCTCAGCATTGAATGTGGAAATAATGGTGGCGCCTCACGCATCGGAAAGCTAGGGCGATTTTCAACTTGCGAGCGCGTAGTGCGCGCTCTTGACGGCCGTGCGAGCAACGTTGGATCAAAAACGGCACATCTCGAATATGAGCAAGTTCGGCGTAGCATTCTTGTCGCTGATATTTTCGCCGAGTTCGCGTCACCAGCTTTTGCGCACGCAGGCCTGCGATGGTGACGCTTCGTTTCTATACTCGGATACAACTCAAGAAAAGTGCGGCTTTTCCTCATCAAAGGACCCCCTTCCAGCCAATGGTGTCGCCGTATCAACGTGACGTCGCGGTAGACCGCCTCCACGCCGCGCTCACGGAAGAAATCACAAAACATGTTCTTCCGCGCTTCCGGACTTCTACCAAAATGGCCGCCTCCGCTGTTCGCGTCAAACCGTCGGCGTCGTCGGGCTCTCTGAGGACGATTTTTAGTGCCGTTCAGTCGTATTCATTGTTTGCGTGTTGTGTGCAGTGTTCTTAACATGCTCGGTAATGACAATCGCTACGGTGTTTTTTCTTCTGCTTTGTGAGCGCTCGCGTTGCCGGTAAGCAGCCGCCGCTGCAGTTACTGCAGTACGCTGTATGATACGAAGCTGTCGTCGTCATCCTGTGCGGGCGTTTGGCCTTGAGCGTGAAGTACCGTTCTACCGTTTAGTACCTACTGTGTCTGTGCTACCCACGTTATCGCACCAGTGTCTGCGACAGGGGGCGATAACTCCTTGTTTATTTCTCGTAGATTACGCCAGCAAGTTATTAACGCCATGGACAGTACGCACGGGGCGAAACGCAAGCCACGCGACGGCGCGCGCTGCATTTCGTTAAAGCATATATGTCGAGCCGTGTGTCCCAAGTCCATGTCGAGCGCAAGCGTATTCGCCCAAATTGTGATCAAGTTGCCAAATACAAGAAGCAGAATTTTCGCACTTTTTGACCGTGAATGCGTACGAGCTGTAGCTTAGCTACGTGATGGGATTTAATATGCCACCTTTCTATTTTTTTTCTCGGTTACGCTGAGATACCATTGTTAAATGTGTTAATTGCCGCAAGTATGTTTTTGTCGCCTGTTTTTTGTTGGAGTGCCTTAAGTTGTTGTTTCGGACAAAAACCTTTGTGAATTAAATACGAATAGGCATCTGCTTTGAGTTTGCATTGTCTATGATAATTAAGATTCCACAGGAGTGTTACCACTGTAAGTTCAATTTCATTGTCCCGTTTATGCTTTGTGAATGAGCTGTGGTTCGCGATAGTGACATTGCATTAGCTAGATTTCACCGGTATGACCAGCTGCAACAATGCATGTGAAGACATGAAACGCAGCACTGAAATCAAATAAACCACCTTTCAGCTTTTTCTACACATGCGCATGCATATTGTTCACCAAATCAAATTCTTGCATGAGATGTGCATTATTGAAGCTATATAGACACTGCCCGCCTTGTGTTTGTCTCTTAAGTAAGAAGCTGCTGCTGCAATGGTCATCTGCATGCACGTGCTCTAAATTCAAAATAGAGCATTCAGGGTGGAAAACAGCTCAGCATTTCATCCATTCTCACTGTTGCGTCACAAGTGGCCGCTGGAGCGAGAAGCTCGCTGCTCCAAGTCAAATAGCAAGCTGCTGCTTGCCACAGGACTGTTGGCAACTCAACTCGTGCAATGTCTACACATATATTAGGAGTGTAAATCACAATGACAGAACATGAATTGATGCCCACTTCATAACACAGGCAATGAAGTCTGTTTGAAGGGTTACGTAGTGATCTGCACTGATTGATGACATGTCGGTTGAGTTCATGCATGGAACCACACATATGGTACACATCGCTGCACTGAAACTGGTCAATGCATATCATACTTTTCTTGCTACGCAAAGGCAAAATCGGATCATATGTTCAGGAGGAAATTTATAATCTCGCAAAATATGCACTACATGAAATGATTCCCATACATGGGAGGATCGATTGAAACCAACCTTGTTTCCCCTTCCTAAAGCTTTGGGGATTGTTTTTAACATTGTGATTCTGCATTTTATCCAGTGGAGTAGGCAACAGATAAAACCTATTTATCCTAAGTCATGCGTAAGACAGCAGATAGCTAAATAGAATCAAATTAGAAATAAAACACCGAAGCAACGTTTCTTGTCCTCACTGCTGTATCCTGTCAGATTTGGCTCAGACAGCTAAACAGACGCACTGCTGAATTATGCATAGCAAATGAAACGAGCAATAAGACACTTAAACAGATTTATTTGTTCTCAATGTTCTACAAGAAGACAACTTGGCTCAGCCAGCCACACGGACACACAATGTTCAGTTACATGCTTTCAAGTAGGCATTTAATTTGCAACTTTGTTTCTGCATCCAATACACGCATACGTGTCCAAACAATGTAAAACACGTGGGGTGAAAACTCGAGCTAGCGTCTTTTCCTGTAGGTGAAACTTGCCTTTATAGCCATTTATATAGTGTCGCACAAGGAGCCGTAGAGCCACACACTGCAGATGATTCTGCTTGAAGTGAATTTGCGAACTCGCTTGACTCTGCTTGCACACACCTCATGCTACACATGCGAATAGCCATCCTCCCTGTGCAGCGAAAACTATCGCATAGTGCAAGCGTGGCCCTGCTTCCAGAAAATAGTTTGGAACAGTGTGGGTTTCCTCTAGCTCGAGATGTACAATTTTCTTTTATGGATACGTCTGCCACGCAGTGTCTTGTCAGGACTGCATTCATTCCGCCTAATTCCTGCACCACACTTGCAACAAATGCAATCAGAAACCAAGCACTGCAACAGCCTTTTCTGATTCTCATAGCTACATATCAAGGCAACCAGTCCTGAGCCAGCACCACACAATACACCGCTCGGTTCACTACAGCAAATGATAGCATGCATCGATTGTTGAAATAACTTGTCACCCTCACTGTCATACTGGAAAATCCCTGTCGACTCTACAACACAGCATACAAGATTCAGTAATGGCAAATGAAATAAAAACCAAACACTGCAATTCCATCTTCTGATTCTCATAGCTACATATCAAAGCAATCAACCATGAACAAGTTACGCAGCACACACAGGCAGCTCAGTTAACTCCAGAAATAAGTCTTAATAACGCACACAAACAGCATGTCTGGTCTTCTCTGCTGTCTGATGGAGTTTCTTGCTCCTGCAGCTATGGAAACACACCTACTTAAGCTAAATTGCGCACTCCACACTAACTGAAAGGGGCAAAGGCGGCACTGGCGAATAGCTGGCCGCCTTACACATCTTCAAAGGACTCGATACCAGATAGGTCACTGTCGGAGTCCATGTCATCTTCATCCAGATGGATTATAATAGGTTGAACATGCGCACTTGCTCCACCGTCTCCCCTGAACTTTGTTTCAATGCTGATCACATGCTGAACTGCGTTTGCCCAGTGTTGAGCTGTTACCTTGGCAGCTTCTTCCCTCAGGAGCACCTCTACATCTGCCAGCTTAAATGTGGCATTTCTGGCTGCGACACCTCGTTTCATCTGCGCCCATATGAGCTCAATGGGATTGAGCTCACAATGGTAGGGTGGGAGCCTAAGCACAATACATCCTGCCCTTTCAGCTGCACCGTCAACACGATATTTGATGTACCGTGTCTTTACAGAGGTCACAAGGCTGAGGAGCTCTTTTTTAAGCATTTTTTCATCCCAAGCAAGTCCTTTGGACGTCAGCCAGTCCTGAACGACCTGTTTGCGCGAAGACGTCGTAGGCACTGCTTCTTCCAGCCGCGAGTGGTACGAGGCATTGTCCATGACAATTACACTACCTTGTGGCAGTTGCGGCAAAACGGCGCCAAACCACCTTTCAAAGCGGGTGCCGTCCATCTCCTCGTGGTAGTCGCCGGTCTTCGTACCCCGAAAGATATCCAGGCAACCACTGACGAAGCCGTCCTCGCTGCCGATGTGCGTTACAATCAGGCGCTGTCCTTTCCCTGACGGCTGCTTCAAACCTGTCGTCAGACCACGCATGAAGGCGTCGTGGTGGGAAGCAACCGTCGTGTCCGTCCAAACAGTCGATAGCGTGTGTCCCGCATTCACCCAGGTTTCATCAAGGTAGAAGATTTTTCGACCTTCCATCCTGTACCTGACGACGTCGTAGAGGTACTTCTGCTGCCACGCGACAATGTCGTCCCGCTCGATCAGCAGCGAGTTCCGGCCCCTCTTCTCATACCTGAACCCGATGTCATTCAGCAGGCGGCGCACAGTCCATGGCTTGAGAGGAGTAACATCGCCGCTAGCGTTGAAATCCGCAGCAATTGCCTTCACTGTCGGAATCTCATTGCTGCGAAAAAAACGATGCACGGACGACCGCAATGCGCACTTCGTGAAGTCGTCGTACACTTCTGTGCGTCGTCTCTTTCCGGCGCTTCGCGGGCGCTTTCGGGAGGGCGTCGCAACATTTCCGTCGTTATTTTTCATCTCCTTCTTCACGTCCATCACCAAGCTCACGCTGACTCCAAGAAGATCGCTCACGGTCGCGGCCGTTTCTTCAACGCTGCGCTCTGGGTGAAGATGCCGCAAACGAACGTACGCGTTCCGGATCATCTCCCGTCCGCAGCTGCAGATGACACGGCCGCTTTTGTTTTTCTTGTACCATCGGCGTGGCGTAGATGGCAACGCACCACAATTCTCAGTCGAGAACGATGAAGCACATTCAGATGTGACTTCTTCGGGATCCATGGCGGGAAATGGGGCCGGCAATGCATAAAACCAGAAGCTGCCAGAAGCAAGCGGCTGAGGGAAAACCCGGAAGAGCAGAAATTCACCATCAGGAATATAATTGAAACTCGCTACTGCAGCTGACGATAAATTCTTTCACGCATTGCATTAAAACGGGCACATAAAAAATTTTAGCTAAGGTTTTTATCTCCGCTCAAAGTGAAGGCGCCCTTACGAACTACTTTTCGGCACGGACGCATTAAGAAAGCGTGGCTCCGAGTGCTGCCCGCAGGTGCAATGCGGTCGGCCACGACGTCACCTTGATAGAGCGACACTATTGGCTGGAAGGGGATGGTGGAAGTGGGGGATTAGGCGACGCCCCTTTTTTCTTGACTTGTATCCGAGTATAGGCTTCGGTAAAGCCTCTAGATCAGGCGTAGATTCTCTAGTGGGTCTTAAGCTTGAAGTATACAAATCGTTCGCTAAGCACTTGAACCTACGTACATGTGCGTACAGACATGATCGGACCGTAGTGATGAGCACTGCGGCTGTGCCCTCCACTGCTTTCGAACACTCGCAAGGCTCGCGTTTCGGCCGCAGCGACCGCACTTAATCCACGTGCACTGCCGTTTTCTACACCGCTGTTATCACGCGCTCATATGGCCTTGCCTGCATTCGCCTCAATCTTTGTAAATTAGCTACGGCCATGTATGTCAAGACTATTAAACCCAGCATGCTTCTGGTGGGTCGCGCTGACCAGCCAGGCCGCCACTATTGCCCAGGATAGCTTCTGGTGGGTCGCGCTGGCCAGCGATCGCCGCCACTATTGCCCAGGATAGCGGCCGTGCCCACCTAACCTACCGCCAAAGTTCCCACCTACTCCCAGCTACAAAAACCTTGCCCAGGAAAGTTGCCAGCATTCATCACCATGCCCACCTGATTTTCCAGGATTCCCACCTGATTTTCCAGGATGCCCACCTAATTTCCCAGCACGACTTATGCTGGGATTTGCGATCGGGGCGTATCGATACGGAGTGCGGTTAAACCACTGTCGGATGATCGGACTCACCGCGCAGCGACTTTTTAAAGAAAACAGTAATTGTACCGACAATCTAGATTACGGCATTTAAGGCAATTTCAGGGTCTGCGGTGGAAATACAGCTGCCGTGGGGTTGTGGGCGCCGTAATTTTACGGTTTGTTCTGAGGCCGCAACCACTAGAAGCGTGTTTTCCGCGCTTTCGCGCGTCGACATCGCCCCGCGTTAACTGCGTCGGCAAAATGCACGGCGACGTGAACTGACGCGGGAGTAGGAGGGGGAGGAAGAGGAGAAACTTTATTGAACAGGTAGACCGAGCTTCGAAGTGGGCGGGGTCTTCAGTCCAGGACTACGTTGGTGCGCCTGCCGTCTTCGCCCTTTCAGAGAGCCAAAGCTGCTTACTTAGGTCCGAGCTGGCAAGTTCACTCTCCCACTGCTCGTATGTAGCTACGCAGATGTATATATGCTGCTCGCCAGATATCAGCGTTGACGCAGCGCCAGAAAGCATTCGAAAGCAGGCGACATCGTCCGGATTGCATGTCCATCTCCTCGATTGGGGTCATTACGTTCGCAGAAAACAATCATTATTTTTAACGTGCGGTAATTTGGTGCCTTGAGGCAAATTACAAGCTATTTCTGTTCGAAAGCGCGGATTCCTCCATGGCTAGCTTGACTTAAATCGGGGAGATCAGGGGTTTGGGAGAGCTTTTTGCGAGTTAAATACGGGATCTCTGGCTACATCGCTTGTAGTGTTAGCCTGATGGGCTTGTCTGCAAGATCGGTGCGTAACGATCAGTTTATCAACGCCAGAAATCTGGCGGTGCATTCAATTTCATTCGCGGCTAGCGTAGCTTGCATATAGGGGGAACGATGAAGCGCGATAGCTTTTCTTGGCTTAAATAAGGGAGCTTTGGTTACATCACTTGCAGTATTAGCATAATTAGCCTCGCCACCAAGATCGGTGTGGAAGAAACAAGCATTAGCACTGCCGAAATTTGTCAAATACGACCAAAACGAATCACCCGACAATATTCGTTGGCAGCCTCTGTTACGGTACCAAATTCTCGGGTCCCCGCATTGTTTTCCGGCGTGGTCGAGTGGATTGGAACTTAGGTGCTGGTGTTGTGCTTTGAAAGTCTATGGCTCGAATCTTCGCAAAACATCACGGACTTTTTAGTTTTTTTTTTTGCAATGAGGGTGTCATCGACTTTTTTTTTTCAAGGCAAAAAAAGGCAGAGTACCTTTCCCTTTAACCTACAAGTGACGTTTGACGGTAACCTCAGTATCAAGGCAGCCCCGAAAAGTGCTTTGCTCACACTTTGAATTCATGAAGCTGCAGTCGATACGTAACATCAAGGTTAAATCAAGTAGCAAGAAAAGTTGTGCTAATTGCGTCTTCGTTCATCATCCTATCTTATTTTGTTCAGATTTGATGGCAATGACCCCCAACCCCCCCCAAAAAACTTAAAAGGCTCGTTGGCAACGTCGCTTGTAAACGAATTCTGCACTAAGTCCCTGCCTCTTTCCGTGAGGTTCGGTATTGCGCTACTGTTTTGAAGGTCAAAGGTTCAAAGAAATAGTGGTGGATTACAATATTTGCACAAAACACCTCCGTACAAAACCCTTACAAAACACATACAAAACCCCTCGGTAACTTCAATACAGTACGCCTGCGGAGAGTTTGAAAATAAAGTATAGCAGATGTAGTTAAAATAAATGTAACTGCGATAGACATTTTCTAAGTAAAAAACAGCCATACCAGCAACGTCTGAACAACTTCAGCAAAATATGTCTGAATACCGTCCCCAAATGAAGCAGCAGCAACATCGAGAGTACGTCTTTAGCAAAGCTGAAAGAACGTCCGACATTAGGGTACCAGCAACCTTATCTCAACATCCAAAAATTTTTATTAAAATATTGCACGTTGTACGGATGTCTAATAGAGATACTGCTGGGACATAGACGTTCGGATCTTTTTGGGACGTCGCAGAGATGTTACTGGTTTGATGGGTAGAGTCACCACGAAAAACATAACAATATTTAATACGACGTTTCGGCTGGGATCCAGCCCTTCTCAAGTGAAGTACAAGGGTCGAATACAAGGTATATGTAGGCTCGTAGGGAGCGCTGTGAGCACGTGGACACATGATTTGAAAAGTGTACAAGTGGAAGTACAGCAGGAAAAAAGTGGAAAGAAACGTACTGCACGACTGGGCGCGCAGGTAATCCATCTCAATATACAACGCGGCGAAAAGCAAAAGCGAGGCACTTAGGAAGTTGTTTCTTTCAGCCATCGCCCACCCCCGCACAGCAATATTAAGAAAAGTAAACAAATAAGGAAGGGGTACTGAGCATCTCACTCCAAAGGAGCGGAAACAACCTGCCCCATCAGACGGAAGCATAGAATCGACGATTAGTCATCCAGACAGTGGGGAACGCAAAATGGCAGAAGGCGACGTTGAAGTTCAAGAATGCAGGCGGGCGGATTAGTGAGGGGGCCGCGTCCTCAAAGGAAAATGCCGCCGCTTCGCGAGGAGACCAGATAATAGCCACAAATGGCTTATCCGCGGCCCGCGTCCCGGGCACAAGGCGGACAATGACGACCCCTCGATGGGCGCCGACGCTGACAGAGGTGTGTGTAAGCCACCCAAGAAGAGCGCAGGTTGTGCGAGGATTTTGAGAAATGACACACAAGGCAGGAAATAAACAAAGAAACAGCACACAGAAAAAAGGAGTTGAACGAGCCTTCGGCTCATGACATGAAATGGATAGATAGAACAAATTGTTAGCTTACATTTGATATTTTTGCAAGTAACAAGGGCTTGCACATTATGAAAAAAGTAAAACAAAGATGTGACGCACGTACGAGAACAAATCTCCAGTGATCCAGGAAAAAATGACACTTCGGAGCTAGTCATCAATGGCTGTATGAATTCGCACACAGCATCCTTTAAACAAACTGACAAACGAAAGAACAAACAAACAATACACGCGTACAAATCGTAGAACACGGGGAACCATAGCAATGAACAAAAATAGCTTACAAAGTGACATTTCGGGCAAAAGAGCAATGAAGCATACGGAGAAAATAACTTATTCACAACACTAGACCGAATAGTGCTTGGAAAGTGTAATAATAGGATACCGCAAGATTTCGTGCTTGAGAAGCATTAAAGCATACGGAAAAGTAACCTGCTGACAACGATGAACCCTCCAACGCTTGAAAAGTGGTAACATTCGATACGTGCCGCTACAATGTCTAGGTTTGAAGGCACGACAGCCTTCCCAGAGACTCATTGATACCTCTTGTGAGAGTGTTATATTTGTGGATCATATAAGATTCGCAGGCTTCCCCGTCGAAATGGGTTTTAAAGAGACACTGAAGTGAATTTGTCAAGCTCCCGTTTTTGCTTGCACTGCGTAGACTGGCTCAAAATAGCACAATTTTCATCGTGTATCCGGTTGACAAATCGGTAATTATTTTACAAAGCGCGAAAGAAGAAAAACTGCCATGCGCGGTTTGCGGCGGCCGCACCAACTAAGCTGTGACGTTAAGAGGAGGGGGCACCGTGATTGGACGAGGCCCAAGGTTAGCAATCAAACAAGTTTCGGTTTCGGTTTCGGTTCTGTAAAACAACCTGTTTGACATCCGATGGCGTCGTTGGATGGGCATTCTCAATATCCCAGTAATCGTAGTACCGCGCTTCTGCCATGTTGTCGGCTGTAAAATGCATAAGATAAGCATCCCAGGACGGCTTGGAATCGTAGCATTCACTAGCTGAGGCCTACGCAGTGCATGAACACCCTCCGCGTCCCCGCAGACGCTCAAATACATGCGCTTTTCCCCCATATTTGCAGCTGTCCTCACTCATGCCTGTATCGTAAAAAGCGTGTTCGCACCAGGCCAAGGGTCTGTTGATTCTGGCCTGTGTCCGCTGCCAGCAAGCAGTCGGTGCTTATGGCAACAGCACGCCAACGAGAACTCGCTAGCGCGCCAGTGCTGGCCTGCGCGAGTTCTGTGGACTAGTTCGTGGAGTAATGAACGTTGCGGCCCAAAAAAAAAAGAACTCAGTATAGAAAACATCGTCGAAAAACGAAAAAGTTAACTTATAAAAAAAAAAGCATGTACCCGCGAGGATTCGAACTTGCGACTGGCAAAACAATTGCGATGACATACCTAGCACGCCAGACAACTAGGCCCCGCGCGGGGGCGGCCGGGCGTTGGAAATATAAGGTATATAACGTATAACCAGTTTACACTTTTATTTAGTTTTAGTATTTCAAGCAGCTTAGGTGACTATTTGTTGTATTGCGCTCGTGCAGTAAGCGTCCCCCGAGTTTCCACAATAGCTCACGTCTAGGAATTGCATTTCGTAGACGGAAAAGCGTTCGCAGATGCGTAGTCGTGCTGCTGACCGCTGTGCTTGTTCGCCCAGCGCAAAAAAGTGCTTCCCGCACCCTAGGTTTACGCTGTACGGTAAAAATATCAGTGGATTTTATTTCCTTAGTGCCTATATTGACTTCGCTGACTCTTCTCCCCCTTCAAGAGGCCTTATATTTTCCTACTGGCGTACCAGTCAGCGAAGCGTCGCATGTGCGCTTGTGCAGCGCTTGTGTGAAGCGACCTTGACTTGGATCTAGATACAGTGTACAAACTAACGAAGCAAAGAAAGGCACATTCTTCCATTCCCAAACGTGTTGTGGCTTAGTTTCAACTGATCGGGCGAATTCCGACGACCCGTCGGCGGCCGGCGGACTAAACGTTGGGCCGACTGACTCGGTCGCGGAAGGTCGGCGAGCCGTGCAGTAGCGCAGCCAATTGTCAGCTCCTCTCCTGCTGACGTCACACGAAAACGCTACAGAAAATGGGCGAGAGTGCAGAGAGGAGGACAGCATTTTCGAATTGATTTTTCTACTACATAAATTCGCGTAAACGTGCTCAGAGTGGTCGAAACAGGGCCTAGGGACTCCGGACTACAATTTGCGCTCGTAATCCCGCATTGTTTACACATCACTTCAGTGTCCCTTTAAATCCTGATCAGAGCACTGTAGCCTTAAATTGGTCGAACGGGTGTTTCAAAGAGTTGATATGTTTTGAAAGGGGGAGATATGGTTAGGAGCCGTGACCGAGAACATTTCTAGCTATGTCGACAACATTATAAGGGAAATCCCGCCCACATTCAATTCGTACGTAAAGGATACTACTCATCTTCTAAGTGAAATAAAAGACCTCACGATACCAGATAACTCCTTCCTAGTAACATTAGATGTAGCCTCTTTGTATACAAACATACCTCACGCCGGTGGAATCGAATCCGTCATAAGAGCCTACGAAAATTCTGAAGGGGACAAACCTATTGACAGAAACACTTTGGCCAAACTATTAACTTTAATACTTGAATGAAACAATGTTGAATTCAATAACCCGCACTACGCCCAAATAAGTGGCACATCTATGGGGACAAAAATAGGCCAAAAATATGCAAACATATTCATTGGAACCCTTGAGACACAGCTCTTGGAGAACTTCCCTTTAAAACCACTGTTTTACAAGCGATACATCGACGACATTTTCTTGGTTTGGTCTCATGGCGGGGAAGCCCTGAATCAATTCATATCTCATTACAACAGTGCTCACAGTGATATCTCATTCTCACATGAGTATTCAACTTCTACAATAAATTTCGCTGACGTGCAGATAACAACTAACGGACACAGACTGGATACTTCGGTGTGCAGAAAACCCACCGACTGACACCAATACTTGAACTTTAACAGCAGCCATGTGAGACACTGCAAAACGGCCATTCCATACAGCCAAACCCTATGCTTCCGCAGAATTTGCTCTAACCAAAATGACTTCGCTTCTAATTGTGATCAGCTCCGCATTGACCTCACACGACAAAAATACCCACTACGACTCATTGAAGATTCAATCAGGAAGGCATCAGAACAGGAGCGTTCTCAGACTTATTAGTGGCAATAAAACCTCCACTTCGAGGTCATAAACCAATCTGATTCTGACATATTCGGCATCTGGCCGAAACGTCAATGAAATTTTATGAAGACACCACAACATCTTGCTCCAGAGTGAAAGAATGAAGCACGTCATTCCAGACCCACAACGCGTGGTGTATCGCCGGGCAAGAAACATCAGAGACATTATAACATCATCTCGATCAAGAGAAACTAGTTTCACAGGTTCCACACCATGTGGAAAACCCCAGTGCAAATTGTGTCTGATGATAACACCAACAAGCGCTCAAAGCAGGGAATCTGACTTTTCCATGCACGTCAGGGGCAACTTCAATTGTGACACTGCAAATATAGTTTACCTCCTGGAATGTGGTACTTGTCGTGCGAAATATATTGGACAGACTGAAAATTCTTTTAGAACTCGCATCTATAATCACAGATCCGATGCAAAAACAAAACCTTATCTCCCTCTTTCAAAACATATCAACTCTTTGAAACACCCGTTCGACCAATTTAAGGCTACAGTGCTCCAATCAGGATTTAAAACCCATTTCGACGGCGAAGCCTGCGAATCTTATCTGATCTACAAATATAACACTCTCACAAGAGGTATCAATGAGTCTCCGGGAAGGCTGTCGTGCCTTCAAACCTAGACCTTGTAGCGGCACCTATCGCATGTTACCACTTTTCAAGCGTTGGATGGTTCATCGTTGTCAGCAGGTTACTTTTCCGTATGCTTTAATGCTTCTCATGCACGAAATCTCTCTGTATCCCATCATTACACTTTCCAAGCACTATTCGGTCTAGTGTTGTGAATAAGTTATTTTCTCCGTGTGCTTCATTGCTCTTTTGCCCGAAATGTTACTTTGTAAGCTATTTTTGTTCACTGCTATGGTTCCCCGTGTTCTACGATTTGTACGCGTGTATTCTTTGTTTGTTCTTTCGTTTGTCAGTTTGTTTAAGAATGCTGTGTGCGAACTCATACTGCCATTGATGACTAGCTACTAAGTGTCATTTTTTCCTGGATCACTGGAGATTTGTTCTCGTACGTGCGTCACATCTTTGTTTTACTTTTTTCATAATGTGCAAGCCCTTGTTACTTGCAAAAATATCAAATGTAAGCTAACAATTTGTTCTATCTATCCATTTCATGTCATGAGCCGGGGGCTCGTTCAGCTGCTTTTTTCTGTGTGCTGTTTCTTTCTTTATTTCCTGCCTTGTGTGTCATTTCTCAAAATCCTCGCACAACCTTCGCTCTTCTTGGGTGGCTTACACACACCTCTGTCGGCGTCGGCGCCCATCGAGGGGTCGTCATTGTCCGCCTTGTGCCCGGGACGCGGGCCGCGGATAAGCCATTTGTGGCTATTATCTGGTCTCCTCGGGAAGCGGCGGCATTTTCCTTTGAGGACGCGGCCCCCTCACTAATCCGCCCGCCTGCATTCTTGAACTTCAAGGTCGCCTTCTGCCATTTTGCGTTCCCCACTGTCTGGATGACTAATCGTCGATTCTATGCTTCCGCCTGATGGGGCAGGTTGTTTCCGCTCCTTTGGAGTGAGATGCTCAGTACCCCTTCCTTATTTGTTTACTTTTCTTAATATTGCTGTGCGGGGGTGGGCGGTGGCTGAAGGAAACAACTTCCTAAGTGCCTCGCTTTTGCTTTTCGCCGCGTTGTATATTGAGATGGATTACCTGCGCGCCCAGTCGTGCAGTACGTTTCTTTCCACTTTTTTCTTCCTGTACTTCCTTCTTGTACACTTTTGAAATCATGTGTCCACGTGCTCACAGCGCTCCCTACGAGCCTACATATACCCTGTATTTGACCCTTGTACTTCACTTGAAAAAGGCTGGATCCCAGCCGAAACGTCGTAATAAATATTAGGCAGTTTTAGCATATCGTTACCGTGTTTGCGTTACCGTTTACCGTGTTACCGGAAGCCTGAGTTCCCGTTTACCGCTGAAAACGGTAGGGCACGTTTTAGCGCACCGTTTGCGGTTTGCGTATTCCGGCCGCCGAGACGCAGGTAGCGCCATCTGATGAATTAATCTCAAAGCAAATCACTCATAATTTTCTTACTCATATCGATTTGCATTCGTTTAAAGTAACTTGAATATTTCACTTTTGTAGTAAAGCATTCACACTAACTGTAGTTGTTTTGAGAATACTGTAGCCATCACTTGTAGAGCTTTAAAAAAGAAAACCAGTTGGTGGCGCCATCTACTGAGGAGAGTTAGAATGAAGGTGAAATAGAATTTGCCCCCGCGCTAATTATTTAGGCAAGAAATGAGGGAAATATGTCGTAGCAATTACTCAGTAACCTACACTACCTTGCCTAGCACAAGTTTGGAGGCCTAAAAGCACTTTGCGAGCTCAGAAACCTATCTGAAATATTTGAGGTGGGCAAGGCTTAGAACCAGTAGGGACGGCCATTTTGCTCACCCATCCGAGAAAAATAGTCGATTGTCGCTTTCCTGAGCGTTATTTAGCAAGAAACACGTAATAAACAGCATCAAGTAGGATTACTTTATTCGGCCGTACCAAGCATAAAGCGCCGACCGCACTGCATTTGCTGTAATCAATACGCGAAGGTAAACTTCGTCTGCTCAGGAAGCTCGCTGGCGACGGTAAAGCCTGTGCCGGTAAGTTACAGAGGTTACCATTCACGGTAACTCTCCCGCATGCGCAGTCGACTCCCGCAAACCCGGTAAACGGTAACGCAAACGCGGTAACGATATGCTAAAACTGCCTATTGTTGTTTTACGTGGTGACTGTAATTATATATATATATATATATATATATATATATATTTATATATATATATATATATATATATTGTAAGGGCCTTGGTTACTCGGTGAGGTAAGTCGTTTATTGTACGACTAAGCCGTCTCGGAACACCGGACCAGCCACTAACGATGATGATGATCAGTCTCGTAGAAGACGAAGCGTTCCTCGATGTGTTTGGTGAGGCGGATAATGGAGCAGTGAAATAAATGATTTTCTACGCTTCGTAGTCTCGCGCTCACACTTATTCCCCCCCGCCCGATAAGGCGGCCTCCCGGCCGCAATCACACGGGAGGGCGACGATGGAACGGCTTGAGCCGAGACACGTGCACAATCTCGGTGCCACGGCATCGGCGGTCGGCAGGTGGAGTTACGGGGGTTATGCGGAAGTTGACCGGTGAGGTTTTCTCTAGGACGGTGTACGGTCCAAGGAAACGGTGAAGGAATTTTTCGCAAAGTCCAGGAACCCGGAAAGGGGTCCAAAGCAAAACTTCATCGCCAGGTCGGAAATCAACAGTCCGGTGAGATGCGTTGTAGCGCTCTGTCCTGTCCTGCTGACACTCAGTAGTGCGGTCACGGGCAAGCTGGCGGCAATACTTCACGCGAGAGATGAACTGTTCAGTGCTTGGAGCAGAACGTGATACAGGGGCGGTAAAGAAACGTGTGTCTAGTGGCGAGGACGGTTGGCGGCCGTATACGAGGAAGAATGGGGAATAACCGGTGGTGCGTTGTGTAGCCGTATTGTAAGCGAATGTTACGAAAGGGAGTATTTGGTCCCAATTGCTGTGATCAGGTGCAATGTACATTGAAAGCATGTCAGAAAGCGTGCGATGAAATCTTTCAGTAAGTCCATTAGTTTGAGGGTGATATCCGGTGGTCAATTTGTGAACAGTTCGTGAAGCATGCAAGACTTCTGCAACGATGTTCGAGAGAAACGTTCTCCCCCGGTCACTTAGCAGGACACGAGGGGCGCCATGCCGCAAGACGATGCGGTGCAAAAAGAAGCTAGCGACCTCTTCGGCACATCCAGTACGCAAGGGAGCCTTTTCAGAATAGCGTGTCAGATGGTCCACAGCTGTGACGATCCAGCGGTAACCGGTAGGAGTTCTAGGTAGCGGCCCGTACAAATCAATCCCCACAACCTCAAAAGGCTCAGCGGGGCACGAGATAGGTTGTAGCTGTCCAGCCGGAGGTGATGTAGGGCGCTTGCGACGCTGACAGGAGGTACAGGACGCGACGTACTTGGATACGCTTGTGGACATGCCAGGCCAAAAGAAACGGGCTCGGATGCGGTCATACGTTTTCTGATATCCGAGGTGGCCAGCGGTCGCATCGTCATGAAAGGCCTCCAAAATTTTCTGCTGCAGGGCCCGGGGTACAACGGGAACCCACTTTTCTCCAGTAGGATGGCAATTTTGACGATGCAACACGCCATCAACAACCCGAAATTTTGTTTGCTGGCGGCGCAAGCGACTGTTTGGAGGCTGTGTTCTACCACTCAGTCTGACGACAATGCTTTGACAATAGTGGTCTTCTTGTTGGAGCTTTTTAAGCTCAAAGCGTTCACCGACCGCAACGGAGCTGACAGGCGCAAGCGGCAACGCTTTTGCCGGCGGCGTTACGCAAGCAGTATGTGAAGACGATAGCGGGCAGCGCGATAGCGCGTCTGCATCGAGGTGTTTCTTGCCCGACTTGTATGTGACAGAGAAGTCGTATTCTTGTAAACGAAGAATCCACCGTCCAAGGCGTCCAGTAAGGTTCTTTAAAGTCGATAACCAGCAGAGTGCGTGATGATCGGTTACGATGGTGAAATGGCGGCCGTATAAATATGGCCGAAATTTCTGGACAGCCCAAACGACGGCAAGGCATTCTTGTTCTGTGATGCTGTAGTTTTTTTCGGCGGGCGTGAGAGAGCGACTGGCATAAGCAACAGGCCGCTCTCTTGATTGGTCGTCCCGTTGGAGGAGAACGGCGCCAATGCCGGTCCCACTGGCGTCGGTATGGAGAAGTGCGGGTCTTGTCTCATAGAAGTGGCACAACACTGGGCGACAAGTAAGCGCACCTTTAAGAGCGTGAAAAGCTTTTTCACAGTCGTCCGACCAGGTGAAGGGAACGTCGGATTGCAGAAGCCTGTTGAGAGGTGAAGCAAGGGTGGCAAAACCGGGAATAAAACGGCGAAAGTAAGAGGCAAGGCCGAGGAAACTGCGGAGGGCTTTTTGTTGGAGCGGTCGAGGAAAATTGAGCACAGCTGTTATTTTGTCAGGGTCTGGTTGGATGCCTTCTTTGCTGACGACATGACCGAGGACTTTGATTGTTTTGCTGGCAAAACGGCATTTCTTTGTGTTGAGCTGAAGTCCAGCATTTGCTAAGCATGTAAGTACTTCGTTCAAGCGCTCAAGATGTTGAGGAAAAGTCGATGAGAAGATCACAACATCATCCAAATAACATAAACATGTCCTCCATTTGAGTCCACGCAGGACTGTATCCATGAGACGCTCAAAAGTAGCTGGGGCATTGCATAATCCAAAAGGCATAACATTGAATTCATAAAGTCCGTCCGGGGTAGAAAACGCGGTTTTTTCTTTGTCAGATTCATGCATCGGGATTTGCCAATAGCCGGATCGGAGGTCAATGCTCGAGAAATATTCCGCACCTTGTAAACAGTCCAGAGCGTCATCTATCCGGGGCATGGGGTATACATCTTTTCGGGTAATTTTGTTTAGTGCACGATAATCAACGCAGAAACGCACTGATCCGTCTTTTTTACGAACCAAAACGACGGGCGACGACCACGGACTAACAGAAGGGCGCATGATGTTGCGTTCAAGCATGTCTGAAACGTGGTCCTCGATGATCTTTCGTTCAGACGAGGATACACGATACGGACGGCGACGGATGATACGAGAGCCATCCGTGTCAATGCGGTGTGCTGTTGCGGAAGTCTGCCCCAGCTTCGACGAAGAGAAGTCAAAACAAGCTGCGTGTCTTTCAAGTAAAGCAAGGAGGGACTCTGCCTCTTTAGGGCTGAGGTCAGAGCTAATGGTTGCGACAAGAGCGGCCGATGACGATGCAGGATCCGAAAGGCGCTGGCCTGCTGACGACGAGCAAAGCGGCATAACAGACATGACCTGGCTGTCAGCAGCAGCAGTAGCAATAGAAGCACCTTTGGGCAGCAAGATCGGCTCTGAACTGACGTTCGTTGCAGCAAGTACCGCCGACCCATTCGAAAACCGAACGAGGCAGGTGGGAATGACGACTCCTTCAGGAAGGAAGGACCCTGCAGGAACGGCTAAAATGTCACCATCTTGAATCCTATCTGAGCACATTGTCATTAGTGTCTCTTGCCCAGGAAGCAAAACTTGATCAGCTTGTGCCACCAACCGAGGCGGCTCCTCATCATCAACGCTGGAGAAGTGGGTAGCCGTGAGTTCGACAGCCGGTAAATTGCAGGAAATAACAGCGGACGCCGAAGATAGAAAGTCCCACCCCAGAATCAATTGGTGTGCACACGGAGTAAGCACTGCACAGGGAACGTGATGACGGCTGCCATCTATGAATACTCGAACTGTACACTGCGCGGAGGGTTGCAGTACGACTCCGTTAGCATTGCACAGTGAAGGACCTGTGTAGGGAGTTTTAACCTTACGGAGACGCGAACACAAATCTGCATGAATAACCGAAACGCTTGCACCAGTATCCACAAGAGCATTAACAAAAATTCCTTCCACTAGCACAGATAAAAAGTTTGATGGTCGTTGAGGAGGACTTGAGCATTTTCCGAGCGACGCAGTTTCACCTCCGAAAACTGCAGGCGCTAGTTTTCCGAGTGGTTGTCGGGAACGTGGGAAGCCGGGTGAAGAGGAGACACGGACCGTCGATACGGTGAGGGTGATCGGCGGCGGGAGGGACGATTGGTCTGAGGCGGTTCAAACGAGGGAGAGGGTGGCGATGAGCGTCGCGGGGTTGAATCATAGACACGACGGTGTGAACCGTAAGGATAACCGAAATCTCGTTCAAACGGTGCGTACCCTCTTCGTTCATCTTGCATGCGGCGTCGGCAGAAGCGGGATATGTGTCCCCGGATCCCGCAGTAATAGCAGACGGGTCGGTCGCTCGGGAAAGCCTGGCGAGGGGTTCGCACGTTGGTGTAGTACCCCCGTGGAACGGTCGCTGCAGAGATCGCTGTTACATGTGCGGGTGCGAACGGGGCATCTTGAGGCAGGGGCGGTCGCGATACCATCGCCGAGTAGGACGGGGTGGGAGTTGTAGTAATGGGGGGTGGCGTCGGCATCCCACCCATCATGGATGCCAGCTCCTCCTTCACGAGGTCGCGCAACTGGAGCGCTTCCGAGCGAAAGGAATCACGTGGAGGAGATGGCGGGTCATTGAACTGGAGCTCTTCGCGGATGATTTGACGTATGAGGGCGCGTAGGTCCACGTCCCCCTGTGGTTGCATAGCAAGACCATTTGCTGGCAGACGGACGGCTTGCAGTTCGTCCAGGCGCTGACAGGTTGTCCGGATATCGCTGATGGTCGAAGGATTTTGTATTACAAGGGCGTTGAAGGCAAAAGGTGCTATGCCCTTCAGGACATGGCGAACCTTGTCGGCTTCCGGCATGCTTGCATCCACATGGCGACATAGAGCGAGAACGTCCTCTATGTAAGAAGCATACGTCTCCTCAGGGCCTTGAAGGCGACTGGCCAGCTTCCTTTTCGCCATGTCTGACCGCGCGGTTGGCCTACCGAATATCTGGCGCAGCTCCTGACAAAAGGTGGCCCAGTCGTCGAGCCGGTGGTGGTTGTTAATAAACCATGCTTGTGCCACCTTGTCCAAGGAAAACCCAACGTTCTGTAGCTTCGCCACGTCATCCCAACGGTTAAACGCACTGACTCGAGTAAACTGACCCAACCAGTCTTCAACGTCTTCATGGTAGAGCCCGGCGAAATGAGGGGGATCGCGCTGGCAGCTGGTGGTAGCAAATGCCAGAGGCGCAGCAGGGGAGGTGCCAGCGGGACTGCTTCCGGCCTCACGCTGCATCGCTGCTACAGCCAATCGCCTACCTGAACGGAGCTCCAGGGGTCTGCTTGGAAGGCGTTGAGGACGGGATCGAGCGCAACCTCCACCACTTGTAAGGGCCTTGGTTACTCGGTGAGGTAAGGCGTTTATTGTACGACTAAGCCGTCTCGGAACACCGGACCAGCCACTAACAATGATGATGATCAGTCTCGTAGAAGACGAAGCGTTCCTCGATGTGTTTGGTGATGCGGATAATGGAGCAGTGAAATAAATGATTTTCTACGCTTCGTAGTCTCGCGCTCACAATATATATATATATATATATATATATATATATATATATATACTTATATATATATATATATATTGTAATGAGAAATTGGTGCAACCACTGGCCAACCCGCCCGTATGGCTGGTTCACGAATCATCGCCAGCAGCGGCCGCGAGACAGAAGAAGCAGAAGACTAGTCTGCCCGACATAGCCTGGACTGCCCGTTTCTGTGACTGCGCTTCGCTACCAATAAACCCCCTTTCAATTGGTGGAGTGTGCGGGTCCATCGTAAAACCTGGAGCTTCGCAACCGGCGGCTGCCCACCACAATGTCCCACGAACCAGTCCATCAGCCTACTCCGGCGGGCCAGGTGCCACAGATTGTCTGCCCTGGAACCATACGCCCGCGGGACCACGCTTCGTTCAGCGGGCTAGACGATCGTGACGTGGAAGACTGGCTTTCTACCTTTCAGCGCATCAGCACGCACAACAAGTGGGACGACGCCATGAAATTAAACAACGTGGGCTTCTCTTTTACGCATCTCGCCGAACTTTGGTTCAATAACCATCGTCGAGAGATGAGTACCTGGGCCGAGTTCAAGGAAAGGTTTATGAAAGCTTTCGGGCGACCCGAAGTGCGCAAGCTTCAAGCAGAACAGCGTTTACGAGTACGGGCTCAGAAAACTGGAGAAGACTTCACGAGCTACATAGAAGATGTAGTAGACCTTTGCAAGCGCGTGGACCCCAGCATGTTGGAAACTGAGAACGTAAAACATATCCTTAAAGGTATCGACGACGACGCATTTCAGATGCTGCTTTCCAAGGATCCCCGGACCGTTAGCGACGTCATCAGACTCTGCCAAAGTTATGACGAGCTGCGCAAGCAAAGGGCCTTCACTCTGCGTCCACTCGCCCAAAATGAGCCGCTTGCGAGTTTAGCCGTTGACCTCGACGATCCATCTGTGTTGGTCCGTATAAAAGAGATTGTCCGCGAAGAGGTTGCTCGACAACTTTGCCATGCCGCTTCAAATACTACTCCGGAGCTGGCCCCTGTTCCTCAGTCTACTCTTCGGCATGTAGTTCAAGAACAGGTGGCGGAAGTGCTGCCTTCTTTTAGCCAGCAGACTCCCGTGGCTGCTCCGATTACTTTCGCCGACGTCGCGGGACGGCTTGCGCAGACGAGAACGCCGTTCCGACTCCCGGCTCCACCAAGACCTTTTCCTCAGGCGCGGGTTCCAACTCAATCCATGAATCCCTTGCGTACTCCGGACAACCGGCCGATTTGCTTTTCGTGTCACTACCCAGGACATGTCGCACGTTACTGTCGCCGCCGCGTACTGCCTGCCAACGGTCCTCCACCGGAATGCCGCTATCCATATTACGGACCCACATACGGTTCCCCCCCGACGCTGCCCCAAACCGCTTCGGACTCGTACGCGCCCTCGGCTTCCGGCCGCCAGCCTTTCGCCGACCGTCGTTCTCAGTCCCCGCGCCGCCGCTCGCTTTCGCCGATGCGTCGTCGTTCCACTCCTGCCACAGAGGAAAACTGACAGCCGCAGTTCCGGAGGCAAGAACTGCGTTGCCGTCAAAAAGTCCAAGCCCTCCACTGTCTCCCGCAAATGTTATTGACGTGTCAGTCGAAGGTGTCGCGACTGCTGCGCTGGTCGATACCGGAGCAGCAGTTTCCGTGATTCGAGCCGATCTCTGCCGCAAAATTCGTAAAGTTATGACCCCTCTCTCTGGACTATCCTTACGAACCGCCGACTCCCAACCCGTTCATGCCTTGGCTGCATGTACGGCTCGCGTTTCCGTCCAGGGCGTAGTGTACGTCATTGAATTCATCGTGCTTTCCAACTGCTCTCATGACGTCATTCTGGGATGGGACTTTTTGTCTCGGCAAAACGCCCTTATTGACTGTGCGCGTGCCGAAGTTGAATTTTCTGTCCTACCAGACGACGCCTATGACGATAATTCTGCGTCATCCGCCGCTACACTGGTCGCAGCCGCAGACACGACCATTCCTCCCCAGTCCGCCGTTGTAGTACCGCTATGTTGTACTTCTTTTGGGGATGCAACTGCCATTTTCACGCCATCCGAGGTCTTCCTCCGCCGCAGGTGCATACCGCTGCCTTTCGCTGTGCTGAAAATTCATTCTGGCGAAACTGGCATGATTGTTACCAACCCGTCCGCAAGCCCGTGCTCCTTGCTACGGGGAAAATGCCTTGGCACTGTCGAGCTCGTGGATTCCTGTCGGGTCATTGACGTCCCAGACAATACGCCTGATCATGACATTTCCGCTCTTACCCCTTCGACGACGACACAGCTTTCCAACGACGTGCTTCATGCTTCAATCGATCACGCTCTCGAGCCCGCGCAGAAATGTCAACTTCTGGAACTCCTGTGCCGTTTCCGTTCGTCGTTCGACTGCGCACAACCCTCGCTTGGCCGTACCTCTATCGTCACGCATTCCATCGACACTGGATCGCATGCGCCGCTGCGGCAGCGACTGTATAGGGTGTCTCCTAGCGAGCGTCAAGTGATCGATGAGCAAGTACGTGACATGCTCCAACGGGACATCATTCGCCAATCGAACAGCCCATGGGCCTCCCCCGTTGTTCTCGTAAAGAAGAAGGACGGCTCGATTAGATTTTGTGTGGACTATCGGCGCCTAAACGGCATTACGCGCAAGGACGTCTATCCTCTACCACGCATTGATGATGCCCTCGATTGCTTACAAGGAGCTGAATTCTTTTCGTCCCTGGACTTACGCTCTGGATACTGGCAGGTGCCTGTAGCGGATGCTGATCGCCCGAAAACGGCCTTTGTAACCCCGGATGGCCTCTTTGAATTCAAGGTCATGCCGTTCGGGCTCTGTAATGCCCCTTCCACCTTAGAGCGAATGATGCACTGTGTGCTTCGAGGTTTGAAGTGGAAGACGTGCCTGTGCTATCTAGACGATATCGTTGTGTTTTCCCCTGACTTTGGAACGCACCTTGCACGTCTCCAGCAAGTACTTACCTGTATCACCAACGCCCAGCTACAACTCAACCTTAAAAAGTGCCACTTTGCCGCGCGTCAGCTCACCATTTTGGGTCACGTCGTGTCTAAGGATGGAATACTCCCGGACAAGAGCAAGTTGCGTGCTGTGGCCGAATTCCCGAAGCCGACAACTATGAAGGCTTTACGGAGTTTCATCGGCCTCTGCTCTTACTTCCGCCGCTTCGTACGGAACTTCGCGTCGATCATATCCCCGCTTACACGGCTTCTCGCTGACGGCGTCGGTGATCTATCGGCCTGGTCGCCAGCGTGCGATGAAGCATTTACGACCTTGCGGCGCCTCCTCACTTCACCGCCTATTCTTCGGCACTTCGATCCGGGCGCTCCCACGGAGATCCACACTGACGACAGTGGAGTTGGCCTGGGCGCAGTGCTGGCACAACGGAAACCTGGGTTTAGCGAGTACGTTGTCGCATATGCGAGTCGCACGTTGACAAAGGCGGAATTCAACTACTCCGTGACGGAAAAGGAATGTCTGGCCATTGTATGGGCGCTGGGAAAGTTTCGACCCTATTTGTACGGCCGACCTTTCAACGTCGTCACGGACCACCATGCGCTCTGCTGGCTGTCCTCCTTAAAAGATCCATGCGGGCGCCTCGGGCGATGGGCTCTTCGGTTTCAAGAGTTCGACATACGCGTCATTTATCGGTCGGGCCGTAAACATCAAGACGCTGACGCTCTGTCCCGATCGCCGCTTCCTCCTGAGGTTGCCTGTGTTTTGACTGAGGACAGCATTCTTTCTGCTCTCTCCTTGGAAGATTTATGCACTGAGCAACGCAAGGATCCATGGATCTCTTCCATTATTTCCGTCCTCTCTGGACCGTTCCCACACCAAGGATCCCGTGCCCTCCGCAGACAAGCTTCCCACTTCGCACTACGCGACGGCCTTCTTTACCGCCGTAACTACCTCGATGAAGGACGCAAATGGCTTCTTGTTATCCCGCGCCATCGCCGTGCCGACATTTGTGCTTCCCTTCACGCCGACCCAACCTGCGGTCACGCGGGTGTCTTGAAGACGTACCATCGGGTCCGTTTGCGCTATTACTGGCGTGGCATGTACAACTTCGTTAGGAAGTACGTCCAGTCATGTGCCATGTGCCAGCGCCGCAAGTCTCCTCCCGCTACTTCAGTCGGTCCCTTACAACCGTTACCATGTCCAGCGAAACCCTTCGACCGTGTTGGCATTGACCTCTATGGACCTCTGCCCTGTACGCCCGCTGGTAACCGGTGGATTATTGTCGGTATCGACCACCTGACGCGCTATGCCGAGACTGCTGCATTGCCAACGGCTGCAGCAGGAGACGTCGCTTCTTTTATTCTCAGTCACTTCATTTTGCGACATGGAGCGCCTCGCGAGCTCCTTAGTGATCGCGGACGCGTGTTCTTGTCCCAAGTTGTTGAAGCACTGCTCAAGGCATGCCGCGTCGTGCATCGCACAACTACTGCCTATCACCCACAAACAAACGGCTTGACAGAACGCTTCAATCGCACACTAGGGGATATGCTCGCCAAGTACGTCGGCGACGATCACCAGAACTGGGACCTCGTACTACCCCATGTCACCTACGCATATAATACCGCCACCCAAGCTACAACGGGTTTCTCTCCCTATTTTCTGCTCTACGGACGTGAGCCCTCGTGCACTCTGGACACCATCCTACCCTACCGACCCGATCCTTCAGAGGGTACGCCCCTTTGTGATGCCACGAAACGCGCGGAAGACTGCCGACAACTGGCGCGACGTTTCACTGCCGAAGAACAGTGGAGACAAAAATATCGTCATGATGACGTTGCTGCAGACCCCACCTATTTACCTGGCTCCCTGGTGTGGCTTTGGGTGCCCTCTACTACACCGGGACTATCCAGCAAGCTACTGTCGAAATATCACGGGGCTTACCGCGTCATTGAACGGGTTTCCCCAGTCAATTACGTTGTAGAGCCTACGACCCCTTCTGCGGACCTCCGAAGGCGTGGTCGTGAAACCGTGCACGTGCAGCGTTTGAAGCCTTACCACGAACCGATCGTTTCTTCGGCGCCATGACGCAACAGCCAGGATGGCTCTCTCTTCTCCGGGGGGGTAATTGTAATGAGAAATTGGTGCAACCACTGGCCAACCCGCCTGTATGGCTGGTTCACGAATCATCGCCAGCAGCGGCCGCGAGACAGAAGAAGCAGAAGACTAGCCTGCCCGACATAGCCTGGACTGCCCGTTTCTGTGACTGCGCTTCGCTACCAATAAACCCCCTTTCAATATATATATATATATATATATATATATATATATATATATATATATATATATAAAATCCAGGGAGTAGTAGAACTTTGAAGATGGTAGAGAACACAAGAAAAGAAAAACTTCGAACAAGGTAAAAGCACGATTGTGGCCTACGTTTCAGCAAAGAGAACTTGCTTTCCGAGGAAAGCAAGTTCTCTTTGCTGAAACGTAGGCCACAATCGTGCTTTTACCTTGTTCGAAGTTTTTCTTTTCTTATATATATATATATATATATATATATATATATATATATATATATATATTTATATATATATATATAGCGAATCAGAATAGGAAATGAGGGGCTCGTTGAAAATACCACAGAATTAAGAGTTGCCAGCCAAGAAAAACCTCGGAAAGCAAAGGGGAGGATGTGGTAGGTCATTGAAACAGATAAAGAATTTGGAAAGAAAGAAAGAAAGTGGAGAAAAAATGCCCGCTAGGTGGGATCCGAACCAGACCGGTATTCTGGAGGTCGTGGGTTCGGATCCCACCTGGCGGGCATTTTTTCTCCACTTTCTTTCTTTCTGTCTTTCCAAATTCTTTATCTGTTTCAATGACCTACCACATCCTCCCCTTTGCTTTCACATGTTTTTCTTGACTGCCAACTCTTATTTCGGTGTTATTTTCAACGAGCCCCTCATTTCCTATCCTGATTCGCTACATGAATAGCGAGGGCCTCTGTTCTGGCAGTCTTGGTGCCATAGGCAGCTTAAGAGGGTTCAACGCTGGTTGACCACTCTGGACATGTCGTAGACACTCGAGTCACGGCCCGGGGGTTAAAAAGAAGGTCCCCTTTACCCCGAGTAGTCCGAGTGGAGCTGGCTACCACCCCCAAGCACAGGAAACAAAAATACCTAAACATAAATACCCCAGAAAGTGGAGGCTAAAGTAGCCCCGGCGGTAGCGTAGTGGTTATCGCACCAGACCGGTATTCTGGAGGTCGTGGTTTCGGATCCCACCTGGCGGGCATTTTTTATCCACTTTCTTTCTTTCTTTCCAAATTCTTTATCTGTTTCAATGACCTACCACATCCTTCCCTTTGCTTTTCGAGGTTTTTCTTGACTGCCAACTCTTACTTCTGTGTTATATATATATAGATATATATATAAGCAGTAAAAGAAACTTCTCGAGGAGCCAGAAGAAATACTTGAGAAAATGGTAGACGCACGAATAAAAACAGAAACAGACCAGTCTTCATCTTGAGTAACATACAACGTTGGAGCACGCACGCTTATATAGGGGCAGGAAGTGTGCTGCAGTGTACCCTTTTTTTAACAACATTGGCGGGTTGGGGCGAGGGAACAGGGAAGGGAAGGGCATTATACATGTGGCACTATACATGATTACAAACTCTTTTCTAAAAAGCCCAGCAATATTCAACTTCATCCATTAAAAAAAAAGACAGGGTAGGGAGCTGTTCAAAAACACTTTTCATGCGAATTACACGAATAAATAAATGGTGCAGGGAACGTCTCGACACACGAAATGCAAAGTACACGAACAACCAATAAATACAGAACGGAAGCCGCCGGTGACACATCCATTCCTGAAAACACCAACAGGAATGGATGTGTCACCGGCGGCTTCCGTTCTGTATTTATTGGTTGAGATGAAGGAACATCGGGAAGTGGTCGCTACCCCCAGTGGAGTCTTGAGTGTGCTATTCCTTGATTATACCAGATGTAGTTATCGTGAGGTCCGGTGTGGTGTCCCGCTCAGAAGTGTGAAGCCCAACTCTGGTCGGTACAAATGCTTCATTTCTTAGCTGGAGGGAGCTGAGTTCGAGGGCTTGTTCTAAGACTTTTTCTGGTAGATCGGAGTGAGAGTATCCCCATAGGCTACTTTTTGCATTAAAGTATCCTTTATTTAATTATTGGACTAGAAAACTTCAGCGAAAATAGGTGAGTTATCCAGTCGTGAGTGTCTATAGTTTTACAATCGCATTGTGGCCTGTAGGAAACGGAGACGACAAGCATGGGTTTGCCTCTCAGAAGCTGGATTCGAACGACGATAACCTCTCTATTACAGATGCTAGCGGCATCCCACCTATGTTGAACGGCTTGGAAAGATTTATGAACCAGCACCGCAACGTGTCCAATGACGGTTTTTGGTTTTGCCGGATCTTTGGAAGCATGAGCAATTTTTGGGTCCATAAAAGTAGTGTAGTCAGGAATTTTATACGGTCCCCTAGTTTCTTGTAAAAGCAAAGCAAGAGGCCCCGTCGTAGATATATGATAGTTAAGCAGAGGTCCATTTTGCGTGATGCTGCGGCAGTTCCATTGTATGATCAACCGATTGGCAACGGGAAGCGACGAAAGCGTCATTTAGCGGGTGTGCTTACTCTTGCATTAACAACCTCCGTGTCGACCATTTGGAGCAATTGGCGCACTTGTTCGGCTACCTGCTGCAAGTCGTTTCTCAGGCAGTTAAACTGTTCCTGTAATTCGCTGATGCCATTAAAAGCTTTCTGTCATTCTTTTTATTTCTCGAATTTGATTTTGGCATCACGTTGGACGAGCATCTGTTCGTCTATTGGTAGTGAGCACGCTTCTGATGACTGCGGTTGAGAAGCCTTGTTCTTTTTGGTACGTGACCTGCTCCGTTGTTGGGACTCCTGGTGAGAGACTGGCGAGACTGACCGTTTCGTATTGTTGGATTTGCGGATTCTTCTCCCGCCGACTCTTCTCACCGACTCTTCTCCCGCCTTCAAGTGGCCTTAGATTTTCCTACTGGCGTACCAGTCAGCGAAGCGCCGCATGTGCGCTTGTACAGCGCTTGTGTGGAGCGACCTTGACTTGGAGCTAGATACAGTGTACAAACTAACAAAGTGAAGAAAGGCACAGTCTTCCATTCACAGACGTGTCATGTCTTTATTTCAACTGAGCGAGCGAATTCGCTGCTGAGCTCATATGAGGTCGCGAGTCGCGAGGCCGCGGCAGCCGCTTTTCTGATGGAGGCGAAAAGCAAAAACACCCGTGTGTACGAGATTTCGGCACACATTAAAGATCCCCAGGTGGCGAAATTAATCCGGAGCTCTCCACTACGGCGCGCCTCATCGCCTGCGTTGCGTCGGCGCGTTAAACCTTACAATCAATCAATGAATGAGCGAACGAATTGCGACGACCCGTCGGCGGCCGACGGACTAAACGCTGGTTCGACTGACTCTGCAGGAAGATCGGCGAGCCGTGCACTAGCTAACTCAATCAAAGTCATCTCCCCCTGACGGCACACGAAAACGCCACAGAAAACGGGCGAGGATGCAGAAATGAGGACAGCGTTTTCGAATTGACTTTTCTACAAACTAAATTCGGGTAAGCGCACTCGGAGTGGTCGAAACATGGCCTGTGGACTCCGGACTACAATTTGCGCTAGTAATCCCACAATGTTTACAAATCACTTCAGTGTCCCTTTAAAGATCCCCAGGCGGTCGAAATTAATCCGGAGCCCTCCACTACGGCGCGCGTCATCGGCTGCGTTTCGTCAGCGAGTTAAAGGGACACTGAAGTGATGTGTAAACATTGCGGGATTACTTGCGCAAATTGTAGTCCGGAGTCCCCAGGCCATGTTATGACCACTCTGGGCGCGTTTACGCGATTTTATTTAGTAGAAAAAGTAATTAGAAAATGCTGTCCTCCTCTCTTTACGCTCGCCCATTTTCTGCGGCGTTTTCCTGTGACGCCGCGAGGAGCCGAGCTCGCAATTGGCTGCGCTACTGCACGGCTCCCCGGCTTTCAGACAGAGTCAGTCGGCCCAGCGTTTCGTCCGCCGGCCGCTGACGGGTCGTCGCAATTCGTTCGCTCAGTTGAAACGAAGCCAGGACACGTTTGTGAATGGAAGAATGGGCCTTTCTTTACTTGGTTAGTTTGTACACTGTATCTAGCTCCAAGTCAAGGTCGCTTCACACAAGCGCTGCACAAGCGCACATGCGACGCTTCGCTGACTGGTACGCCAGTAGGAAAATATAAGGCCTCTTGAAGGCGGGAGGAGAGTCAGACATAGGTACTAAGGAAATAAAATCGACTGATATTTTTACCGTACAGCGTAAAAATAGGGTGCGGGAAGCACTTTTTTGCGCTGCGCGAACAAGCACAGCGGTCAGCAGCACGACTACGCGACTACGCATCTGCGAACGCTTTTCCGTCTACGAAATGCAATTGCTAGACGTGAGCTATTGTGGAAACTCGGGGGCCGCTTACTGCATGAGCGCAATACAACAAATAGTCACCTAAGCTGCTTGAAATGCCAAAACTAAATAAAAGTGTAAACTTCTTGTACAATATATACCTGATATTACCGAGGCCGGCGGATCCCGTCCCGTGGTTGAGTGGTCTGGGGCGCTAGCTATGTTGCCGCAAGTGTTTTGCAAGTCACGAGTTCGAGTCCCCGCGGGTACGTGCTTTTTTTTTGTAAGTTAACTTTTTCGTTTTCTGCCCATGTTTTCTACATTGAGTTCACCTTTTTTTTGGGCCGCAACGTTCATGGCTCCACAAACTAGTTCACAAAACGCGCGCAGGCTGGCACTGGCGCGCTAGCGAGTTCTCGTTGGCGTGCTGTTGCCATAAGCACCGACTGCTTGCGGGCAGTGGGAACAGGCCAGAATGAACAGACCCTTGGCCTGGTGCGAACACGCTTTTTACGGTACAGGCATGAGTGAGGCAAGCTCCAAATATGGGGGAAAAGCGCATGACATTTGGGCGTCTGCGGGTACACGGAGGGCTTCCATGAACTGCGTAGGCCTCGGCTAGTGAATGCTACGATTCGGAGCCGTCCTGGGAGGCTTATCTTATCAGAAGCGCGGTACGATGATTAGTGAGTTATTGAGAATGCCCATCCAACAACGCCACCAGTTGTGTTTCACAGAACCGAAACCGAAACCGAAACTTGTTTGGTTGCTCACCTTGGGCATCGTCCAATCACGGTGCCCGCTCCTCCCAACGTCACAGCTTTAGTTGGTGCGGCCACCGCAAACCGCGCATGGTAGTTTTTCTTCTTTCGCGCTTTGTAAAATAATTACCGATTTGTCAACCGGATAAACGATGAAAAGTGTGCTAATTTGAGCCAGTCTACGCAGTAAAGCAAAAACGGGAGCTTGACAAATTCACTTCAGTGTCCCTTTAAACCCTACAATCAATCAATCAGGGGTAAGGCTGGGGGTTCTGACGGCTTGCAGGGGACCGAATAATCCTGCCCCGCGGGCTGCAGGTTGCCGACGGGCAGGTTGCCGAGAAGATAACGAGCACATTCAGCATGTAAATATTTGGGCTGCGCACATTGGGCCGATCACATTGCGCATTTTATGTTATGAGAATATTTCCACTTCTTGCATGCCCGCAGAAGTACGTCAGGCTTGGATGACTAGAAAAAGTGGCAACAAAAAGTATCCTCATCCTTCGCGGCTGCTAGTTCACCTCGTCGAATTTTGATCTCCGAAATGGCGACCGGCCATACAACATTTCGTCCGTTCCGGCGGAATGCAACGATGGCGCCGCATTTTTGTATTACCGTATTTGCACGAATCAACTCGCGCGTGTAAGTTTATTGCAACACGCGTGTAAGTTTATGCAACAATATTCGAAAAAAATAACAATTTAGCGCCGATTCTACCACGCGCATGCAAAAGACATGACATCACGTGCCTGTTTGAATACATTTTATGTGACGCACGCAGCTGTACCACAAAAATTCTTTGTGCTTCATACTGATCATCCAGCACCTGCTGGCATTAAAGCTGGAGCCGTCAACATTCAAAGTAAGGTAAATTTCAAGTGTCTTGACATTAATTTTCGAGGTGATGGGCCGTTGGTTCATTTGTTGCTTATTTATGAATTCCACCTGGAAGTCTTCAAGTTCTCAAAAACGTCCGTGCCCAGGGACGGGGAAGCCTTTACATTAAATATGGTCCTAAGTAGGAACGACACAGAACGCGCCAACCGATGATGAAGTTCCCTTCCTGGACAAGTCATATGTATGAGTGTTTGTGTGAGGTAACCTTTGGGGACCGTCTGTTTCTAGTTTTGAATTTTGATCTCACTATTTTGCTTGAATAAGGTGTTTTCCTAATAAACCTTCAGTTATTAAACAGCGCTTGTGCCTTTCCTACTCTTCATGTCCTGTTTTCAGTCGGTGGCTCTGACCAGCATGAGAGTGCAGCTTGTTTATTTTCTTTGCAATGAATTTCAAAAACATTGTTTCCAGTGTGTCATGTTGGCGGACGTAAGGCGTAGGCGAGCCGCTGGGCAGAGGCGCTAGTATGTTTGTGGCAGCGCGCTAGGAAAGCGCTTTTTATTTCCGATCGACGGCTAGAAAGGAGGGGAGGGAGGGGGGCGTGGTCCTACAGAAAGCCGAGGAGGAAGCTTTGGCTAGCATTTAGAGTATGCGCGAGCTCTTACATGCACCGTTTTGATTCTCTAGCCGCCAACAGGCGCTAGCGGGGCGGTCACCCTGACCTTATCACCTCCACAGAGGACAGGCGACTGGCGCGGTTACTAAGTGTCACAGCCAGCACGGGTAAACAAGTGTCGGGAAAGCTCCTCGTGAGGCTTCGAATATTAATTGTTAATAGCGACTGCTCATGCGACCGAGAGCTTCTTACTAGTCGGGGCCAGTTTCGCTGGTGCCACGATGCCTTCGCTGATTTTGCACAAGCTGTATAGAACATAGCGAACGCGGGTTTTCTTCACGTCGCGTTGGCGATCGCGGAGGAGGCGATGCGGCGGCGGCGGTAGCGACCTGCACTTTCTCGTTTCTGCCGCGCCACAGATTGCCGCGCCGTCCGGGCGCCTGGTTGTAGCTTACGAGGGCTCTCCTACTTAGGTTGGCTTCCGAACAAATGCCGCCAACACCTCCTAAAGTTATTCTCTTTCTCTTTGTGTATGGAGGGGGGTGGGGGCGCACAGTTTATCGTGTACGACTGTGCGCTGGGCTAACTTGCAGACCTTCGGCGCCCGTCGACAGAATCCCGGGCAAAGGCGTCAGTGTGTCTGGACAGGGGGGACAGTATTGCAGATGAGTTTGGGGGGGGGGGGAGGGGGGAGGGAGGGAGGAGGCGAGGATATACGGCGCGCCAGCCGGCCCGTATGCGTGAACAAGCGCTGTTTCGAATATGCGTCGGTGTCGCCGATGGCGAGAAAAGGAAAACAAAAAATTGGCCGCGTATCTGCTCCTTTCGTTGCAAATGTCGTCAAAAGACGATAGTCTTTGCAGACATTCGCCAAGTAAATGCCCCCCGTTTGCTTTCCCGCTCACCTTTCATGCTGTTTCTGTACCGTCGCGCTCATCCCAAGGTAAACACACTAAAGGTTTGCGCAAGGCAATTTGAATTTGCCGCGTTACACTGCTACAGGCCGGGTTCCTCGACGCCAGTGCTGCAGTACGGCGGAGACGCGCGTGAATGGAGGCGGCCGACTACAAGGTTTATAGAACCGCGTGGCCGTGCTCCACGTGCGTTCCAAGCAGAACGTGGAACCTATACTAATGGAACCTTTCGTTGCTGTTGCCGCGTGATTTTTCATATGCCGCCAGGAGGCGGCGGTTTTCTTCAGTAGATGTAGAATATCATTTGTTTATCGAAAAACCAAGCATCCACGAATTTTTTAATAAAGGAACACTGTAAATGTCCCTTGTGTACTAATTTCATGTCTTATATTTGCGTAATGTCTTGTTCTTGTTCAACAAAGTTGACAAGTATGAACATATAAACCAGGCTTAGACGTTTACATTTGGCTGTGAGTATATAAGACAATTGCCCAATATCAGTTTTGCTTAGGCCGGGTGGCTGAATCGAATTGCAGACACACAGACGGACAGACACACGTACAGACAGACCAAAATTTCTCGGTTTAAGTAGCCCAAGAAAGACTATCGTCTTTAAAAAAGCAAAGGGTGGGGAGAAAGCAGGCGCCGGATTGTAGGCGCGGCCGAGGTAAAAAATTGGCCGCGTCTCTGCTCCTTTCGTTGCAAATGCCGTCAAAAGACGATAGCCTTTATCTGCTTTTGCAAAGTAAATGCCTCCCTTCGCTTTCCCGCTCACCTCTCATGTTGTGCCTCTTGCGTTGCAGCCCTCCCAAGGTAAAGACGCCAAAGGTTTGCTTAAATCATTTTAAATTCCCCGCGTTCCACTGCACCAAACCGGGCGTCTCGATGCGAACGCTGCCGTACGGCGAACCGGACGAAGACGCGCGTTAATTGAGGCGCCCTACTTCAGCGTTTATAGAACCGCGTTTCCCTACTCCACGTGCGTTGCAAGCAGAACGTGGAACCTATCTAGTGGAACCTTGCGAAACTGTTACCGGTTGATTTTTTGAAATGGCGCCAGAAGCTATAGTGGCGCGGGCGACAGCAGGCGACGGCGGAGTGATTTCTTTTTCTGCAGTTGATGAAGTATTTCATTTCCGAAAAGTGAAGCATGTGTGATTTTTAAATGCAGAGCATTTCTTTAACTCACGATGTCACCCGGCGTTGTCGGCGTGCCTCGGCGTCCGCAACAGCCTTTCCAGGCGCGCCCTCTCACCCACTCCTGCTCTACCGCATCACGCTACTCTCCTCGCTCTCAACAACAGGTCCGCACCCCTCCCCCTACACTATATAAAAAAATAATACTTACCGGCGCCTGGTTTCGATCCCACGACCCTGCGGGCGGAACGCAAGGTACATGGTGCTCTACCCACTGCGCCACAAAGCAGACACAGAATAGAAGGCTACGAACGCGCCTTATATCCTTGACTCATTCAAACTACGTGAAGAAGCTGCTGATACAACGCATTCACTACCTGCGGGCGGAACGCGAGGTACATGGTGCTCTTCCCACTGCGCCACAAAACCGACACAGAATGAAAGGCTACGAACGCGCCTTATTTCCTTGACTCATTCAAACTACGTCAAGAAGCTGCTGCTACAACGCATTCACTACCACCAACTCCCCAAACACTAAACGTTAACGCCATACACCCACCCCCTATGCGACGCATTTACTCGAGTTCTCCTCGCGGGGAGATGGGCCCTTTTTTATAAAGGAACACTGCAAATATCACTTCTGTATTGATTTGTTGTCTCGTATTTGCGTAATCTCTTGTTCTTCTTCAACAATGTTGACAAGTATGAACATTACACCGGACATAGACGGGTAGATTTAGCTGTGACTATATAAGACTATTGCGCAGACATTGTTTTGCTTTGGCCGGCTGGCTGAATCGAGTCACAGACAGACAGACAGACGGACAGACAGACAGACAGACAGACAGACAGACAGACAGACAGACAGACCAAAATTTCTGGGTTTAAGTAGCCCAAGAAAGACTATCGTCTTTAAAAAAAAAAGAAAACTTCGTAGAGAGAAGAGGGGGTGGGATTCCCCACGACAGATACCAACGGCATAGAAGCGCGGTTACGCGAAGTATGGACCCAAACTTCGGATATAATTGCAGTACGCGCGTTGCTCAGAAATGTACCGTGTTTTTAATCAGTTGAGCCATGTTAAAAATACTGCTTTACTGTTGAATTGGAGGCTGTGAAGGAATTATAGTACAGCGTGACGTCGCTATAACAAAAGCGTGTACGAAGCGTGCAGCTGTGGCAAAACTGCAAAACAAGAAAATGTTAGATGAACTTTCACAGTGCTTGCGATATATTAAACATTTCAAATTCTAATATTTGTACAGTAGAAAGATCTAAACAAAATAAATAACAACTGTGCGGCCGTTGCAAATATTTTAGTTTCTTAATGTTTCTTTTTTATGCTGTCCATTTCTTTGCCGATTTCAACAACTTACTTTTTACCTCTTAAGCAACCATTTCTTTACCCTCTGGTATTCTTTAGAAAAACGTGTAGTGAAAAGTTGTACTTTTTTCTCTTTACCATAACTGAACTTACTTGTGTAGTATCTTTTTTCTTTTTAGTCCATACTGTACGTGTTTGAAATTGAACGGTTTAGTTCATATTTTGCTTTATACTGTCATTTTACTACCAACTATTATTGCATTAACAATGTAATTTGCAAATAGGTTTGGATTTCTTTGCATTTTTAAAAACAAATCCTTTCGTTTTTAAGCGAAGCTTTCTTTGCCTGGCTGATGGAGACCATTTGAGAAAACGCACTGCAGGAAAGCCAACTTTTTGACGATGATGATGGTGGCGGGTGAAGTGAAAAGAGCTTGAACCCCAGCGATCAAAATTTAAACCTCCAACGATCAAAATGCATGCCTCAAAAGCTTCGCGTTTCAACCTTCTTTGTCGTTAGACAAATGGCATTTGAGTTTCACAACAGCGAATGGTGTTTAAGCTGGTGGTTGAGCCGGTGAAAAAACCTCGCCAAGCGAGGACGTCATCGTGCGCGCCGACACCACTAGACCTTGTAGAACGCTCTGCCAGAGCCTGCCAGTCATGGAGAACTTTCACCGGCAAGTTCAAAAATCCGTGTGAGATACAAAAGTCTGCTCTGTAATGAAGGGAGAGATGGTGGAATAGAAGAAGAGCGCCACTCCCGAAGATGAGCAAGCGCGGCGCGAAAGCCGCTACGCCGCTACTGGAGAACGGAGACGACGACTTTGGTACAATCCCAAATATCGCGCCGTTGAAGCAACAGCGAAACGTCCGATCCTGAGTTACGAGCTCACGTGCATTGTACACACATAATGACCGAGTGTTCATTGCTCTTTTGGGGCTAGCCACGACACCACGCAGAGAGCTTGACCGGGTCTCGAAGCATAACCAAGCAAAAACTTTGCCGAGCCACCAACCATAATGACGCATAAACTTAACGGAACCGAAAATAAGCCGGGTGGCGTTTTTTCAAACACTTCGCTGCACAGAGCACCCACGTGACATGTGGGATGTCACTGCACGCGCTATTCTTTAGAGCGCCTGCTAAAAGAAGCGCACCGTTGGGGCTCTGTGGCCTCGATGTAGAGCACTGAGTACTGGCGCTCACGGCTTGGGTTCGAGCCCCAGCACTTCTATCTCTCAGTTTTTTTTTCATTGCCTAAATTTTAATATACATATTTTTAAAACTCAAATCTGCGTGTTGTTCTGGTTAATAATAGTGATTTGGTGTGTTTTAGGTCGCTTTAGGTTTGAGGCGCGGCCAATGACGACGTTTAATTACCGTTCTGCACCGCACGAACAGACGTGTCACGTGGGTGCTCTGTGCAGAGAAGCGTTTGGAAATACGCAGCCGGGTGGGGCTGCCAGTTTCGCTGTTTCTCTACTCTTCGCGCAACTACAGTGCGAAGCTGCTCCATTTTTTGTTAATATTCTGCATTAGGCTGTCAGCCTAACTTGAGCGGGTTTTCACATGTGACCACCGTTATATAAAAATGCCCTTACACGAGGGAATTAATTTAATTGTAAAACAATAAAGAAGTAAATAAAAGTCGCAGGTTTTGTGAGCAATAACTATGTGTTCCTGATTACTTTGTGTGTGCATATACGGTAATCCCTCGTTATAAAGAAGTCAGCGGGATGGCGAAAAATTTCGGTATTAGCGGTATTTTGATATAAGCGACCACTCGAGAAAACTAAACTCGTTGAGCTTTATTTGAGCCACAACTGTGAGGAATCAATGCACAATGTATTCAGTGAAGCACAACTTTATTCAGGTGCAAGAAAAGCAGCGAGCTTTGGCAGTTTCATGTTCGTGCTGGGCGGGAGCAACCCCTTCTCTAATTTGACCAAGCAGCGACTGGCGTACGCACGCCTCGCAGACTGCAGAGCGAATGATGAGGAGAAGTCAGTGGCCACTTCTACAGGGGGGTGGGGACGTCAAAGAACGCTACGAGAGTTTCGCGCTGGAAAGCGCCGCAAATTTCACAGCTGGAATCTGAAGTTGTGTTTGTTGAGCTCAAAAAAACTATTACCCGTTCATTGTGAGTACACAGCACAATCAGGAAAACTGACCCGTTTTGCACTAGGGGCGCTGCATGATTACTGGGCAATTTTTTCCCGAGGTGTGCAGCCGTGAAGTTTGCAAAACTAGTTTTTGGATGCCCCGCTCTCGACAACACTTCTAATACTACGCTTCGAGTGGCAATGTTCGCGCAGCGTCGCGTCCACGCCATGGATCAATGTCTAGGAAGAAAATTCAACCACCCTAGCACGCATTTCGACAATTGGTCTTAAATCGGATGGCGCAAACCGAGTATGACCGGCACGAGAAAATCGCCGGGGAAACACCAGCTTTTAAACTCACAATATTGACCGCCTGACTCACCGCTGTGTCGTCGCTGCTCAGCGACACCTCCGCTGCCACGTCACTCTAAGCGGGTCCAGCTCTTCGTGCGCTTCGAGTAATGCGACCTAAAATGCATGCGTTTGGGTTGGGAACAGAAGAAATTTTGAATAAAGCAATACTTCGAGTAAAGCGATCTCGTTATAACGAGGGATTACAGTATATGTGCGCGCGCGTATGTTTTGTACGCGTGGTTTTACCTCTTTCCTGTGGAATTCCTCTGAACAGTCAGAGTAGTTGTTAAAGATAAAGATGTTAATTACATTCCTAGAGGGCAAAGACAGCCTTAATTTATGTGGCCGGTGTAGCAGCTCACATGGTTTGTGTAGATATTTCGTCGATAAAAGCTGCCTCTTCTGTCCCGTCCTATCTCGCGTGGTGAGCGTTAGGCCTTTATTTTATTTTTCTTATTTTGATTGTGTCGACGTCCTAGTAGGGTTCCCCGATTTTCACAACTATCAATGCATTGATTTTGTTATGAGCGGCATTCGCCTTTTTGGCTGTCTACGGAACGAGTTTTCTGGGCATAGAATGTGTACTTATTTCGGCTAAAATTTAACGTTATCATTAATCGTGTCTCACGTTTTCTTAAGTCTCTATACGGTTAACCTGTCTCTTGTCTCTGTTTGTCTCTGATTGTCTCTGTTTGTCTCCCATTTGTTTGTCTGTTTGTCTCTGTTTGTCTCCCGGTCTCTCAGTTAAACTTAATGGTTAAGTACTAACCTCAGCTTTCGCTACGCTATCTTTATTCTTGCTTTGAGTATTTCACTTCGCCATTTGAATCGCACGCAAAACAGCATTGCGTTTCCACCATCGTTGTCGTTAAAAGGAGAGGTAAATGATTTTTTTAAAGCGAAAGCTCTGTTTCTTCACTTCACTTCACTTCACTTTATTTCCTTAAAGACCCCACAGGGGGGATGTTACATAATGGGACTGATAGCGCCCTGTAAAAAAAACTAACGAATAGGTCGGCCGAAAATCTCTGATAAATTCTCTCGACACGCGGTGCGTGCGTGATACCCGGCTTCCATGGTGTCAAAAAGGTTACTGGAAAAGCCAGAGAAAAGCAGGGTCTTAGATAAGGCAAAAAACGCATCAATGGTGAAGAAGGAGTAGAATTTAGCATACTTTTATCTCATAAAGCACGTACCGATATGCATTTAGATTGTTCGCAGATGCTTTTATTTAACGCGCGAGGAATCGTCGCATGGGTTTTTTATCCTTGAAGGTTCGACCATAGATTGAACAATCTTTCAGCTAAGGCTGGACGTACGTTTGACTTTCGACTGTCTCTCACATTTCTCTGCAAGGGATGGGGAATTTTTTTCGACCACTTGTACCATGATTCCGGACCTTCCTTTCTTATCCATGAGTACTAAATCTTCCTTAGTTTGACCATAGCTTGTTTGAATCACGGAAGTTTTTTTTTCAAGATGTCCCAGCAATTCCCTACGTTGATGCCGAGTAAGTCACCGCCAAAAATATGCATCGCAGCTACATGCTTTTTAGGCGCCGATTCAAACTACAGCCTACTGCTGGAAACAGTTTGGTGAATCTATCGAGGCTAACACTATTTCTACACCGGATTGATTGCTAGGGCTGGAATCAGCACTGAGATTTTGTCAGTTTACCTTCTCAGGGATGCAGGTACTTGAAATCGCTTGAACTGTTTGAAATCGCCTCAATGTCGGCCACCAGGAGAATGAACCGACGCTTTTCCGAAACTCATAGCTTTTGGAAGTGTAAGGCGGGTATACTCATAGGTTCAGCAACGGCTTGCTGTGTGCTGTAGAACGAAACGGGTGGAGATCAACAGTTGCAGAATGTTGCAGCGAGACAGCTTTGTTCTGTAGGTCGCCCTTGTTTAACCGTTTCCTTTGGCTAGTCTATATCGTAAGTTAAGCATCGCAATCCTTTTTTGCTAAAGCCTTATCTTGGTATGTCCTCCTGAAAAATCGAACTTATGGATTGAACAAACAGCAACACCGCTGTTTAAGTAATGACGAACATCCTCAATTGAAGCAGTTTTTCTATTTTCCTTAAACAACCCAAACTCGTTATCACAGAGCCAGCAGCGTGCATACGAGCGCTTATCTGGCGTGCGAAGACAACAGTCGACTATGATGAGCGAAGCTGTTCAAGGTCCTCGGTTTCCTCGGACCAATTGGGGCAACGCGATCGCAGCGACGGGAAGAGTGCGGCATGTCTCAGCGAGGAGATAAGCAGCCTCCAAGCACACGCGCCGCAAGATGAGAGGACGCTTGAACTAGGCGCCTATATAGGCGAGACGTGTCCAAATTTCTGTATCTGGTGTCCGTGTTTGTACTTGTGAACACTGTTGAGCAAAAACGAAACATTATGAACCCATAAGTGATATTTGCATTGTTCTTTTAAATGAACAGACCTGGCTGGTGGGTTTCCGCGATAGCAAATAAAAATACCGCATGTATGAGTAAAAAGCGCTCGCAATAACTCTTCGCAGTGTTTTATGTTGAAAAGTATCAAAATGTTCCAGTATATGGCGCAAGCTGTGAATCACGACAAAAATAATTTGGCATGAACTGGAATCAACCTGCTTGTTTGAGAAGTTCCATGAAGTTTAGCCGTGCTATTAGGGACAGCCAGGCTGCTTCACTGCTAACATCTCGATTCGCGACGATTAGTCAGTAAGGAATGGCTAACTTTTGCTACTCTCCAGGGTTACCAACCAGCCGGGCCACACATCGCTAACGTTCCATTCACGTTCAACGCTTTCACTCTTTCCTTCACATCTGGAACCGCCGCCAAAGCTTGCGTTATCGGCAGCATGTAGCAGCACTGCGTGATTTGTCGTCGCAGGAGATATGACTTCCCTTTCTGCTTTGATTTTATGGCTATTTGAAATGCCTATTTAATGCGTTCATAGCATCAACTGGAGGAAAACCCGCAAATAGCGGCTACGCAGCTGTAATGACGTACATGCAGGGGTCGGACAATGCCAAGGCCGTGAAAGACCGAAACGTTTGAGCAAGTTTGTAAGTTATCTGATGGGCATAGAGCGGTAATTTTTGACTGGGGTACCCTTCAACCCCCTAATCTACGAACTGCATCGGTTGGTTGACTCTGTTCTACAATCATTTAACACTTAAAAAGTTGAAAAAGTGCTGCAGGGCTCTTTAAACCTTGGGGCAGCAACAGGAGAAAGGTTGAAGTCTATATCCAGATTTTAAAAAATTATGATTTATTGGTTTAATGTTGTACAATTCCTTGACAGTACTTTCTTCGGATTGACTAGCATACTTTTAGCATAATCGGATAGTTTATAGACTCCAAATATCCGCTGACATTTTGTTAACTTCTTTTGCATGAGTATCGGAAAATGTACTTGGTGGGCTTTTGGTAACAAATATTTCCGAAAGAGTCGTAAGCCTAGTGAGAAATACTAAACACCGGAGGATTTTCGCACACGTGCTTAATATCACTAACCTCTTTTCTTTAAGCTCATTGGCAAAACATCATGCCTACCTATTGGTTTCAAAATGATATAGTTGGTTTGCTTGTGTTACACTGCAAACCTTAAACCTTTTTGTTGGACCCTTGAACGCAAATAACACAAGCAATTGACATTACTTGTGATTACTGATGGGAATAAGCGTGGTAATATACTAAGCATTTATAAAATATAAACTTACATCAGTACTGCCAGCCATGGTAAAAAGAATACTCGGAGTAACGCTTTGTGATAAGAAACAAGCATGTGCCTTTACAAAGCTAAGTAAGTTTGAATTCATACATATAGCGAAGAACTGGCGTCCAGTGGCCCGTCCAGAGAACAGAATGGCTACCTACTGGCGGGAAAAGTGGGCAAGAACGATAGCTCTGCGGAGGATTGAGACAAGAATATTTGACGATAAACATGGAGCCTGATTGCGCAGCGTACCAGCGGTGGAGAGCTTATAGACGTATCTCCGTCTAGCTGTACATCAATTAGTTTTGCAAACGTTATGGTGACGACGATGATAATATGTATTAATGATAATGATGACAATTATAATCAATTTTCTGGCCACGTATATATTCCTACTTGCATCAAGACGGCAAGGCGGCAATGGCTCATCCCCCCCAAGCTTTGTTAATACTACAAAAGATATTATGGAATTTCACTCGCGGTAGCTACACCTGAGCTGTTATACGCGCCGTAGTGGAGGGCTCTGGAATAATTCCGACTCCCTGGAGAACTTTAACGCACCCGATTCTCGACACAGGGCAGTTTTCGTTTCTCACCGACATCTGAAAAGCCGCCACCAAGGCCGGGATCCAACCCGTCTATTTAGGATAAGCAGCGCAACGCTTTTGTCACTGAGTCACCGCCGGATGTCAGTGTGTATTGGCGGGCACATAGCAAGGTGCATAAAGGTACGTGGATTCTGGGAAGACAGGTGCCTGCATTGTGAACAAGTAGCGAAGCAATTTTTTGTGGATGTACGATTGCCAAGTTTTTTTATTTTCCAAGGTACGTAATAGTTCTTTTGCGGCGACTGCGGTTGAAAATTTTAGTTAATTTTTCTTTTCACAGCTGTTTTCATGGGCGGCCTGATATCAGCCACCTGCTGTGACATTTTTTTCGCTGTGTGCCCTGGATTTTCGCGGAACTGACTGCAACAACTTGTTAGGCGAACAAGCTTTTGGCTTCGAGCAGGTTGAGCTGTCCCACGCGTGCGCGCAAACCGACCTGCGCCATCAAGCACAGAGACGCCGTTGTAAAATGCCGACGTAGCGTTGTGTACAAAATTCCTCTGTCGTGTGGCAGACACTATATCGGCCAGACCGGCAGATGCTTAAACGTTCGCCTCCAAGAACACAAGAACAAGGTCAGGAGCGTTGCCACCGACGGCCAGCTGGATGCCCACTGTAACAAATGTGTCTCGGGATACCCGTGTCATCCTCTGTACGACCAAATAACCGCCTTGTATTTTCACCGCTCGGGCCTGACAAGAGAAATTGTGGGAGCGGCAGAGATAGCAAGGTCGGGGGATCAATCCGTCAGCAGGTCGTCTGTAGCTTTATCGAAACTTGAATTGGATTTCTTGTCACAGGCGGCACGTCACTGTTTTTTTTTTGTTTTTCCCTCCGTTTTTGATGTTTCCATTTCTGTTCCCCACTCTTCATGCTGGCCAGACGTGTTTATAAGCGCTGGTCCTGCAATAAACTTTTTGTTGAAAGTTAGCGCTTGTCCCGTCGAATTCTCCTCCTGTGTTTTTATTTAGCTCTTGTTTTCAGTCTGACGATGAACCAACACGCCCAAACCTTTTCCCTTCTGAACCTTGGTGTTAGTATTCAAGCCTTTTTGCGCCTGTATTCATTGCTTTTAGTGAAAAAGGGGCTTGCGATTCGATGCAGGCGCCGTTTGTCTGTGCTAGTTTGCTGATTGATTTGATTGATTGTAGGGTTGAACGCGCCGACGCAACGCAGGCGATGAGGCGCGCCGTAGTATAGCTCCGTATTAATTTTGACCACCTGGGTATCTTTAACGTGCGCCGAAATCTCGTTCACACGGGCGTTTTTGCTTTTCGCCTTCATCAGAAAAGCGGCCGCCGCGGCCGGGAATCGAACCCGCGACCTCGTGCTCAGCAGCGCAACGCCTTAGCCACTGAGCCACCGCGGCGGGTATTGTGCTAGTGTGCATAAACGCAGGTGCCCTGGTGCACTGGACGGGGCACCTTGAGTAATCTTGGTGACGGTATTGGCGACTCCGTGGACCCCAAGCCCCCATACTCATTCTGTACCCTACCGTGCCTAGGATTTTTATGGTGAAGGTTAGAAACTACAAACGGTGGCCGTCGGAGCCCAGGTCAAGCTCCGGAATATGGGCTCCCTATCTGCTTACCAGGCAGGGAGCTCCGGTACCTCTTCAGCTATCAGGGTAAGGCTAACGAAAAAAGTACCCCCGTCTCCATGCTTTTCTACTATGCCGTATGGTAAATCGTAACCCCCCCACTCGCCAAACATGATCGGCCCCTGAAAAGGGGCAGCACCGAAGGTGTATTTCCGCCACTCCCAGCCCTCAGTTTTTCGAAGCCCGATAACTACCCCCGTTAGTTGGTGTTAAAATCAGTCCGTGTTCCTTACATCAAAATGGAGGGCATCATTTGAGACAAATATAAGGCCAAAAACAAAGAACTTAAGAAATCCTGTTGTAAGTACACAACCAACAGCACGCCAAGATCCTCCTTCAACAAACACGCATAGCAAATCTTGAAATCAGGGTGACACCCCACCGGAGCGTGAACAGTACTCAAGGTGTCATTCCTGAACTAGACCTATGAATGAGACAGATGCTGACCTGCTGGAGGGCCTGAAAAATCAGGGCGTGACAGCTGTGAGGCGCATAACTATAAAGAGGAATGACAAAGTAGTCTCTACCAAGCACATTATCCTTAATTTTGACCCGTCCAGACTTGCATAGTACGTAAATGCAGGTTTTGTACATTGTAATGTCCGGCCCTACATTCCAAACCTGCGCCGCTACTTGAAGTGCCGGCGGTTCAGGCACGTAACCAACTGCTGCCGTGGCCATCTGACCTGCGCAAAGTGCGCCCAGCATGATCACCCATCTCAAAATTGTCCATCATCAACCCTCACCTACGAGAACTGCCAGGGACCCCACGCCGCGTATTCTCAAAAATGTGACAAGTTTAAGCAGGAGAAGGAGGTCATAAATGTGAAGGTCACTGAAAACATCACCTTCCCAGAGGTGCAAAAGAGGTTCGCCTTTTTCCCCCTGGGGAGGTACGCCGACGCAGCTCGCTGGGGGGCGGAGCGGCGTCTGATTTCCACGGGGACCCAGTTCAGCGAGTCTGACCTGGCCCCGCCTCACCCCCCCCTCCCCCGCCTAGGTTGAATGAGGGAGCCCAAGCCATCACCACGCCGCTTGCTGAGGCAGCAGCGGTTGTGGTGGCAACCACGTCGGTTAGGGATGCGCAGCATCCACTACTTCCTCTCCACCGGCCCAATGCACACGCAAGGGCACGGAGGATATGGAGACGGAGGCAGCTGCAGCGACCCCCTATCCCGTCTCACTGAACACCCGAAAGGGTACCAAGTCAAAGGGGTCCCCGATGGGCATCCCCTTGCCTTCAGATGACGACATGGACGTCGAGACCTTCCGGCTTTCATCGCAGCGAAAGGAACGGGCTACGACGTCCAGATCAGTAGAGAAGGTAAAAAAACTCCTTCCAAGTGTCAAATCACCAAAGACATTACATAAATACTCGCACTCCAGTAGCTGTGAACACGTAATAATGGGAAGTGAAAATATTGTTCAATGGAACTGCAGAGGCCTTCTAAATAATCTCGACTACGTGTACGAGATTCTGCATGCTACTCTGCCAAGAGTAGTGTGTGTACAAGAAACACATTTATATCCCGACCATACAAATTTATTAAATACCTATATGGTATTCAGAAAAGATAGGGCCGGCTGCACACACTCTTCCGGCGGTGTGGCCATAATCACCCGGAAATCCTGAGCATGCCACACTTGCACCTTGAACACTGTCCTTCAGGCTGTAGCAATTCGCACAATAATATTTGAAAGGTTGATAACGGTATGCTCCATTTTCATTCGTCCTGATTTGGCTCTTTCGAGCTCTGACTTTCAGGCGGTAGTTTACCAGCTGCCTGAACCATATATTCTCACAGGCATCCTTAAAGCGCACAATTCTTTTTGGGGCTCTTCTCACACGGATGCCCGAGGTCACCTGATAGAGAAATTTCTTACATCTTCAGAAGCATGGCTCTTCAACAAAAATAAGCCCACACACGTTAATATAGGACACAACACACACCCAGATCTTCACTTGGCTATTGGCTCCGCAGGTCTCTTTCCTCTTCTCGAGTGTGGTGTGGGCACTGACCCATATGGCAGTGACCACTTCCCCACCTCACTAACATATATAGGTAAATTCCCACGCAGTCCATATTCCCAGAACAGATACAATGAAGCAAGAGCTAACTGGAACACATTTACAGAGTATCAAAACTACGCCACACATCCATTGGACACTTACACGTTGAAGAAGTTACCATCTCCGCACGGCGCACATCCTCGACGCCGCCCAAAAGTCCATTTAACACGCCCCTGGTGCCCCGCGCAACCAGAGGAGGCCGTGGTGGAATCAGGACTGTAGGCGAGCGCGAGAGGCCCAGAACAAGGCGTGACGTATCTCTGTCGGTACCCCACGTCGAATAACCTCCTTTTGTTCAAACGGGCCAAGGCGTTAGGAAAACGTGTGCGCCGTGAGGCAAAACGAGAGAGTTGGCACACCTTCTTAACATCCTTAAACTCGTACACTGACTCTCACAAAGTCTGGACACGAATACGGAAAGTAAAAGGACAACAGACACAGAACCTTCCCTTCGTTAGTACAACAGGGGATACACTGAAAGACCAGGCTAACACGCTCGCACAACACTTCGAACACGTGTCCACTTCAGAACACTACACGAACACTTTCATGCAACACAAAACGTCTGCGAAAAGGAATTCCCTGCGTGATAGCAACAAGTCGCACGCTCCCTACAATTCTCCTTTTTGAATTCATGAGCTGAGGGCACCCCTGACCACATGTGAGACTTCAGCTCGAGGTGCAGACAAAATCATATACACCATGATACAACACCTACACTCAGACACCCTTGAAACACTTTTACGTCTATACAATAAAATATGGCTTTCGGGGCACATTCCGCACTTATGGAGGGAGGCCATAGTAGTGGCTTTCCTGAAAGAAGGGAAGAACCCTTCGTCTCTCGCCAGTTACCGGCCCATTGCTTTGAAAGCTGCCTGTGCAAGCTCCTCGAGAAGATGATAAACACGAGGCTCGTGTACTTGCTTGAGTACAATGGTCTTCTCGAGAGCTGCCAGGCAGGCTTTAGTGCAGGACGATCCACTAACAGTCAAGTTGTCGCGCTAGAGTCTTGCATAAAGGATGCTTTTACTCATAAACAGTTTTGCGTAACGGTGTTTTTTGACCTTGAGACGGCCTATGACACCGCCTGGCGCTACGGGATCCTCAATGACCAGAAGTCATTTGGTGTCTCAGGCAACATGATGAGCACTCTTGCTAGTTATTTGTCCGAAAGAACATTTCGTGTGAGAGTAGGTAGCGCACTATCAAGGCTTCATGTGCAAAAAAACTGCGTTCCACAAGGTGGAGTTCGAAGCTGCACTCTGTTCATAGTTAAGATGAACTTCTTTGGGAAGGCATTGCCACCTACCATTTCCTGTTCAATGTATGCAGACGACGTCCAGGTATCTTTTAAATTATGCAATATGTCCATCTGTGAGTATCAAGTCCAGCTCGGTGTTCAAAAACGTGCCAGCTGAGCAGACAAAAATTGTTTTAAAATAAACGCAGGAAAAAGCACTTGCGTTGTGTTATTCAGGAAGCGTGGGATCCATCCGTACCCAGACATTACCCCTAATGACATTTAGATTCCTGTGAGGAAGGAACAGAAGTTGTTAGGTGTGGTGTTGGATAAAAACGTATGTTCATCCCGCACATCAAACAACTGAAAAATAACTGTCTGAAAGACTATCAACATTCCTAAAATCTTGTCACATCAGTCCTATGGAACGGACAAGCAAATCCTTTTACGTATTTTTACGAGCCTAGTGTGGTCTAGATTGGGCTATGGGAGTGTTGTGAATGGGTCAGCCATAAAAACATCACTTAAAATGCTCCACCAAGTGCTTCACTTGGGGTTTCGCCTCTCTTGTGGCGCACTCCGTACGAGTACAGTCTTTAGGCAGACTGTGACAAATGGTGCTTATCACACCAGCGATCCTATGTAGACTTTTTACATACCTCTAAAATTTCATCAATGGACAACCATCCTTTTAAACCGGTTTTTAATGATACATCGACATCACAACCATTTTTAAATCGCCTTTCCATTTGTGTTCTCTTCTTGCAGAGAGTGAGGGACGAGGTGACTATGGAAGAGGTCTCTTTTTTAGACACATTCAAATCATCTCCCACTGATGTTGTAGCACCATGGAATCTTTGTCCCATGGCGTGCGACTTCTCTTCCTTACAATACAATAAGAACAGGACACCAGGAAGTGGGATTTTGTAGCATATTATGTATCTGCAGAATAAATACAGCACTGCAGAGTTTTTCAGTGATGCATATAAAACGTTCACTGTCGTGTCTTGTGCTGCGCATGGACCCAATTTTAAAGCAGGTAGAACCATGCATGTAAACACAAGTATTATTACGGCAGAAGCATATGGCATTTCCTGGTTGTAAGTCACATAGTTGACCATCATATTCTTCAATCTATCATCTATACAGATTCGCTGAGCATTGTCCGTACATTGTCATCCGGAAAACCGAGAAACCATGTCGTTATTCTTGTCGAGAAATTAATTATGCTGGCGTATTCTTCAAACCTCGGGGTTACGGTGTGTTGGGTGCCAGGCTACTTTGGAATCGGCGGAAATTAGCTGGCGGATGAAATGGCCACCAGCGCTGCACTCCGAAACGCAATAAACATAACAACACTACCTTACACAGACTTCAAGCCACATATTAGACAGCAACTCCGAAAGACTTGGCAAGCACACTGGAGCGAACGGACAGACCACAAACTACACGTAATAAAACCACACTTGGGACAATACACTACTGACTCACATAACAGGCACATTGAAGTTACATTAGCTAGGTTACGGATAGGTCATACACATGTGACGCACTCGCACCTGCTCACGGGATCTCCAAGACCCCTGTGTAGCAGGTGTGGGGAGGGCCTACCCGTGATACACATCCTCATTCAATGCAAGGCACTCGACATTACACGACGCAAACACTTCAGAGAACTCTACAGACAACATACTCCATTATATCCGTCACACTTTTTGGGGGACGATGCCATGTTTTCTGTTCTGTGCCCGTTTAAGTTTCTTTCAGAAGTTCACTTCTTACAGCTCATTTCATACCACCGATATTTTTAGCCCTGGTCCTATACACCAGCCACCTCAGTTGTCTTTTAACGACTCTTGGATTCTTCCTGGCCCTTTACACCAGCCGTGCTTATAGACTTGAATCGATTTTGTTCGTGTTTCCTCCAGCCAATTTTAATTGTCATCTATTCATCAAAAAACTTTCGTGGCGCTCTTTGCCCTAGCTGGTATTGCGCCATTACCTTCAAACATCATCCTCATCACCATCATCATCATCATAAGTTTTAGTTTTTCACCGACATCTAAAAAGCCGCCACCAAGGCCGGGATCGAACCAGCCTATTTGGACTAAGAAGCGCAACGATTTTGCCAGTCACCGCGTGATGTTAGTGTGTATTGGCGGGCACATCGCAGGGTGCATAACGCTACGTGGATTCTGGGAAGACAGGTGCCTGCAATGTGTAGAACGGGCAAAGCAATTTTTTATGGCTGTACGATTGCCAAGTTTTTTTTATTTTACAAGGTACATAATACATTTTTGCGGTGACTGCGGTTGGGAATTTCAGTTAGTTTTTCTGTTCACAGCTGTTTTCATGAGCGGCCTGATATCAGCCACCTGCTGTGACATTTTTTTCGCTGTGTGCTCACTGACTGACACGACTTGTATAGTTCCACGTCGTGAGCCCAGCGACAAACCGCTCGCCGGCCTATGAGCAGTGTTGCACTGAGCAAACGATCAGTCCATGCCTGCTGCAACAACAAGGGCTCCAGCTATGTAGTTCAAATACCAATGGCATCACGTCGTGTAGGCTACTACATTGTAGTTGCTGCAGTAGCCTTGGTTGTTGTTTTGCTCACCCTTGAAGGCACCGCTTACGTTCGACACCTGATAAAGGTAAGCGAAAAAGCAGCAGCTTCGTGTTAGTATTCAAGCCTTTTTGCGCCTGTATTCATTGCTTTTAGAGAAAAAAGGGCTTGCGATTCGTTGCAGGCGCCGTTTGTCTGTGCCAGGTTGCATAAACGTGATGCTTCCCTGGATGGGGCCCCTTGAGTAATCTTGGTGATGCTATTGGCGGCACCGTGGACCCCGAGCCCCCATACTCATACTGTACCCTACCGTGGCTAGGATTCTTAAGGTGAAGGGTAGAAACCACAAACGGTGCCCGTCGAGCAGTGGTCAAGCTCCAGCGGAGCGCACGAGCTTCCTGGCTGTTTACCAGTTAGGCAGCTCCGGGACCTGTCTGACTATCAGGGTAAGGTTAGAGGACAAAGCACCCCCGTCCGCTGCTTTTATAGTATTGGCCGCGAGTCCCACCACTGGAGAGGCCGGCGCTGCGATCGTTTTGACGTCACTTGTGGGATCACCGTTCCTATCTTGCTGCGTAGCTGGCTTGCAGCGCGTGACACTTCGCTTAGGAAGCGCGTTCTAAAAGTATTTTCGTATTAATTTCCTTCGTTTGAAGTTAATTCTCAGTGCGTGAAGCGCAGTTCGGCCTCATGGGGACTTTATAACCGTATCAACTGTGGTATATTATCCGCAAACACCATGAGCGTGGTGGTGTATTACGTATGCGACCGAAGCATAAGCAGCGGCATGTTTCCCCGTTCAACAATGTGGACTACGACGATCGCCGAGTGACGTTTCTAGATTTCCCTTGTTTGCAAGAAATGTATAAAGCAGGAAATCGTGAAGCGTTAACTGCTCGCAGAAGCACACGCACTCGCCGTGCCTGCCCGCACGGCCGACGGTGCGGCTCGAACCGAGCTCGCGGCAGCAACAACTTGTCGCCGCTTTTTAAAATCACACAAGTTGTTGAAAATAAGTTCCGGATTGGTGAAAGTGGATGTTAGTGTGATGAAAAATTCTGATAGGTAGTGTCATTAGCTGTGGTTTTCAAAGCGATGCTCAAATATCTGTCGCGATTTACGCCGACCGGCCGCGTAGGTCGGTCCCGGCAGCGCCGGCCCATTCGCGCACGGTGCGGCGAGCGGTCGAAGGATGGCCAGGATGGCTATGCTTGCGCGCAAGAATCGGCCGAGGCCGTGCAGGTATCTTGATCGTTGATCACTTCAACGGAAATCACCGCGGTTCCAGAGTTCCCAGCGCGGTGAAACGTTCTGTTAGGGACTGTCACTCGCAATTCTAACGGCCATGAAATATCTGCTGCGACGCCAAGCCTAAAGTTCCCAACATCCGATTACGTGCATCCGAAGCGAGCTGTTGGCCCTGCCGTCGCGCACGCGCGTGTTGCATTTGGGTTCCTCTAGCTCCTTGGGGCCCCCAATGCTCGGTTCTCCTATTATCTCCCATTACCCGAAATCATGACGTGTTTCGCCTCGTACGCAGCCTCGCCTTCTGTGAGCAGTCGTGAGTTTCGAAATTGGTGCTTGAGAAAGGCCGGCTCACTGTAAACATACAGAACACACAGCAATTATAAATGACCACGCCGAGCACCTAATGAAAACTAAATATAGCCTTGTACAAACCCGCTCGAAGGCGTTAAAAACTCGCGTTCATACCGTTCATACATTGCGGACAAGTGGTCGCCAAAAGTAAACATCATCCGTGCAGAGTACAGGCTACGGCAGTGATCGTTAATCAAATCCGGGAATGATATAAAAACATCGTAGAGTAAATAGGCACTGATTAAGCCAAACTGCAGACCATAACAATACTTTTAAGCACATGCGGCGAAGCAGTCTGATCACCGTTCTCACGTAGTCATTCATTTACCAGGCAATACGAGCAGTTCGCGCGGTGAGATCATAAGTGAGCGACGCGTTTCTGTCGCTGTTACAAGGTGTTTCCTTGGACGCACATGTCCCGTCACAAGTATTTCATGATGAATTTTTCATGATACTTTCATGATGAAAATTTCATGATACTTTTCTCGGCATCAGCTGCATCGTCCTTGGAGTTAGCTGGCTGCGTATGTAAGAGCTGTGGGTCGCGATGGTAGCAACTACCTAAACGCGGCGGTATCGCCGGGAACAAGCGAGTCGCTGATTGCTGGCCTGGATTATTTGGTTTACAGACAACTTTTTTGGTAATTTGCATCAAATCCACAAGGAGGGGGCGAGACGTTGGCCCCAACAAGAAAACACGCTTCCGCATACGCACGGGAAATGTGTTGTAGCAGACGACAACACGATTCGGCGTCCTACAAGTGACGTCACTCGTAGGTGGCGCCACGGTATGTCCTCGAGGCCAATAGCTTATGGTATTTTGTGAACCCTTCACCAAACATGATTGGCCCCCGTAACGGGTCCGCACGAAAATTTCTTTACCACCACTTCCTAACTTGAGTCCCCCTAAACCGAACTACCACCCTCGCTACATAGTGATGGAATCGGCCGCCAAATAAAAACCTCTTTCTTCCCAATCGGTATTTCTTGTTTCCAAATTTCCTGAAAATATCATTGCAGAATCGTATAAAGAAAAAAAACATCGAACCGGGGAAATGCTTTTCGAGGTGAGTAGCCAGGATCAGGCCGATAAACTTCTTGCTCAAACCCGCATCGCCGATGTGGCCGTCCGAGTCACGCCCCACCGTACCCTAAACAGCTCTCAGGGCGTGGTCTCCGACTTTCACCTACTTAATGAAACTAAAGCCGACTTGCTGGAGGGCCTTCGTGGTCAGGGCGTAACAGCACTCAGGCGAATTACCACACGCAGACATGATAAAAAATACCCAAAAGCACAAAGCGCCCACCCCCCTGCCTCGCGTGGTGCAGACGATGCACCCCGACCCTCGGGTAGTGAGCGGCCTGGCGCTCCAACCGTTGCCGGCACGCATCAGCAGGGACGCCCGCTGCCTGCTTCTCCGCATGCAGCTCGACTTCAGCAATGTGGCGGAGCGTCTGAACCGACACGGGCGCAAGGACTACCCTACATGTGCGGACTGTTCCGAACTGGAGACGCTGGAGCACCTACTCTGCTTCTGCCCCACCACGCGGGTCCCAGAGCAGGGCTCCACCGAGCGATACAGCGTCGAGGCATTCCCAGCACCGGCATGGAGGACCTTCCGTTCCCGAAGGGGACAGCGGCAACCCAACGGGAAATCATCGCTTACCTGCTCCATTACCTGGAGACGACCAGCCTCACGCAGCGGATGTAGCCCGGAGTGCAGTGATTCACTGACGTGCCCGGACTGACAGCTTGCTCGGACTAACAGCTCTCTTTATACCTTTCCCTCTCTCTCTACAGTTCCCTGATATTTAGGAAGGACAGGCATGGTGGGGGTACATCTTGAGGGGGTGGGGCCATCATTGCCCGAAAGTACTTGGCGTTTCACATTGTATCCAATTACAGACCCTCCTTGAGGCTGTCGCCATTCGAACCATAATTTTCATTAGGCAAATAATACTATGCTCCGTTTACATTCCTCCTGATTTTCAGCTCTTGAGCTCGGATTTAGATGGCCTTGTAGATCAGCTACCCGCACCTTTCATTATTTTAGAACGACCTCAACGCGCATAACTCTCTTTGGGGCTTTGCTCGCACGGATGCCCGAGGTCACCTTATCGAAAAATATCTAACATCTTCGGGGACACGCCTATTCAATTGAAACAAGCCTACATACCAAAATATAAGACACAACACTTACTCACACCTCTACCTGGCTATTGGCTCTGCAGTACTTTTTCCATCTCTTGAGTGGGATGTTCGCACTAACCCATATGTTAATGACCACTTCCCAACCACATTGACATACATAGGTAAAGTCCCGAACACTTCACCTTCCCATAGCAGATTCAATGAGGCAAGAGAGAACTGGAGTACATTTACAGAAACATTCAAACTACACCACACATCCATAACACACGTACACATTGAAAGAGCTACCGAACTACTCACGGCACACATCGTCCACGCCGCCGAAAATGCCATTCCCTATGGCTCCGGGGCTCTCCGAAACCCGAGCAGGCCATGGTGCAATGAGAAGTGCAGGCGAGCGCGACAGGCCCAGAACAAGGCGTAGGGTCTCATTCGCAGCTACCCCACGTCAGCTAACTTAATTTCTTTCAAAAGGGCAAAGGCTTTGAGAAAGCGCGTGCGCCGTGAGGCGAAACGAGATTTTTGATGCTCTTTCATATGCACAGACGCACACAAGGTATAGGAATGGATACGTAATAAATTTATGCACAGACGCACACAAGGTATAGGAATGGATACGTAAACTTAAGGGACAACATACACATAGCCTGCCTTGATCAGCTCAACAGGGAACACGCTCGAAGATCAGGTTAACACACTTGCACAACACTTTCGACACGTGTCCAGCTCTGCACACTACACAAACACTTTCCTGAAACATAAAGCCTCCTGTGAAAAGAAGTCCCTATGCGACAACAACAAATCACAGGCTTCTTACAACTCCTTGTTTTCACTACACGAGCTGAGGGCTGCTCTGTGCACGTGTAAACCCGCAGCTCCTGGCCCAGACAACATCACGTGTACCATGATACAACACCTTCACGCAGACACTATTTTAATACTCCTCCACCTATACAACAAGATATGGCTTTCGAAGAAGTTTCCAAGGTCATGGCGCAAGGCTATAGTAGTCACTTTCTTAAAGGAGGGAAAGGACCCGTCGTCCCCCGCAACTTACCGTCCCATCGCCCTGACGAGCTGCCTGTGCAAGCTTCTCGGCAAGATGATAACCAGGAGACTTACGTACTTTTATGAGAACAATGGCCTTCTCAAGAGCTGTCAGGCAGGCTTTAGGGAGGGGCGATCTACGACTGATCAAATTGTGGCCATTGGAAGGTGCAATAGGAATGCCTTCGTTCATAAGCAGTCTTGTGTCACAGTGTTTTTTGACCTCGAGAAGGTGTATGACACCCAGTGATACCAATTTAGCGGATTTTCCGCTAAATCTGGCGGGTTTCACTTTGTTCTGACGGGGAAAAAATTAGTCTAGCGGCTAGTGGATTTTTTGGCGGGCCATTTTCATACATAGCGGATTTCTGGCGGATACCTCACGCAGTGCACCGATTTAAAATCGCCCTGCAAGAAAGACCTTATGACTTTGGTTTCAAGCTTGGTTAAAAAAGTCGTAATTCCGACAGAGCAGATTGACGTTCTGACGTGCAGACTTGAGGACCACTTGAACCCCAAGCCATATCTGGGCTAGGTGTTTGAGACGTACTTTAACAACGTGAAAGCTCAGAAGACCGACGGGTTCTCTCTCGCAGATGAAGCTGTGATGCGAGAAAGCTGCATAAGGTTTATTACCACGCTAGTAGATCAAATCAGACAGCGACTTCCCTACAAGATCACAGTTCTCCAGGAAACATCACTCTTATCGATCGAAAACGCTTTGTGCGTCGTGAAGGAGCCATTGATTCCTCTGCTGGAAGCAATGGCAATGCTCCCTGAGACAATAGAAAAAATTTAAAACCAGTGGAGCAAAATCACCCTCCTGAATGGAGGCAAATATCATCCACGCAGTCGTTCTGGTGTGAAGTTCACTCCTGTAAGGACGCCTGCGGCGAAAACCTGTTCGCCGAGCTGGCCAGATTTGCCATGTCGATGCTCGTTCTGCCGTATTCAAATGCCGAAGTAGAGAGGACGTTTAGTCAGCTTAAAATACTAAAATCCAAGCTGCGGAACAAGATGAAGCCTGAAACTAGAAACGCCATCTTCGTCGTAAGAGCGGGGCTGAAGCGACACCAGAAACGTTGTTTTGATTACGAACTTCCCGCGGCAGTTCTTAGTGCCATCGGGACATCTGCAACGTATGTGCAACCAAGTCTCCTTTCTGGTCCCTGAACAAGTACCTGAACAAGTTCCTGTAGAGATGATATCAGACGACGACAGCGGCGACGAAGACCTCGATGTGTTTTTTGTTGACCTGTGAGTTCTTTTTTTCATCAGTGTGAACATTTATAACTTTTAGCCTCATATGTGATGAGGTTGACAAATGACGACCACCGCCTCACTGAAGCTTCAAGTGTTCTAGTTAGACTCCTTGGAAGACTCTTTTATTTGTTATTTCAGCTCTCGCAGTTTTGGGGAGATTCTAAGAATGATAAAGGTTTTTATCATACGAAATTGCACTGCTTTTCTAATAAAATAGACCCTAGCGGAAAATGTAGCGGATATGTTTTAGAATCTAGCGGAATCTGGCGGATTTCTTATGGCTTTTTAGTGGATATCTGACGCCCAGCGGTGGCAACACTGATGACACCGCTTGGTGTTATGGAATCCTCAGCGACCTGAAGTCATTCGGTATGCATGGCAACATGTTAAACACTCTTGCCAGTTACATGTCCGAAAGGACATTCCGCGTCAGAGTTGGGTAAGCACTGTCACATCTTCATGTGCGGGACAATGGTGTTCCTGAAGGTGGTGTCTTGAGCAGCACATTGTTTGTAGTGAAGATAAAATAGTTTCGGAAGGCATTGCAACCATCAATCTTCCAGTTTACGTGGATGATGTGGAGGTCTCGTTTAAATCTCGTAATATGTTCATATGTGAATGGAAAGTTCAGCTTGGGGTCACCAAACTTGTTGTCTGGGCAGATGAAAATGGTTTTAAAGTTAATCCTCTGAAGAGTACCTGTGTTGTATTCTCCAAGTGGCGCGGAATCTGCCCCAGCCCTGAGCTAAAATTGCGTGGTGAGTTCATTCCGGAAAAAGAGGAGCTTCATTCCGGTAAAAGGAGTTGTTAGTGGTTATGTTTGATAAAAATCTCACATTCATTCCACACCTGAAACAACTTAACCAGAAATACATAAAAACTATGAACATTCTGAAGGTGCTGTCTCACTAGTACTACGGTGCAGACAAAGACCTCCTGCGTGTCTATTCTGCCTTGGTGGTGTCTCGGCTGGACTATGGCAGTGTTGTGTACGGGTCGGCCAAGAAAACAGCACTGAAGATGCTTGATCCAGTGCTGCACGCAAGGTTCGCCTTGCCTTGGGGTCTTTTCGTACTAGCCCAGCCCAGAGCCTATACGTGGAATGTAACAAATGGAGCCTAGAACATCAACGAATAGACATAGATTTGCTATACCTTTTTAAGATCTCATCAATAAATAGTCACCCGTTTAGGCCTGCTCTTAAAGATACATCCCTGTCCAAACTGTTTGTACATCGCCCATCTGTTTCTCTGCCTTCTTGACACAGAGTGAGAGAGGAGGCATAGGCTCTCACCATCGGCTTTTTGGACTTATACACATCATCAATTACTCACATTTTTCCACCATGGCAATTTCAGACTGTAACATGTGATCGACCATTTATGAAAATAGATAAAAAGAGGGCGCCGAGAACACCGATTTTGCAGCACTACTTGCCGCTGCAGGATAAATATAAATGTGCTGAATTTTATAGTGATGCCTCGAAAACAATAACTATAATGTCGTGTGCCGCTCACGGTTTCAACTTTAATTCTTGCAGACCATGAGCGTACATCTTCTCACCACTGTCTTCTCAGCTGAAGCATACGGCATTTTATTGACCATACACCACATTCTTAACAAAAGAATTCTTAAGTCAGACATCTTTACAGACTCTTTGTGCGGTGTGCCTGCATTATCATCACACAGCCCCACAAAAACCCACATTGTCACACTAGTCTTAATTGCGATAATGTCTGCATATGCAAGAAAATTTCAACTAGTCCTGTGCTGGGTTCCACGCCATGCGGGAACCGCGGGGAACGAGACCACGGATCGAATGGCCACGGCTACTCCACTTAGAAGTACAGTGGACATAGCACCCTATACCAACCTCAAGCCACATATAAGACAACACCTTCGCAAAACATGGCAAGCCGACTGGAGTAAACAGACAGACAAGTTACACTTAGTAAAACCACACTTAGTAAAACCACAATACATCACTGATTCACACAACAGATTCATCGAAGTTGCCCTAGCTAGATTGCGCATAGGCCACACGCACGCGACACACGCCCATCTGCTCACTGTATCTTCAATACCCTTGTGTAACAGGTGTGGGGAGGGCCTATCCGTAATTGACATTCTAATTACATGCAAAGTACTCCACACAACAAGACACAAACATTTCCCACAACTACACAGGCAACACATCCCATACAATCAGCACTGTTTTAAGTGTGAATACACTTTATAAGCGACCCCAAACCATCCACCGCCGGCGGCGGCGTCGGCGTCCGCAGTGCTCCTCTATAAAGAAACAGCATCCGGCGCCAGGTTTCGATCCGCGGACTTTGCGGCCGCAGCGCGACGCTCTAACGATCAAGCCACGGACGCGACGGTGATATCAGTGTTGACGCGCCTTATATCTTTAACGCATTCAATCTACGTCGTCAGCGGCGTGCGTTGGCGACTCAGCGGCGTTATAGCGGCTTGATAACTGCGTGGTGTACACGTGATACTACAAACCCGATGGAAGAGATGGAAGAGAAGGCGGCGAGGCGGTGGGCTGCGGGGGCCGAGCGCAAGCGCCGCAAGCGGGCCGACAACCGTGCATTCGCACTTTCACATTCTCCCCCTCGGGGAAATGCGGGGGAATTTTTTTAGCGGATTATCGCATATTTCCCCTACAGCGCACTTTTAAATTTCTAAGCGAAATCAAATTTTTACACCTCATTTTCAACCACGCGTAGTTTTTACACCTACTTTTATGCTAGCACTATCACAACCTGGCCTTTTACACCAGCCATCATCATTGTCTTTTACTAAGTTTAATTTTGTTTTTGTTGGGCGATTTTAGAGTTGATACCTTCATTCGTCATACATAACCATCATTTTGGCGCTCTTTGCCTTTGCCGGCCTTGCCCCATAAACATCCAATCATCATCGAACTCGATGCATGAATAAAATGTTTGAGAATCGAGCTAAGAAAGTGCAACCAGCAGTGAAAATGCCGCAGACCTTGTAGAGATAGAACTGTGCGGATATTTTATGAAGCGCATCTCCCTTTGTGTTGATTTACTCTCAATTTTATGTCGCAGGTTTCCAGATGTTTCTTAAACAGCCACAATGACCAGAGGGATGCTGTTAAAAATATTTCAACAAACGAGGTCGACAACCTAAAAAGCAGGTTGGCTCTGATTGAATCCATGTGCGACAAATACGGCCCCGTTTTATGCGAAGACCCAAGTGACCAGAATAAGAGCACAAATCCGTTTTACTGTGGGGATGGGACATCTTCTTTCTACCTTGTCAATAGCCAACGGTTTGGTTATTGCCCCATACCAAAAGCAGCTACCTCTAGCCTGAAGACGATTCTCCTGGAAGCAGAAGGCATCAAAGATCCTGGAGACAACGCTGACCGAATATTTGCTACATTTTACAGACAGTTCCCCCGCGTACACCCGAGCATGGATTTGGCGAGGAAGCTGGGCTCTGAGTACACTAAGCTTATTGTAGTCAGGCACCCGTTTGACAGGCTAGTCTCGGCGTATGTCGACAAAATTCGCACAACCCATCCATTTCTAACCGCGGCAAAGAAGATCTACGAAGACGGCTTAATTGGCAAAGGGCCCAACGGAACTTTCACCTTCAGAGAGTTTGTCAATATTATTCTCAAGCAACCGGTGGAGAAGTGGGACGAGCACTGGGCTCCATTCACAGCTCTATGCCGGCCTTGCAGCATGAGGTAAGCCCAGACGCATTATTTCTAGACAAGTGTGGTTGCTATTTTACTCTGGTTCGGAACAACACATTCTCTGGTTTGTGTAAGACTGAGGAAGGATAAACAAAAACTTTTTGCTATCTTTATTTGGTTGGAAATTAACTGGTACTTTCCTCCATATATCAGTTGATACGACAGGATTGGTGCAGTGTTTAACTAGAGTAGTAGATGTAGCAGAAGAAGCAGTACAAAAAACTGTTAGAGGTCTTAAAATTTGCGTAGAGGTCTTAAAATTTGCGCTATATGTTTTATCAGCATTGCCACAAAAAACGGCGACAGTATTACCACGGAACAATTAGGCTGTGCCTTCTGAACACGATCAATCACCACGCATGAATAAAATTTGCTTCTGCTTTTGTGTTGCAGTGCTGTTGTCCGTTGTTGATGTGAATTTTTACATAGCAATTGAAAAGAGCATTTTTAAAAATTGGTATACAATATTTCTTACCATGCAGAATCGTCTTGTGCGCTACGCAGGTGTGGAGAGAAAAAACCACTGTGCTTTGATTTTGAGTTTACTTGCTCAAACGAATGGTCTTTGGCGGTTCTCAAACTGTGTTTTCGACACTGGAGCAATTTTAGGCGCAGCAAGCTCTGAGGAAGTAGCACGCAAACGTAAATTAAGCAGCTAGATTTGAGACCACACTCTCAATAGTACAGCTAATGTCTCTCCAAAACTTTTTTGGTTAACTTGAATTCTCCAAAATAAATATTATAACGCTTAATTTTATGCAGAGCCATCTACCTTGTTGGTGGGATCCTGAATATTTTTCTGTCCCTCTTACTTTGCAACGCCTGTTGTGATCGCAATTGGCCACTTTTTCGCACCTGTAGTAACAGGCAAACCACTGAACAAGTACCCTTTATCTGGAGGGGGGTTGCATTTTAAGCAGCGTAAGATAGAGCCTAGAGCGAGTGGATGGCGGAACAGGTAAAAAGGAGGCTTTATTAGGAATTACGGTCATTGAATGCTAAGCATTACTGAATGAGCAAAGCAGCAAAAAAAAAAGAGTAATCCCATCCGTAAGCCAGCCAACGTAGCAACTTAGAAAGGACACGTCAGTGCACGGGGGGAGTGAAGCAGAGATAGTTCCTGTGTTCGACGTTCGAGAAATCGCTAACTGCGCACTCCTGAAGCTATTGCAAAGCATGGACATGAGGTCGATCACCAAGTACTTGTAGGAAAGCGGTGCTATTGTAATAAATTCCAAAGGATTCACCGATTCAGTTTCCAAAACCATAGGTAATTATACAATCTTGCATCACGCGTATATGTCGTATGAATTTGTTTCCGCTTGTCCATTGAACATCAGGTGTGTGTTTGTGATAATTGGCGGGATGTCTCACAATAATTTCGTACTTAACAACACGCGGTTGCTACAAGTATATGGTAATGTAACTTCACTTTGTAAAACTACCAACACAGTGTAGAACTATTGTTATTCTCTCAATATTCGGACAATACATATACCCAGACATTAGGCAACTAGCAAGACGACACTTGGGAAATGGCGAAAGTGCACCAGTAATACTCGACAGCTGTAGGAAAATTAGAGCGTCACGTGCCAAACGCCTGGGCAAATTTGGTTTCAATACATGGCATGTTTTCTAATATTCCAAGTGTCGCTAATGTATTTTATTATTTTTGCCTGTTGCTTTATTTGAAGTTCTCTACCAAGGACAAGTATAAACACGGCAGGAATAAGACGCAAAGAATGGCTCTATACTAGGCAACGCAATTATTTTGTTTGGGTAAAAACCTTTGCGTTTTTTTGTTGTTTTTAGTTTACACTTCTGCTCTATTATTGACTGTATACGTTGTATAAGGAAATCATTCTTTCCTGTATTCACTAAGAGCAGTAGTTTTTTTTCGAAACAGATGCGAAGGTCCATTTCAAGAAATTCAAGACCATTGTTCTAAGGAATGATCGGTGCACAACGTATTACTGACTCTAAATATCTACGTAAATAGCAATTCGCTTCTACTGCTTTCTCACCCAACAGGTCATGTTGTACGTGCCAGAAGCGAGAAAAATTTCGAACTTGTGTCTCCAAAATTATTGACAGACCCCCCGCCTCCCTCCCCCCCCCCCCCCCCCCCGCAGCCTACTCCCCCAGAAATGTTCTCGTTTTTCATCCTCGGCTGGTTTTTATTGAATCTGCTGGCGTAATGTGCCGAGGCATATAGTTCACAAAGGTATGTAGCTCACACAGGGAAAAAAACAGACTTAAGCCATGTGTAACATACCGAAATATTTTTTAACTACGCATAGAAAAAAGCAGCAGACGTAAGGCAGGGCTTGCGTTCCTCTTGACAAGAAAGAATTTACTAAAGAGCCTATCTGCGTTTTCTCGCAACCCGTAGACCATATCGACCTCAATATTATGATGGCCGTTTCCTAAACCCGTTTGCAAAAGTCTATTTTGCATCGCACAACAGCCCAAAGCACTGCCCTTTTTACAGGTAGGGTCAAAGTTTTTAACTGCTGAAAAAAGATATATGCATGAATATTGGTTCTAAATCGAACAATAAACCTGCAGCAATGAAATCCTAAAATTTCACTTCTGTTTTGGTGCCGGAAGTTTGCTTTCGTCCCACACTGATATATATCATACAAAAGTTGTGTGCAGCAAAAGAAATAATTAGAAATTCTTGTATTGTCTATTGTCATGGCAGGTACGACATTATCGCAAAGGTGGAAACACTTGACGAGGACTTGAAGGCTCTGCTTCCTAGGATCGGCCTTTCAGGATGGTCACTCCCTGAAAGGAACGTCAAGACTCGAAGCAATGACAGTCGGCAACAAGCCGTCGCTCAGCATTTGTTGGAGTTGTCGCGCCAGCAGCTGCTCCAGCTGCACGCGATTTATATGTACGACTTTGAACTGTTCGGTTACAAGCTCCAAGGATACACCGATCCTGTGCTGTGAAAGTATTTCCTAATGCTGACGACCGCTGATGTCTTGCTATCGCCTAATGATTTAGTCTTAACGGTAACACTGGTTACGACACTGGTTGCACAAAGCTTTTGACAAGGTTCAGCCTTGTGTTCGGTGAGATGCCGTAGCACCGAGGTGTCGCGAGGGCACATACGTAAAGTATAGCGTGACAAATAAATCGAACCATTCCGCTGGCATTGTCCCTGAAAACGGCCGCAACACGTTACCCAGTCGGTAAGCTTATTAACACAGTGTACGAGTTCTTCAAAAAACGTTAAAGAATGGCCCCACTTTACGTTCAGTTCACTTCATTATGGCAGATTACAAACTACAGTGCATGGTTAAAATATTGTAGAAAGTGTGGCACTGTGGTCCCAAAGTCGCCAAGTAAGCTCCTAAAGTGTGGCGCTACGGTGGCACCTTTTGCAATTCATCAATAAAATTAATACATACTAGCAATAACAACAGAAGGCACTTGCAAAAGTAGTGCTACGAATATTGCAATATTCCACAAAAACTCACAAACAATAAATCCGTTCATAAAAGAAGCACACATGTCTTAGATATACAAATAATTGGGGATATAAATGGCAAATGAAAAGGGTAATGAGACAGAAAGCTGAACGAGCTCAGAAGAAACAGCACAAAGTTTTAGCTGCACAGGTTTAGGTTTAGCTGCACAGCACTACGGGGCTTGGGGTTGTCTCAGACGACACTGGCCGATTGACGCAAGCAACGGTGTCTTACGTGACCCCATTTGTCGAGCGAGCACTGTTTCAGGGAACGAATATTTTCTCCCAGAACAAAAACAAGCCAGGTTTAAATGCGGGCAAAAACAACAAAACGCTTGCCACGGTATGGTGGCGCCATCTAGGTTACGGAACGTAAAGAAACGCGGGAAGAAACCAACACTGCTGTACAGGGTGGAGACAACCTTTGAACGGTTCCGTGCCGCCGCAAATGGGCCAACGGGCTCAACGCGTTATTCTTTTCGTTTCCCACGAGACCTAGCAACGCGAAACAGACAATATGATTCAAACTTCTTCAGTAAACCGCGTTGCGGCGATAATTTTAGCGCGGTTTTGACACAATGACTTGCTTCGGCGGCGAGCGAGCAACCGAAAATGGCGGCGCCAGCGTATACGTGTCTCCACCCTGTACGGCGGATGCGTGAATGAAGGTACTCTAGGCTGCAGAGCGGTCGGTTCCTGTGATGTCATTTGGGACCACGAAAACGCACGATTGAGCGGGAAAATCAAAATTTTAACCTAAATTGTTTAATTTCTCAGTGAGTAAAGCACCGTTTGTATCCGGACAAGCGCTGGTGGCACTATAAAACACGACATCTTTCGAATAAAACCAACTTGCATTTTCTCTTTAAGTTGATCCGAATGGCGGAGACCCAGGTGTTGCTATAGTGAAGTTGAAACAGCTGAATGATGTGAATGGAGTGGCTTAGTTTTAAATGCCCTTCAAAAAAAGTAAATGAATATCATAAGTTAAGCACATGGAATAAATGCAATAGTAGGCGTAGGCAGGCGTATGCAAGGTGTAGGCGTTCACAATAGTAGGAGTGGGCAAGGCCTAGGCAAGGCGGAGGGGGGGGGGTCATAAATGCTTGCTTGTTTTAATTAATGCTTCGACACTGTAAGCCCTAATGATTTTTAGAAAATGTATGCCGTTAATAAATTATTAAGGAGCTGTATAGTTCTACCCTCAAAAATGAGCATCGACCAGTCGGCGGGATAGCACCTGAGGTAATGTAGACAGAAGGAATGGAACTTAAAGGGGCCATGCAGACAAAATACAAGTTTATCCTATCTGAAAGATTTCGTGTTTGATAATGCCCGCAGTGCTTGTCCGGCAGCGAATGACGCCGTTTTTACTGAGAAATCGGTCAATCCAGATTCAAATTTTTATTCTTCCAACACATTGTGTGTTCTAGTGACGTCTGCCATGAGGTTACACGGGTGGGTATTCAAATGAACTTCCACTGTGTCAATAGGCGCTACAGCCTTGCTTATCGTCAGTACTCCCAGATGGCGCTACCTTACGGGGCCGCGAACGGCTGTAAAATGAATATGCACTGCATTTAACCGCAAATAGCTCGTTCGGAAAGGTTATAAGCCCTGCCCATTTTGCATTTGATTTTGCCGGCCTCAGGCAAGCGGACAGGTATACTTATATAGCATGATATGTTCTGTTGCGGGAAATAAGCTAGTGGGTGGCATGGCCATTCGAGTTTTTTCTAATAGTGGAGTCGGTATGATTCTAACGATGCAATCTTTCGAATTAACTAAACTTGTGTTTTGTCTGCATAGCCCTAGTGAACACGTTTGAAGTCTTGTTTGATCTCATTTGAAGTCTCGCTTGCATTATCTCGTTTGAAGTCTTCAAATGAGATCAAAATACCACAAATTTAGTTTTGGTTGGATTGATTATTAACCCGGTGCTCTTATACCAGGAACAAATGCTACTGATATCATAACTGGTAACGATATGTCGTTCCGTATTCCGTGATATGATTCAATAATGAGAGCAGGAGGAGGAGCCAAACTTTATTCGCTCTCAAGTCAAGCAGGTTCGTGGGCAGGGTTCGCAGTCCTGCACTCCGTTGGTGCGGCTTGCCATATTCGCCCTCCCAGCGAGCCAAAGCTGCTTACTCAGGTCTGAGCTGGCAAGGTCACTGTCCCACTGCTCGTGACGTGGACTAGAGATTGGATGAAGTTCTGGGTTTGACTGACATGCTCAATCCACTTGGTAGAGCGTAGCTGGGCAGCCGCAGTGTTTTAACAGGGGGTAGTAAAATGTCGGGTAGATGGTGTGCAGCAGCGTGGAGCATGGAAATGTGTTAGTTCGAAGGCTGACTTGTTCTTTTGTAAGGGGGTCTGCCGGCGGGAGGAGGGCGCGTCGGGTGAGCGTGTAAAGTTGGTTGATGTCATTTTATGTGATGAGTCAGTGACTGGCCCTCTCGTCACCCTCTTGCTGTGCCAGGCGCGCAAGTTATCGGTCGTGAGCATGCACCGCTTGATTGCGGCGAAGGGATCAGTGGAAAGGCGTCTGATAATCTTGATACTTTTAATGTGAGGGTTCTGTATTGTAATTTGTATGGCTATCTTCGACATTCTTCCAGCCGCGTACCTTTGACACGCCACTTGCGAGTCCGTAATGATGGTCGTGGCGTGGGTTTGCGTTAAAGCTAGTGAAGTTCTGCTTCGAGGATGGCGGATCTACGAAGGGTGAAACTTGTAATGAGAGAAGCGGGGTTTACGACGACCGCTGGTTTGGTGTTTGCGTGCGCATAGTTTGCCGCGTCCGGGAAGACTGCCGTACTAGAGTGGCGGTATTGTGTTTCAAGGGTTAGCGCCCTGGCCGTTTTCTACCTTCCTGGTGCTGGCGCGACCTTGTGCTCAGCAGCGCAATCAAACCCGCGACCTTGTGCTCAGCAGCGCAACACATGCCGGATTGTTTCGGTGTCTGCACTTGTGTTGCGTGCTGGTGTGGCCCAAAGCTAGAACATCAGGATGGCAAGGTTCCGCTGTCTCACCCTTTGAAACACGCTCCTCTCCGTTTTCTTTCCGCTGACGCACGGCGGCGCTACAGTGGCGGCATCTGCCGGTCGAGCCCTGCTTTCGGGACGACGCCACCACGAATTCCAGGTATCGGCTGGCAGAATCTCTGGTGTCACTCTTTCTAGAACCACGTGTGAATTCAAGTGACGTCGCATGGGCAATTATTGCGGTGATCGCTCACAGCTTTGCTTTCCAAGCACCTTCCCAGCGTGGACTGGAGCAATTTTTTCAAAAAAATGTTGGTTAGAAGAGGCATGCTTCCTGGGCCCCTTGAGGGTCTCTTGTAATGACTTCTTACTCTATTACTGCAAGGTTCTGCAGTTCCTCGTATGTTGCAATTCTAAACATTGGAACATGGCATGCTCATACGGAAGGTTTTGCTGAGGCTGGGTTTCTACCATGTTGCCCATATGACCAGAAGGAATGCCTTGCATATGCAGATGTTGGAAAATATGAACTGCAAGTAGCTGCCACCTGTGTTTGACAACTTCGTGTGTGGTAGGAGCTTGAACTGTATCTTTAGGTTTCGGAAACACCTGTTGCCACAATCTCACCACGTGACAGCAGTATGAAACACAGGGATGCAAAACTTCCTTCCGAGCTCCTAGTAGGGCTGTGTGCACAGTGTATTTTACTTATAAATTGAATGTACAGCCCATATTCTGCAATTTGTAGGACGAAGTCTGACATTTACAAATTCTCATTAGAAATCACCCACAAGACAAAAAAACCTACGGAAAAACTTTCCAAGCAACACACTTGAATTTTTTTTTGGAGCAAACCAAATACGCTGTAACAAAATCATAATTACTGGTTCGCACATCACTGTAGGTCCCAAGCTGCTAATCTCGACAGCATCATCCTCCATGACGTTGTTGGCAAGGTCTTAAAACTGCAAATAAGTGGTACATAAATATCTAAGCGACATCGCAAATGTACCCAGTTCTCCCCGAAAGCACACCCATAAAAACACAGCAAGGATGTAGCAGCGACAGCCTTGCAAACCATGTAGCCTCCGAACAGACACAGGGCAATCCAGTCAAGGTAGTCCAACAAAGACACAGCCCAATTACCGGTTCCTGGCTGCAACAGGTGTGACCTGAGGTACCGCCGCCTGGAGTATCGCTGCCCGGGAGAACACCGCCTCCCACGATGTTGTCGTCCAAGCCGTTGTCCTGAGAACAGGCACTGCATAAGCCTTAAAGGGACAATGAAGTGCTTAGTAAATATTGCGGGATTAATAGCGCAAATTGTCGTCCAGAGTCCATAGGCCATGTTTCGTCCACTTTGAGTGCGTTTACGCGCATGTGTTTATTAGAAATTTCAATACAAAAAAGCTGTCCTCCTCTCTGCATCCTCGCCCATTTTCGGTGGCGTTTTCATGCCACGGCCGGAGGAAATGACTCGGCTTGTCTGCGCTGTATCAAAGCTCGCTGACCTACCGACAGAGTGTGCCGGCTGCCTACGGGTCGTCACAATTCTTTCGCTGAGTTGAAACTAAGCCACGACACGTTTGTGAATGGAAGAATGTGCCTTTCTTTACTTTGTTAGTTTATACACTGTATCAAGTTGCACGTCTAGGTCACTCCACATAATCACTGCACAAGCGCACATGCGACTCTTCGCTGACTGGCACACTAGTAGGACAATCTAAGGCCACTTCAAGGTAGGAGAAAAGTCAGCGAACTCAATATAGGTACTAAGGAAATTAAATCAACTGAAACCTTTACCACACAGCGTAAAACTAGGGAGCAGGAATCACTTTTTTTGCGCTGGGTGAGCACGCACAGCGGTCAGGTGCACGACCACACATTTGCGAAAGCTTTTCCGTCTAATAAATGCAATTGCTAGACGTGAGATATTCTGGCAATTTGGAGGATGATTACTGCACGAGCGCTACACAACAAATAGTCGCCTAAGCTGCTTAAAATGCTAAACCTAAATAATAGTGTGAGCTGCTTATACATTATATACATTAAATTTCCTATGTGGCTACGCTGGCCCGTGGCCCAGTGGTCTGGAGCGCTAGATATGTCATTTTGCAAGTCGCAAGTTTGAATCCCCGAGGGTAAATTCCTTTATTTTGTAAGTTGACTTTTTTTTGTGTTCAGCCGATGTTTCATCATCATCATCATCATCATCATCATCATCATTTATTTTACCCTTAAAGGCCTCTCTCGGGGCATTACATAAGGGGGGGAACAATCAAAGTACAAATGGCAATGAAAATGCACTTCATGGTTACAGTTTTTGAATTACCAATAGATACAGGTAGGAACAAATAACAAAAAGAACACAGAGCATGTAAAACGAATTATTAACAGTCAATTCGCAGTCGAAAATATACAGGTGGCAGGAAATAAACAACGAAAAAAAGAACAGCGATTAAGAGTCAAGGGTGGCTAGTAATAAATCTCTAAATTTAAAAGCAACTTGTTCGCTGACAATAGCATCCGTAAATCCATTCCACTCTTCAATAGCCATAGGAAGAAATGATTTGTCAGAAGCGTTAGTAGAACCAAACAGACGTTGAATACTCATAGAATTAAATAGGAACGAGATGTTCGGACAGGCGGAAGTAAAAGTGAGCCATGTAGGTGAGGAAAGCTGTAGTATAGTTTGTGAAAAAGACAGAGACGTGAAATTTTGCGACGAGCTGAAAAAACAGGGAGAACGAGGGATGATTTTATTTGACTGATGCTTGCTCGTTTGTCGTAATTTGTGGAGATGAATCTGGCGGCACGATTTTGGACGGATTCAAGAATGTTCATTAGGTATATCTGATGAGGGCCCCAAATCGCAGATGCGTATTCCATTTTAGTACGAACAAAAGTTTCAAAGGCCAATTTACGAAGGCTAGCAGGTGATAATGACAATGACCTCCTAAGATAGCCAAGAGTTTTTGAGGCATCGGTAGCTAGTTTGGTAATATGCTCGGTCCAGGTTAGTCTGCTTGTAATTACAACGCCCACGTATCGATAAGAATCCACTTGCGATAACACTACTGAGTTTAATGAATACAGATGGATGACGTTAGTGTGTTTTCGTGAGGCAGGCATGAACTTGCATTTGGAAATATTCGGCTTCATCATTCACTGAGCGCACCAGTTATCAATAATGCGTAAGTCTTGCTGTAGTATTAGTTGATCTTCGGGAGTTGATATACGACGGTAGATGACGTAATCGTCAGCAAAAAGACGAAGCGTTGATTAAATGCCGGAAGGAAGATCATTTACGTAGATTAAAAAGAGAAGTGGACGAGAACCGAGCCCTGAGGGACGCCAGAGATTACTGGAGTAGTATCGCAATGGGCACCACCGATAACAGTGAATTGCAGCCGGCGGGGTTAGGAAGCACTTAATCCAGGATAAGGTCCGGGGATTGAGGGAAAGGGAAGAAAGTTTGTTGATAAGTCGTTGGTGAGGGACGAGATCGAAGGTCTTTGAAAAGTCAACGAAAATTACATCAGTCTGAAATGATGAATCGAGGTTTAGATGAAGATCAGTCGTAAATTCGAAAAGTTGTGTTTCGCATGAGAACCCTGAACAAAAACCATGCTGCTTATGAAAAAAGAAAGAGTGATCATCGAGGTGATGAGCAACATGTCAATATATTATATGTTCCAGAAGTTTGCAAGCGATGCACTTTAGTGAAATGGGGCGATAGTTAGATGGGTCAGATCACTTGCCAGACTTAAAAACAGCTACAACCTTCCCAAGTTTCCAATCGTCTGGAATTGAACCTTCGGAAATGGACTGTTTAAAACTTATCTGAAAAAATTTGCTAGATATGCTATTAGTAGCCTTTAAGACTTTACCAGGAATATTGTCAGGTCCGGGGGAGCTGGATATTGTTAATTTCTTTATCAGATTGCTGATGCCTTCGGTGTTAATGTCAATGGGCAGCATTTGTGAAAAATTAGATCTTGGAATGACAAAATACTATGAAGTGGTTCAGAAGTGAAAACTGAAGTGAAGTAAGTATTCATAACGTCCGCCCGCAGCGGGAGAGGAATGTGAGAACCATCGGAGTTGGTTAAGGATATATTGTGCGAGTTATTTTTTGGATTGAGAAGTTTTCAAAATTTCTTTGGATTAGTTCGGGCAATGTTAAGCAAGTCATCATGAAAAAATTTCTTTTTGGAGCGCTTCAGCAAGTGAGTGTATTCACGAAGGCATGCGAAATATCTGTTTCATTTGGATATTGAGGGAAAGTTTTTAGCAGCGCGAAAAAGACGTTTTTTCTTTTGCGAAAGTTTCCTTAGAAGATTGGAACACCAAGGTCGCTGAGCATCGCCTGGAACACGAATAAGGGGGACGTTGTTATCGATAACGGTTAATAATTTCCGCTTGAACAGTAACCAATTTTGGTCAACTGTTCGGGTAGAGGCAGACAGGGTGAAGGAGACCAAAATATATTAAGTTTAGAGTTAGTCGTCGAGAAGTCGGCATTGTTAAAGTCGCGTATTAGTTTTTTCGAAGGTCTTCGCGAAGGTAAGGCAATGGACAGTGAAAACAATACAACATTATGGTAACTCAGACCGGGTATGCATGTCACTGACTGAATTAGATCTGGGTTAGAGACAAGAACAAGATCAAGAGTGTTTGTGCCACCACTTGGCATTGTGACTGATTGCGATAAACTAAAAAGGAGACACCGTTCAAGGAAATCTTTAGATTGTCGTGAAGTAGCACACAAGTTGTCCCAGTCGATATCAGGGTAATTAAATTCCCCCCAAAGCAAGAAGTTAGCGTGAGGAAAGCGGGATGTCAGATCAAAAAGAACACTTTGAAGGTCATCTGTGAAAGAGTGGTCGCAGTCGGGTGCGCGGTAACAGGCTACAAGAATGTTTTTGCACGAGGGAAGGATTATTTCAATGCAAAGAATTCAAACTTCGTACTGATTGTCACAGTTTGGGAGGGTAGGCTGTCTTTCACGAAAAGTAAAATACCACCCCCTCTGCGTCTGTTCCTATCCAGTCTGTAAGAAGTGAAATGAAGGTTGTTGCGACATAATTCATTATCGTGAATGTCATTGGTTAGCCATGACCCAGTTAAGATTGCGATATCAGTGCTGGTCTCCTCAAGGAGAGTTCGCACCGCTTCCTTTTTGGGCATATAGCTACAGATATTCGTAAGCAGGATTGACGTAGTTTGATAAACTGGAGGAGCGATTCCAGTTGGAATAGACTCGAAAGGAGGGGAGGACATAACCTTGGAAGCACACAGTGAATGCTATGCCTTCACCTCTATAACTCTGTCCGCTTCGGCATCATAAACGAAAGGCTTTTTGTCAACGATAAGCTTGTCGAAACGGATTTTGAAGGACACTAATTTTTTTTCCTGCGCATACACGAAAAGCTTTTTTATTGCCAATCTTACACGCGCTGAATAATCCTCGCGTACCGAGAATAACGAGTCCTTCAGTGTCGGGCCAGTGGAAAGTATTCTAGCCTCATCCTAAAATCTCGACAGGGTGGCTATAATCGGGCGGTTTTTACTGGCTTGAAAGCAGCCTAGTCTGTGTGCTCTTTCAATATCTGCGGAGCTAATTGGGACTTCAAGTTTTTCGGTGAAAAACGAGATTATACGTGCTTCTGATTCGGCACATGTTTCGTTAATGACGTCGGGTATTTAAAAAAATAGCAGGTTGCACCGGCGGAGGCGATTCTCTGAGTCATCGCATTTTTAGGCTAGCGTTTTACTGTTGGATGAAAGGTTAGATAGAGTATTACCATTCTCGGTAGTGGGATCAGCGGCACGGGCTGCATTAATTTGCTCAAGAGCGTCAACACGGGAGGAGAGGCCATCGACCAAGCCTTCCATGTTTGATTGTGTTGCTCCGATAAGGGCCAATTCAGAGAGAACTGCGTCTTGCGACTTTTCAACACGTGCGATGGCTTCAGAAATACTTTCAAATGTAGGGGAAGGGCCAGGGTTTGATTCAATGTCTCCCGCGAGCATGAGCAGAAGGCAAACAAAATGGGAATTCAAGGCGAAAGAACACAATGATTGACACAATGACCTACGCCCGCAATCAAGGATGTCAGGGGGGCACGACACCGCAAGTAGAAATGGATCGCTTGATCGAAAGGAATTTGCGTGTTGCAAGTAACTAACCTGCATTAAGAAGGGCAATTTCATGATCGCGTTCGATGCGGTGGCATGCCCCAACTTGCCTCCGGGCGAAGGCGGCTTATATAGGGCTGCGGCGCTAGTAGTTGTCCGATGTCGCCAGACGATGAAGTGGTCGGCGACTGAAGGTGGCGGATCCGGTTCGGCTTGACTTTCTTCGTTCTCGTCGGCGAACAGAAGTGGCGGCTTGTTGGCGAGGTAAGCAGGAGGTAATCCGGGAGGACTTTCGGGCAGCCGGAAAATGCAGGATGTAGTCGAGATGAACCCGAGTAGAACAGCCTGCATTAAGAAGGGCATTTTCATGAGCGCGTTCGATGCGGTGGCATGCCCCCTTTCCGTTACTGAGTTCACCCTTTCTGGGCCGTAACGTTCACTGCTACACGAGCCAGTTCGCAGAACACGCGCAGACCGACAGTGACGTGCTAGCGAGTTCTCGTTGGCGTGCTGTTGCCATATAAGCCCCAGCTGCTTGCAGTCAGTGGGAACAGGCCAGAATCAGCAGACCCTTGGCCTTGTGCGTACATGCATTTTACGATACAGGCATGAGCGCGGCAAGCTGCAAATATGGGAGAAAGGCGCATGGCATTTGTGTGGGTCCCGTAGTGCGGAGGGGGTTCATCCACTGCCCAGGCGTCGGCTAGTGACTACTACGATTCCAAGCCATCCTGGGAGGCTTATCTTAGGAATTTTAAAGCTGATAACATAGTAGAAGCGCGGCATGGCGATTATTGAGATATCGAGAATGCCCATCCAACAATAACGTCGGATGTCAAGCATGTTGTTTTATAGAACCGAAACCGAAACTTGTTTGAATGCTAATCTTGGACATCGAACCAATCACAGCGCATCTCCTCCCGACGTAACAGCCTTCAGTAGGCGCGGCTGCCGCGTACCGCGAATGGTAGTTTTTCTCCTTTCGGGCTTTATAAAATATTTATCGAAATATCAACCGCATAAACGATGAAAAGTGTGTTAATTGGAGCCAGTCTACGCAGTGCAATCAAAAACAGGAGCTCGACAGATTCATTTCAGTGTCCCTTTACAGCAACGTCTCGACAATGCCTACCATGTCCTCCAGTTGCAGACCAACCCCACCAAAACCCAGCAAAGCTGAGGCAGCAACAGTCTCGCTGGCCGCATAGCCTGCAGGCCTTCCGGAGCCTTCCAGAGGCCGCAAAGCCTGCAGGCAAAGCAACAGTCAAGGCAATCCAGCAAAGGCACAGCCCTTACCGGTTCCTGGTTGGAACAGGTGTGACCTGGGGTATTGCCGCTTGGGGTATCGCTACCCGGGAGAACACAGCCTTTCATGACGGTACCGCCCAATCCGTGATCCTGCTAACACGCACTGCACTATAGCCTCAAAGTAACGTCTCAACAATACATACCATGTCCTCCTTAGCACCCCTGGCCGGAGACAACAAGGTTGCGGCAGCAACATCCTCACTGGCCGTGTAGCCTTCAAGAGGCTGGAAAGTCTGCAAGCAAAACATCTATCAGGGCAGTCCAGAGTCAAAGCCACACAAACGTATTAGGAACAGGCATGTATTTCATGTGACTTCGCACCGACAGCCTACCACAAGAGTAAATTCGTTGCAAGGCTAAATTCGAAGGTTGAGGGGTGCACAATGCAAAGTTGATTCCTACTACCTGCTGCCCCGAACTAATGCAATTAAAGTGCGAGTCTGAAGAAAGGTCATGATGCGTCAGCTGCTCTAAAAAAATTCATTCATAGAGTCTTTAACCACCAGGTATGACCTCGACGCCACACTCATCAGTACTGGCCCTTTTTTGTCATTACATACGTCCACGGCTACCGGTTCCTCGAGCCTTTTTTTCTGCTGCAAAAAACTGTGGGAACAGAAGAATTTCGAAGTTTCCTCCAGCCATGAGCACGATTAGTTTCGAAGTCTGATTCCAAGAAGTGCTCCTGGAAGAGGCAAAATTGTCGGCAGAACTTCGCGGCAGACATACTTGAAAACATCTTTGACCTGTGTAACGTAAGTTGTCTATGATGCACAATCATAACCTGTACATGCATGTGTTGTAATGCAAAGCATCAGTTTACTAAGGCAGTCACAAATCGTGCGTCTTTTGAACAGAATACATGTCCAACAGACGGTACAAAAACTCGGCAAAGTGCGGCACACAAAATATGGTTCATTACACCCCATTTCTTACAAAAGCTTGTAGGTAGTTCTGCCTACCGAGGGGGGTTCAGGCAACGGCCTCGTCAAAACATCACGCACAGAACATTGCAAGAGGAACAATTGCGCTTTACTCAAGCAGTGGAAAATGAAATATAAATGGAACAGGGGATACAATCAGCCAAGCACATAACAAAAGCACTTCAGGGTCCCAGGGCTTACGGTACGGCGGGACGAACGGCGGGCCTTGCTGACGTGCGTCTTCCTCGAGGTGGCTGACGGCGGTGGCTTCTCTCTTGTGACCGGCGGCGCCCCCGGCCGGCAACTCCCTCCGCTACCAAGCGCCGCTGCCCTTATCTAGCGTGCCCAAAAATGTGCCACGCCCCCCCTCCATCGCACAGTCTTTCTGCCGTGTGTTCCCAGATGGCAGGAGAGGTGGCGCGCGGCAGTTTGAACGGCCTAACGTGGGCGCTCACAGGGGAGAATCCCCACAAGCTTAATTTTCCCTCAACTAATTTAGTTAAGTGAAAATTTCGTAAATTTTATGTTGGCCCACATACGAATCACGATTCCTGGAATGTGAGGCACACAGGACCCCTGAAAGACCGCAGCTCTATGATTTCAGCTCACTAAATGTGACCCTTGAAAATGGCTTGGGATTCCTAGCTTGGGTACACGTGTTTAACGCACGTGTACAGTACTGCAAACATAATATGGCCACGGAAATTACACAAGTAGTAATTCATTGAGCAACAAAAAAGTGTGTTCCCATTAAAAGTGTATATTTGAGGCTAACAGTGACAACTGGCAAACCCTCTCAGTCACCCTCTCTGAAAGAAGACAAAAACATCACAAACGGAAATGGGTGACGACAATTTTCACAGGACACATGCACGCACAGGACACATGCAGTGGACACAAGGCATTGTGGGCACCAAGTCATTACAGTGCATAAAGTAACCGTGCTGCCTTTATGTGCTACTTGTTCCAAAGGTTATATTACGGCCGTGTATTTGACGATGGACTCTGTATCGGCTACATCAACGGCACCTGTCAAACACAATGGCGGTGCTCGCAATAGTAGCACATAAGTTCCACAATTAACCACTAATGCTTTCGCATTCACTGCATTGTTAGGAAAGCTTTCGTGTTCTGGAAACGCTTTCTTTTTTCCAAAAGTAGCATTACGATTTTTTGTACGTGAGGTCGGGTATAGCATCCTAAATATTGTATATTTGTATATCAATTTCTTCCTGAGGCCTTGCACTTATGTGGCCAGAATGAAATAAATGCGCTTGTAATTCAAACAGGCAATATTATTCTGCCTAAACATTTCACAGACACCAAAAAGTCCACTTCTGATGAAAGTTTATATTCTGAGTTGTTGATAACATTTTCACTATGTGAAATGCTTTCCATAACTTATGAAGTTATTGCAGCACGCTAATGATAGGTTACCTTTGAGGTGACTGCAATTGCTCTCGCCCGCAGATAAACAAGTTGCCTTTCACTGAAAGTTTTCTACGGTTTGGTGTACACTTATCTATTGCCTTGTAACTTACCGCCCTGCAAAGCACTGCGCAGAGTACATTTGAATGCAGTGCAGCATCAACGTAAATGCCTTCAGTGGTGTTTTTTCCCACCTTCAACAGAATGTCTTTAATTCTTAATTATTTATAGATTTACGCCATAAAAAGCTACAAAGGTATGCGGTAGGTGTGTAATGTGTAAGAGGCAAGACTGTTTCGTGCAGCTAACCACGTAGTGTGTATGGCCAACAGTGTATCCTAGGTCAGGCAGATAGACGCGGGTTACCACAAAACAGGCAAAAACAAAAGTGGAGCTTTGGTTAAGACAGACAGGGTTGCAAACCCAGGTGCTATATAAGGGCAATAGAAGAGCCAGGGCAAACAATATGGAAGCGCGTAGCAGTGACATGTCTGAGCAAGAATGGACTGGAATGGTGCTCTGCATTCTTTCGCAACCTATTGTAGACACCGGGTCTCTTCAGATTGCAAACATTTCTTCCCTCCCAAACACAGTGGCGATTATTCTAGCGCACAACTTCGTCACCCTCTATTTATCTCCCTTTAACTATGTACAGAGTACAAGTTACATTTTTTGCAAGGAGAGCATCTGCAATAGGCATTGTAGCTCCCATAACGTAACCGGTTCTTTGTAAAGGAACACTGCACCGTAATGGACACCGCTCCTAAAAACACTCAAATTGCCCTTGAAAGTGATGAAAACGCAAGATGAACGAAAAAAATTACACCATCTTCCCGTGGGGAACCCTGATGAGGATGCGAAGCATCGTGGCGGTTCCGTGTGGTTCCATTGTGTTGCCGTTATGTTGAGTGGTCTGGTTTTTACTAGCGCCAGAGGGAATTCGGCTTCCGGGTCCACACCGGTGGCAAAAGCACGCAAGTACTGTTGTGTTACGGTGAGTAGGTGGTGGGTTTCGAGGCGCCGAAACTCGTCCATCATGTTCTTGTCGATGTTGTCTCTGTGGTAGAATCGGTAGTCCCCGTCAGCGTTGGTGACTTAAAGGTTGTTGACATTGGTGCACCGGCTGAGAGCAATGTAAACGCCCTCCTTTTCGCAGCTTTGTCTTCTCCTTTTTCTTCTTCGGCGGTTCCCCTACGGGAAGATGACGACGGTGGTTGAACGCGAACCTATCTCGAGATGGATTCTTTGGTTGGCCAATCCCTAGGGGCATCCTGCCACAATCAGCATCAGAGGCGCGGCGGACGGGGCTGGTTGAGCTGGAAGGCGCATGGCGCTTCCCGCCGCAGCTTTCCCACGGGAAATTCAACATCTTCCTCTAAAGTTTTAAGTGCGATGCACTTCTTAAGCGACCCTGAACCTGCGTCCACCGGCGATGTCCGCATAGCATACCCACGTGGGGGATTGGCCAGGAATCTCCTCGTCTTCCTTGGCAACGGGGGGAGATGGGGATTGGCCAGGAATCTCCTCGTCTTCCTTGGCAATGGGGGGAGATGGGCGCGCTCTGCCTGGCCGCTGACATGGCACATACCCACGTGGGGGATTGGCCAAGAATCGGGCGTGAGAAGGGCTAATGCACCCGCTTAAAGGAGTACTGACACGAAATTTCAAAGCTGAGATCCGCTCTAGCAATCAATTGGCGATGTCCGCATAGCATACCCACGTGGGGGATCGGCCAGGAATCTCCTCGTCTTCCTTGGCAACGGGGGGAGATGGGCGCGCGCTGCCTGGCCGCTGACATGGCACATACCCACGTGGGGGATTGGCCAGGAATCGGGCGTGAGAAGGGCTAATGCACCTGCTTAAAGGAGTACTGACACGAAATTTCAAAGCTGAGATCCGCTCTAGCAATCAAGTACAACCACAACACAAATAGGTGTCTGTGAATAAATGCATCTTTCTTTCTTTGTAGTTGTGTGCGTGTGTGAGATCTCTCTTTCGCGAACATTACCGAACCGCGCAAATTCAACTCGTGCATTCGCACTTTCACATTCTTCCCCTCGGGGAAATGCGGGGAATTTTTTTCAGTTCGTCGTTTCCGTTGGCGTTCAGCTTCGCGTGCCTTCGTTGTATCAGTAGCTTCTTGACGTAGTTTGAATGAGTCAAGGACATAAGGCGCGTTCGTAGCACTTGCTCCTGTACCGCTTAAAAAAAAAGATTTTCAGCGTAGTGGGAAGAGCACCGCGTGCCTCCCGTTGCGGCCAGAGAGTCGTGGGATCGAAACCGGACGCCGCTAACTATTTCTTTTTTTACAGTGTAGTATCGCGCAGCTGTGGGTGTAAGGATGAGAGTTGCGCATGCGCAGTGTGAGTGCGGACACCGCCGACGCCGACGCGGGACAGGCAACCGCTATTGGGGAGGAGATGTTAGAGTGGCGCTCCTAGCGGCGCCAACGAGAAACTGAATAGAGGGGAAACAAAGAAGACGACACAGGCTTGTTCACATGGCCGAAATCATACCGTATATTTCAGGAGAACGATATTTAGCCATTTATTCAATTCTAGGGAGCACTTTTGAGTATATGTTGATCTGAAAGAATTACTCAAACTCTACACATTTCCCGAAAAGATTTTGCTCACTGTTTTACAGCGTTTTGTCGGAACTAAAACATCACTTACCTAACATTCAGCCATCCCTCTACGAGAGCTGCCGCACTCAGTCATTCTTACCATGGCTATGAGAACCCGTACAACTGTTGCACGAGAAAAGTTACAAAAAGAAGAAACAGAAGAGCGCAGTCTCCAACGTTGTTTAGTTCTCGGCGTTCAAATGAAATTCCAGTTTGGTAAGAAACTGCATTCGCGTCGGTGTACTGGTCCCCCGAGAGGTGCAAAAATTTGTCTCCCCCACTGAACATAGTCCTACACAGTAGACGCTGAAGGCGGCAGAGTTATAATACCTTCACAGGCTTTCACACACTATACACGTGCAAATACGCGCGACACTGACCTGGTTATATTCGCATGAAAAGCTCCGCTAAGTTCGCGAACGGCTGCCCGCGCTTTCTTCGCATGCTGTCGTTGAGGAGAGGGAAACAAAAAGAGCAGTGACCTCCCGCATTTTTGTGTGTTTGTATTGATTCCAACCACCCAATAAGCGCAGAGTGCTGGGGAAAAAATAAGGGGGGGGGGTGGAGGCGGCAGCCAGATTCCCCCTCCGTATCGTCTGCCTCAACGTCAACTTGTCTTTCTTTGTAGGCATTTATTTGCAGACAGCCACGGGGCGCGTGATTGTTTAGACCGATGAGTGTTCGTGTCGCGGCGACGGAACCTGTTTCAAACGTACTGGTTTTCTCGACGTGCTAAGGCTGGGCGGGAAATAGGCGGTTATCGCTCGTTGAGTTAGCTTGTCTGTGTTGGTGTGCAGTGTGTCCCATGGAGTTGTGAGACTGTGTAAATCTCGTGGTTTGCCTTGAATTACCTGTGCTTGTTCCAGCACTGTCTGCGTGTCAGCTCACCCGTCTTATCTGTGCGATACCGACTCACACAACGCAACACGCGTTACAACACGTGTACAACACGTGTGTGGTACGTGTAGCGCTGCCTATTTTGTGCGGATTACGGGTCGTCCGCGTAAGGAGCGTGTTTTGCGTTGCTACCTGTGAGTACCGTGGTCCTGACTGGTGCGCAACAGGTGCAACATTGAAAAGAAATAGTTCTGTGTTATTGTGCTGTGCTCGTTCTTTTTTTTTGTTCGTTCGAGGAGCCGTATCTTGGCATTTCTTCATCAGCGCTTTCATCTTGGAAACATCAGCTTGTTTTAACGGTGGCCTGCGGCGTGAGCGTTGCAGGTGACCGGCGCTGATGTTACTTGTACGCGTGTTTAATAAAATGAACGCGTTTTCAGACCACTCTCGCGGGCCTTGTTTTGAAGGGAAGGTTGCTAGCAAAAAAAATATTATTGGAGCAGCTTTTGGCGTGTTCAATTTTCATTTCGGCGTAGCGTGGAGTGTGGGGTATCAATCGTCTTCGCAAGCGGGGACTTATAAATTGCCGCACTGACTCGCGACTCAACTCGTACGTATGGAACTTACTACGCACAAACAGAGTTCATCAAAAGTGACCTAGAGCCAAACTTCTTTTGTGCCCGGTAAGGCGTTATCGAAAAACTTGCAACTTTCGGCGGCTTGTCATGTTCACCACGGGTAAATTGTCCAACGGAACAGCTCTTCTTTTAAAAAAGCCACTGTCTTCTCACTGCCGCGAGTGATTGCAAAGCCTTTTGGGTCGGCTTTTCGTGTCTGTGGTGATTTCTGCGCTGTTATTTTCATTTCCGTCTGAGAAGTGCCTGAAACACTCTGTGCTCAAGTGTACTACAGACCGAGTCCAACGTTCCTTCAAAATTTCAGCTTTGATATCGAGAGCTTGCGTTGGGTTTCCGCCTGCGGAAAGCATTGCAGGCTAATGCCTGATGTGTATTTCGTAGATTTCCACTGCCCCACTGCGCATAATTTCCCCGTACATTAAAGGAATCTTGTTTGACCGACCAGTGCCCTATAGAAACCCATGTATTTTTGTCGTTTGTTTCCCCTCTATAGAAATTTGACCGTGGGGCCCCCTAACTTAAGCGGCGCCACCTATAGGACGATCTCCTGGCCAATAAGATGCTCCGCATCTAAAAAAACCTTACACAAAGCTTCTAATTTTCCCACCAGCTGTTTAATTTAACCCAAATGGAGGAAGCTAGCAGGCAAGCACAAAATTGCAAGTGTGTTCTCAGTGGGGAAGGAAGAAAAGTCTATATTTGGGTGGTATTGGTCAAAAGTCTCTTAAATTCTGCACGCGCATGGCCCCGCTCTCAATTCAGAACGTCCAGCTGGCCAGCCCAGAATTCGAGAGCAGTGCAGTTGGTATCAAACATGGTGCACTGGACGTTGCGGCTTGTCCCTGTGTCGGGGTATAGGTTGCGGTCGCTTGTTCCTGGTCGGGGGATGGCCACACATGCTGTCAAATGAGCCGGTCCAGTTACCCAAACAACCCTTGAGGCCGATAGTAGGATGCTGGTGTTGCCTGCTGTGTCTTCGAAAGGGTCAGTGGCAGCTGACTCAGAGTGAGATGGCAGTGCCCCACTTGGCCACAGCCACTGGCATCCTTGCAACTGTCCCTGATGGTTCCTGGTCTCTGTCCCAGGTTTCAGTGCACAAAATGTTACAGCAGCATGACAAAGGCAGCAAGGCGCACGGTCATGGATGGCCAAAATGGGGGTATGGCTTTAAGCGCAGTGGTACACTCCACACGATGATGAGGCTGATTTGCAGATGTTCTTTCTCTCTGAACTCTGTGAGCCCCTGACAACCGGTAGTGAATAGGACGCCAAATTTTTTTTGGCGTCCAAGGCAACAACCGCCCGATTGCTTCATGGATCCTGTTGCAGCATAAGAAAGGCAGCAAGGCGCACGCTCACAGATGGGCAAAATGGGGGTATGGCTTTGGACTAAGGGCTCACTCTCAAAGAGAAGAGCTCGATCAGTGTTTGCACCACCAGAACCATCCAGTGGGGGACTCAGCAGTAAGGCGCAGACTTGTGCAGCCCACTGCTTAACCTTCAGGACAGGAGCCTGGACTGGTCCAAGAGGTGGCAGAGGCCTACCCCGCTTAGGACGTCCCTTTCTCTTGCCACTCATTTCAAACAAACATTATCCGACTGCTGAATGCCAGGAGTCTCTACCACTATGCCGTAAACAATATCTGTAAACAAGCTGCAAAGCTGTAAACAATGTCAAGGCACAGGCTTCCACGCCATGAAAACGGCTAGCCCATGTTTGACTGATAAGATATAATTCTACTCCATCCAGGTTTCATTAACTAATCACAAAGCAATAGTGCCACAATTACCGAATGATGAGAACCTGACGACAAACTACAGGGCTATAGTTTGCATGTGAGTGCTACTTTTACCAGGAATTGTTTCCCCCATTCGCTACATGGTTTTTCATTAATACGGGAATTTCTCGGGTGCTGTTTCAGTAACAAAAGCTTGATGTGGGCGAGTTGGTACATACTGCTAAAAAAATTAATCGGCGCTAAAACAGGGACGAGAGGAACACGTGAGTTGGAACGTGAGGAACGTGAGGAACACGTGAGTGTTGTGAGTTACGTGTTCCTCTCGTCCCTGTTTTAGCGCCGATTAATTTTTTTAGCTGTTTCCGGAACCCTTACACAGTTCGTGGTTTCGTAATAAATATACAGCGCTCTGCTGCACTTTATGTATTCATGCCAGGTCTATTCATAGCTCAGCATTACTTATATGAAAGCCTTCTCTACCCGTGAAAGTTGAGTTTTCAATTCCGTTCAAGAAACAAGCAGATGGCAAATGTGTTCGGCAAATGTGTGGGCATGCGCGAGCGTGCTGCTCACACATGCACACACAAAACTCATTTTCCGAGCAGGAGTCGAACCGAAATTTTTGCCGCCTTCCGCGAGCGAGGTCGACTGTCCGGACATGTGGGTCACAGCGACTATAGTTGATGACAGGGTAAGAATGCAGCTCCGCCCACAAGCGTTGTTTGGCCGCTAGCTGACTCTCCGCGGTTAGAAAAAATAGCTCGTTATATTGCAGCTGTTCATACCCATGATTACTAATATGAGCGGCTGACAGTATAACCATCTGATTATGACGTCGTTTATATATGTTTCATTCCGAAGAATGAATGATTTTCACAGGAAAAAGAAAAAGTCATCCTCATTGAAAACTGGCTCAGGAGAAAAAAAATTACTCACTAAAACAAAGATTATTCTTGATAGAAACTATTTCCGGTGTATTTTATGCTTAAATCAAAGCTATATGTGATTGTTTTTCTGTCTTGCTGTTAGACAACAGAAATAAACATATAAACAACGCGCACACGATTTTTTTAGTCTGAATAGTTCGAATTTCGACCGCTGCACGCCGCTTAGCCGTCGTCTGCTTGGGGAAACATAATCAACATAATCGTCGTCGTTATATTTTGTCGGGCTCGTCGCAGTTCGACTATTTCTTCACTTCGCGTGTGCAATCATTGTCAAGAAATGTAGTCGGTACAATGTCTTCCACAGCCATCATCACCGCTAAATTAAGCGTCGTAAACGCAGGGTGGAAGAAAGGGGCGGTTCGTCGCCGCAATGGCTGGATGCAGTGCACGGACTGTGTAAACCCAGGGTGAAAAGGAAACCAGCGGCGAAAATTCATCGGTGTCTTTCAGAGATCGGCCGCGATATCAACGGGCCACGCATTGTTCTATGTGACTGTTTCGAACGTAGTGACGCAGTGCAAACACCTATCGCGGCGACGCACGCAACCGTGGAGGTCGCGATGCCGCATAAGGTGTCCTGCCTTGCGAAATCAGCTGTAGGTGCGAAGAAACAAGCGTTATTTTATTCCGCTTCAACGAGACAACACCGTACGGCGCGAGCAGAGAACTGCGGGATGTGAAACGTTACAAGACTAAGCATTTCTACTTCACGAGACACGCGAGTGGCAAGACGCTCTACGTCAGTTGGTTAGATTGACAGTATACAGTGGCATGCTTTCAATCCAGGCGACCATTTCCGAAGTGTTTCCCGCCGATGTAATAAAAGAGCTGCCGGCGTTTCTTTAGTGTCATATCACCACCGCGCAGTTTACAGTGGAATGATAACGCAGAGAACCCCAACTGGCAGTGAAAATTGATAGAAAAACACCTTTAAGCACTAGCAGCCGCCTAAAAAAATTACTGTTGCGAGCTTTTATGAAAAAAAAACGAATAGTGACCTACAAATGCATCCGTCCGAAGTTCGTTTCCGAGTTGTGCTACATTCAACTTTCATTGGCTTTACACTGATGTGCAGCAGCCTACCGTGAAGATATTTTTATTGTTGATTAGTCTTTTGAAATAGCATACATAAAGAAAATATTCGGTTCAACATGTAGTTGCTTTGCAGCCATGTCATGTCAAGCTTTTGTTGAAGCATTTTAATTTCTGATAATCTTCCCGAAGCCAATAATCTTCCCCTATGTACACCAAACAGTGACGTCGAACATTGACTGCCCCATACGAAACCTGAACGAACAGCTATACAAGTGCACTCAATTCTTACTGCACCTATTTAGACAACCACACTCAACAGGCCCAATGATATGAGTATGGACGTGAGATCTAAGTGAATTATTTAAATGTGCCGACATCTCCATGCAATCATTTTCGTTTTATCCACTTCTGCAACCAATCAGAGCACCAAACTGGAACAGGGAGAAGAAATATTTAATTCTCACTGCCCCTTGTCAAGGTGTCATGGGCTACTGCACAAGCATTTTCTATTCTTACCACTCTTTCCAGCCAGCAGCAGCAAAGTGGCAGCCTGAAAGCCTGACATTGGATCCATTTTTATTTGCTGCACCAGTGGTTTCAATGCCTAATGCAGCGTTAAAGCCAAAAGCAACAGTGTGTACGTGAAAAGCAGTGACTTCACAGCGTGAAGGTGTGGCATGAATTCATTCTAACGTACTACATAAGCATCTTCAACTCTCAACACAACTTCATGGCCACAAACTACAACGTGTGTGCGAGAGAAGCAGCGATTTCATAGCCTGAAAGTGTGGCATGAATTTATTCTAACGTACTATGTAAGTGTATTCAACCCTCACCACAACTTCATGGCTAGAAGCTACAATGTGTGCATAAAAAGCAGCGACATCACAGCTTGAAGGCCTGGCATAAACACATTCCAACGAATTTTATTAGAGCTTTCACTTCTTACCATAGCTTTCTAGTCAGAAGGAACAGTTCAACCTTGCAATGAGTTACATAGCATCTTGAAGAAGTGACCTAAAATCGTTGCGACCTGCTGAGTAAGTTTTTCCAATTTTTACTGCGTCTGAACCAGCTGGAAGCAACAGAACGCACAGAAAGCAGCGGCATGACACTCTGGAGGCCTGAAGTTCAATCATTTTTATATGCCGCATCACCGCTTTCTATTATTCTTGCAGCTGTATAACCAGAATCAACAGTGCATGCTTGAAAAGTATGAACATAGCATTCTGAAGGGGTGACATACCTCATTTCTACATGATACACAAGTGTTAGCAATTATTACTGCAGCTCTTCAACCTGAACCACCTTCAGTCACTGTTTGAAGGCTCTGCACAGTTGCTGGAACAATAAAAACATCTAAAAGTGGGAAGCCGTGTTCAATCTAAATTAAAGTATGCTCCATGATAAGACGCTCAAACATGTCCTCCACTCTATATAATAACAGTCTATCATCACTATCATGACAGAGACACTGGAAATCTGAATGTCTGCCAATACACTGTAACCCTTTTGTTGAAACGTAAACTGCACAAGCACCAAAATGCAATCATTAAACTACAGCCATCACTATTAAACACAGCTGCAATAGACAAATTTTTATAACTCATAAAGCCCATCACACAAACTGCATGAAAATAAAGTGAAGATAAACTATTGGTTCATTCCTACTAAACGCATTCAGCTATTTCAAAACAACTTTAACAGCTCACGACACTTATGAGAAATTCCACACTGCACACGGAATACGCAGCCTCAGTACATGCATAGTCAGTTTCTGTGATGCCACTTAGTGTAGCGATGGGAACATACGCACTAATAAGCTTAGCAGGCATAATAAAAAGCTGCGCGCGTGTGTATTTTTGGCAATGTATTAAAAACTACGTGGTCATGTTGCGGGGCCACACATTTCCGGCTTCCTTCAACGACGTGGTTCAAAATCCACCAATCATGCACTTTCGATGTTTATTTAGCCCTCTTATACGTTTCGAAAAAGCTACTGATGATTACGACCAACCAATGAGTCAAGAAACGAAACGCAACCACATTTGATTACCTTAACAATACTCGCACTCGTTCATACTTTTGTATGTTCGATAATGTGCCCATTGGCACAAACAGAACGCCATAGGCACCCGTCTCTCGCAGCAAGGCAGGTTCATACCGATTTTCTTAAAGCTACCCAACCCAGTCTCGGATAATTGTGCACGAACGTTTACTTCTTCGCGAGCCTCTGCAATAATGGTTTAATCACACATGTTTACGACAGGGAAAAAAAAAAACGCTACACCGCTGCTCCGTTCGTACCCCGGCAGGCTAAAGCAATGCGCGAATCGGCAAGGAAAGATACCTTAAATTGTAAGATTTGGCAATCGTCTTAATAACGTGTTCGGCTGTACGAGCGGCCGTATGCGGCAAAAAAACACGCCGCACACGATTGCACGATCCGCGTCGGGCCGGACGGACACCACGTAGGCCTGCGCTCAACATCGGGCGCAGCCTACGCTCACAGCAACAAACGAAAACGCTTGCAACTTGTCACCGCTACTGCCGTAGACGAAAGCAAATCGCGTTATTTCGTCACAAAGGTTGCGTTACACCGACACAATTTCCACAATCACACCAGCAACAGATGCCGCTTCGACGCTTTGCCGTTCACAGATCGAGTTCGTTGACGACGTTCCGAGTACGTAAAACAGCCCACCAGTGCCGCCACGATTTCCTCACGCACGTACAAACCACGACGCGGCAAGACGCACACGGGACAGGTGACGATAAGCGGCTTCTTGATGCACTACAGCACATTCGTAACACAAATCGCCTACAGAGCTGTTGGTTCTGGGCAACCTCGTTGTCGCTCGACAGCGCAGCAGCGGTGGGGAAGCGAGCACGGCCATATTGGAAGTAGTTCTCCTTTCAAACGTACGTCGCAGGCGTCACACAAACGGCGAGACGCCATTGGTTGCGGATGAACACAAAATCCCTTTGATCTTGAAAAGCCGCTGCAGAGTTAAGCTGTCACTAACTATAACAGCGCAGCGGGCCGAATTCCACAAATACAAAGGCAGGGCACACTAGTACTTTGTTTATCGTGCAGACTTCGTCAGCGCTGCCAACTGCTGCACTGCACACACTTTCAATGGCAATCAGCATAAAGCTTACTTCCAGCTCGCCCGATTAGCTGCTCACCAGTGGCTGCATTGTTTAATGCAAAAAAAAAAACGCTCGCAATATTTACCCGTCCCTGAACCTGTCATTTTCGCCATGCGGAGTCAAAGCCCCGTTCTTTGGTGTTTAGCTATAAACTTTTGACGTGGGGTTTCTTTTCGTGTACATTCCTCACTGCCTTACTTAAGCTCAGAAACTATCCTGATGAAGTGACCTGCCTTACTGCGAAGCGCCGCCATTCCAAACACAAGCCCGCAAATACGGTGCTGTGGAAATATATCTGCTGCACGGACTTGGCTCTACTGTACATATTCCGTTACCAAAGCGGACGCATATTTGCCACCGCACGAAGTCGGCCTAGGCGGTGCTCGCCACGCAACAGGTTCGAATCATCCGCGGTTCGGTCAGCTTACGGCGTAGTACATCCTCGGCAGTGACATCCGCCGTACCGCCGCCGTGCATCGTATGTTGTAGCGTCGCCGTATAGTGATAAGGCTATGCGATAACGACTATGGCTTCCCTCAGCGTGTTTGGCATTGAAAAATATACGTTTGGTAACGCATGCGTCCGCCTCACATTCCCCGTATCATCGTCGTCGCTGACCATGCTAGGCTTAGTTATCTTCGCCGCCAAGCGCACTTACCTCGCAGAGCTTGGCGTGTTCACCAGGCTCCCACCCCTTCCGGTCGATTTTTCGGAGCCACAGCTGACGCCTTTGCTGTTCTTTAGGCAGTCGAAACAATCGGAGGCCATCGCGGCTATTGTTCGTGCAGTTTTCCGCGCAGCAGCCACCCATGCTTCTTTTCCAGCCTGGCGCTGTGTTTACAAACAAACATTTTGTCGTCTCCTCTTCTTCCTCACCCCGGTTGCTATGCGCGTCGTTAAGCGGTACGTCACCATGACTCAGAGTGACCTCAAACGTATTTGCCGTCTACGCATGGTGCCAGGCTCCCCATTGAAATGCATTATTGGCCAAACTCCGGAACGCTGCGCGGGCGGCGCGGATGGGACGCATATGCACCCTCTCGCACAGCAACGCACCAAACGGGCGCCGCCGCAAGTCATCACCATCGGGGCTTTCTCCGCGCCCATCCTCAGCACTCTCGCATGTTGAAGTGTATTTGAGCTATAACTGCCGTTTGAGCGATCGGTGACCAAGACATCTGCATTGCCTGTTTCGATGCTTCCGCGCAGGTAGCGCCATCTCTCGCCCGCTCCGCGCACCGCGCGCCGCGGCCATCGGTCGGATCGCCGAACGTCCGCGGTCGGTCAGCGTAGGCTTAGCATCGCGGCAGATATCTGATCGCCGCTTTTGAAATAAGCCCTGACAACAAGCCCTAGCACAATTTTTCATCACACCAACACATACTTTCTCGCACGTGGAACTTCGTTTTAGCGATCAGATTGATTCGGAAGAGCAGCGACAAGCGGTTGCTACCGTGGTCTGCGCCGGTTCGAGCCTCTGAGCGTGCCGAGCTGGCAGGCGCGGCCGGCTTGTGCGCGGACTGTTTCTGAAGGCAGAAAACGCTTCACGATTACCTGCTTTATCCATTTTTAGCGAACGACGCGCGGAATCAACAAATTCAGCTCAGCGATCGTTGTAGTTGATCGGTTGAGTCGAGGAACGAGCTGCAGGTTTCGCTTCAGCCATGGTCACGCGTAGTCTCGCTGGCTGCGAGAGCGACGCAAGAACGCAAACTCCAGCTTTGGGGCGCCCGCTATTACAGCAAAATAGCGTGCGCGCTAAACGCAAACCCAAAAACCCCAAGGACGGCTTGGGTTCTGCGCATGCGCAGTACGACGCCCCAAGCCGCTTGGGCGCCCCAGAGTATTGGGCCCCCCTATTCTAAAACTCCCTAATGTCCTTTCTGGACCCCCTTCACGGCGAGTTAGGCGCCCTCAGTGGGCGCACAGTTGACAACAATGTAGCCTCAACATAGCTGCACCTAGCTTGTGGTATGAACTATAGGCACTATATCCGTGCTACCAACGCAGAGCGGCCGGTGATCCGGTGCGGCCGGAAGTTCAAGCCTCGCCTTGGGCCATCGTTTTTTTTTTCTTATTTGAGAAGGACGAGTAATGCCATTTCGTGGAAACATTTTCATGTGCCCCTGTCACGCGAGGAACGGCCGCAAACAGCATTTGGACACGGCGACAGCTGTGGACAGCTCGCTGGTAAGTCGTCTGTCATCAGTCGATGTGTTTGTCAAACGTTTGGATAAGGTTAACTGCAAAGTCCCCATGCAGCACACAGCACGTACGCGCACAGGCAAAGAAAAAAGCGCACACTGTGGTTTTATTTTACTTGTTTGTGGGTTTTTGGAGTACGCATTCGCATTCTTTTGTAGGTCGGTTTGTAACAGGGCATTCGAGATAAAATCGTTTGTCACGAGCAGCGTCGTTTCAAAGCAACCTGAGGGTTACTTCGTGCTGGCGAAATCAGCGCAGTCAGACAGAAGCGGGAAGGAACGTAGAGAGGCCAGGGAAGAGGGGGCTCATATTTAAAAGAAAGCGTCATGCCAGACGAGAAAAGGAACGCAACCCAGCTGCGTTTCACCGCACTTCTGGACAGAGCCGCACGCGGGTATGTAAAAGATGCTATGAGGCTATCGAACGAATTCATGCATATAGTGTGGTCCACGACGGCAACGTGGTTCAAGCCCGAAATGTTTTTATTCTCTTTCGGGTGATAATGAGGTGTCGGTATACAATCGGGGCCTGTCAGTAGCCTGCTAAGGCCACATAATTCAAAGCGAAAATTCATGCCCTTATGAAAGAGAACGGCGTTTGCCTTAGCATGACACAAGTCCGCCGGGCATAAAAAGGAAATAATTTTTTAAAAGATCAATGCACACTGATTTGTTGGTAATAACTTTGTCACAATCAAGACTAAGATCAAACACGAAAATCCCTTGAATCATCTGACAGTCGATTTCGGCACGGAGCCAGCAGCTACAAAAAAATGTACTGTGGTTTTGCGTGACGGATACTCCTAAAATCACGTTAACCTTAACTAAGGCATGTGTGTGTAGCCTGCCGCGTTGGTAAGTTCGTGAGAATAGCGTTTCAATTTCAACTGTTTTTTTTGTTGTCATGCAGTCATGAGTCATTTGGTGCCATGAACGAGGTTTACGTTAAATAACAGGACTGTAGTAACGGTTGCTGCACAAATTACCTTATGCAACAATCATGCTTGTCAGCAAGGTGTCACAGAATATCAAGGTGTCGGAATGCGGATCACTCAGTCACCCATTTTATCACTACTGTAATAAAAAAGAAAGCGTTTTCTGACCCAGTGAAAGGACTTTCCTGTATGACGAGCTATGTTATGAAAGATAGCTATACTTGATGAAGCATGCTGTTGCAAATGAGCTTTGGATGTAACACTATATGGGAAATGGCTAGAGGTATCTGCAAGTATATTTGAAACAGTGTGTGCCTGTCCGGCATTAATTCATTATTTGCTGACACGATTTTCTTCTGAAGATCCTGATACATGATACAGAGTTGAATGACTTAATAGATCTCCAGGCAGGGCAGGCTGTGCTGTACAAGGCAAAGCTGCAGTTGGAAAGCAAGTTGGCCGCTCCATCAGAAGTGAGTATTGCCACAGCTAATGAGCTACACTTTTTCTATGAAAGTGAGCCACCATGGTAGGGGAGAGGTCGTGTAAGGGTTTGCATCTTTAACTGTGTGCCGACTCATTTGAATAGATGCAAGCTGGCATCTTAAAGCAAGAAACAGCGGTTAACAAAATCATGGAATACCAAAGTGTTTTTGAGTCAAAACAGAAAAACTTGCACGTATTCTTAAAGAACCCCATGCAACCTCGAAAATGATAAAGAACGTTTGTCTCAAACAAGCCTGACAGGAATTGTCAGGCCAAAATAAACATCAATCACGGTATCATTTCACAGCATACTTGCAGCTCTGCACTTTTTTTACATCGAAACGTTGAACGAAATCATGGAAAGTTTTCTTGCAGGCACCTTCAGGAGCTATGCATTTGCCTTCCTTTTTATTTGCTTTGCTTACTAAAATTTTTAGGGTGTCTGGGAACATGGTCACTTAACACGTGCTAGGGTGTCTTGATGTCACTTGCGATAATTACATGGTGCAGTCAGGGTCTGAATCATGAATGACGTAGGAAAATGTAGCTAGTGCGTGTGGTGGGACATATACTTCGCTTGAGTATGTAAGTGTGTTGTTTTACCACAGCGATGAGTAAATGCAGCTTGCTAAATTGTTGTCAGAATAATTGAGATGTGGAGAGTGAGAAAAACAAGGGCCAAGATACTGAAAGTGTGGAAGAGTGTTCAATACATTGTACAAAGACATGCATGTGACTCGTGTGTGATCGCGTGTGCGCATGCACCTGCGTTGTCTGTGCACGTGCACGTACATACATGCATACATACAAAAGGGAATACCCTCATCGCTTTGTTGTCATACCGGCATGTTCATAACCAGCTTTCTTGGAGGAGGAGCAGGAGCAAGAATAAACGCGTATTTAAAGTTGTCAGCCCTGGGTTAAAGTCCTCATTCCAGGACCCATTCAGTCCGTTAGAGGGCTCCGGATTTTTTTTGAACCCCTGGGGATCCTTAATGTGCGCTGAATTCTCCGAACACACCGGCTTTCTCGGTTTTCACCTTCATCAGGCCCCGCACGGAGCACCTTGAGCAATCTTGGTGACGGTGTTGGCGACACCGCGGACCCCGAGCTCCAAACATAAGCTGGATCCAGCCGTGGCGATGTGTTGCATGGTCAAGGGTACAAACCACAGACGGTGGCCGTCGGAGCCCAGCTCAAGCTCCGGCGGATGAGCTCCCTGTCTGTTTACCAGGCAGGGAGCTCGGGACCTCTTCAGCTATCAGGGTAAGGCTGACGAAGAAAGTACCCCCGTTCCCTGCTTTTTTCTATAACATATGGCATTTTCGAAACCACCCCCCAAACGTGATCGGCCCCTGAAAAGGGGACGCACCGAAGTATCCTTTCGTTCTTTGTGTTGTATCTCGCTCCGAAAGCCAGATAACTACCCTCGTTTCTTGATCATTGAATCTGTGGACAAATCGTAGCCGGTTTCCTCTCAATCTGTGTTTCTTTTGTTTCGAAATACCTAGAAGGTATCATCGGCAAAACATACGATGCCAAAAAGCTCAGAACTGGTGAAAGTGCTAGTTGAAGTAAAAACTTAGCAGCAATTCACAATCCTCCTGAAACAAACACGCATGTTAGATCTGGAGATCAGGGTCACACCCCGCCGCAGCCTCAACAGTTGTCAGGGTGTGATCTTGGAGGCGGATCTCATATCCGAGACCAAGGCCTACCTTTTGCGTTTTTCATCCTTCAAAAAGAAGCTCCTTCAAATGCATCACCAGCCTATCTACGCCCACTGCAGGGCGAAGGCCTCTCCCATTATTCTCCAATTACCTCGGTCCTGTGCCAAGTGTGACCAATTTATCCCCGCAAACTTCTTGATCCCTTCTGCCCATCTAACTTTCTGCCGCCCCCTGCAACGCTTGCATGGATCAGGGCGTCACGGCTGTAAAGGGCATATTAATACGCCGCGATGACAAAAGAGGTAGCAACTAGATACATTATCTTGACCTTCGATCGATCGACCCTTCCAGAATCCATAAATGCCGTTTACATACATTGTTCTGTCTGCCCAAACCCACGGCGCTGCTTCAAGTGCCAACGGTTCGACCCTTCCAGAAGGGGACGCACAAAGTGGCACAAACTCTTGCCGTAGGCGGCTTACCTGTGCTAAGTGCGGCTAGCATGACCATGCTTCAGACAACTATGAATCCGAAACCTTGACCTGTGCCAACTGCCAGAGACCCCGTGCAGCGCACTCACGAAAATGTGAAAAGTTCAAAGAGGAGAAGCAGATAATCAATGTTAAGATCACCGAGAACATCACCTACCCAGAGGCGCGGAAGTGGTTCGCCTCTTTCCCCCTGGGAAGGTACACCGACGCTGCTCGCCGGGGGGCGGAGCATCGTCTGGTTTAGGCGGGGCCCAGTACCACGAGTCCGACTTGGCCCCACCTCCACCCCCCCGGGGTTGCCTCGGGCAGCCCAACCCGCCTCCGCACCGCTCTCTGAGCCAGCAGCGTTTGTGGAGACAACCACGGCTCGTGGGAGTGATGTTGCATTCTCCACTTCTGCTCCACCGTCCCAAACCACATGCGAGGGCACGGAGATGGAAATGGGGGAGCCAGCGGCAGCTCCCATCCCCACCGCACCGCCTGCGCCACCCCAGGCGTTTTTGAAACCCTCGGATGCTGCGGGCAAGGAAAAGCGCGCCCCAAAGGGTCCGCGGTGCAAGGAGCCTGATCCCTCAGGCGCTGGGAGGACATCCGAGGATGAAATGGACGTCGGACCATTCTTGTCTGCAGTGCACCGCAAGGAACGCGTCCCGACGCCAAAGCCTCCCGACAAACCAAAAAGCCGAGAAGAACAGCCCCGAAACACGACGCATAAACACAACAGCACAGTAGCTCCGAACACTTCTTAAGGGGAAGAGAAAACATAGTCCAATTGAACTGCAAAGGCCTCTTTAAAAATCTTGACCATGCATGTGCAGCTTTCCCGCTCATGGGAGTCCTTTCAACAGTGATTACTCTGCAATTTTTTAGCAAAATGAAAAGTTCTTTTGTACAGCTAATATTTGGGGTGAATACTTGCTTTGTGTACAGTTTCAAGTCGCGCACGTTGCGCGACTGGGTTGCTGAGCCATGGGAACTATCCGATAGAAATGCATGGGGAGTTAGATTTGACAGCAAATTACACAAAAAAATATCCAGAAACCTGAAATGTTCTTTTAGTGTTTTAATGTTCACGTTGACTTCTAGCTTAATGCCAAATATCATTTTCCTAAAGTTGTTTCTCTAGGTTCCCGAGAGGTTGTAATTTTGAGCGAGAAAGCTTGGTATGTATACGAAATACTGCATGCTAATCAGCAAGTGTAAAGTGAGTTCAGGAAACACATTTTAATTCCAAGCAGACAAATTTCTTGAATAGTTACATGGTCTCCAGAAAGGACAGGGATGGCTGCACACACTCTTCTGGCGGTGTGGCCATAATTGCCCAGAAATCCTTAGCCTCCCACCCTGTCATTCTGAACACTGTCATTGAGGCTGTAGCAATTCGAACAATATTTGATAGGTTGATAATGGTACGTCCATATATATTCCTCCTGATCTTGCACCTTCGTGCTCCGACTTAGAGGTACTACTTGACCAGCTGCCCGAACCATACATCTTAACAGGCCACCTTAATGCTCACAGTTCTCATTGGGGCTCTTCTCGTACGGATGCCAGGGGTCGCCTGATAAAGAGGTTTCTTACATTCTCTGGAGCATGCCTTTTCAACAATAAACAGCCTACATACCATAACATAGGACACAACACATACTCATATCTTGAGTTGGCTGTTGGCTCCGCAGTTCTCTTTCCTCTTCTCGAGTGGGGTGTGGGCACTGACCCATATAGGAGTGACCGCTTCTTCAACTCACTAACATATATAGGTAAAGGCCCAAGCAGTTCATATTCCCATATTAGGTTCAATGAAGCATGAGCTAACTGGAACACATTTACAGAGACATCAAAAGTACACTACACAACCATAAGACACCTATACGTAGATGAAGCCACTCAACTCACCACGGCGCACGTCCTCGACGCCGCCGAAAAGTCCATTCCCCACGCCTCTGGTGCCCCGCGCAACCAGCGGAGGTCGTGGTGGAATGAAGACTGTAGGCGAGCGCGAGAGGCCCAGAACAAGGAGTGGGGTATCCTCCGTCGTTACCCCACGTCGGGAAACCTCCTTTTGTTCAAACGGGCCAAGGCATTCGGTAAACGTGTGTGCCGTGAGGCAAAAAGAGGTAGTTTGCGCTCTTTCATAACATCTATAAACTCACACCGAGACACGCAAGGTATGGACACGTATACGCAGGCTCAAAGGAGAACAGACACACAGCCTGCCCTGCTATGTACAACAGGGGACACACTGGAAGACCAGGCTAACACACTCGCACAACCCTTCCAACACGTGTCTAGTTCAGCATACTACACAAACTGTTTCATAAAACACAAAGTCCCAGCCAAAAAGAAGCCTTTACATGACAGCGACAGATCCACCACATCCTGTAACTCCGAGTTTTCGCTTCATGAGCTGAGGGGTGCTCTGAGTGCCTGTAAACCCACAGCTATAGGACCAGACAACATGCCATATACAATGACACAGCACTTACTTGCAGACACTCTTGTTACACTCCTTCACCTTCGCAACAAGATATTTCTTTCGGGGCACATTCCAAATCCTTGGAGGGAGGCCATAGTTGTAGCATTCTTGAAAGAAGGGAAGGACCCTTCCTCTCCTGCTAGCTAGCGACCCATCGCCCTGACCAGCTGTCTGTGCAAGCTTCTCGAGAAGATGATCAACAGAAGACTCATGTAGTTCTTGGAGTACAACGGTCTTCTCGAGAGCTGCCAGGCAGGCTTCAGGGTAGGGCGATCTACGAACGACCAACTTGTCGCTCTTCAATCTTATATAAAGGATGCCTTCGTGCATAAAAAATTTTGTCTTACGGTGTTTTTCAACATCGAGAAAGCTTATGACACCGCTTGGCGGTACGGGATACTTAGTGACCTCAAGTCAATTGGTGTTGCGGGCAACATGTTGAATATCCTTTGTAGTTTTATGTCGGAGAGAACCTTTAGCGTCAGAGTTGAGTGTGCATTGTCAAAGGTTCACGTGCAAGAAAATGGCGTGCCGCAAGGTGGAGTGTTGAGCTGCACTCTCGGCTCAATGAAGCCGAGAGCTCGGCTCGGTTCACCTAAACTCTGTTCATAGTACAGGTGAACTCTCTTGGAAAGGCATTGTCATCTACAATCTCCTATTGCATGTATGTAGATGACGTGCAGATATCCTTTAAATCGTGTAACCTGTCCATCTGCGAACGTCAAGTCCAGCTCGGCGTCAAGAAACTCGCCGGTCCGGCTGAGAAGAATGGTTTTAATTTTAATCCTGCAAAGAGCTTTTGTGTTCTGTTCTCCAGGACGCGTGGGGTCCACCCATACCCAGACATCACTCTTGCGAGTGTGTCGATTCCTGTGAACAAGAGGCACAAGTTTTTAGGAATTTATTTGACGAAAAGCTTACATTCACCGCATATCAGGCAGCTCAAATGCAAATGCCTAAAAAGAATGATTATTCTTAAGGTCCTCTCACATCAATCTCCTGGGGCTGACAAACAACTCCTCCTGCGCCTTTACACAGCCTTGGTGGGGTCTCGGCTCGACTACAGAAGTTTAGTGTATGGGTCGGCTACAAAAACAGCACTGAAAATGCTCGACCCAGTGCTGCATCTTGGCCTTCGCCTCTTATGCGGCGCATTCCGCACTAGCCCTGTCGAGCGTCTTTATGTCGAGTGCTACAAATGGTGCCTAGGGCATCAGACGGACTGTGTTGACCTGTTGGATGCATCGAAGATTGTGTCTCGCACCAACCATCCTTTTAATCCCATCATGAACGATACATCAAATTTACAACTGTTTAAAGAGGCCATCTATTTCCTTACCGTTCTCTCTGAGAGTTGGGGAGGAGCCTTCTGCACTCAATGTCCCCCTTTCAGACACGCACACGGCACCCATTCGTAATTCCATTACACCATGGCATGTTCGTCCTGTATCATGCGACCCATTATTCACACTAGTAGAAAAAATAGGGTACCCAGGACTGCGATTCTGCAGCACCTTCTATTCCTGCAAGACGAACACAGGTGCGCAAAATTCTGTAGCGACGCGTCGAAAACTGGTTCTACTGTCTCTTGTGCAGCGCACGGACCAAGTTTTAGAGTTATCAAAATAATGAATTTTCACAGCATTATTTACACGTCAGAAACGTATGGCATTTTAAGCGTTTCAAACCACATCATCAAACATAAAATTCCCAAGTCCATCGTGTACACAGACTCTCTGAGCGTTGTGCAGGCACTGTCATTAGGAAGGTCATCTAAGAATCAAAAAATCAATTATCAATACTCTTTTCAAGGTAATAATGACTTCATATGCTTCAAATCTCTAAATAACTATATGCTGGGTACCAGGGCACTGTGGAATCCCTGGCAATGAGGCCACCAATCAAATGGCTGGTAATGCTGCTCGCATGACTATAGTTGACCTTACAACAGTACCTTACACCGACCTAAAGACACACATCAGACGACAGCTTCGTAACACATCGCAATTACACTGGAGTCAAGAGACAACGAACTACACGTAATAAAACCACCACTAGGACGCTACGTAACTGACTCACACAACAGATACACTGAAGTCGCTCAGGCTAGGCTGCGGATAGGTCACAACTATGTAACGCACTCCCACCTGCTCACTCGATCTTCACGACCCATGTGTAGCAGGTGTGGAAGGGACCTATCCGTAGTGCACATACTAATCAAATGCAAGTCACTTGACACAACACGACACAAATATTTCCCTGAATTGTACAGACGACACATTCCTTTGCACCCATCATACCGTTTAGCTGACGAACCATATGTTTTTTACTCAACGTGTTCTTAAGTGTTTAGCGGAAGTAAACTTTCTGCAGCTCTTATCATATCACGTGTAATCATCCTGGCCCTATGCACCAGCCATCTACATTGTATTTTGTATTGCAAGACTCTTAATTCTACCAACAGGTTTTAGTATTTAGTATCATCAACGAATGAATAACTTCTTCTTTGGCGCTCTTTGCCCATAGTAGGCCTTGCGCCAAAAAAACCAACCATCATCATCATCACCTTCATCAGTGTCATTAATTTTCTTCCAACGACAAATATACAGGTAGGTATTTGAGTGCCGTCTGGAAGTATACTGGCACGATTTTATTGCAAGGCCTTTAGCAAATTGAACATATAATAAGAATCTTTTACCCAGTCAGAGTAATGGTAAAGTTTAGATAAAAGTACTCGTTGGCACTCAGTTGAATTAAACATCATTATAAAATATCGGGATTAAAAATTATCACACCTCACTGGCCCTTTATGAAATGTGGGTAAGCAGTAACATCAGGATTAGGAGTTAGCATGCTAAAGGAAGTAATTTGTAGACATCGTGGAATTACTTGTGCCGAATGTACTCTTGAGTTCCGAAACTCTGCTTGCTTATACCACTCGTAATTTCATTGATGCTAATTTCTTGAGAACAAAAATAAATTCAAAACTGGTATTCTTCTCTTCATCTTCCTTGCTGATTTTTGTCATTTTTTGTGATGCATAAAGTTTTCCTAAACTAGCTGAGGCTTGCTGTTAAATTTCACTGACCAAACTAGTTGTCTACTCCATCCGCTGTTACGCCATTGTAAATTGATCGTAAAGTGAAAACTGGGCCTTGACATGATTTGTGCTGTGGTGATTCTGGCTCTGGTTTGTGGGTATGCCGTAGGTGTTAACCTTATTAAGGTCCGTGAAGTTAAAGCAACTCCTCACAGCCTACATGCAGTCCGTATTTTGGCAAAAACGCTTTGCTGATTTTACTTCAGTAGAGCTCAGGCTTCTGTGCATGGTCAACTGGCACGGTGACAAATAAAAGTCACTCGAGCGGAAGAGAAGGTTTACTATAGGGCATCTAAAATCAACCAAAACATTCTGCGTGAAGCATAGAACCAAGGTACATGAAGCACTTTTGACACAGGTTGTGTGTGTTTTTACGCAGCAACCTCGACTGCGGCGCAAGCGAGTTCCATACACGCGCGCACACCAGTGCCCGGAGGTGGCCGATGGTCAGCGTCTCAGTTTGACACGACGCCAGCGGCTTGCGGACACGGTGATGAATTGGCGGACTGTTGGCCTCATGTCAACGCACCTCTTATGATTAGGTGAGTACAACAGGGACGAGCCGGGAAATCTCCGAAATGTGGGCTAACCACCTTACAGTAGGCCTCCTTTGACACGGGGAGTGTTCTGCCGCTGCTTACATCTTGTCTCGTCTTTTGGCACTGAATGGTACGATACTTGCTCGCCCTGAATGCGCTGAGAGGGGCTGGCAGTTTTACCCGACCCACTATAGTGCTGACAACTTGGCAGGGGCAAGGCAATTCTTGAAGTAGCGAGTGCGCGAAACCAAGAATAATGACACAGGCTAAGCATGTTATTCCGGAGAACCGAAACCAGAATTGTGGTTTTGGTTCTCACATTTGGCGCATATGCATGTGGCAAATATCCCGGAAAGTTCATTAATAATTTATTACGTTAACACAAGTACAAGCGCGTGCGCATGAACCTTAAAAATTTGCGCACCATCCACTCACATTGCAAGAACTTTCAGCGTAATTTTAGGTCACTGCTGTAATTGTTCTGGATGCCACCGATATCGCGTGATGCTTTATCCCATTTCTGGCTTCCTAAATTAAATACTGCTTTAGTGACGGAAAACGCTGAAGAGTACTATATTTTCGCGCCTATAACTGGCATTAAAAGTGCGAAAATTTCAGTGGAAATTAGGGGTGCGGACAATATTCGGTGTTTTGTCCGCAATATTCGGCGATGCGCTTTGTGCTGTGTAGCTGCACTGTGCGTCACGCTTTGAGATAACCTTTTGTACAACAGTGAGGACTGCAGTTCAAGTGCAATTCAAGTGCTCTAGCGAGAGCAGTGACACTGAGTGAATTGTGACTTTCACCTTGGAGTCAGTGTATTCTACTTACTAAATATATGTTTTTTCTTCTGATGTGTTGCTTGAGCAGTAGCTTTGGTGCAGCCTTTCCTGTATCAAATGTGCGGGCTATACGCGACGATTTCTTTTCTTTTTCTTTTCCGGAGGGCTGAAAGTTACGTTGTGGATTATACGCAGGGGCGGGTTGTATGCGTAAAAATACGGTATGTTCAAGCTGGTTCATTTCTTACTGAGAGAAACAGAAGTTTGATACTTCAGCCTCCCTTAAGCATCCGTTTGAAAAATGTGCCTACGAAATGCTTGATATGAAGTGCAGAACTGCAGTGAAGGATAGGAGTGAGGTGCCATTAGGGTGTTTTAGGCATTTTTTCACTAATGCAAGGAGTAGCCGAGAAGCAGGGTCGTAATCTTCATACCTGCAAAAGTTGGCGGTGTTTAAAGGAGCCATGAAGAGAAAACACAAGTTTGGTTCATTCAAAAGATTGTCTCGTTAGAATCATACTGACACCACTTTTAACGTAAACTTCGCTCAAATAAGCTACATAATTAGGAAAAACTGGAATGGTCATGCGACCCACCAGCTCATTTCCCGCAACAGAACCTATGTCATCACATGAGCTAAGCTCTGCGATTGGCGTAGGCTGGCAGAAGCAGACGCAAATTAGGTAGAACTTACAAACTAGACGAACGAGCGATTTGCGCTTAAATTTAGGGCACATTCTTTACAAAGCAATAAGAATGATGGGACAAACAGTGGAAGTTACGAAAGCACATGTAAACATAGAAGTACTGATGCGTTCTGCTGTTCGTACTGCGCACAGCATGCTTGGTTTCGCTGCACAGCACTACGGGGCTTGGGGTTGTCTCAGACGACACTGGCCGATTGACGCAAGCAACGGTGTCTTACGTGACCCCATTTGTCGAGCGAGCACTGTTTCAGGGAACGAATATTTTCTCGCAGAACAAAAACAAGCCAGGATTAAATGCGGGCAAAAACAAACCAAACGCTTTCCACGGTATGGTGGCGCCATCTAGGTTACGGAACGTAAAGAAACGCGGGAACAAACCAACACCACTGTACAGGGTGGAGACAACCTTCGAACGGTCCCGTGCCGCCGCAATTGGGCCAACGGGCTCAGCGCGTTATTATTTTCGTTTCCCACGAGACCTAGCAACGCGAAACAGACAATATGATTCAAACTTCTTCAGTAAACCGCGTTGCGGGGATAATTTTAGCGCGGTTTTGACACAATGACTTGCTTCGGCGGCCAGCGAGCAACCAAAAATGGCGGCGCCAGCGTATACGTGTCTCTACCCTGTACGGCGGATGCGTGAATGAAGGTACTCTAGGCTGCAGAGCGGTCGGTTTCAGTGATGTCACTTGGGACAACGAAAACGCACGACTGAGCGGGAAAATCAAAATTTTAACCTAAATTGTTTAATTTCTCAGTGAATAAAGCACCGTTTGTATCCGGACAAGCGTTGGGGGCACTATAAAACACGAAATCTTTCGAATAAAACCAACTTGCATTTTCTCTTCATGGCTCCTTTAAAGGGGTCCTGAAATGCCTTCCGCCAATGCATGTATGTACATGTAACCAAATAAAGCAATGTATTAGCAATCTCCTCCTCCAAGAATTTTGTTAAAGCGATGAGTATTAGCTGAGAAATCGTAAATCGAAAACCGCGCATTATCGTCGCGCCGTATTTCCTCCTCCTTTCAACTGTTTCTTCTCTGTTGGCCTCCCCTCCCATGATGCTTCGCTCCTCAGCGGTGACGTACTTCCGCTATTGCGCTCCCACAGACTGGCGTCTGCTACGGGCCAGCTCTTTCGGCTTTTTCATTTTTGTTGACACCATGTACACTCCTCTAAAGGCTGGAAAAGCGAACGAAAGACCTGGCCGCATGTGTGCGGCCTGGCCTTGCCCTTTCGCGGTGTACGTAGCTGCAGTTGGCATCGGCGGCGAACTCGCAGCCGCGCAGGGAGAATCGTGCGCTCGTTCCCTTTGGTGCACCGCGCACTGTTTATCCAAAAAGCGCGGTCTCAGATGTGGGCCCGCTGGTGCCGGGTCTTATTTTGCGGCGGTTGTAATTCCTACTACCGGCGGCATGTGAAAAAAAGACATTTTAAACCGACACAGAACCCGTGCACAAAACGCGCCGGATCGGATTGCTTTATCAGTGGCGATGAACGGGAAGGCGCAGAGCAAACTAACGCCACAATCGAGCAGCGACCATCCGTGTTCTGCCAAGCTGCACCCGTGTGTTGGATTCAATACTGATGGGAAAACGTTGTTTGAACTTGTTTTGATAGTCGTAAAATGTTCAGGCACTCCCGCACTCCGCTAGCAGATCAGCCGGCGAGTCATTTCGGAAAACATTTAACAGATGGCGCCGTATGCATTAGCATGTCGCAACGCAAAACTGATGAGACGTTCTACTAAAACTCCCCTCGCGATGTTTACATAGCGGGACGCAAAAATTTAGCGTTTAGCGTATGCAAAGGCACAAACGCTGTACTAAAACTCTCTATTAGCAGCAAAATAGCGTGCGTACGTGAGGCTGCTTCCGTTTACAAAGCTGCACGCCGAGCGCTTACGTTTCAAACATAGTGACATCGTTTAAATACACTCGCAAGCACAGTGTAACGTAGTCACATATCAACCGTATGCTCAGGCGACAAGCAAGAGCTTATTTTATGTGGGACGGAGATTGCGCATAAAGGCCCGTTCACACTTGCGACGAAAGCGAGCGAAAGCGATGGGAATTTCGTCGCTTTGTCGCGCGACGATCGTGTTTGTCGAATTGTCGGGAGAAATTTTCGTCGCGCGACAGAATTCCCGTCGCTTTCGCTCGCTTTCGTCGCAAGCGGGATTGGAAAGTTCTGCCGCTGCCGTCTGCTACGCAGCGCGGAGGCAACCGCGCGATCTGCTCGGGCCGGACGAACGCGCACACTCCAGCACGGCAGCGCCCCAAGCGGCAGCCGGCCGCGTACATCGCTCCCGGCGCCCGCCTGGGGCCCGCCCTCGGCACACTAGCAACACTATAGCCGGTATATTTCAGGCACAGTAATGGAGGAAAGATCTTTTGCTTCCGATGAACCAAGTTCTTTGCCCCCGTGTTTTTAAATACGTGAAGTGGTTAGCACGTCGCCCTCACGCAGCTCTGTATCGTCGTAGCATCGCTGACTGTCCGAACGAAGCTTGCAGCTAAGCCAATGCAGCGACCGAAGCGGTGTGTTTGTGTGCATCGGCTCCTGTGTGTAGCGTTCGTTTCGCGATGAAATGCGAAGTTGTACTTCTGCGGGTGGATAGTGCTTCCCATGGTCTGGATTATCTTTCTCGAACGACGAACGACTCAACCTCGCATGGGGTATGTGTAGTGTGCCTGGCTAAAAGCCTTCTCGCTTGCGTGCCAGAGTTCAGTGAGTTGCTGTTCGTCCCCGCAAACAAGGCGCGAGGTGAGTGCCGAATTTACGTCGGGCAGGAGGAAGCAACCGGTCGTCTGTCAATCGCGGTTCAGACTTGCAACGCATGTTGTGACGTTGGTTCGTTCGAAACGCATGTCTGGTTTGTTTTGAAGTTGAATAAAATGTATGCGTCAAACCCGGGCATTCGGCTCAGGGCGTTCTCTGAGATTGCACGAAAGAAGTGCCACGGGGCTTCAACGCTTTCTTTAGGGAACGTACTCAGGTAAGAGAATATCCATGTCGTGTTATGGCCGTGTTGCATTCAATACGAACGGTTAAGCGTTTGTTTACACTTGTTTCGTTTGTCGTAAAATGTCCAAGCACTCCACTCCGCTGGCAGATCAGCCGGCGAGCCGACGCTGAGCAGACGACTCATCTCTTTGCCGGAAGTGCGTGAAAAAGCCGCCCAATAGCAGGATGTCTAGCTCATGACGAACATATGGGAATCGATGATGTAGACATGTGAAGATGGCGGCGTCCAAAAACACGAAGGGAAGGGTGTGAAAAAAGCGACAAACTTTGCAACAAAAGTGTGAGCTTTCCGCTGCGCGTAAAAGAGTAATACTTGGCACAGCTGACGTTGACGACCCAATCTAACGATTGCGCTAGTTCATTTAGTGTGCTCAAAATGCCTTTCAGGGCCCCTTTAATACCCGTGCCACATGCATGAAAAATGACTGTAAATGCTTAAGGCCTTATGCAACCGAATGGCATTATTTGGGTGTTGTGTGCTGCATGCCGAGACGAAAGGCGCTAAATATGTTACGCATGATGGTGATAATGACCAAAAAGAGAAATGCCCCATATTTTCACAGTTTTAAAGTAAAAAAGTCTAAGAAGGGTTCGAAATGTTTTTTGTGAAAGAAAACGTTATCACAAATAGTGTTTGCTAAAAAATGATTGGACCCCTTTCTAAAAGTGGCTTCAGCAGCAGCCGTCTCCTCCCAGCGGTAGCCAAATCTGAAAAGGTTAAAATGATGTAACATGACGTTCTTCATTTTGCTGCTGCTTTAGTGAACCTCGTCTACAGAACCTTGCCGCCAAGAGGGCTCAAAAAATCGTCTTATTACGAAGTTAAGCTCTGCTTCCGTGTCAGCACTCTGGTGGTGAGTTTTGTTTGGTTTCATTTGGTTCCCACCGTGTTTGGGAGTAGGCAGGGTTAACGCGTTCGTGAAGGCGAATGAGTTGCTGGGAACTCCTAAACAAAAAATGGCCGAGCCAATGGCATTAGATTTTTGTGTGCAGCGGCAAATTAAGGGCATTAAAACTTAAGGCCTTAAGCACATAATATGTTTTGGGTGTACGTGTGGGACGAGTATAAGGCCAGTTGTAACATCAAAAGATGCAAAAGGATAGGTATTATGATCGCGACCCTCATGCCAAACTATGATGCCGATTCATGGGTTTCCGTAAATGTCTGACAAGTATCTCATGGCTGCTTCCAGAATTCAGAACATATATTGTGCGGACAAGAGGCCGAATGCATTGCAGACATGAAATATAAAACTGTTAGTGATAGCAGCGATTTAAACATTTCGGTTGGTGACGGTTCCGAAAGTACAACCTCTGTTTGATTCTATTCATGAAAAAATTGTGATAAATGCTTGTGTGGGAGGGGGGATGCAGAAGAAGGAAGGACTATTTACTGATTCTTCCTTGAGCTCACAGGGTTACTAATAAAGAATGCTTGTGTAGGGCCAACACAGCCTTTGTAATGTCTGTTCCCTCATTTTGCAGGAGGGAAAAAAGGATAATTACGGTGACATCTGGTATTGCATGAAGAGTAAGGATGCTGCAAGTTCTAAAAAAATGTTACAGTGTGTACCAGGGGAATGAGCAAACGAAACGAAATCTGCATGAAACAAATATATATGTAACAGCGCAAACAACACGAGACGAAAAGAAGAGGGCACAAACCCAGTGCTGACTAACAACTGACCTTTATTGTTTATGCCTGTGGTTTTTATGCACGCATAGGCAGAAAACAACGAAAAAGAAAAACAAGGAAACACTAAATTTGCATGTGAACGCTTGAGAGGGTGTGAGCGTCGCATCATAATGACTTCACATTTTCTTTCCGCGTTAATCTGTTTACGGGGAAAGAAGTACAATCAAAACAACAAGCAAACACTTTTAAAAGCAACAAGAGCTGTTCGTAAGCCAAAGATTGATTAACAAGGTCATATACTCTGCTACAAGAATCGGCACTCCTTGTCTTAGAGAGCATTATCAGGGGTGCTTAGGCATTGGTCTCCTAACTTTGTTTCCGTGGCCTGTAAGATTTCTCGCACAATTTGGTTTGCGTGCTCCCCTGTCGCAGTGGTCTGCTCCAGAAGCGGCTGGCATTTGCTGACGCAGTCGCGACACTGCTGGGTGAGGTGTGCATTGAATGTTTTTGAAACGGTGTAGTGGTCTGTCAGTCAGTCATGCAAACATCGGCCAGCGTTGGCGACGCAATGCTTGTCGCCCGAAAGAGCCACGGAATAAACTGCTTTTTCGCCGCAGGCAATAAACTTGTTATGGTGCTTTATCGTACAGCCGAGTTCACTGTTTAGCACATTCAGGACAGTTTCAGGGTGCTGAAAATACCACGTTCACATTCCGCCACTTCCTATGTTCTTCATGCATGGCTCCACTGCGATGGGCTCTTTCGTTTGGGATGTGGACTCAGGCTGATCGGGATTCTTTTATTTTGTTCTTTCAACATCAACTCAGCAACAGCTGCCAGAACACACGTTGGGCACCCCGCTGCCAAAACGCGCTGTGTTTGTGTCTCAAAACTGCTTTGCATTGCACGGGGGCAGGATTTCCTTAACGCGTCGCCAAGACAGGTCTTGACGATTACTCTTTTCAGGACTTACGTGTGAGCTGACGTGTAAGGTAAAATCACATCGTGTGAGAAATTTTAGAGGGCACGGAAAATAAAAAGTTGGCAGACCAATGCGTAAGCATCATATATATTGCCCTCTCAGACAAGGAACATGGATTGTTGGCGCAGAGTACCCGGCCTTGTTAATCAATGTTTAGTTTCCAAACAGCTGTTCCTGTTTTTAAAATTGTTTGTGTGTTGTATTGATTGCCCTTCTTGCCCCATAAGCAGATTAACGCATAAAGAAAATGTCAAGTCATTATCATGCGACACTCACGCCCTCTCAAGTGTTTGGGTGCAAATTTTGTGTTTTCTTTCGTTTTTCCTTTTTGTTGTTTTTTGCCTATGCATGTATAAAAACCACTGGCATAAGCAGTAAAAATCTGTTGTTATTCAGCGCGGTGTTTTTGCCCTCTTTTCGTCTCGTGTTGCCTGCGCAGTTACTATGTACCAACTTGCTTAATTCGTTGTTTTAAAAACAAATAATCCACCTTCAGAGTCGCCTTACTTCTCAAGCTATTTTGTTTTGAGGCCAACTAGGGCAGGAAGCCTAAATAAGATACGAGGGAAGGGGGTGGATGTCAGGGAAAGTTTATCGTGGCGTGCTTCGTGGTATATTTAAGGAATTTAAGCACACACACAAGGGCGTGTGCATGCCTGCATGCACATACTCGCTAGGTACACATGTCGAGATAAATGGTGTGTGAACTGTTTGTTTTGTAGGCCTATTGCCTCTTGGGTGTTCATCGCCTGTTACAGGTACCCAGCAAATGAGCTGGATCAAACTAGTGCCCAGAAGCTCGTCCGGCGGGCTTCCCGCACCTCGCTGATACTTATTTACTCGAATATAGGCAATTGCTTTAAAAAAAGTATTTTAAAAAAGTCAGGGGTGGCTTAGACTTGTTAATGCGGCTTTCCTCGCACCACTAGAGACTCAAGGCCATCTCGCAGGCACAGCCTTGCAGCTTGCAGGATAGTGGGCTCCATTTTGCATGTTCGAACGAAGTGCAGGCAACTCTATGCGTTCTGTGCTTGCTTGCTTACATCGCCACAAGACCTCGAGAAGTAGAATTGCTTGGGTTTGGACAAGTTGGTTCATATCGGCTTGAAAACTTCAGCTTGGACTAATACCACATGACGTAGGAAGGAAACACGGACACAATGCTCGGCACCTAGAGAAGTGATGACGATGATGATGGTTGGATGTTTATGGCGCAAGGCCAACTGGGGCAAAGAGCGCCAAAACAATAGTCGGTGATAGGGGTGAAACCTTAAACACTAAGTAAAATCAGCAAAAACAAAAGTAAAATCACAACACGACAATGAGCATGGCTGGTGTATAGGGCCAGATTTCATGATGCGTGATAGGAAATGAGGTTTAAAAACTTGACGTCGGACAAATACTCAAACACACTTTTCACGGAACCAATGGCATCGTCACCTAGAAAAAACAATGGATGTAGGGGAATATGTTGTCTGTAGAGTTCTCTGAAGTGTTTGTGTCGTGTTGTGTGAAGTGCCTTGCATGTGATTAGTATGTGCACTACGGATAGGGCCTCTCCGCACCTGCTGCACTGGGGTCTAGAAGATCCCGTCAGCAGATACGAGTGCGTCGCATGGGTGTGCCCTATCCGCAGCCTACCTAAGGCGTGTGTCTGTTGCGTGAGTCAGCTGTGTACCGTCCCAAGTGTGGCTTTATTACATGTACTTTGTTGTCTGTCTGTTCGTCCCAGTGTGTTTGCCATGTTCTGCGCAGGTGTTGTCTTATGTGTGGCTTGAGGTCTGTGTAGGGTACGGTTGTTATGTCTACAGTGTTCCTGAGTGCAGCAGCAGCAGCCCTCTCGTCTGCCAACTCATTCCCAGCGATCCCAGCGTGTCCTGGAACCCAGCAGAGGAGCAGCTGATGCTTCTTTGCATACACATACATAATAGTGTTGTATACAAGATTAACTATGTGGTTTTTGCGGGGTGTATGCGATGACAATGCGCGAACAACACTCAAAGAATCTGTATAGATGATGGAATTGGGAATCTGTTTCTCAAGAATGTGTCTTACAACAAGTAAAATTCCATACGCTTCTGCTGAAAAAATTGTTGTGTGCACGCTCATGGTTCTGGCTGCATTGAAATTCTGACCATGAGCAGCGCACGACACCATAGTGGAGGTTTTAGAAGCATCACTGTATTATTCAGCACGTGGGTATTTGAACTGCAAAGAAAGAAAGTGCTGCAGTATTGCAGCACGCGGTACCCGATTTTTGTCAAGTTTTATAAAAGAAAGGTCACAGGACACAGGGCGAACTTGCCAAGGCAGTAAAATGTTTAAAGAGGATGACCTGTACACGTCTAAAAACGAAGCACTCAGATCCGAGGCTCGCTCTCTCGCTCGAAGTGAAAAATGTGGAGTAACGGACGGGCGATTTACAAACAGAACAGATGTGGATGTATCGTTAAGGACAGGATAAAAAGGGTGGTTATTCTGAGATGAAATTTTAAAAGCATAAAGTAAGTCCATGTACGTTCGCTGGTTCTCAAGGCTCCACTTATTACATTCAACATATAGACTCTCGACAGGGCTAGTGCAAAAAGCACCCGACGCAAGCCGTAGCCCCAAATGTAGTACTGGGTCAAGCATTCGCAATGCTGTTTTACTCGCCGACCCATATACCACACTGCCATAGTCCAAACGAGACCCAACCAAAGCAGTATAGTGCCGTAGTAGGAGTTCTTTGTCGGAACCATACGAATTGTGGGAGAGAACCTTCAGGATATTCATTGTTTTAAGACATTTGTGTTTAAGTTTCTTGATGTGTGGAATGAATGTGAGTTTCTGGTCAAACACAACACCTAAAAACTTGTGCTCCTTGTTCACAGGAAGCGACACGCCATTAAGTGTAATGTCTGTGTCTGGAAGGATCCCGCGCTTCCTAGAGAACACAACGCAGGAGCTTTTTGCAGGATTCAATTTAAAACCATTCTTGTCTGCCCAGCTGGCAAATTTCTTGACGCCGAGCTGGACTTGATGTTCGCATATTGACATATTACAAGATTTAAACGATATCTGCACGTCATCTACATACATAGAGTAAGAAATTGTAGGCGGCAGGGCCTTCCCAAGGGAGTTCATCTTTACTCTGAAGAGAGTGCAGCTTAGAACTCCACCTTGCGGCACGCCATTTTCCTGCACGTGTACCTTTGACAGTGCAGAACCAACTCTGACGCGAAAGGTTCTCTCTGACAAATAACTAATAACGGTATTTAACATGTTACCAGAGACACCGAACGACTTAAGGTCAGTAAGTATGCCATAACGCCATGCGGTGTCATAGGCCTTCTCTATGTCAAAAAACACCGTAAGACAGAATTGTTTGTGAATGAAGGCATCCTTAATGTATGACTCTAGTGCCACAAGTTGATCGTTTGTGGATCTCCCTGCCCTGAAGCCTGCCTGGCAGCTCTCAAGAAGACCGTTGTACTCCAAAAAGTACACAAGCCTCCGGTTTATCATCTTCTCGAGAAGCTTGCACAGGCAGCTGGTCAGGGCAATGGGTCGATAGCTAGCGGGAGAAGAAGGGTCCTTCCCTTCTTTCAAAAATGCTACAACTATGGCATCCCTCCAAGACTTTGGAATGTGCCCCGAAAGCCATATCTTGTTGAAAAGGTGAAGAAGTGTTACAAGAGTGTCTGTGTGTAAGTTCTGTATCATTGTATATGTAATGTTGTCTGGGCCTGGAGGTGAGGGTTTACACGTGCTCAGAGCACCCCTCAACTCATGAAGTGTGAACTCAGAGTTATAAGAAGCGGCTGACCTGTCATTGTCATGTAAAGGCTTCTTTTCGGCCATTTGTTTGTGTTTCATGAAAGTGTTTGTATAGTGTGCTGAACTAGAAACGCGTTGGAAGTGTTGTGCGAGTGTGTCAGCCTGGTCTTCGAGTGTGTCCCCTGGTGTGCTGACCAGAGGCAGGCTGTGTGTTTGTTGTCCTTTGAGTTTGCGTATTCTTGTCCATACTTTCCGTGTGTCTGTGTAGGAGTTTATTGATGTTATGAAGGAACGCCAACTCTCTCGTTTTGCCTCACGACGCACACGTTTTCCTAACGCCTTGGCCCGTTTGAACAAAATGAGGTTACCCGACGTGGGGTACCGACGAAGGACACCCCACGTCTTGTTCTGGGCCTCTCGCGCCTGCCTGCAGTCGTCATTCCACCACGGCCTCCGCTGGTTGCGCGGGGCACCAGAGGCGTGGGGAATGGACTTTTCGGCGGCGTCGAGGATGTGCGCCGTGAGCAGTTGGGTAGCTTCTTCAACGTGTAGGTGTCCTATGAATGTGTGGTGCAGTTTGGATGTCTCTGTAAATGTATTCCAGTCAGCTCTTGCTTCATTAAACCTTTTATGGGAAGATGGACTGCTCGGGCCTGTACCTATATACGTTAATGAAGTGGGGAAATTGTCACTACCATATGGGTCCGTGCCCACACCCCACTCAAGACATGGAAAGAGAATTGCCGAACCAATAGCCAAGTCAAGATTTGAGTATGTATTGTGTCCTATGTTATGATATGTAGGCTGTTTATTATTGAAAAGGCATGCTCCAGCGGATGTAAGAAACCTCTCTATCAAGCGACCCCGGGCATCCGTACGAGAAGAGCCCCAAAGAGAATTGTGAGCATTAAGGTCGCCTGTTAGAATGTACGGCTCCGGCAGCTGGTCGACCAGTGCCTCAAAGTCAGAGCTCGAAAGTGCAAGATCAGGAAAGATGTAAATGGAGCATACCGTTATCAACCTCTTAAATATTATTGTGCGGATGGCTACAGCCTCAAGGATAGTGTTCAAGGTGACAGGGTGGCATGCTAAGGATTTGCGGGCGATTATGGCCACACCGCCAGAAGAGTGGGTGCAGCCATCCCTGTCTTTCCTGTATACCAGGTAACTATTCAAGAAATTTGTGTGTTTTGAATTCAGATGTGTTTCCTGGACACACATTAAACTTGGCTGGTTGGCATGCAGAATCTCATACACGTCGTCAAGATTATTCAGAAGGCCTCTGCAGTTCCATTGAACAATATTTTCTCTTCCCATTATGATGTGTTCAGAGCTACTGGAGTGTGATTATTTATGCAGGGTCTTTCAGGGCTTGGACTCTTGGGAGGGGCTTTCTAGCCTTCTCTACTGACCTGGACGTCGCAGCCCGTTCCTTCCGCTGCGATGAAAGCCGGAAGGGCTCGACGTCCATGTCGTCATCTGAAGGCAAGGGGGTCCTCAGCGGACTAGGCCCCCTTGACGTGGTACCCTTTCGGGCATTCTTTGCCTGCGCTGCCAGTGCCGAAGGCGTGGGGAGCACGACAGGTGGCACAAGCAGTGAGGCAGATGAGGGGGTCGCTGCGACTGCCTCCGTCTCCATCTCCGTGACCTTGCGTGTGCTTTGGGCCGGTGGGGAGGATGCAGTGGATGCAGCGGCATCCCCAACAGACGTTGCCACCACAACCGCTGCTGGGTGAGCGAGCGGTGCAGAGGCTGGTTGGGCTGCCTGGGGCAACCCTGGGGGGGGCGGGGGCGGGACCAAGTCCGACTCGCGGTACTGGATCCCCGCCGAAACCAGACGCCGCTCCGCCCCCCTGCGAGCTGCGTCGGCGTACCTGCCCAGAGGGAAGGAGGCGAACCTCTTTCGCGCCTCGGGGAAGGTGATGTTCTCGTTTACTTTCAAGGCAATAATCTGTTTCTCTTGTTTAAACTTCTCACAACTTCTGGTATAGGCAGCATGCGGTCCCTGGCAGTTCGGACAGGTGAAGTGCTCAGATTCACAGTTATCGGTTGGATGATCTTGTGCTGCACATTTGGCACACGTCAGTTTCCCACGACAAGAGTTTGTGCCGTGGCCAAACCGCTGACACTTATAGCAGCGGCGTGGATTCGGCACGTAGGGTCGGACCGGACATCTAACGAAGCCTGCGTTGACCGACTCAGGAAGCGTTGAGCGGTCAAACGTCAAGATGATGTGTTTGGTAGGAATGATTTGATCGTTTCGGCGTATGGTTATTCGCCTCACTGCCGTCATGCCCTGATCATGGAGGCCCTCGAGCAGATTGGCTTCAGTTTCACTTATAAGATCGGGATCAGAGATCACGCCTTGGCAGCTATTAAGGCTGCGATGAGGTGTGATCTTGATGTCAGCATTGACCATGCGCGTTTGTGAAAGGAGGTTTGCGGACTGTTGTTTGTTGTCCACCTCAATCAAAAGTTCTCCCGTTTTCAGTTGCTTAGCCTTGTACGACTTTCCAACAAGGCTTTCAAGATACTTGGAGATTAGAAAGACGGACTGGGAAGTAATTGGTTTTGCTTTGTCAACAGATTCCATGATCAGAAATCGCGAGAAATTATCGGGCTTTGGGAGCGAGATTGATTGCAACGCAGGAAAAGGTACTTCGGTGCGGCCCTTTTCGGGGGCCGATCACGTCTGGGGGGGTTTGGAAAATGCCATGTGATACATTGGAAAGCAGGGAGACGGGGGTACTTTCTCCTTTGACCTTACCCTGGTAGTCAAAGAGGTCCCGGAGCTCCCTGCCTGGTAGACAGGCAGGGAGCCCATCGGCCGGAGCTTGACCAAGGCTCCGACGGCCACCGTTCATGGTTTCTAACCCTCCACCTATAAACACATTGCCACGGTTGGATCCAGCGTATGTTTGGGGGCTCGGGGTCCGCGGTATCGCCAGTACCGTCACCAAGATTGCTCAAGGTGCCCCGTGCGGGGACCTAGAGAAGTGGCCATGTTCGCAGCAAAGCGGCGTATACATGGCGGTGCCACTGCACCACGGCTTTTAAGCACTAGGTAGTTTTGGAACTCGAGAGAACTTCAAACCTCCAAGCTCAGTGCGAGTTCAGCGTCGATAAGAAGTGCATGCACCGGTGGCGGACACAGTGGAACGAAATTTTCAACTGTGCTGCCAAGCAAATGGCCTTCACAGGACCCAAGAATGGTCGACACCATGAGGTCCACACCATGGGCGGCTTCATCCGGACCCAAAGAAAGCGTTGAATGCCTGTGACGACAGAGATAATTCAGGCGAAGGCAAGGGAGAACACAAGCACTTGTGCTGTCCCACAGACACAGTGCGAGGCGAGCTGCGGCTGGATCACTCGTTTTATGAAGCGGTTCAGGTTTAGACTGAGGCGATGGACATCTTTGTGCCGAAACCAACCACCTGACTTTGAAGAAAAGCTAGTCACATTCCAGTGCTTTTTCATCAAGAAGCAACTGGGAATGCAGACTGGGTCAGATCGCTAACGCCGATCAGACCCCAGGGTAAGACTGTGGCCTATAGAGTGAATGAGGAGAACGCAAAACAAGTGAAAGTCAAAACTGCAGGCTACAAGATGCAGAACACCACCGTGATGTGTTGCCCGGCTGATGGGCGGAAGTAGCTGCACTAAATCATTTTTAGTGGAAGACTCTCCCAGCTGGGAAAGTTTTTCCTAAAAACGTTGAATGAGCTCATGAGAATGAGTGGTGCCCTCACCAGGGATTGGGTGAAGCCTTTAGCAACGCCGTGTGCTCCGCTGTTTAAGGTGTTACTCCTGGTCACTTCTACCGTGATTACTTGACAGGTGCCATTAAGTCCATGCTTTGAGAAGGTGGTAGAGACATTGCAGCAATACCCGGCAGTATGATGAGCCAGCCACAACCGCTCGAAGTGGCCATCAACAAGGCATTTAGGGACATGCTGCGGAAGCGTTACAACGACTGGTTTACGCTGCTGCACGACCACCAAATCACTCCTAGCAGGCACATCAAGTGTTCTTCACTCAACCAACTAACAAACTAGGGTCACCGCAAAATAAGGCGAAATTTTGGCCGAGCTATTGGTGCGGGCCTTCAGTAACTGCAGCGTTTTGAAGGAGCTGTAAGGAAGTTTGGACAGCGCTCGAGGAAGAAAGATCAATGTCAACAAAAATTACGACGACGAGTGAGCATTTATCATGTACGACGAGCACCACAAGCAAAATAAAATGCATGTTCTAGTGCCATTCCAATGCCTTTTTTATTTTGGCGTACATTCGAGGTAAGCTGCTCTTATTTTCTAACCTACTAAATTTCGGGTGTCTACCTAGAGTTCTGCATTCGGTGCAGAACTTTAGGCCGGCATAGGTTCACCTATGAACCTAGGAGGCCGGCATAGGTTCACGTGGCTATGGTAACTTTATAGTTGGAGTGGTCTTGTGAGCAGGGCATTTCGAAATATTTCTTCCATCTTTGTCTCACGACACCGATGTTAAAGTTCTTTTTAAACCTGACCTGCGGATATAAAAATTGATCTTGTAAGTTCTTATTGTTGTTTTGCTGCATTTAAAGCAATCTTGCAGATTTTCTTCAGATTGGTTTTCAAGAAATTGGCATTTTGAAAGCTTATTTGCTGTAAAGTTGCAGGTTTTACAAAACGGGACCACTTTGCAGTTCCTGTTCAAGTAGCAATTTCATTTAAGCTGTTTCTATATATTTTCTTTACTGCTTGTAGTGGTGAACTTATTACAAGTCAAGGAGCCACCATATTTTCTCGAATTTGGGCCATTCTTAATTGTAAACCGACCCACGAAATTCGGAAGGTTACAAAATAAAATAAAGTTACATCGAATGGAAGCCGAAAAAAAAGGCACTGGACTTGGGACTAAAGCCTGCACTTTGCTGCACTTGTGGCACTTCTCGAAGCATGTTCAATGCTGACCCGTCGACGTCGTCTTTGTCTACATAGGTGTCGTTTTTGTTGCTAGGCTCTTCCCACAGCGCACCAGTGCATTCGAGACGCTGCATTTATGCAAGGCCCGCACAATTAGCTCGGCAGGAATTTTGCCCCATTCTTCAGTGATCCTAGCTTGCTACTTGGCTGAGTGAAGCGCGCTTGATGCATTTGGTAGGTGTGAGTTGGTGGTACTGCAGCGTCAACCAGTCACTGTAATACTTCCACAGCCTATCCTTAAATGGCTTGTTGATGGCCACGTAGAGCAGTTGTAGCAGTCTCTTCATATTGTCGGTATTACCGAAATGTCTCTACCACATTCTGAAAGCACAGACGTAACGGCATCTGTCAAGTAACCGCGGTAGGAGGGCCTCTTTAAACAGCAAAGCCCACGGCGTTGCCAGTCTACACCCAATCTTTGATGAGGGCGCCACTCATCCACCCATTCTCATGATCTCGCGCGACAACGTTTTTTGGATAAACTTTCCCAGCTGGAAAACTTCCCCTTAAAAATAATGTGGGCGGCCGCTTTTGCCCATCAGCTTTCGCACGCACCACGTCACGGTGGTGCGTGGGTTCTCGTACCCCGCAGTTTTTCCTTTCACTTGTTTAGCGCTCTTCTTATTCACTGTGTAGGCCACAGCCGTGCCAATATACACTCTGGTCTGAGCGAGGTTACTCATCTCTCCCATTTTTTCCTTCTGCTTCTTGAAAACAAAGGGCTGGAATGCGGCCAGCCTTTTCTTAATGTGAAGGGCTATGTTTTGTCCAAAGACGTCCGCTGTCAGAGGCCAAACCCAACCTGCTTCATAAAACGAGTGGCCCAGCCCTTGCTGGCCTTGAGCTGAGTCCATGCGACACCTCGAATGTTTTCAATCTCCCTTCCCTTCACCTGTATTATCTTTATCGTCACAGACATTCCACCTTCTCTTGCTGCCGGATAAAGTCGATGACATCCATCTCCACCGTATTCTGTGGACCTTCCTGAGATCTTTGAAGGCCATTTGCTGGAAACGCAGTTGAAAATTTCGTTCCACTGCGTCTGCCATTGGTGCACACTCTCCTCATCCATGCTGAAGTCACGTTGCGCTTGGGGGTTTCAAGTTCCCTTTGCCTTCAAAACTACCTGCCGCTTAAAAACCCCAGTGTAGTGCCACCGCTTGATGGGTGCCATTGTGCTTTACCACGGGTGTTTCTCAAGGTCACTTGGCAATGTGCTCAACTAAGCACGGAACATTGACATCTGTGTCCACAACGTTTGAATAAGCAAAAGAAGCCTTCAAACCAGCAAGCTTTAAGCCTGTGGCTGCGAGATGGCGTTGAATGTCAAGGAGATACAAGAAAGTAGCATGCTTGAATCTAAGACCGCCCCACTTTACTAAACAACCTTTTAAAAAACAGTACCGTCCAACATTCGAGTGCATACGGTAAAGCTTGTCCACAGTATACCACAATAGTTGTTGTTGGAAAACGTTTATTCAGAAAAAGGGAGAGAGGAGGAGGAGGGAAAGAGTTAGGAGCGGTGGGTGGCCATCCTATTCCGGTAGCCCGCGCAGGGTCGCCGCCGCCTTCGCCCGAGAGATCAGGCCTTCCTGGTCCTCGAGCTGGCAACTGCGCAGCGCGCTCTCCCATTGCTGTATAGAAGGGGGATCGGGTGGTCGGGGGTTCAGTGGACACATCCAGACAAGGTGCAGGGTCGTGTTGGGAGTGTCGCAGCGTGCGCAGTTGGGTGCATAGCAGGTGGGGGAGATGCGGTGGAGGGCGACGTGGTTGTATGTGTGAGTTTGATGTCTTCGCCCGATGCGGGCGTCGGAAGCGGAGACCGAAGGGTGAGGAGGGGGATAAGTGCGTCGGGAGGCCCTGTAGCGGTACAGGATGTCGGTGTAGGTTTGTTGGAGGGGGGTCAGAACAGGGGGACGATGGTTTAGGTTGGGGTGGCAGGCCTCCGCTGGGAGAGCCCGGGCAGAGTCCTTCAATGCTTTACTGGTCACGAAACTGCTCCGTAACTCAATGGGAGAGCTTCATATGCTGCATTTGGCCGCCGCGCGGTGGCGCCACCCTCTCACTGAGGTCACTCCTCGGGCGGCGTTGCACTGGCAACGCCGCCCGAGCCGCGGCGAGTTGTGTTTGTTTTGTGCGGGAAAAAAAAATCTAACGGGCATATCGCGCTCTTGTTATGCGACTTAAGTAGTGAAAAGACGATGCCGAACATGTGTTGCGTCCCGGGATGTTATTCCTTGTACAACGATACCACAGAAAATGTTTCCTTTTTCTGTTGACTGAGCGACGGGCAGCTGTGTGAGAAATGGAGGGGTGCCATTCCAAGGCAAGCAACGGGAGATTTCAGCTTCGAATATAAGTGTGCGACAATGTGTGGAAATGCACTGTGTGTGAGAATGCAAAAAGCAATGTACCCTTTTGAGAGCATCGTGGGCCTAGAATTCTACAAGGCTAACTTAAAGCCGGATTTTTGTCATATCAGTCAGGTTGTAGCAGTGCTTCATTACCTGTTTGCAAACTTGTATTACCTCGCGCTCAGGCTCGCGTGTAAAAAAGCTTTGGGACATCCTTGTGCTTTTACTTTTCCTATTTCCGCGAATTATCCCTTGGGGTTCGTTTTGTTTGTTTTGTAACCGCGCGTGGCCGAATCCGGTTTCTTATCTGGCGTTTCAACCGGAGCGCCCGTTTGCTTGTTTTGTCGTACGTCCCATCGGGCAATATTGTTTCATATGGAAAGGGTGCCACCTTGTCGCTAACTTGATTTTTTGTTTCTTCGACAATGTTCTCGATCCTATTTCCATGGATCTGAAATTAATAACGTTCCAAGAGTAATGCATATGCATAGCAAACGCCGCGCAACTCACTTTATCGACGTTCATCTGTTCACGTCACACTGCGGACTGCTTTCTTAGACGTTTCTGCTTCATTCTAGTCTTTTGTAGTGCAGGAGATCGCTAGCTCGCTGCGTTCAGAAAAGCTTTGCGTCGTTCTTGGCTACGTGGCAATATTCTGTTTCCTCCGTGTGCTGCACATCGCAGCACGAAAAAATAAATTTTTGTACGCTGGACAGCGTATTCCGGCTTCGGCGATGCATCACCCACGAAAGGGAGAAAAGGAGGAGTGCGAGAGGGAAAGGCGAAAGGTTGCGGGGCTGTTCTGCCGGCGCACACACTCCCCGCTCTTCGCCCGGCGGCCGGCCGGCAGTGAATACCAAAGCGCGCACCCTTTTCGCTTGCGCCAACCGGCAAGTGTTTCAATTGCGCGTTGAATTTCCCCTTCTGGGACGGCTGCGCTGTGATTCAACCACACTCCTAGATCTGTATATTTTAACGAAGTTAAAAGTGCTTCAACTGTGCCTGTGTTGGATTTCGCGTCCCCTTGTGATGACCGCCGCTGTGCATTTCGAAGTGCTTCAACCGGGTCGTTTGTTTTACGATGCAACAGTGTTCTAGGTAATATTACCTAAATACTTTGACATCCTTGCTGTTTTGCAATCGCAGTGTAGCGTTCGCTATTCGTCGCGTGAACGGTTGCTACGCAAGCGTGCATCCACAGTTCACCCTGTGATCGGCCGCCGCTGTGAAAGTCAACCTTTATTATGATTGAATTCCTGGAGTGTGACAACTAGAAATTTAGCCTAATGCCCCATAAAGTTGGGCCTAAGTCACGCTGGGAATACGCGATAAGTATAACCACTTGTAGCCCACCTTGAACATGTTGGTACTCAGATTTTCTGACGATTGCTTTCAACCTTGTCACGATGGTTGCACTTTGTGCCCTGCTGCTTTTTATGCGGTCGCACAAACAACCGGGTTGCTGGTTTTGTTTTTTTCTTTATCGTATCTAGCGCTCCGCCCATACGAAACGGCAGTTGGCACTAAAGATTTGCCCAGACAGAATTAAAACTAAAATACTCCTGCTCTGATCTTCGCCTCTTAGATTTAGACACGCAGGACTACCTTTGCACCGCCTCCTCTTCGCGATCGTGTGTTCACGGGTCTTTTTCTTTTTTGCTTGCAAGCCCCAATGGTGCTAGCACCCACATTTATTTGCGAGTTGGACTATGAAGCCTCCACTGATGACTTACGTTTGTCCACACACACTGACCAAAACAAGCTACAAGGGGCTTTGGTATCCAGTATTCTTGCGCTGGAGTATGCTTCAAGGCATGTGATCACAAAAGCATTTAAGTTTACAGCAAATACAGGTTCTCAAATTGACTGAAAAACTGAAACATAACATTAAGCCTTATAAATATTTACCTAGTATGTGTGCTAGTTCTGCATCAATTGCTAAAAAAAAAACGCAACACATGCAAATGAACTGATCATAAAAAAGTCACGTAGTGAATAGTAAATCTGTCTGTTGAAAACAATTTTTTAATAAAACTACAGATTTGAATATTAGATTACATGTTACAATGTATGTGCATATGAAACAGCAGAAACCAAGTCCCACAACTCGAAAATTCTTTATTAAATGCTTTCTAACCTCAAATATACATACAACATTTTACGTGCCCATCACCGTTTAGGCCAGGAACATCTTGGCTCAAAACTTTCCTCAATTTCTCAGTCAGCACCTGCAACACCAAAAGAAACAAATAAACGCTTCCTTTTACAATCACACCGCAAACGTCAAGTGAATCTAAATTCACAATTGATGGTGTATATTGTCCCCTATATGGCTACATTAATATGTACACAAAAGTTAGTTTAGCCTGCTTTTGAACTATTCTAATTGCTTATTCTGAATTTTTTTCTACGTGACACCAGAGATCCTTTGCTGATGCAGTCTTGTGTCTAAAACCTGCTTTAGTCCCTTCACACCAAACGGTATTTTTGACTTTTTTGAGAATTTGTACAAGGCCAAATAATGGCTTACACTAGTAGGATTAAAGTTCTGAGCTAGACTGCTTTGATCTCTGATCTCTTTAACAAACTGCACTGCCTTTCGCAATAGCTAAGCAGGTGCTTACAGTGTATCTGACAGAACAGCTGTCACGCAATGGCCATACAGGACAACTGCGTCGGATTATCAGTCAGGAATTATATGAGGGGGCACTAGGCTGAGCCCCGCTCATCGCACCACTGCTGCAAAAACAAAGTGGAAAAAGATTCTATTTCGGGGGTTGTAGGTGCCGAGGCCACTATTGGGCTATGAAGCGTGACACAGTGCTAGGTTCGATTAACGGTTATCCTGACATTTGGCTATCTTAACTCGCACTGAAATCTCCACACACGGGCGTTTTCGATTTTTTTCTTTTTGGCTTCACTAAAAAAAAAAGGAAAAGAAAAAAGTCCTTGGGCTCAGCTGCACAATGCTTTAGGAACTGCGGCTGCTGCTCAGGCACAAGTTGGAGCCATTACTTGACTAGGCACAAATCCTCAAGAGTTGAAAACTGATTTCAGCGCAAAGCGGCAAAACAGCACTTTATTAAAAACAAGAGAAGTGGGAAAGAGCCTATAACAACACGCGCTAAAGACCGACCTCTTTGAATAAACACAGTGTCACTTTGTAAATCGTCAATGCCTGGATAGCATATCCTTCATGCACAAGTATACTTAGTTGCTCCTTTAGACCAACAAAGAAGGCCAGAAGAAGTCAGGCTGCTGCCTTGACCGCCTTGTACTTGCTCTTTCACCTTAATATTACCATAATTTGGAGCCAAGTATCTGAAATACTCATCTGTTTGATGCTTTGAACGTGCCATGTAGGTGTTGCCGTGCAGTAATCCTCATTGGACGACGAGAACGAATGCAAATTAAATGACTCACGAGCGAAAAATGATGTTACCAAAGTTGATCACTTCGCTACTCTGGCACCACTTTACCATTGAGCCAATGCTGTGGACTTGTTTGTAAACAACCTGTAATTTTTCTGCGCCACGTAACATCATTGCTACTGGTTGCGGACTGCAGTAGCGAAGAAAACCGGGCTAGTTGGTGCAGATTCATCTTCGCAGCGCACAAATAACGGGACAAAAAGGAGGATAACACTGGACAACCACTGAACCAAAACTGAATTTTTATTGAAGAGACAAATATAAAGCCATCGAAGGTATAAAAAAAGATAAAAACATGACACACGAACCCACTATAAGCAACTGTACAGACAAACGCTCTCAAGTACTGCTCTCTTCAAGATACGCCAATTCTGCATCTAAAAGTGCTAAAGACGAGCGCTAACACACGAGCCGGACATTTTTCGAATTTTATGTGCTTCCACTATACTTCCCTCCGGGTTCGATTCCCGGCCGCGGCGGCCGCTTTTCTGATGGAGGCGAAAAGCAAAAACGCCCGTGTGTACGAGATTTCGGCGCACGTTAAAGATCCCCTGGTGGTCAAAATTAATCCGGAGCCCTCCACTACGGCGCGCCTCATCGCCTGCGTTGCGTCGGCGCGTTAAACCCTACAATCAGTCAAACTATACTTCCCTCACCTTTTGTTCATCGTGCGAGAACAGTACCGTTGTATCATGAAGGAAAAGCGTTCAACCACAATCTTTGCAATGGGAGGGAAGAGGGCCAGAAGGCACTCAGTGAACTGGCCAACATCAAAGCGACCACAATTGAAAGTAATGCAATAAACCACGTTTAATCTATAAGGAAAAACCTCTTTCTCATGTTTCACACCAGAGCTGTTTGCTCGGCCCTTATTACTAATATTCTTTTCGATGGCGTTACAGCTGCAGTTTAACTTAATTTTGGCTGAAAACACCACATTGATGTTATATCTGCTCCCCACTTCTTTCAAGTGGTGAGATACATCGTGCAGGTACGAGATTACAACTATCATTTCCTTCACAACATCACAAGCAGGAGACAAGTTTTCTTCACCAAATCCAACAACTGAAGCCAGGCCGACCCAATGACTCCGTCACCGTAGCCAGCATTTTTGGGTCCAAGTAACTGTTCACCAAAGCTAGACTCAATTAGGTGAAAACAAGACTGAAAACAAAACAAGATGGCTGACCTGAGGCAGTTGACAACAATCCCATATTTTGCAATCCTAGAACGTGCTGATGAACAGTTCAGTAAAGGCTTCTTCGATCGCGGGCTATAGAGCCACCATACATGATTCTGCTCGAATTTTAACAACAGGTCCAAAAACTGGATTGTTCTTTCATTCAGCGCCTTGGACATAAAGGTCAGCCTAAATGCGTGACGTTTGAATGCTTTTAAAATGTCTACCATTTTTCTTGTAGGGTCATAGTTTCCACAAAGTACTAGGTAATCGTCAACATACATGAACATTTTCATTGCCAAACACTCCAAGTCACGTTCCAATACACGGTCAACATGACCCAAGAAAATGTCACTAACAAGGTGAGGAACTTTAGAACGTCTACAGATTCCAGATCTCTGCACAAAGACACTGTCACACCATCCTACAATAGTTGATGCTAAGTAGAAACGCAGAAGCTCCAAAAAGGATTCCACGTAAATCCCGAAACTTTGCATAAACTTAACCTCGCCGTTGTAGACGGTGATACACTCTTTCACAGAGACCAAAACTTGTTCATGCGGAAGGGAGTAGAAAAGGTTTCCAGCATCAATGCTGAAAGCAGAGCACCAGCCTGGATTACTGCACGCACAGTAACCTCATTTGTGTGCTGTGAAGATGAAGAGGCTTGCGCAGCGTGCCCTATCCTGGTCCTCTTGCATTGCAACATCTCCTACCTCAAACACGGAGCTGCACAGTGGACACCAGGTCGGCACAGAAATTTTCGCACTCGATGGAGCCCTCTGGCCGACTATGCCACTTATGGTCGTCTCCCATCCCTGCGACCGCAGCACCTTCTGCGGCACTGACGTTGATGACTGGATAAGCACCTACGAGAGTGCGAGCGCTCATAACAGATGGGACGCAACCTTGGTGCTGGCCAACGTAATATTTTACCTCAAGGGCCTAGCCAGACTATTGTTGGTTTGAGACACACGAAGCAGACCTGACAAGCTGGGAAACCTGCAAATTGACATTACGTGAGCTGTTCGGAAAGCTTGTTGGCCACCATCTAGCCGCGAAGGAACTTTCTTCCCATGCCAAAACCTCGATGGAGTCATCCGTCGCCTATATTCAGGATGGTGTTGCTCTGGGTCACAAGTTAGATGCCGACACGTCAGAAACTGGCAAAGTAGGCCATGTGCAGAAAGGAATTGCTGATGGTGCTTTCAACCTGCTTGTTTATAAGGACTGCACCACCACAGACGGCATCATTACAGAGTGCAGACCGTTTAAACATCTTGAAAAGGGCCTCGCAGCCTCTGGAAAATGTTTCTTTGGTTATCAACGTAACTAGTTGATGCATTTCTTTTTGTCATTCGCCCCCACTGTAATGCCAAAAGGCGCTGTGGGTACCAAATAAAAAAAGAAAGAAACAAGCGAAAGCTCACTGTATTGCCCCACAGTTCACTCGACTGCCTAACACGGCTCCCACATCCTATTACGAGTATACCACTCCACTGGAATGTGCCCTTTTTTGTTCGACGACTTAATGAAAATAGTACGCCGTGAGGTGGAGGCTACGGCTACGGCTGCCCTACTAGCCCCGACCCGTTAATGAACGTCACCGTCCATCTCCCTAATCCATGCGATATACAGAAAGAGCTCACAAGCCACACCATTCCACGCATTTGCTCTGTAGCTCACCCAAAAAACGCTTTCACTGTTCCTGGTGTCTTAACTGGTCCCCACCAATATGCCCCACGCCATTTTCAGACACAAAATTCCGAAGAGTGGAGTACTCCTGAAAACAAGCCAATATGCTTCCACTGCTGTCACGGTGGGCATGTGGCCCACTACAGCTTTCGACATTGCCATTCTAAGCCTTCGTCTCATCAGACGACTAATCAATGCAGCTCAAGGAGGTAATACTGCACCTGTGACCTGGACGACAGATCCTCTATTAACCAAGGAGTCTAAGCCCAATTTACTAGAAGTTGCTGTTGATGGTGTTGCAGCCCAGGCTCTCACTGACACAAATGCTCACATCTCTGTAATCAGCTTAACCCTCCGCTGGCATCTCCACAAAGTTCTGACGCCACCCATGCAAACATTTGTTCGAGTTGCCATTGAGAGCACACCTCCAATTGCCGGAATGCGTACCGCCTGAATATGGATTGCCGACCACGATAGTGTTGCTCTCTTCACCGTCCTTGAAAAATGCCCTCATGACATTATCCTCGGCGTCGATTTTCTCTCGAACCACTCTCATTGACTGTTCTGCGGGACTTGTCTCTTTTGAATTTCCTTCTGCCAAAAATACTAAAAAGCACCGTTGCCGTTCCACAGATTATGTCCATTTGCTGTCAAATGCTGTAACCTACATGGCCCTGTGATCAAGCCCAACTGTTTCTCACAGTTATTTCTCACCAGATTGTTCGACAAGCCGAGCGGAAGCTACTACAAGCACGTATCCTTGAGTGCCGCCAGAAGCTACAAACTTTGGAGAAGCAAACCTTCTTTGCACGCCAGCAACTTGAGTATCTTATTCCTGAGGACTTCCCAGATGTGCAGCTGCACGCAAACTTCACCGCTAGCATGGGAGAAGGCCGTCATAGAACGTCGCAAGAGAGGAAACTGCAAGCACTCCAGCCGGACGTGCCACAATGCACCCAAGAGGTCATCAACCTATATCCGTACACACCGGACGAAGAGGAGGCTAAGGTTTTGTCCCGTGGTGTGAATTTTAACACGGAAGCACACCCGGAGCCAGGAAAGGTGATTTGTGCGGTCGAACGCGTGGTCGGCCAGCTTCCCTCTGAAGTACGGCAAGAAGCGCCCACCCGTGCTATTGGTGTGCTCTCTGGTTTGCGAAGACATTGTGCAAGACTGCATTTATCGGTAGTGGAGAGGCAAGCCATCAGGAGCCTGCGGAATAACAGCAGTATCGCAATCCTTCCTGCTGACAAAAGCAATGCCACGGTCTTGCTAGATAGCAGTGACTACCACACGAAGATGTTGGCCCTTCTCGAAGTCCAGCAGACATACGCTCCTCTAGCCCATGACCCAACTAGCAGGTTACAGTCGAAGCTTCAAGAACTGCTAACCAGGCTTTTCAAGCTAGTCCCTCCGCACCACAAGGGCCTCTACTACAGGTTACTGTGCACGAACGGTTCAGCACCGGCAATCTACGGTCTGCCTAAAATCCACAAGCCTGGCGTTCCTCTTCGGCCTATCGTTGACTTCTCGAGGTCACCGCTCTACCGACTATCAGGCTACCTTCACCAAGTGTTGAGCCCTCTAGACGGTAAGACGCCCACGCACGTCGGAAACTCGTCCTCTTTTGTTTAGAAGCTGAAGGACGTAACTCTAACTGAAGACGACGTCATGGTTTTGTTCGACGTCAAGTCTCTTTTCACTAGTGTCCCAGTGGATCTGGCAGTAGCCACGTGCGAAGAAGCACTAAACGCGGACATTAGTCTTCCCAATCGCACTCCCTTTGACGTCCCCGAGCTCTGTGAGTTGCTTATGTTTTGTCTGAGCAACACGTATTTTTCTTACGGGGGAAGCCCCTATCAGCAGACCCATGGCACGGCGATGGGTGCGTTCATATCAGTTACTACGGCCAATCTAGTTATGGAGGCTTTAGAGGGGAAGGTATTGGCAAGCTTCACACCGGCACCGAGGTTTTTCTGCCGCTATGTCGACGACTGTTTTTGTATTTTAAAAAAGCAAGATGTTCCATGTCTTCTGGACAGCCTCAACGCCCAGAATGTGCATATACAGTTCACCGTGGTGTTTAAGCAAGACAACATGCTTCCCTTTTTTGGATGTTCTTGTTCGCCGCGATGCGGGCGCTCTCTCCTTCTCAGTGTACAGGAAGCCCACACATATGGGTCGTTACCTCAGTTTTGAATCTTGCCACCCTCTCGGCCACAAGACATCCGTTGTGTCGTCCTTGATAAAGCGCACCGTACGCATCTGCTCAGATGACAGTGCACTGAAACGTGAATTAGGAACGATCCGCCGCGAACTAATCGCCAATGGCTACCCTAAGCGACTTATTTGCCAAACCAAGAATAAGATACTACAGCCAAGAATGGGCAGCAACAGGACATTACAAGCACGCGCAGCCATCCCCTACATCCCAGGAATAAGCAAAGCATTGTCGCGCGTCTTTTCAAAATACGACATGCGCATTGCCCATGTACCGACCAGCAAGCTCCGCGACGACTGAAAGAGCACCAACGTGATGTAAGAAATCATAATCACATTACGAATGCCATTGCGGAGCACGTGCTCAAACACCCCCACAAGATTGACTGGGAGAACACTGCAATTCTAGCTAAGGAAAACAACACATCATCTTGGCGTCTGCTAAAGTCACTTTTTATCCAATCAACGCTAGCCACAATGAACTGGACGGATGGGACTTTGCCTCCCGTCTACGCATGCTCTCAACGTCATGTGCTGCCTATATAATTGACGATGACAGCTTGTCTTACGTAGTGAACAAGGAACCCGTATGTGGTTCCGAAACGTCAATATATTTTTATTCTTGGTCAGTGTTCGCTTTTCTTTTGCAAGTTATTATATGGTCTTCCCTATTACAGACGCGCTGCTTCTGTGAAACGTCACTCTGCCACACATCATCATTACTGTGGTAGAGAACCAAACCTGCCTTCCCTTTCAGTTTTTCAACTTCACTTTCACACCTCAAGTCCTTCCCAAGGGGATTTCGCTTGCAATGCTGTGCCCTTTCTGCCATGAATGCTAGCACCCCTGCAGATTTACCTCCTGCAGTGCAGGCGTCCCATCAAGCACCATCAGTCAAGGCAGTGGCTGCTTCAGACCTCCCACCGGATCATACCGCCGATCTCCCTCGTCTTCTGGATTCCTGCAAGGACATCTTCGACTTAGACAACGATCCACCAACCCAAACTTCTGCAGTCACCCATCATATCAACACCAACGATGTTTCACTAGTGTACAGGTGGCCCTATTGCGTATCACTTGCTGAACGACTCGTCATCCAAAAGGTAAAAAAAATTCTCAGTAAGGATACAGTCGAACCATCTTCCAGTCTGTGGGTGTCTCCAGTCGTGTTGGTCAGAGAAAAAGATGGGACGTAGCGCTTCTAGATGGCTTATGCAAACTTATCTATTATGAATGAAGGCCTTATACAGTGGGATTTCATTGATACAATTCTGCATAATACGTTTTTCTTTTCATTCCAAGCCAAAATCCCTTAGAAATAATGCATTTTCGTGCATTTTATAGGATCACATTTTTGCCAGAAATTGGATAATACGACCACGAAATTGAACCTTGACCATTTTTAGAAACCTTACATTTATGCTCCGGTATACTAGCTCAAACCCCATGTCAACAACACATGACCTGCATGGCAGCGCCGGTTCTGCGGCAAGAACACTGCTGCCGGGCGTGGGCGCTCTGTTCAACGAGGATGATATGCGAGGCGAGGCACTGTGCCATCTAGTGAAACACATCATAATCACAGAGTTTCTCACTTTTATCATAATCGAAGAAGAAGGTTCCAATGCTCTTGGCAGTCGACGACTTCCCTCCCCAACTTCTCGCCATGCTCTGTGCTTCCCGCTCCGTTCTTTGTTCTCATTCTGCGCTGTTCCTGTGTTCGGTGGTGTTGCTTATGAGGCTATTTTTGTTCTTGTTCTATTTGACTAGTCTTGTTCTCCTTAGGCTGCCTTGTTGCTTTGCGGGGTGTGCCGCCAGGCTTGTGGCAATGTCGAGGACACAGAAGGCACTCAGTATAAAAAGAAAAAGTGGAAATTGTACAGAAATTGGAAGAAAACCCGAAGAGGAAATGCGTGGATTTGGCACACAAGCTCGGTTTGCCAGTGTCAACGCTCAACACTATTGCCGGTCAGCAAGAGGAACTTCAAAAGAATCTGCAAGTTTCCGGCCCTGATGCGAAACAAGCACAAGGTGCGAAGCATGACCAAATGGAAGACATCCTGCTCACAAGGTGGGAGGAAGTTAGAGCGGCAGGATGAACGCCGATAGGTCAGTACTACGCGAAAAAGTTGACAACACTGCGCTCTCCTTGGGCATTGAGGACTCCAAAGCGTCTGGTGGCTGGCTTCACCAATTCAAGGCACAACGTGAAGTGTCATACAGAACAGCATCCGCCCAAGTGAAAAATAGCAGCAGCTTTTTTTTATTTTTACATTTCCGGAGAATTTTCTCCCAGACTTCGAAAAGAAAGTGCAGCACAAATTTACCAGCTACTTCACTGTTGCTCAATAAAATTGAGTTGCTGACGGAGAATGTAGATTTTTCTCCTTTTTTTAACAAACTCTTTGGATAATACAATTTTCACATAATGCTTTTTATTTCCCGGTTCCCCTGAAAAACGTATCAACGAGATTTCACTGTAGATGATACATAGACAAGATGTGGCTGGCATCTTTTTGCGTCATAAACGAAAGGTAAGATATTTTTTAAGGGCTGGTGTCAAGAGGGACGGGTAATTATATACCTGTCCGTGTACTGCAAACGCCGTGCGCTCCGTATGTTGGACATAACTGGCTAGGCACATTCTGAATGACAATGTAACTAAAGCACTCAAGGAATCATTTGTTATTCGCAAACACGGGCTAAATTTGAAATACGTTGTTCTAGAGCCTCCAAATACACTTTCCTTGAGTCTGTCAGCGGTACGTTCACCTAGCCGCGTCGACGACCGCGTTCGCATTGAAGTCGGCGCTAGCTACGACGTGATGTGCGCGGTGGCTACGCTTTTACATTCACTCAAGGTTACCAGAAAGGTTGTAGCGCTTTTTAGAGTGTAAGCTCTTTAAGGGCGTGCGTTATAAATTGGTGTTGAGGTAAACTGTAGTCACGGGGTGACGAAACGTGGAAGAAGCCGTACGATGCGTTCATTCCTGCTAGTATGCTACGACTGTGTTCTCTACTATGCGGCTCAATCCTGCGAACGCGGCGAAGTAATCGCATTTTGCCGACATGTGCTTGAAGGGCGTAGTAATATTCGCCGCGAGCTCGACATGTAGGTGGCGACAGCGTCGCGCTGCTAGTGTGGATGCTCCGTTGCGCGGCCCGTAAGAATGCACACTGTGGGCGCGCTTCGTGCTTTTTTCTCGCCGTATGTGAGCACGAAAGGTGCTAACAATAGTGGTATGCTGCAGTTCGGTTCCTCAACGTTCAATGTATAGCATGGAAGCGGCAGTCAGTTTTCATTACTACGCCAAAAAAAGCGACGACTCATCGGGAACTCAGAATGGCCGTAATTGTGGCAACGAACTTATACGCTGTGGCTCGTAGCAAGCTCGATCTTTCCAGACTATGGCTTTGAGCCTTCAATAAAAGCATAAATAGAAACAAATCAGGAAGCCTCGATCACTGAAATTCAGTTTACAACGGCAATCTCAATCGCTTTCACTGGTAGCATGACGCATTCTTGCATTTGTGGGATGCCCTGAAATGGTAACACTACTTAACTGCCCCGAAATTCTTTCTAAGGGCTTACGATATTTTTTGTGTGTTCAAAAGGCAACATAAAATTACTGAATTTTGATCAGCGCTGAGATATAAATGTAACCGCTCTAACGGGCCGTTTAAATGAAATTTTAGCGACTCTGAAGGAAGCTAGGTTTGATGAATAACCGTTTCAGATCACTTATTTACGGCTTTCGTTGCAAGTGAACTTGTGAATAGAATTGTCAACGCACGCAGTATAGGTTTTCGCAAAGTGACAAAGCAGTTTTACAACGTGCAAACCAAGCTTTTTTAGCTGGGACCTCACAGTGAGCACAAATTTTCTGTTACGGCTGCTCTGTTGGCCATTTGCGTTCCTTTTAAAATCTAACACGTGCCTGCAACAGCGAGATGTGTTGGCATTCTTGCGTATAAGGTCGCTTACGAACCCTGAAGATGGCAATAAATGAAGTTGCGCTGTTGCAGATGTAGTAAAACATTTCCTTTTTATTTCCCGTTGCAAATCAGCGCAACGGGTTCCCGGTAACTACTTTGTTTTGTAAACTGAATATCGCCTTTGTCTTGGCGTTTAATTCTTGAGGATTGGTAAAAAAATCAAATTCTGTGCATTTCTTTTTTGGGGGGGAAGAGGGAGGGGGGGTGGGCCCTGCCAACGTTGCAAGAGCACAGAGAAAAGAACGCATGTAACGCGAAAAGCCAAACTATGGTTATCAGTATTACTTACACTCGAAACTACGCTAGGCGTTGTGTTCTGTAGCGGTGAAAAAGCAGTACTTTAACATGTATTTTCAAAATTGACTAACCCCGCTTTGGTCTGAGATTGTCCAGGAATTGTGGCTCGCCTTTTTCAAAATTGCATTGAAAGAATGCATTGTGGGAAAAAAATTAAAAAAAACAGCGAGTCATGGCACACACCCCTCACACATGTGGGCAACAACGTGGATTATATTACGCGTTTTCTCCTCTTTCTTTAAACTTAGCTCCACCTTAAGAGGTTAAGACATGACCATATTAGGCATTTGGTTATGCTGAGTGAGACACGTTTCTGGTCAAGGTTATTCATGTCGGATTTGAAAATGATATGAAAATGGCACACGAAATGCCACATGACAGTTGCAAACTCACAACTGCTTAATTTTACCGAAAAATCCCCCCTAAATATACTCATGCACATCCATAGAAACGTATTTTAAATAATACGTAAAATTAGCAACACGATACAGTTGCATAAATGTTCATTCCTCCTCCCCAGTATAAACAACGACTGTCCAGAAATGGTATTTATTTTAGAAAAGGTAAGGGAAGGACACGATCACACAGGCGCTTGCTGGTGTAAAATACGTGTCCGGTAATGTATGGGCGATAGGGCACGGGTCGTGTGCAGTGTACATGTTTTTGTTTGTTTCTTCTTTCTATAAGGACACAGCGCAATTTTACAAGGGTGTGGAATTTGCACATGTATGCACAGGTATAGTCGCTTCTTACCCGTTTCGCGTACTAAACTTTTATCCTTTAAATAATCACCACGGCACCTTCAAAAAGCACCCTTCGACGTTCCCGAAGCGGCAGGCGACTGCACTCAACAATATGAAAAGTGTATATGTGTGGAAGCAATGTTTATAACACGTTTCACAGTCGAGCGGTGACCACGGCGAAGATGTTTCGTGGAATTAAACCAGCGCATTAACCCTCAACGGCCGCTGATTATTGCGTTTCTAGAGGAAATGCGCAAGAAGAGGTAACTATGTTAATTGCTTACTGCCAAACAAGCACCCATATTGGTTAATTGCTTACTGCCAAACAAGCACCCATGACGTGTCTTGCGCCGCACGCAACGTGAAAAAGCAGACGACGCGAAAGCGCCATCCACACTAGGAGCGGTTCGTCCCGCCGCCGCCAGGGGCCGACTGTGTTCGCGCTCGGGGCAAATATTTACCGTTCTTGCTGTAAACGCTTGTATACATACGAATCCGCTGATAGACGACGCCAAAGCGCGTCGGTGAGGACGCTTCCTTGACATTCAGCGAGGACATTCAGTGGCCATAGAACAACTTTGCGCGATGCAGCTTCGTATGCAGGGTTTTTAAATGCGGGATGGATGTTCGTTCTGCAGTACACAGTGACAGTAGTGTTGAAATGTTCCCCACTGGCTCTGCCGAAGTGGGGTAGCTGGTGTTAGACCATATTGAAATATAGGAGGAATTAGCATGACTAATCAGGCTTTGGTTGCACGAAGTTACCTCCCTGCACAAGTTGCCAGCCACATCTTGTCTATGTATCATGTACAGTGAAATCTCGTTGAGACGTTTTTCAGGGGAACCGGGAAATAAAAAGCATAATGTGAAAATCGTATTATCCAAAGAGTTTGTTAAAAAAAGAAGAAAAATCTGCATTCTCCGTCAGCAACTCAATTTTATTGAGCAACAGTGAAGTAGCTGGTAAATTTGTGCTGCACTTTCTTTTCGAAGTCTGGGAGAAAATTCTCCGGAAATGTAAAAATAAAAAAAAAAGCTGCTGCTATTTTTCACTTGGGCGAATGCTGTTCTGTATGACACTTCACGTTGTGCCTTGAATTGGTGAAGCCAGCCACCAGACGCTTTGGAGTCCTCACTGCCCAAGGAGAGCGCAGTGTTGTCAACTTTTTCGCGTAGTACTGACCTATCGGCGTTCATCCTGCCGCTCTAACTTCCTCCCACCTTGTGAGCAGGATGTCTTCCATTTGGTCATGCTTCGCACCTTGTGCTTGTTTCGCATCAGGGCCGGAAACTTGCAGATTCTTTTGAAGTTCCTCTTGCTGACCGGCAATAGAGTTGAGCATTGACACTGGCAAACCGAGCTTGTGTGCCAAATCCACGCATTTCCTCTTCGGGTTTTCTTCCAATTTCTGTACAATTTCCACTTTTTCTTTTTATACTGAGTGCCTTCTGTGTCCTCGACATTGCCACAAGCCTGGCTGCACACCCCGCACAGCAACAAGGCAGCCTAAGGAGAACAAGACTAGTGAAATAGAACAAGAACAAAAATAGCCTCATAAGCAACACCACTGAACACAGGAACAGTGCAGAAAGAGAACAAAGAACGGAGCGGGAAGCACAGAGCATGGCGAGCAGTTGGGGCGGGAAGTCGCCGCCTGCCAAGAGCATTGGAACCTTCTTCCTCGATTATGATCAAACTGAGAAACTCTGTGATTATGATATGTTTCACTAGATGACAGAGTGCCTCGCCTCACATATCATCCTCATTGAACAGAGCGCCCACGCCTGGCAGCAGTGTTTTTGTCGCAGAACCGGCGCTGCCATGCAGGTCATGGGTTGTTGACATGGGGTTTGAGCTAGTATACCGAAGAATAAATGTAAGGTTTCTAAAAATGGTCAAGGTTCACTTTCGTGGTCGTGCCATCCAATTTTTAGCAAAAATGTGATCGTATCAAATGCACGAAAATGCATTATTTCTAAGGGATTTTGGCTTGGAATCAAAAGAAAAACGTATTATGCAGAATTGTATCAATGAGATCCCACTGTATAAGGCCTTCCTTCATAATAGTTAAGTTTGCATAATCCATCTAGAAGCACTACGTCCCATCTTTTTCTCTGACCAACACGACTGGAGACACCCGCAGACTGGAAGATGGTTCGACTGTATCCTTACTGAGCATTTTTTTTTTACCTTTTCGATGACGAGTCGTTCAGCAAGTGATACGCAATAGGGCCACCTGTACACTAGTGAAGCATCGTTGGTGTTGATATGATGGGTGACTGCAGAAGTTTGGGTTGGTGGATGGTTGTCTAAGTCGAAGATGTCCTTGCAGGAATCCAGAGGATGAGGGAGATCGGCGGTATGATCCGGTGGGAGGTCTGAAGCAGCCACTGCCTTGATTGATGGTGCTTGATGGGACGCCTGCACTGCAGGAGGTAAATCTGCAGGGGTGCTAGCATTCATGGCAGAAAGGGCACAGCATTGCAAGCGAAATCCCCTTGGGAAGGACTTGAGGTGTGAAACTGAAGTTGAAAAACTGAAAGGGAAGGCAGGTTTGGTTCTCTATCACGGTAATGATGGTGTGTGGCAGAGTGACATTTCACAGAAGCAACGCGTCTGTAATAAGGAAGATCATATAATAACTTGCAAAAGAAAAGCGAACACTGACCAAGAATAAAAATATATTGACGTTTCGGAACCACATACGGGTCCCTTGTTCACTACGTAAGACAAGCCGTCGTCGTCAATTATATAGACAGCACATGACGTAGAGAGCATACGTAGACGGGAGGCAAAGTCACATCCGTCCGGTTCATTGTGGCTAGTGTTGATTGGATAAAAAGTGACTCTAGCAGACGCCGAGATGATGTGTTGTTTTCCTTAGCTAGAATTGCGGTGTTCTCCCAGTCAATCTTGTGGGAGTGTTTGTGCGCGTGCTCCGCAATGGCATTCGTCATGTGAATATGATTTCTTACATCACGTTGGTGCTCTTTCAGTCGTCGCGGAGCTTGCTGGTCGGGACATGGGCAATGCGCATGTCGTATTTTGAAAAGATGCGCGACAATGCTTTGCTTATTCCTGGGATGTAGGGGATGGCTGCGCGTGCTCGTAATGTCCTGTTGTTGCCCATTCTTGGCTGTAGTATCTTATTCTTGGTTTGGCAAAAAAGTCGCTTAGGGTAGCCATTGGCGAATCTTTCGCGGCGGATCGTTCCTAATTCACGTTTTAGTGCACTGTCATCTGAGCAGATGCGTACGGTGCGCTTTATCAAGGACGACACAACGGATGTCTTGTGGCCGAGAGGGTGGCAAGATTCAAAACTGAGGTAACGACCCGTATGTGTGGGCTTCCTGTACACTGAGAAGGAGAGAGCGCCCGCATCGCGGCGAACAAGAACATCCAAAAAAGGGAAGCATGTTGTCTTGCTCGAACTCCACGGTGAACTGTTTATGCACATTCTGGGCGTTGAGGCTGTCCAGAAGACATGGAACATCTTGCTTTTTTAAAATACAAAAACAGTCGTCGATATAGCGGCAGAAAAACCTCGGTGCCGGTGTGAAGGTTGCCAATACCTTCCCCTCTAAAGCCTCCATAACTAGATTGGCCGTAGTAACTGATATGGACGCACCCATCGCCGTGCCATGGGTCTGCTGATAGGGGCTTCCCCCGTAAGAAAAATAGGTGTTGCTCAGACAAAACATAAGCAACTCACAGAGCTCGGGGACGTCAAAGGGAGTGCTATCGGGAAAACTAATGTCCGCGTTTAGTGCTTCTTCGCACATGGCTACTGCCAGATCCACTGGGACACTAGTGAAAAGAGACTTGACGTCGAACAAAACCATGACGTCGTCTTCAGTTAGAGTTATGTCCTTCAGCTTCGAAACAAAAGAGGACGAGTTTCCGACGTGCGTGGGCGTCTTACCGGCTAGAGGGCTCAACACTTGGTGAAGGTAGCCTGATAGTCGGTAGAGCAGTGCCCTCGAGAAGTCGACGATAGGCCGAAGAGGAACGCCAGGCTTGTGGATTTTAGGCAGACCGTAGATTGCCGGGGCTGAACCGTTCGTGCACAGTAACCTGTAGTAGAGGCCCTTGTGGTGCGGAGGGACTAGCTTGAGAAGCCTGGTTAGCAGTTCTTGAAGCTTCGACTGTAACCTGCTAGTTGGGTCACGGGCTAGAGGAGCGTATGTCTGCTGGTCTTCGAGAAGGGCCAACATCTTGGTGTGGTAGTCACTGCTATCTAGCAAGACCGTGCCATTGCTTTTGTCAGCAGGAAGGATTGCGATACTGCAGTTATTCCGCAGGCTCCTGATGGCTTGCCTCTCCACTACCGATAAATGCAGTCTTGCACAATGTCTTCGCAAACCTGAGAGCACACCAATAGCACAGGTGCGCGCTTCTTGCCGTACTTCAGAGGGAAGCTGGCCGACCGCGCGTTCGACCGCACAAATCACCTTTCCTGGCTCCGGGTGTGCTTCCGTGCTAAAATTCACACCACGGGACAAAACCTTAGCCTCCTCTTCGTCCGGTGTGTACGGAGATAGGTTGATGACCTCTTGGGTGCATTGTGGCACATCGGGCTGGAGTGCTTGCAGTTTCCTCTCTTGCGACGTTCTATGACGGCCTTCTCCCATGCTAGCGGTGAAGTTTGCGTGCAGCTGCACATCTGGGAAGTCCTCAGGAATAAGATACTCAAGTTGCCGGCGTGCAAAGAAGGTTTGCTTCTCCAAAGCTTGTAGCTTCTGGCGGCACTCAAGGATACCTGCTTGTAGTAGCTTCCGCTCGGCTTGTCGAACAATCTGGTGAGAAATAACTGTGAGAAACGGGTGGGCTTGATCACAGGGGCATGTATGTTACAGCATTTGACAGCAAATGGACATAATCTGTGGAACGAGAATGGTGCTTTTGAGCATTTTTGGCAGAAGTAAATTCAAAAGAGAGAAGTCCCGCAGAACAGTCAATGAGAGCGGTTCGAGAAAAAATTGACGCCGAGGATAATGTCATAGGGGCATTTTTCAAGGACGGTGAAGAGAGCAACACTATCGTGGTCGGCAATCCATATTCAGGCGGTACGCATGAAGGTGTGCTCTCATTGGCAACTTGAACAAATGTTTGCATGGGTGGCGTCAGAACTTTGCGGAGATGCCAGCGGAGGGTTAAGCTGATTACAGAGATGTGAGCATTTGTGTCAGTGAGAGCCTGGGCTGCAACACCATCAACAGTAACGTCTAGTAAATTGGGCTTAGACTCCTTTGTTAATAGAGGGTCTGTCGTCCAGGTCACAGGTGCAGTATTACCTCCTTGAGCTGCATTGATTAGTCTTGTGGTGAGGCGAAGGCTTAGCGTGGCAATGTCGAAAGCTGTAGCGGGCCACATGCCCACCGTGACAGCAGTGGAAGCATATTGGCTTGTTTTCAGGAGTACTCCACTCTTCGGAATTTTGTGTCTGAAAATGGCGTTGGGCATATTGGTGGGGACCAGTTAAGACACGAGGAACAGTGAAAGCGTTTTTCGGGTGAGCTACAGAGCAAATGCGTGGAATGGTGTGGCTTGCAGCTCTTGCTGTATATCGCATGGATTAGGGAGATGGAAGGTGACGTTCATTTACGGGTCGGGGCTAGTAGGGCAGCCGTAGCCTCCACCTCACGGCATACTATTTTCATTGCGTCGTCGAACAAAGAAGGGCACATTCCAGTAGAGTGGTATACTCGTAATAGGATGTGGGAGCCGTGTTAGGCAATCGAGTGAACTGTGGGGCAATACAGTGAGCTTTTGCTTGTGTCTTTCTTTCTTTATTTGGTACCCACAGCGCCTTTTGGCATTACAGTGGGGGCGAATGACAAAAAGAAGTGCATCAACTAGTTATGTTGATAACCAAAGAAACATTTTCCAGAGGCTGCGAGGGCGTTTTCAAGATGTTTAAACGGTCTGCACTCTGTAATGATGCCGTCTGTGGTGGTGCAGTCCTTATAAACAAGCAGGTTGAAAGCGCCATCAGCAATTCCTTTGTGCACATGGCCTTCTTTGCCAGTTTGTGACGTGTCGGCATCTAACTTGTGACACAGAGCAACACCATCCTGAATATAGGCGACGGATGACTCCATCGAGGTTTTGGCATGGGAAGAAAGTTCCTTCGCGGCTAGTTGGTGGCCAACAAGCTTTCCGAACAGCTCACGTAATGTCAATTTGCAGGTTTCCCAGCTTGTCAGGTCTGCTTCGTGTGTCTCAAACCAACAATAGTCTGGCTAGGCCCTTGAGGTAAAATATTACGTTGGCCAGCACCAAGGTTGCGTCCCATCTGTTATGAGCGCTCGCACTCTCGTAGGTGCTTATCCAGTCATCAACGTCAGTGCCGCAGAAGGTGCTGCGGTCGCAGGGATGGGAGACGACCATAAGTGGCATAGTCGGCCAGAGGGCTCCATCGGGTGCGAAAATTTCTGTGCCGACCTGGTGTCCACTGTGCAGCTCCGTGTTTGAGGTAGGAGATGTTGCAATGCAAGAGGGCCAGGGTAGGGCACGCTGCGCAAGCCTCTTCATCTTCACAGCACACAAATGAGGTTACTGTGCGCGCAGTAATCCAGGCTGGTGCTCTGCTTTCAGCATTGATGCTGGAAACCTTTTCTACTCCCTTCCGCATCAACAAGTTTTGGTCTCTGTGAAAGAGTGTATCACCGTCTACAACGGCGAGGGTAAGTTTATGCAAAGTTGCGGGATTTACGTGGAATCCTTTTTGGAGCTTCTGCGTTTCTACTTAGCATCAACTATTGTAGGATGGTGTGACAGTGTCTTTGTGCAGAGATCTGGAATCTGTAGACGTTCTAAAGTTCCTCACCTTGTTAGTGACATTTTCTTGGGTCATGTTGACCGTGTATTGGAACGTGACTTGGAGGGGTTGGCAATTAAAATTTTCATGTATGTTGACGATTACCTAGTACTTTGTGGAAACTATGACCCTACAAGAAAAATGGTAGACATTTTAAAAGCATTCAAAAGTCATGCATTTAGGCTTACCTTTATGTCCAAGGCGCTGAACGAAAGAACAATCCAGTTTTTGGACCTGTTGTTAAAATTCGAGCAGTATCATGTATGGTGGCTCTATAGCCCGCGATCGAAGAAGCCTTTACTTCAGTTCAGTTCAGTTTATTCCCAGAAGCATCTGGACGACTTCCTGGCTAAAAGCTGCTCGAGCAGCTTGACAAAGGCGTAGGAAGCCGTTACAAGGCATGGAGGACGGACCACGTAACACAGATGTAATCATAAGTAAGAGAAAAACAAAAATAAAACACGATTTCAATTTAACAAATCAGTTCTACAAATTTCATCAAAGATAATCAAAATTAGATGAAGGAAATACAGATTAGAGAAACAGGCCACGAACAGGATGAATAGTTTACATTATCAATAGGAGATTCAAGCACACTGTAAATAAAAATTAAAAATAATACGCTAGAAATATGTAGGAAAAAACATGATTCAGAACACAGTGCATAATCGGTTCCAAAACACACAGTAAACATACAATAGGACACAAATACAAAAGTAAAAATCAGTTAGGTTCAGTTACAATAGGCCAGGAATACAGAAGTAAAAAAATTCCCCCGCATTTCCCCGAGGGGGAGAATGTGAAAGTGCGAATGCACGGTTGTCGGCCCGCTTGCGGCGCTTGCGCGCGGCCCCCGCAGCCCACCACCTCGCCGCCTTCTCTTCCATCGGGTTTGTAGTATCACGTGTACGCCACGCAGTTATCAAGCCGCTATAACGCCGCTGAGTCGCCAACGCACGCTGCTGACGACGTAGTTTGCATGCGTTAAAGATATAAGGCGCGTTACTAACACTGATATCAGCGTCGCGTCCGTGGCTTAGTCGGCAGAGCGTCGCGCTGCGGCCGCAAAGACCTTGGATCGAAACCTGGCGCCGGATGCTGTTTATTTTTTATATAGAGAGGAGGACTGCGGACGCCGCCGCCGCCGCCGGCGGTGGAAGGTTTGGGGTCGCTTATAAAGTGCATTCGCACTTAAAACAAGCTAGGTTCAGTTACGATTGCAGGATGTATGTTCGAAGTTGTTTTCTACTTTACCCAGAAGTATATTGGTGTCTATTTATTTTCATGGGAACATTATGAGATAATGACTGAAACTTGTAATTTGTACGAAAATGTGGTATAGCGCATATATCGGTGCAGCGTGTTTTAACAGTCGATGAGTAATGTTGTAATGATGCAAGAGAGGACAGGTAATTAACGATTTGAGGTGACGAGCAATTAAAGATCTGTAATAATCGAAATTCATACATTTTATCGGCGCGAAGTACATTATTCACTCGAAATGCCTCTTTTGTCGTGTCGGTGCGTTTAAGATTTGATATTTGTCGTATAATTCTTTTTTGTATAGTGACAATCCTATTCATATTTCTTTTAGTTGTGGTAGCCCAAACCAGGTTGCAGTAATTTATGTGTGAGTAAAATAAAGCATAGTAAATTTGAAGCTTTGCTTGCTGCGGAAGAATACTACAGCAGCGCGACAGTACCCCTGTCACTGCAGATAACTTTTTACTAAGAGAATCAATGTGAGTGTCCCAATTCAAGTTTGAAGAAAAATATACCCCGAGAATTTTGTGGTCACTGACAATTTCCACAGGCTGATGTTCATAACTAAGTTGGTAAGACAAGGAAACTTGTTTGTTTTTAGCACGGAATATGATGGCCTTGGTTTTATTGGGATTAATTTTGAGTTTATTTATTTTGGACCACAAGGATATCTTATTGAGAAGTTCATTGCATTTTAGAATTATCCGATCTAAATTAGAACCAGAGACTGTAAAAGTGGTATCGTCGGCGTAGATCATAAATTTAACTTCGGGATCAATCAGGACAATGTCATTAATATAGGTATTGAATAACAGTGGACCCAGTATGCTACCCTGAGGTACACAGTGAGTAACAGGTAAAAGAGACAATTTGTGGTTGTTAATAAAAACACATTGCTGAACTGTTCATCACCACGTTCTAGGATTGCAACATATGGGATTGTTGTCAACTGCCTCAGGTCAGCCATCTTGTTTTGTTTTCAGTCTTGTTTTCCCCTAATTGAGTCTAGCTTTGGTGAACAGTTAGTTGGACCCAAAAATTCTGGCTACGGTGACGGAGTCATTGGGTCGGCCTGTCTTCAGTTGTTGGATTTGGTGAAGAAAACGTGTCTCCTGCTTGTGATGTTGTGGAGGAAATGATAGTTGTAATCTCGTACCTGCACGATGTATCTCACCACTTTAAAGAAGTGGGGAGCAGATATAACATCAATGTGGTGTTTTCAGCCAACATTAAGTTAAACTGCAGCTGTAACGCCATCGAAAAGAATATTAGTAATAAGGGCCGAGCAAACAGCTGTGGTGTGAAACATGAGAAACAGGTTGTTCCTTATAGATTAAACGTGGTTTATTTCATTCCTTTCAATTGTGGTCGCTTTGATGTTGGCCAGTTCACTGAGTGCCTTCTGGCCCTCTTCCCACCCATTGCAAAGATTGTGGTTGTACGCTTTTCCTTCATGATACAACGGTACTGTTCTCGCACGATGAACAAAAGGTGAGGGAAGTATAGTTTGACTGATTGTAGGGTTTAACGCGCCGACGCAACGCAGGCGATGAGGCGCGCCGTAGTGGAGGGCTCCGGATTAATTTTGACCACCAGGGGATCTTTAACGTGCGCCGAAATCTCGTACACACGGGCGTTTTTGCTTTTCGCCTCCATCAGAAAAGCGGCCGCCGCGGCCGGGAATCGAACCTGGAGGGAAGTATAGTGGAAGCACATAAAATTCGAAAAATGTCCGACTCGTGTGTTAGCGCTCGTCTTTAGCACTTTTAGATGCAGAATTGGCGTATCTTGAAGAGAGCAGTACTTGAGAGCGTTTGTCTGTACAGTTGCTTATAGTGGGTTCATGTGTCATGTTTTTATCTTTGTTTTATACCTTCGATGGCTTTATATTTGTCTCTTCAATAAAAATTCGGTTTTGGTTCAGTGGTTGTCCAGTGTTATCCTCCTTTTTGTCCCGTTATTTGTGTGCTGTGAAGATGAATCTACACCAACTAGCCCGGTTTTCTTCGCTGCTGCAGTCCGCAACCACTATGAATGATGTTACGTGGCGCGGAGAAATTACAGGTTGTTTACAAACAAGTCCACAGCATTGGCTCAATGGTAAAGCGGTGCAAGAGTTGTGAACTGATCAACTTTGGTGATGTCAATTTTCGCTCGTGAGTCATTTATTTGCATTCTTTCTCGTCGTCCAATGAGGATTACTGCACGACAACACCTACACGGCACGTTAAAAGCATCAAACAGATGGGTATTTCAGATACTTGGCTCCTAACTTATGGTAATATTAAGGCGAAGCAGCAAGTGACTTCTTCTGGCCATCGTTGTCGGTCTAAAGGAGCAACTAAGTATACTTGTGCATGAAGGATATGCTATCCAGGCATTGACGATTTACAAAGTGGCACTGTGTTTATTCAAAGAGGTCGGTCTTTAGCGCGTATTGTTATAGGCTCTTTCCCACTTCTTTTTTTTTTTAATAAAGTGCTGTTTTGCCGCTTTGCGCTGAAATCAGTTTTCAACTCTTGAGGATTTGTGCCTAGTCAAGTAATGGCTCCAACTTGTGCCTGAGCAGCAGCCGCAGTTCCTAAAGCATTGTGCAGCTGAGCCCAAGGACTTTTTTCTTTTCCTTTTTTTTAGTGAAGCCAAAAAGAAAAAAATCGAAAACGCCCGTGTGTGGAGATTTCAGTGCGAGTTAAGATAGCCAAATGTCAGGATTACCGTGAATCGAACCTAGCACTGTGTCACGCTTCATAGCCCAAGAGTGGCCTCGGCAACTACAACCCCCAAAATAGAATCTTTTTCCACTTTGTTTTTGCAGCAGTGGTGCGATGAGTTAGGCTCAGCCTAGTGCCCCCTGATATAATTCCTGACTGATAAACCGACCCAGTTGTCCTGTATGGCCATTGCGTGACAGCTGTTCTGTCAGATACACTGTAAGCACCTGCTTAGGCTATTGGGAAAGGCAGTGCAATTTGTTAACGAGATCACAGATAAAATCAGTCTAGCTCAGAACTTTAATCCTACTAGTGTAAGCCATTATTTGGCCTTGTACAATTTCTCAAAAAAGTCAAAAATACCGTTTGGTGTGAAGGGACTAAAGCAGGTTTTAGACACAAGACTGCATCAGCAAAGGATCTCTGGTGTCACGTAGAAAAAAAAATTCAGAATGAGCAGTTAGAATAGTTCAAAAGCAGGCTAAACTAACTTTTGTGTACATATTAATGTAGCCTTATAGGGGACAAAATACACCATCAATTGTGAATTTAGATTCACTTGACGTTTGCGGTGTGGTTGTAAAAGGAAGCGTTTATTTGTTTCTTTTGGTTTTGCAGGTGCTGACTGAGAAATTGAGGAAAGTTTTGAGCCAAGATGTTCCTGGCCTAAACGGTGATGGGCACGTAAAATGTTGTATGTATATTTGCGGTTAGAAAGCATTTAATAAAAAATTTAAAAATTTTGGGACTTGGTTTCTGCTGTTTCATATGCACATACATTGTAACATGTAATCTAATATTCAAATCTGTAGTTTTATTAAAAAATTGTTTTCAACAGACAGATTTACTATTCACTACGTGACTTTTTCATGATCAGTTCATTTGCATGTGTTGCGTTTTTTTTAGCAATTGATGCAGAACTAGCACACATACTAGGTAAATATTTAAAAGGCTTAATGTTATGTTTCAGTTTTTCAGTCAATTTGAGAACCTGTATTTGCTGTAAACTTAAGTGCTTTTGTGATCACATGCCTTGAAGCATGCTCCAGCGCAAGAATACTGGATACCAAAGCCCCTTGTAGCTTGTTTTGGTCAGTGTGTGTGGACAAACGTAAGTCATCAGTGGAGGCTTCATAGTCCAACTCGCAAATAAATGTGGGTGCTAGCACCATTGGGGCTTGCAAGCAAAAAAGAAAAAGACCCGTGAACACACGATCGCGAAGAGGAGGCGGTGCAAAGGTAGTTTTGCGTGTCTAAATCTAAGAGGCGAAGATCAGAGCAGGAGTATTTTAGTTTTAATTCTGTCTGGGCAAAACTTTAGTGCCAACTGCCGTTTCGTATGGGCGGAGCGCTAGATACGATAAAGAAAAAAACAAAACAAGCAACCCGGTTGTTTGTGCGACCGCATAAAAAGCAGCAGGGCACAAAGTGCAACCATCGTGACAAGGTTGAAAGCAATCGTCAGAAAATCTGAGTACCAACATGTTCAAGGTGGGCTACAAGTGGTTATACTTATCGCGTATTCCCAGCGTGACTTAGGCCCAACTTTATGGGGCATTAGGCTAAATTTTTATTTGTCACACTCCAGGAATTCATTCATAATAAAGGTTGACTTTCACAGCGGCGGCCGATCACAGGGTGAACTGTGGATGCACGCTTGCGTAGCAACCGTTCACGCGACGATTAGCGAACGCTACACTGCGATTGCAAAACAGCACGGATGTAAAAGTATTTAGGTAATATTACCTAGAACACTGTTGCAGCGTAAAACAAACGACCCGGTTGAAGCACTTCGAAATGCACAGCGGTGGGCATCACAAGCGGACGCGAAATCCAACACAGACACAGTTGAAGCACTTTTAACTTCGTTAAAATATACAGATCTAGGAGTGTGGTTGAATAACAGCGTAGCCATCCCAGAAGGCGAAATCCAACACTTGCCACTTCACATGGAGGAAAGAAATGGGTATTCACTGCCGGCCGGCCGGCGGGCGAAGAGCGGGGAGTGTGTGCGCTGGTAGAACAGCCCCGCAACCCTTCGCCTTTCCCTCTCGCACTCCTCCTTTTCTTCCTTTCGTGGGTGATCCATCGCCGAAACCGGAATACGCCGCTGGACCACGCTCTTTTGTCTCCCTTTGTAACATAGAAATTTTTTGTTGCGTGTGATAAAATCAGTTTCATTGTTTTTTTTTCACTTCCTGTTTTTGCAAGTATTGCACAGCGTGGAAGCAGAAAGACACATGGACTAACATTTATCTCTTCGTGTTTTGATCCGTCGCGTTTATGCAGCGTTTTTAGATGTTCTCAAGTATGTACCCACTCATTGAAACGACAATACTATTGGGCTATCTCTTTTAGCGTTCTGTGCATTACAGAGCAATTAACGGATTCATTAAGCGTAGTCTGAAGGACGCGTACTTGGTTTCTTTCAGTTGTTTATTGTATTATCGATAGGCCCGCAGCAGTCTGTCACTACACAGCTACCGTATGTGTGGTGTTTACAACTTTGCTTTAAGAAAAGAAGTAATATAGATTTAAAAATCCGTAAACACGACGGCGCAGCGCTTGTGCCAGAGCACACAGAAGCCGTTGCCGTTCGCGGCCGCAGTCTACGGTAACTTACTTCGAAAAATAAAACCCCATTGAAGGCAGGTGATAAACACAATTACTGGACTATTCATCGCTAACTACTACGAAAAAAAACACACTTAATCAGCGCGCAGACACCAAAAGCAGCGAGCGTTTGCACGCCAAGAGCTGGCAAATACGCCGCACGCGCGTCGGCTGGATGACCTTCGTGCGGCGGTGGCGCCTGTAGTGGCGCGCGCGGTCCCTATATGAAGCGAGCGCCGAAGTTTCGTGAAGGACTCTGGCCCGGGTAAGAAGATCGCGGGCTGTGGCTTGAGCCACTTTGTTCCCAGGGAGGGACGTGGGGCTCGGTGTCCACACGGGGCAGGTTAACAGTAGAGTGCGGCGTTGGGACAGGATGTGGAATGCCAGGGTGGAAACTCTGCCTTGAGTGTAGCTGCGGCAGGCGGCTTGAAAGTCCGTGAGGACCGTGACAGTTGGAGTCGTAGCGTGAGCTATGGCAAGAGCTATAGCGGCTTCTTTTGCCGTGCTCGTTGATGCTGTTTGCATGCTGGAAATAACGAGGGTGGGGCTGTCGGAGCGCACTACGGCAGCTACGTGTGCTCGTTGTCGGGGGTAGGAAGTGGCGTCGGTGTAAAGGGCAGTTTATTCACTGCCGTACTTTCGATGAAGGTGGCGGGTCCGATGCTGTCGTCGTCCAATGTTGTACGTGGGGTACATATGGCGTGGGATGGGAAGCACCCGTATGTTTGCGCGTTGAGCGGTGGGTATTCGTTTTGGGGTATAGGGAGTCTGCTGTACATGTCGACCGAGCTTATGCAACAGGTGTCGGCCCGTTGGGGTGCGCTGCAGTCGTTGCAACTGGTTGTTTATGTGGGCCTCCATCAATTCGGTGAGAGTATTATGGAGACCCAGTTGCAGTAGCCGTTCGGTCGAGGTGTACACGGGCAAGCCAAGCGCTGTCTTGTAGGATTTCCGAATTAGAATGTCGATTTTGGCCTGTTCCCGCGATTTGAGGGCGAGATACGGAGCTCCGTATGTGATCCGACTGGTTAGCATAGCTTACAGAATGCGGCAGGTGTCGGCTTCTCTGAGACCATGTCTTCTCGAACAGGTTCGTCGGATCAGGTGCGTTAGTTGTGACAGAGTAGTTTGTAGTCTGGGGAGATATGCAGCTCCCGAGCCGTCGTGGTGGGAGTAAACACCCAGAATGCGCAGGGTCTTGACAGTGGGGATCAGATGGCTGCCGATGTATATTGTGGGGCCGGGTGTCGGGTTCAGTGGTCGTCCTCGGGTCCTGTTTCGGAGAACGAGGAGGGCAGATTTAGATGGGGCACACGAGAGACCGCACGTACGGAGGTAACTCGAGATGACGTCGACTGCTTGCTGTAAATTGTCTTGCTGGTAACCTGCGGAGCCTGTGTTAGTCCAGAGTGTGAAATCATCAGCATATAGAGCGTGATGTATGTCAGGTATCTGTGCAAGTTGTGCTGGAAGGCCTAAGAAGGAGATGTTGAATAGCAAAGGAGAGATTACTGAGCCTTGGGGGTGGAGATGTGGAACTTCTCTGTCTTGTACGGTCCGAGGTGTAAGGAAGCCGTTCGGTTTGGAGGAAGGCGCGGAAAAATTTGTAAGTTGCCTTTCCACATCCCGTGGTTTCAAGTTGTTGTAGGATGGCGGTGTGGGTTACGTTGCCGAAAGCCCCTTGTATGTACAGGGCTACGTTGCATCTTGGGTTCGTTTTGCAGAGGTGGTCAATAATTGCTTATTTCAATTGTAGGTGTACATCTTGAGCAGACAGATGTGCCCGGAAGCCGAACATGGTATGGGGAAAGCGGCCAGTACCTTCTAAGAGTTCTGTAAGGTGTCGAGCGACAAATGTTCGTGTAGTTTACCCACACATGAGGTTAAGGAAATGTATCGTGCGTTGTCGAACCCCAAGGAATTGTTTGGTTTTGACAGTAAGGTAATATCAGCGTGTCGCCGTTGTGCGGGCAGTGTTCCTTCTTTCCAGTGCCGGTTGTAGCAGTCAAGGAGGGAATCCAACGGCTCGTCGTTCAGGTTCCGAAGCAGCTTGTATGTAATTTGGTCATGCCCAGGCGCCGAATTGCGTGTTAACCGTGCGAGTGATTGTAAGAGTTCTTCGCGTGGGTATGGCTCTTCAAGGTTGTGGTTTGGAGCCTCTTGGTAATTAGGGTGGGAAGCAGAAGACGGAGTTAGCAAGGGGCCAAAAAGCGTCTTTTGAAGAGAGGAAAGCAGCTGGTCCGGGAATTGAGAGTGAATGTGAATAAGGCGTGTGATGTGTGGAGTAATGGCGGTTTTGGATGGCGTATTGCCCAACAGGTGCCGAAATATGTTCCATGCTTTCTTTGCTGGGAGGGATCCGCTCAGTTGGTCGCAAAACATGCGCCAGTTTTGGTTTTGGAGATGTTGGGCGTACGTGAGCGCCTCTTGTGTTAGTTTCCGGATGCGCCGTTTGAGTGAGCAGTTGTGCTTGTTGCGACACGATCGATTCAGCAAGGCACGGCGGGCTTCCCGCAGGTGGTCGAGGTGGGTATCGGCTGCTGGGAGATCCTGTGTGAGTATGATGTTCTTGGTGGAAGTCTGTGGTAGGTCGGCCAGCTGTTGAGTCCACTCATCAATGTCTTCCGTCGGTTGTATAGAGGGAAGGGGGGCTTTCCGGAGGGCCTCCCAATCAGTTAGTCATGCCACTCCGGTGCGGTGGCGGGACGCATGATTGGAGACACATAGGGCAAGTATGAAATGGTCGCTTCCGAAGGTGTGCAGCTTCCGTTCCCAGTCTATTTGTGGGACATGCCGTGTAAACGTGAGATCGGGGATGGAATCTCGCGTTACGCTGTTTCCAAGCCGGGTAGCCTCGGTGAGGTCATTTTGCAGGATGAAATGGTAATTTTGCGTAGCATGAAGCAGGCCCGTTCCTTTCTTTGATGCGTGAGGATATCCCCACGCAACGTTCGGCGCGTTAAAATCTCCGAGGAGTATGCACTGATTGTTCCCGGTCAGTCGGGCCACTGTATGAAGTAGCTGTTCTATGGATGTGAGAGGCTGGGGGGGGGGCGGCACAGGTTAAGGATAAAGAGACTTTTTTCCCGCTTCTCATGAGGGATGAGCTCTACCAAAACGTCATCCATAGGGTATGCCGTGGGTATCACTTGGGCTGGAAGGGTACGCTTGACAAATATTGCCGTGCGTTGGTGCGGTTGGTTGGTGTAGGTGCTGTAGTCGCGCAGCGTGGGGGATGGGGTGTCCGTTTCTTGAAGTGCCAATGCGTCCGCGGGGTTGGTGGCTGTGTAGAGTTCAAGGGGGGCTTTCTTTCTTTTAAATTATCGACAGTCCCGCTGGTATATAGTTAAGGGGGTACACTGAACAGCCTTGAAACAATTTCAACAGCTGTGAAACACTTGCAGATATTTCTTCAGTACTAGTTGGCGACTTTCATTCCAAGGCTGTTGAAAGAGTTCATCGTTTGAGCGTCTTTTCTAATTAGAAATGCCGCTCCCTAATTAGAAAATCTAACTTCAAATACAGAACCATGTTTTGCGTCCCAAATTTAAACAGAACGGCATTCCGGTTTCGGATGACGTGGGTCCACGAACTCGCCCTGCTCAGAAAATACTGTTGGAATTGAACACGCAAAAAATAAATTAAAATCAGTGAATGCGCAAAAAAACTATACTTACGAAAACGCAGGTTCTCGAAACCAACAAAAAGGCGTAAGAGACTCCTCAAAGTATGTAGTCAGGTACTTGCATGTAATGCATGGCACAGACAATATCGAATGAAAGTATCTGCAGTTTAGTTCATTGCAATGGTCAAGTAAATAAAATAAACGCTGAAAAGGACAACGAAAGCCGTAAAACCACAAGTTTGATACAACCATATAGGTGACTCCATAAAACGGCGTCTAATAAAACGACAATTTCGGGGAAAAAAAGTGACGTTTGATAAACTGTCTGGAAGGTTTCCAGACAGTTGATCGAACTCTCTTTTATCGACGGAATTTTTATCGATGCACGCTTAATCAAAAATACTTTTCCGGGCTTTTTACTCGACAAAATTTGGTGTACAGTTTTTTTCGTTTCCTCCATGGTATGTAATTAGAAATGCTTGTCTCCATAGTGGTCCTAATGTTTAGCAAAATTTGTAATACTTTTAGTAGCTGTGTTTTTAGTTCCGACGTGCTCTTTGTTTTTGTGACGCGCAAAGTTTGTGTCCTAAAATTTGCTGCTTCAGTTCATTGCTACTGATACGACGCAGGATTACGCATAAATGGATAATACCTGAGCCATCTGAGGTTTATAGACGGTGTACTCTTGCTAAGTGAGTCTGCAATGTACTTATATCTTTATTATTATATTACAGTTTCAATAACTGTTATGTATTCGTTATTTTTGCAGTTTTGTATTTACGGCTTTGCCAAACCCCCCAAATGAATGTCAACATTTATTTTGGGACATCGTATGCAAAACGAGTAGATATGCTTTTCTACGATCACATTTTGTTTTCGTAGTTTTATTTTCGAACGCTCAGATACAGCTAACTGTCCGGCTTCCGAAGTTCATTTTATTTTTTTGTATTATATAGTAATACTGCTAACCCAAATGAAAGGGGTTGTAGCGGAGTGGTTAATACATAGACACATTTGTACACGTTTGGATGAGAAAACATCAAAACAACATCAGAGTACTTCCGTGCAAACAATACAGCGGTTTCTCGAGTTTGGCCTCGAGATTGAAATAAAGTGCATTTATCACACAAAGCGAGGAACATGAATCAGAAGCAAGATTTAAGTTTTTTTTTCAGAAATGTATGTACGCACAGTCATCTACTAACCAATAGGACAAAATTGAAGCAGCGATACACTTTGACAGCAGCAATTTCAACTTTCAAAAGGAATTTGGAATCTGTCAATGTCATTTTCTGTAACTACGTTTGCGTTTAGGTCATTGCAGTGTATTATTGTCCGAGGAATAAAGGAGTACTTAAATACATTGTTTCGGTTTTTAAATGGTACTAAACTGAACGCGTGTCGTTGCCTTGTTGCGTACCCTCAGGAAAACTCAACATTATCCGACGTTCTGCTGTGGAGCCTCCTTTTCAGCAGTTTAAACATGAAAAGCAATCGACAAATACGATTTCGCGCTGAAATTTGTTTTAAACTTGCTCCGCAACTAACTGAGAAACCGAGGTTATTCCATAGCTGTTGAAGATGAACCTCACTGCCTTATTTTGTAACCTTTCTACTTTGTGAAGAATAAAAGCAGTGTAAGGATCCCTGCGTACAGTGTTATATTGACGTCACATTGGTTTACAACATCATTTATAAAGATCAGGAATAGTAACGGTCCCAGTACTGAACCTTGTGGTACTCCAGAACACACATTCAAAACTTCTGAAGTAGTTTCTTTGTATAATACATATTGCTTACGACCCGTGACAAATGAACTAACCCAATTACAGAGCTGGGAATTTTCTAGAAGCCTTCGCTAAATCCAGAAAAATTGTGTCCACTTGAGATCGTTCGTTTATGGCTGAAGCGAAATCATGGGTGGTTTCAACAAATTTGGTTATTGTGGAAAAACCGCGCCGGAAGCCATGCTGGGTGTGAGACAGAATTGATTGGGTATCGAGGAAAAGGGTAATGTGATTGTGAATGACGTGCTCTAGCAGTTTGTAGCAAGTGCTCGTCAGAGCTATTGGGCGATAATTCGGAATATTACGTTGCTACCTTGCTTATGTAGTGGTCTTATCACCGACAGCGTCCAGTCGTCCGGCAATTTACCCATGGACAGTGATGCATTAAATATAACCGCCAAACATTTAGAGGACCACTCGGCATATCTTTTTAAGAAAGCATTTGGTATTCAGTCCGCACCTGGGTATTTCCGTATATCTAAGTTCGAGAGCAAAGAAAAAACTCCAGCCTCGGAAATTTGCAGTTCTTCAATTGGGGGTATCCCTTTATATTTATCAAACGGTGGCCTTACGTTGTTATCGTCTGTAAATACTGACTGGAAATGGTCTTTGAAAGCATTACCGATTTCACTAGCATCAGAAGTACAAGCGTTACTGATGACAAAACTGTCAGTCGTCGACACCTTAGGTAATATAAAGCGCCAGAAGCGAGAAGGAGATTCTTTTATCATGCTACTCAAGCGAACGACGTAAAATTTGTGCTTTGCGTTTTTCATTTTATCCTTAAGTTGACGCGACCGAAAAGAAATGTTATCATTCAAATTTCAGGAACAGCTTTTTTACGTGCTTTCCTAAGCCGGTTGATTTTCCTTTTAAGGTGAATAATTTCCCTCGTAATCCAGGGATTGCATAAATTTACCCTTTTATTTCTGAATGGGACAAACAGCTAAATACATGCATGGACGGTGTTCTTGAGCTTTAACCATAGTGTGTTGATGTCAAAAAAGAGAGCACTAGAAAAAAATTGATCATGCGCCAGCTCCAATTTATACGGAATTGACACATCGTCGGCTAACGAGAAAACAGGTACACGAGTGGATGTAACAACCTTCTTAGCCTTAATCGAGCTGAAATTTACTAAAACGGCATTATGATCTGAAATTTAATCTACTACTTCACAATCCACTTCAGCTGGTATATTGCTTTCAACAAACACAAGGTCAAGAATCAACTTGCTATTGCCCTGTACCCGAGTGTAGTATTTTACCTGTTGTATTAGGTCAAAAGGAAAGGCAATATCAATGAGCTCTTCATTATTATTAGTGGTATTGCTACCACAGGTGAAAGAAGACCAATTGATTGTGGGTAAGTTGAAGTTGATTTCCCTTCGTCCTTGTGAATACCTTCACGTGCCGATTTCCCGTTTTGCTTTGTGAAGGCTGCACGTTTCATGCTGATAGCACTGGTCTTGTAATATGTGGCTGTGTGTAATAAAGCGATAGTTGTTTCATTCGAACTTCAGTAATTTAAATTTAAGGATAATTTCAACTGCATGATTTGATCTGGCCAAGCTTCACTGAAGTTTGTGTCCGTTGAATCGAACTCGAACATGTTACGGCACAGGTGAGTCGAGCTACGTTCTGCAGCGTAGACAGCTCGACCCCTAGCACACGCCCAAAGAAGCGCACTAGCTGCTTACACACGATGGTCCGTTGCCTCCAGAACAGATATAAAAATGAATAGGGAAGGTAACTTCAGGCAAAACCCATTATTAGCCCCTTGGCACACGTCTTGGCACACATTTTATTTGCGGATGACGTGTCTGGCAGGTGTGACTGGCAGCGTGTTGTGCGCTGGGATACGAGGACATCACTCCTCCGCTCAGAAGCGCAGAACGCAACCGCCAGTGTTGACGAGGTGGAGGACGACGAGGCGCAAGTGCGGCGGTCTGCTCAGAAGTCATGCCGAATCGATTGCCGCCTGTTGCTTGTTCAGTTTTGGAGGGAAAGAGAAAGCGTCCTGCTAAATTAGCTCGTAACCGCAAAAAACCTTCGTCGCATGCCCCCGCGCGAGAGACACGAGTAAATGCAGAGCATTGCGAGTGGTCACGTGGCGTAGGTTGTGGTAGTTGGCGGTGGTAGTTGTAGTTGTTGTCATACGGGTGCGTCTACGGCGCTTGAAGGCCAAGTACGACGAAATGCACGAGGCGTTGGAGCACGGGGAGTTTGCGAGCTTGGACGAGTTCCTGCGCGCCTTCGACGTGCGGTCCGGGCAGGAGTACTCGGAGATTCTACGGGCTGGCGCGTCGCGTCCGTGCGTGCTTCACGCGAGGACCCCCGCCGAGAAGCGCATGAACGCGTTCAACCCGTGGATCGGAAGGGTTCTCGACTCCAACATGGACCTGCAGATCATCCTCGACCACTACGCGTTCGCGGCGTACGTCGTGGACTACGTCAACAAGGCCGACCGCGGCATCTCGTTCTCGTAACGCGGGGTCCGCCGCTCGCCGCTCACGTTTCGAAGCCGTGTCTCGCTCTCGATTCGATGAATCCGCAGCTCGGCGCTGACGACTGGCGGCGGCCTCTCGTTCTCGACGCTCGGGATCGGCCGCTCGACGCTGACGCTTCGCCGCTGCCTTAGCGCGCGCAGTAGAGGGAGAGCAGGTAGCAACTGCTGCTGCAACGCCTCTTTCAGCGCTGGAGCACGCGCATGCGCGCCCGCACCTGTTGTTGAGAGCGAGGAGGAGCGGGGGAGGGGCGCACGTGCTGGCTGGCTGCGGACGCCGATCGCCAACGGACGGGTGACATTGTGAGTTAAAGAAATGCTCTGCATTTAAAAGTGACTGCGCAAAAACAAACGTGTTCTGCAATCGTCGATTTCTCAAGCATCTACTGGTTTACATGTCCTATTGCTTTTCAGTCGCAGGACACTGTTGTTACTGTCTACTTCAATCAGTCCTAATTTTCATTATTTCGATCTGAGGCGTCTTTCCCTTGCCGTTCGAATGAAAGAGCTTTTGTCTGTGAACCTGGACTGATGGAATAATTTCTGAATCCGCAATGGGCATGCAGTAAAGATATTGTTTGCAAATGAGTTGAAGGGGCGAAGGTTTTTTTGTTTGGACTTATAGAAAAATCGTAATCTAAAACTGTGCTTCTACTATGTGAATAGGAGGAAGGAAAAGGTACTACATGTACGATAAAAAGGAGCCCACACTTGGCCCTGTGGCGCCATCCAGAGTTTGGAAGAGCTCGCGGCGGTGACCAGTTCGCAGGAGGTTCGCAAGGTATTTGCAAGCTCATGCAACAACATCCATTCTACTACATGTAATGACTAATTAGGATACATCTTAGCTCATTGCTGTTTTTTAGATGCGCCTTTTTTTACCTTCTTAAACTATCATAAAATTCACCAATTTTTTCTACTCGCCGTAATGTAGGCGCCGGCATGAGTTACGGGGGGAGATGCGCTTCCGTGTAATGGCGCGAGTTGCAGGCACGTCTGGCGACATTGTCTACCAAGCACCCGTTGGGCTTACGAGGAGAGCGAACGTCACTGCCGAGACTCGGCGCTTGCTGAAATCCCGTATCTCTTCTTTCTTTTTCGGCGTAATATCACTATTAGCGAACCTAGTTGTCTAATTCGTTTTCCCCACTCCATTGGTCATTGTAATGGACTCCAGACCTAGGCGGGCACCCGCTTCTGGCTGCCGCCAACATCACTTCCGCTTGGCAAGTATAACGTCCCTACATGGAATCTTCATTTCCACTCCAGCTGTGCACTGCTACGCTTACGGTAATTCACTCAACGAATAGAATAACAATATCGGGGTAAAATACGGAACAATATGGTGGCAACGTGGTGCTTGCTTCAATACGAATGAACAGCCCACAACCTAATCAGCCAAATTCCAAATATTCGACACCGCGGAACTTAGCGAATGGGATGTTATGATTCTCCTTCTATTAGTTGGTGATTGGGTCTTCTGAATGTGCTGATGTGCTGAGGTCTGCGTTGTGGCTGATTTTTTACTTTGGTTGATAGGATTGAAAAGATAAACACCCATGCCACACGCACGCAAAAAATGACATTGGGTGTTTAAGGCCTTAAGATACCAAATAACATTATTTGTGCGGGCCATGCTACACACGAAAATGGAATCGCATTAAATGTTTTAGGTGTGATGGTGATAATGATCAAAATCCCGCCATCTCCACGAAGTGAATGATGATGAGAGGGGCGAAAATAAAATGCTTATCGGTGAAACCGTGAAACACTGTTATAGGTCTTCTTGACGGCTGTTATGACTCACTGTCGCCATGTTTGCGCGGGTCAGTCGCCCGCCGGTCGACCACCCCACCGCTTGTCGACGGAAACGAAAGGAGGCCGACACGACGCTGCGGCGGCCACTGATTGACAGCGGCTTTTGAGCGGCGGTGAGTGTTGTTGCCCCAAAAGGGATTAAGGAGCCGCCGGTTCCCCCGGCCTAAGCAACTGAACGCGTGTGCGCTTGAAGCCCAGACGGCGACGACCGGACAATGGGAGCCAGTGGCGGCGGCAGCACACCGAAGAAGGCAGTGGCAATGGTCAAGCCATTAACCCTTCCCGGAGTGATTCCACGAACCTTGTTAATCTGTGCTGTTAGGCTCCCTGGGAACGCAGCGCGCGGCAGACACCAAAAGGATACGCGGCGCCCGCGCGTCTTCCGTTCTTTCCCTCTACTACAGGCTCCTGACGAGTGGCAAGGGTGTGTGTGTGTGCGTGTGCTGTGCATCTGCCGACATACCTGAAAGGCGTGTCCCTACCCGAGGGCGGTGCTTCACAGCGAGGAACGTACGCATCACAATTGATCCGCATTGTTTTGTATGGGGATCCCTAACCTAGGGAACTAGGGATCGGGGGCCAACAAAAAGGGCGTGCTGCAGCCCGCCAAGATCTGTCTTCTGTCTTCATCTCGACATCTCACTGTAAAAATGTAAATAAACCCGTTGACTTTGCTCTAAGCTCTCCCCTAGTCCTGGCTCGACGAAGCGACGGCGACCGGCCCCGCTGCCAGCAGACTGCGGTTGCTACAAGACGCAACAACTGGATGGCAAGCGGTTGGATCTGAGCCTGGAGGACGGAGAATGATCAACACGCCGAGATCACGGAGACTGACAGTTGTGAACTGGTGAGTGCTGGCTTTGGTTTTTTGGTTGCCAGGCTGATAAGATAGAAGTGCAATATTTTCGCTGGTAGAGGCTACCACAGAAGCAGTTGTTTCCGGAACTTCTGGGTAGGGAGTGAGCCGCACCACACTAATTCTCTGTCATAGATTGGAAGCGTTTGTTGAAGAATCAGCTGCTGATTCTGGGGGAGGAGCTAGGAGCAGAAGTAGATTCGGGGATGAAGAAAGACGCAATTGTTCGCGCTACCGAGGGCTTGAATCTCAGCAGTGAAGATATCAAAGAAACCTGGAACGAGATTCAAAAGCAACAGGAACAGGAGCGCGAGAAAAAGCGTGAGGAACAGGAGCTTCAGGAAAGGCGAGAGCGACATGAACGCCAACAAAAACGGGAGCAACAGGAGTACCAGTTAAAGCAAAAAGAACTGGAGGTAGAGCAGTTGCGCCTGGAAGTGGAAGCGAGGAAGATGGCTGAGGTTCAAGGAGTAGAGGTAGCAGGAAGACAAAATCTTTGTGATTTATCTAAGCTAATGCAACCCTTCAAAGTAGGGCAAGATGTGGGCCTCTTTCTTGTGAACTTCGAGAGAACCTGTGAAAAAGCGAAGCTTGGCCGTAGCACATGGGCTCGAAACTTGTTAAGTTTGCTGCCATGTGAAGCAGCGGATGTGATCGCGCGGCTTCCGGTGGAGGATGCGGACAATTATGACAAAGTGAAGGAAAGCCTTCTAAAGAGGTTCCGACTTTCGTCAGATGCGTTCCGGCAGCGGTTTCGCAATCTGACAAAGAAGCAGGGCAGCACGTATTCTGAGTTTGCCTACGAGTTGAAAGTCAACTTAGTAGAATGGATGAAGGGAGCCAGCGCTTTTGGGAACTTCAAAAAGGCTCTTGAAGTAGTTGCTCTCGAACAGTTCTTTTCTAGGCTTTCCGAGCCAATGAAGCTCTGGATCCAGGATAGGGCCGGAGTAGTAACAGGCAGGCAGCTGCCGACTTGGCTGATGAGTACGCGTCACGCCGGGGAGAAAGGGACGAGGTTGCTCTAGCAAAAGCGGGAGATAAAGGAAAACCTTGGACGGCGAAGCAGGGGGCTGGCGCAGCTATGACGGCACAGAAAAAGGCGGACTTCGCTGAAAGTAGCCAAGGATCGCAAAACAAACAGGAGGGAAAGGTTGCGGAGACTTCTTCCAAAAAGAGTCCTTTTGACGCACGGCAACCACCTACCTGCTACAAATGCAAGGAGGTCGGTCACATTGCCATAGGCTGTCGTAGGCCCAGGCCAGCCCTTTCGTACACTTGTGACTCTGCTACTAGCGAGGAGCTACTTAGTCCTTACCTTTTTAACCTAACAGTGAACGGGAAGCCATGCCGCGTCTTACGAGACAGTGGGGCAACCATTGATCTGGTGCACCCGGACTACGTGACACAATCAGATTACAATGGCAAGTGCGCATGGATTAAGCCGGTTTTGCAAGAGGGAAGCATTTGTCTCCCGGTAGCTCGAGTAGTCATCACTGGGCCGTTCGGAGAAGTAGAGACGGAAGCGGCGGTGTCAGACAAGCTGCCCTCGCAGTACTCCTACTTGTTCTCGAATCAGACCGACCGTCTGCTTAGAGAACAAGGGAAAAGTTTTCAGGAGGGAACAGTCCAAGCCTTGACTAGACCTAAAACACGCACGCCAGCAGCCGAACGAGAGCGGAAAGAACCGAGTTTCACCGGAAGTACAGCAACACCAGCTGGAGTCAGCACAGCGGAGTCTACTATCCCGTCGCCTACTGAAAAAAAGAGAGGGTCAGAGGAGGAGACTCGCGCTGATATAGCTGAAGGGGAATCGGAAGAGGGGCTGCTCGTGTTGCCTGTATCCAAATCACTAGGCAATGTACAGGGGAAAGTGACAGGAGACGAGCTCATCGAGCAGCAGAAAAGCGATCCCAGCCTTAAGGAGATTTGAAACAGCGTCAGGGAAGGGGTGGCGAGGAAGAATGTTAGTTTTCCCGTCAAAAACGGCATCTTGTACCGCCACTACCAGGATGCAAAAGGTCGCACGTTTGACCAGATTGTAGTTCCGACTAAGTATGGCATTACATTGTTGATCTCTGTCACGGAGTTGGTCGGTTGGGGCATTTAGGAGCTCGGAAGAGCAAAGATAGGCTCCTAACGGAGTTTTATTGGCCAGGATGCTTAACCGAGGTTGAGAACCACGTAAGAGCGTGTGAAACCTGTCAGAGAGTGGGAAAACCGCACGAGAAGGGAAAGGCGCCACTTGAGCTCCTTCCGCTCATTTCAGGGCCCTTTCGCCGGCTGGTAATAGACGTTGTGGGACCACTCCCAGCGACAAAATCAGGCTACCGGTATTTGCTTACCGCTGTTTGTCCACCAGCCAAATTTCCAGAGGCAATCCCAATGAAGCAGCACAGCTCGGTAGAAGTAGTCAACGCCCTACTGTCTATTTGTTCTAGAGTGGCCTTACCTAAGGAGATACAGTGCTACCAGGGTTCAGTGTTCAGCAGCGTTCTGACTGCGGGCTTCCTGGAGAAGTGCGGGATAAGGCTGTTGAACCGAGTTCTGCAGGGGGCTGAAGAATACGCTGTTCCCTACTTTGTCGACCTTGCTATGTACTACAATACATGGGAAGACCACCTGTACCATCTTAGCGATGTCCTTAGACGTTTGACACACGCTGGACTGACAGCGAAGCCGGCTAACTGCCAGCTAGCTCGCGCCGAAGTACAGTACCTAGGGCACGTGGTAGGGCCGGGCAGGAGGCGACCTGACGAGTTGAAAGTAGAGGCGGTTAGCGAATTCCCGCAGCCAGAAACCAAGACGGCTATCCGCTCCTTTTTGGGACTGGCGGGGTATTCTCAGCGCTACATTCCTCAGTACTCGGAAGTAGCCGCTCCGTTAACGGATGCACTGCGCAAGAAGGCCCCAGAAAAGGTAGTTTGGAGCCCGGAAATGGAGGGTGCCTTCCAAGGCCTCAAAGCGGCTCTTGTTAGCTCACCCGTACTGCATGCACCGAACTATGATCGTCCCTTTATTGTGCAGTGCGATGCCAGCAACAGGGGCTTAGGAGTAATACTCTGCCAGGAGGATGAGAACGGGAACGTGCACCCAGTGCTGTACGCCAGCAAGAAACTCTCGGTTCGCGAGGAGGCCTACAGTGCGTCAGAAAAAGAACGTACCTGCATTGTGTGGGCCGCCCAAAAATTGGCCTGCTACCTCTATGGAAGTCCTTTTGTCTTCGTCACTGACCACTGCCCACTGACGTGGCTGTCGCAAATGTCGGGAAAGAATCCACGACTACTACGCTGGAGCCTTGCGCTTCAGGAGCTTAACTTCACTGTGAAGTATAAGAAGGGTTCCGCCAACGCCAATGTTGACACATTAAGCAGAGCCTTTTAGCTTTTTCGCTTTTGCTTTCTTTTGTTTTCAGTTGAGGAACATTTTTCAGTAGTGATTTCGAGTAGTGTTTTAAGTAATTCAGTCTAAGTTTTTAGCTTGGAGCAAGAGTATTAGTGTGGTTGCCATATGTAAAAAAAAAAAGCGTAGGTGCATTGTAGCACCTTTGAAAGAGCAGCCTGGTTTCCGAAAACTCATTGCCGGCGCTTCCTTGTTCGGTGAGGTTTGTCTTTGTGGTTTCAATGGTGCTGGAAGAATGCTGCTACAGTGATCTCTCCCGTCGAGCAGCTGATACTACACGACGTCCGAGATCTTCCCGTCGGCGGAGGAGCTGTTATGACTCACTGTCGCCATGTTTGCGCGGGTCAGTCGCCCGCCGGTCGACCACCCCACCGCTTGTCGACTGAAACGAAAGCAGGCCGACACGACGCTGCGGCGGCCACTGATTGACAGCGGCTTTTGAGCGGCGGTGAGTGTTGTTGCCCCAAAAGGGATTAAGGAGCCGCCGGTACCCCGGGCCTAAGCAACTGAACGCGTGTGCGCGTGAAGCCCAGACGGCGACGACCGGACAATGGGAGCCAGTGGCGGCGGCAGCACAGCGAAGAAGGCAGTGGCAATGGTCAAGCCATTAACCCTTCCCGGAGTGATTCCACGAACCTTGTTAATCTGTGCTGTTAGGCTCCCTGGGAACGCAGCGCGCGGCAGACACCAAAAGGATACGCGGCGCCCGCGCGTCTTCCGTTCTTTCCCTCTACTACAGGCTCCTGACGAGTGGCAAGGGTGTGTGTGTGTGCGTGTGCTGTGCATCTGCCGACATACCTGAAAGGCGTGTCCCTACCCGAGGGCGGTGCTTCACAGCGAGGAACGTACGCATCACCATTGGTCCGCATTGTATTGTATGGGGATCCCTAACCTAGGGAACTAGGGATCGGGGGCCAACAAAAAGGGCGTGCTGCGGCCCGCCAAGATCTGTCTTCTGTCTTCATCTCGACATCTCACTGTAAAAATGTAAATAAACCCGTTGAGTTTGCTCTAAGCTCTCCCCTAGTCCTGGCTCGACGAAGCGACGGCGACCGGCCCCGCAACCAGCAGACTGCGGTCGCTACAAGACGCAACACGGCGCACACCATCTGAATGAGTGAAGGACATAAGGCGCGTTCGTAGCCATGCTCGCTTCTCGGTTTGTAGCGCAGTGGGAATTGCGCCACGTACCTCTCGTCGCGGCCAGACAGTCGTGGGATCGAAACCGGTCACCGCCGCGTCAAGACCACCACTCCTCACTCGCAAAACTTGAGACTTCCCACCGCTCCTTTGACAAGCCCGTCAACGACGTAGATGTTTGTGGTGATTATGTAGGGCTTGTTTGGGACGATGAGAATCTCCATGGGTAAGTTGGCGAATTCGCTGTGTGACATTTTAGCCACCTTGGCCGTGGCCTTCTGCAGAGCGTCTTGTGTCGCGTACCCCCAGTACGTGTCTTGAACTCGCAGGTGACGAACGACAACCTCTTCGTCTTCCTCTCATCCTTGTTGGGTAGCAACGAACGCGTTGAACGTTTTGACCTCTTCGGCCAATCTTTCGTTTACCAATCCCTAGGGGGATCCTGCCGCAATCATCATCATGGTGCCGTGCAGAAACGAGTGACGGGACAGGGCCCGAGCAAGAGGAGCTTCGCCCCTAAAAAGAGAAATGCCCTAATATTTTAGAATATAACGTAGAGAAAAACGTCGTAGCAGTGTTCAAAGTATTTTTTGTGAAAGAAAACGCTATGAGACAGTGTTTTCTAAAAAATGGTGTGAGCCGTTTCTAGGAGTGGCTTCCGCAGCTGCCGTTGCCTGCCAGCGGTGGCTAAAACCGAAAACTTCAAAACGGTGAGTGACGCGGTCTTTTGCGTTTTGCCGCTGTTGCTGTTGTTATTGTTGCTAGCCTTTAGATATGGCACATACCCAATCAGGTAATTGGGCAATCAACAGAGGACAATTTGCCAATCAATAGAGGACGGTTAAAATAAATGGAATTATTATATAATTAGGAGACACTAAGAACGATAATTTAAACCAGTTGAAAATACATTTGCTTCCATAAACGACAGAAAAACTGTTTTAGTGAACTTCATCTTCTTCCCAACTTCGCAACCAAGAGTGCGCAAAAAATCGTCTTATTTTGAAATTCAGCTGTTTCCGCGCCAACACTCTGGTGCCGAGATTTCCGTTGGTTTCATTTGGTGTCCATCGCGTTCAAGAGGAGGAGATGGAAGTAACTTCATTTTGTCCATAGGAAAGGCCTAGTTATGGCCGGGGTGCTCCAAACGACAACCAGGATGTCTTGGCTCCTGGTATGGTTAGTGTGAAAGACCGCGGAAAAAATATTGCTCTGAAATCCCCTACAGCTGAACAACAAATATTGGCTCACGTCGGTGTTCCAAGCGGGAAAGTTGCTGTTCATCCGGGACGGATTTGCAGCAGCTCGACATGCAGGAACTTATGGCGGCGACAACGGCAGCGGCGGCTCAGCAACCTGGCGCTGCGGCGCCGGCAGCGCTTATAAATTGGTCAACGCAGCTCATACAACAGGTGTCACCAGTCGACGAAATGGCACTCTTGGCGAAGAACAAGTTCCACATGCAGAAAAGGGGCTGATCATCGTTGTTATTTGAACCACCACGACTTTCTCAGCAGTTGTGGCTGCTAAGCCCTCACAGCTGCACTTCAGCCATATGGAACAAGAGCTGGAAACGCGCGCTTTCTGAGCGTTGTGGGAACGCCGCGTCCAGTTTTCTGCCGTTTCTTAAGTGGCCTTCCCGGTCCAACAATCCCGGTCCAACTCCACTAACGTGAAAGCTGAGGAGGGGCGAAGCATGCAGTGTATAAGTGTATTCCTGGCGCCTTGGCGTTGTTGAACGTACTGAAAACGAAATATAGTACCTGCTACAAAGCCAGAGCCACGGATGACGAAAAGGGTGCCTGCGACAATAGCAGTTTTTTCGAGCCCTTGATGTTTCAGTTATTGCCAGTATGTGCCACACTTGGTCTCGAAGTAGCCACAAAAAATAAAAGAAAAACGCGTCAAGAAGTGTTGAAGCATGCACCCATAATTTATTGCGATTTTCGGCGAAACTCGGCCTGCAGATTCCACAAAACGGCGTTCGACGAGACGGTTTCGACGAAACGGGCATTCCTTCCTCGAAACTCCATTCGGCAGAACGATGTTCCATAAACTTTCCCGGGCCTCTGAGAGTTTAATGTCACAGCACGAAACTTTATACTGCTGGCTGGATCTTGATGATCGATCCACGAGAAATAACGCGATCCTTCAGTGTATTTAAGAGTCGCACAAAACGTGGGCACCAACAAAAAAGAAACAATCCCGGTCCAACTCCACTAACGTGAAAGCTGAGGAGGGGCGAAGCATGCAGTGTATAAATGTATTCCTGGCGCCTTGGCGTTGTTGCCAACGCTGGTGAAGCCGTTGGGGGGTAGATGTATACAGCTTTGCTGTAAAACTCTCTCGTATTTGAAGCACAAAGCTCTCTAGCTCAAGGCGTAAGTAAGTGTACCGGTGTATTTTAATACGCGTTACGCTCTAGCGCGAAGTTCAAACGAGTTTCCCGGTGTTGTAGTACCGTGACTACATCCGACGACAATTACGATGACGATTACTACTACGACGATGACAGGAGACGCCAACAGCGTCAGCCCCTAAGGTGCATTGCCCCATTAAAACGCTTGCAGCTATTTCTTCAGTACTAGGCAGCGACTTTCCTTCCAATGCTGCTGAATGAGTACATCGTTTGGGCCTCTGCTCTGATGGCAAATGCCGCTCCGTAAACAACTTCAAATACAGCGAAAAAGTATTTCCTTTTCGTCCCAAAATAAAAGAGAACGGCGTTCCGGTTTCAGATAACTTCGCGCCAGGAACTCGACGTGCTTGGAAAAAACTCTTGCAATTGAATGCGCGAAAAAACGAAATAAAATTAGCGAACGCAAAAAAGAAACTTCTACTAAAAGACAAGTGCTCGAAACGAACAAAACGGCGGAAAAGACGTCTCAAAGAATATAAAGTCGAACCTCGTTATAACGAAGTACTATCGGGACAGTGAATTAGTTCGTTATATACAATATTCTTTATAACCGTACCGGTAAAAATCGGATCTAATAAACCGACAATCTGGCTCGCGCAACAATCGTAGAAAAAAAGCACATTGTTCTAGGCTTCGAACCCACTATAAACGAGGTACTCCTTATCTGTCTCCCTGTGCTTTTTCAAAGTAAGCTGACCGGAACGCGAGAACGTGAAACTACTACACAAAAAAGTTCGTCCGGCAAAACAGGCCTGCCGTCTTATTTACTTGGAGGAAGATCTGGCCTCCACCTTGCGGCTTTTCACGGTTTGAACGCAATAAAGTTTTCCACCGTGTTCATGCAATAAAGGGTCTTAAAGGGATCCTGAAACACTTACTATCGACTACTCGGAATGTATTTTGGGGTAAAGTCTATTGTCACAGCAATCTCCTCCCGCAAGAATTATGAAAATCCGTTCACTATCACCGAAACTACGCGTGATGAAAAATCGCGCATAAATGTTCACTCTCAACTCAACCGCGGGGGGGGGGGGGGGGTTGTGGTTCGCGACGGGAAAATGAAAGGAAATTCACTGGGGATATTTTGAGCTCGGCAGGGAGCTCACCTGCATACAACCCAGTGCAGGGGAAGGGAAGTAGAGGGGGAGTGATAGGATGAAGTAGAAAGAGAGAGAGAGAGAGAGAGAGAGAGAGAAAGGTATAAAGAGAGTCAACCGCGGACAACGCGACGAAAGCTGCGCGCTCTCTCCCGGAGAGGGGGGCGGCACGCGGCGTTCTATTCGGCGGCTTCGATATGTCACAGGCCGGGGAGTTTCGTCCTTTTCCCCACAACGTAGACGGGTCTATTTCCGGTCTGGAGCCACAAAAAAGCAGGCATGGTGGCCTGCTCGCAAGCAAGCGCTCAGGCTGGCAGGGCGTTTTTGGAGCAATAAACGTTCGTTGTCGAGTGAGTTCGTTGAAAGTGGAATATTTGGTTCGTCACTCAAACTCCGCGCGCCCTCAAAACAAAAGAAACACCCAAAACATGCGGACAGGTTCAGACATAGGAGAGGTTTATACACAGCGCCGACGACGGCTGATCGTCACCGGAAATGCCAGAATTTAGCCGCGAAGTTGACCGGGGACAGCCAATAGGACAGCCACAACAGCCATGGCCCGATTGACGTCGCAGAGGCCATGCCAGGGGTGCATAATGAGGAGAATTGGAGAGAGCGGTTGGTTTTTTTCGCGTCTTTCACGGCGATTTGCGCGCTTACCGCTTCACGTGCACGTGCAATATTTGGCTTGGGTGTTCCTGGAAGTCTAATCTAAACGTCGCGCAGGGTTACTGCACTGCACAAAGGGTCCCTTTAAGCTGCTAAAAAAACGGTGGTTTTGTCTCATTTTTTACATTTTGCTTTTCATATGCTAGCTGTCGAGTTTTGAGCCTCACGGGACCCAAATATATCTTCGTTATAGCCGATATCGCGCGGCTCTGGAGGTTTCTGTTTCGCTATGAAAAGAATGGGTGTCATTGAAAGCGAAGTTGCAACTGGCGATTCGAAGATTGGCGCGATACCTGGAAAATTGTGGTGTGGTTCTTTCTTATGAAAAATGTGCTGCGATGGCATTTACAAGACGCGACATGTCCCGTTATGCCCTGACTGCAGCATGCTGCACCATACCATATGTGCGATGGCATCGATTCTTGGGCTTTGTATTTGACAGGTCAATGTCATGGGCATATCATATTCGATGCCTCAAAGACAAACTACAGTCTTTCGTGCTTGCAGGCACTGCCTGGGGTTTCTCGGTTGCTTCGCTGCTACGACTCTAGAAGGCCCTCTTTATCGGCTTGCTTCGCTACAGCCTGCCTACCCTCTGTTCAGTGTCCAAGAGCAAGGTCAAGCAGCTAGAGGCATTACAGGCGCAAGCTCTGCGTATTTTCCTGGGACTACCTAAGTGCACTTCAACGATCGAGACACTTTTTGAAGCGAGATGCCTCTCAGCCAGGGTACTGTTAGACAAAAAAAATACCCGTGTCTGCCTCCGCCATGTTAGCGGTTCATTTGTCCATCCTTTAGCTGATAGCTCCGCAAGTCATGTTCAGGAATTCCTGCCGGTTTACTATCAACGTCCTATTATACTCGAGTTACCACCTTGGCAGTTTTATACGGGCTGAAACAAAATCGGCCTGATGGCATCACCTCTTTCTCCGCTTTCGGAAACGGTGTACGAGAAGACACTGAACACCTGTTTTGTGTTTGCCCACGTTTGAACTCGGCGCGAACGACAGCGTGAAGTTTATTACGGGCGAGAACTCTCAACATGAAGGACTTTTAAGCGAGCCTGAATCGTCCGCCGCCGTCCGCACAGCAACAGCTGCGGGTGCGCGCGCTCCTCGTCTTCCTCGTCTTCCCTAGCAACGGGAGGAGATGGGCGCGCGCTGCCTGGCCGCTGACATGGCACATACCCACGTGGGGGATCGTCCGCCGCCGTAGTCCGCATAGCAACAGCTGCGGGTGCGCGCGCTCCTCGTCTTCCCTAGCAACGGGGGGAGATGGGCGCGCGCTGCCTGGCCGCTGACATGGCACATACCCACGTTGGGAATTGGCCAGGAATCGGGCGTGAGAAGGGCTAATGCACCCGCTTAAAGGAGTACTGACACGAAATTTCAAAGCTGAGATCCGCTCTAGCAACAAGTACAACGACAACACAAATAGGTGTCTGTGAATAAATGCATCTTTCTTTCTTTGTAGTTGTGTGTGTGTGTGTGATCTCTCTTTCGCGAACATTACCGAACCGCGCAAATTCAACTCGTGCATTCGCACTTTCACATTCTTCCCCTCGGGGAAATGCGGGGAATTTTTTTAGGCCCCTGGAACAGCGAAGCCAGTGCGGTGCGGGGTTTTAAAGCTCTTGTGCGTTTTCTCTGAGACTCTGCACTCGACTCAAGCCTGTGACTGCCTCTGACGTTTCTTGTTTTTTTTATGTTTGTGTGCGTGTGTCCGTCTGGTGGAGTTCTTTTGTTTTTTCCTTTTCTTATTTGTATTATTCATGTAAGCATATAACCCTCATCACATGTTCACCAACCATCTGAAGTAGAAAGCCCAGCATTGTGCAGGGCTGACCTCCTCGGAAATGCCAGAATTAATAAAGAACTTTCCCTTTACCTTTCTATTTCTCTCTCTCTTGAAATGAAGCGTGATCAAACAAAATTCGTATTCAATTCACTATATCCGATAATTCGCTATGTCCGTGTTCATTATAACGAGGTTCGACTGTAGTCAGGTTCTTGCGTTTTAAAGCACGACAGAGACAACATCGAGTGAAACTCTCCGCCAACTAGGTCACTGTCGTGGCCACGTAAACAAAAGAAACGGTGAAAATGGCAACGAAAGCCGCAAGACCACAATATAAATTAGTGAAATTTAGGTAATTTCACACAAAGGCGTTTATTGAAACGGGAATTTCTCTAAAAAACGACGTTTGATAAACTTTCTGTGAGGGGTCCGGACAGTATATCGAACGCCGTTTTATCGACGTAGGTTTTATCGAAAATCTTCTCAAGATTATCTGTTAAGAAAATTTTATGTGCATTTTTTTTATTCCTCCGTGCTATGTAACTAGAAATGCTTGTCACCATAGTGGATCCTAATAATTAGCAAAATTTTTAATATTGTTACGAGGCAAAATTAAGCAAATGGTAGAGTAGTGCGGTTGTTGCAAACACGCACCACGGTGTGCGGAAGGGCCACGTCTCGGCTGAGTAGAGCGTCAGTTTGTGGGGCAAGGAAGTAGTCACCGTCGGGAACAGGAGGCGATGTAGAAAGCAGGACATTAGTAGCAGCTCGCGGGATGAGACGAATGGACTCCGTCGAGTGTAAGCGGCATTGAACTTCCTCGGGCACACTTTCGGGGCAAGGTAGATCAAAGCTGATGGCGCCTTCCGAACAGTCAATAGAGAGTTATAGCAGATCGAAAAAACGGTTCCGGTACGGTACACGGTAGCCGCTACGGGACCGTACCGGGAAGGCCCGTTTTTAGAGTTATAGCAGACCGTAACTACCGGCCATGCTACCGTGACTGGGAGCGACTTGTGTTGTACGTCGTTTGGCAATTTTTCGTGAGTCTGTGGCGCTTCCTGTGCTGAAATATTAGTTTTCAGTTCTCAAATGCGCTGAAGACAGTATTAGGAAAAAAAAAAAAAACATCCAACGCCCCTACGGAGAATCGAACTGCGACTGCGTGAACATGGAGCGGCATTTTAACTCTACGCCAGTTCAATAGATGGCGCCAGTAGGTCAAACTCAGTGCAAAACTAGTACAAGCAAAGATTAAAACTGCGAGTGAGAAATGGGTATCAGGTATACGTAAGAAGGATAAGAGCGCCCCCCAAAAATTCTGGAATCATTTAAAATCATTGGGAACAACGACTAAAGAGGTGCAGACTCAGATACAGGACGGGGACGGTAACGTTCTTCTGGGGGACAGCGCTTTAAAATACCTACATGGAGTCATAGCAAATACTTTCGGCCAAACACACGAGATATCGGCTACCCGGACACATGTGGTCAATAGAAGAGCGACAGATAAAGAATTTAATATCGAATTTTTGGACTGGAAAAAGGCAGAACACAGTGTTCCCAAAAGTACGGCAACAGGACCGGATGGTATCCCAATAGAGATTATCCACCATTTGGGACCAGCGGGAAAGACGCACTTGTATAGAGCCATCGAGCGCGCTATAAAATTCGAGAGGATTCCCACGCAATGGCGCGAAAGCAGAATGAGTTTGATTTATAAAGGCAAGGGAGAGAAGGACAAGGCGAGCTCTTACAGGCCGATTACAGTCACGTCAGTGCTCTATAGATTAGCTATACAAGCCATCAAAGTCGAGTTGTTGAAGTGGGTAGAAAGTAACGGTATTTTAGGGGAACTGCAAAATGGATTTAGGCCGGGTCGACGCTTAGAAGACAATATTTTCATAATAACCCAGACCATCGAAATTTCGGCAGCACAGGGCAGACCAACATGGCTACTGTTTCTGGACATAAAGGGAGCCTATGACAACGTAGATAGGGGATTGCTGTGGCATATACTGGAAGAAGAGGGGATTGGGTCAGATTTTGTGGGGCTGCTAAGGGCAATATATGAGGATAACAAGGCGCATATTACATGGGAAGGGCGTACAGGCACAGAGCCCGTATACATTAGAAGAGGTTTAAAGCAGGGGTGCCCCCTTTCGCCATTGCTGTTCACACTGTACATTAGAGGAATGGAAAGACGATTAGAGGAGAGTGGATTAGGCTTTGACTTGTCGTACCGAAGCAATGGAGAGTTGGTGGAGCAACGGATTCCGGGATTGATGTACGCGGACGATATAGTGTTGCTGGCAGATAATGCGGAAGACCTTCAAAAACTGGCCGACATTTGTGGTGATGAGGCAACGTACCTAGACCTACATTTTAACCCACAGAAATCTGCAGTCATGGTGTTCAACGAGGAAGATCATACAGCACCAATAAGAATTCAACAGGAGGCCATACCATTAGTAAATAAGTACAAATACTTGGGGATCTGGCTTAATGACGGAAAAAGCTACCTGAATGCCCATGAAGAACACCTCAAACTGAAAGGGAGACGAAATGCAGCAGTAATGAAACATAGAGCACTTTGGGGTTACAATAAGTACGAGGTAGTGCGAGGCATCTGGAAAGGAGTAATGGTGCCGGCGCTCACGTTCTCTAATGCCGTATTATGCCTAAAGTCCGATATCCTGTCGGGACTGGAGGTTAACCAAAAGGCAGTCGGCAGATTAGCACTGGGAGCTCACAGTAAGACTACAAATGAGGCGGTACAAGGCGATATGGGTTGGGCTTCATTTGAGGCGAGGGAAGCGCAAAGTAAGATACGTTTTGAGGAGCGGCTTAGACATTTAGATGAGAAGAACTGGGCAGCCAGAGTGCACAGGTACGTGTACCTTAAAAGTGTGGACACCCAATGGCGGAAGAGGACGCGAAAGCTGGCGACTAAATATACCTTGACCGCGGCAAATAAACAAGGGGGGGCAGTTAAAAAGCAAGTGAAGGAAACAGAGACGCTCATGTGGAAAGAGAGGATGGAAAAGAAGGGATCGCTGGGAATCCACAAAGCAAGCAAAAAAGAGATCCGGAAAGAGAACTTTTATGACAACAATAAAGGTAGTGCGTTGCTTTTTGAGGTGCGGGCTGGCTGCTTGAGAACTCGAACTTACATGAGCAAATATTCGTCCCAGGATGAGACATGTGTTGTATGTGGCGGGGATAAAGAAACAATCGACCACATAGTAATAGGATGCCAAAAGATTCAGCCGGATAGAATTGGGGAAAAAGTCCTACTTCCTGAGGCACTGGGCTTCGCTATAGATGGAAACATTAACTGGTCAGCAGTAGGTATTACTAAGCAGCGGCTAGAGTATTGGTGGAAAAAAAGCAGGGAAGTCGATAAAATAACATCGCAGCCAGGGGTAGCGGCAGGGCAGAAGTAAACAGAAATCCGAGTTGAGGGACTAAATTTAAATTCAAACTACTAAGATAGGCTAGATGGCGCACGCCATCACCCCGATTCAAAGGGGAGGCCTTTAATCATCATCATCATCATCATCATCAGTACATACGGCTGGCTGTTTCTAGTTTTTTGTTGTATTTGAGAGTCCCTCGCACTGATACCGCCTGTTCCTCACTCGCCGATTTGTAGACGGGCCCCATGTTGCTGGTAATACTAGTTAAGTAGCCGTATTGCCTTTATTTAACCTAAAAGAAGCTATCGGACATGCGTCGTTCGACGACACAAGCCACGGCAGTTGGGCCGGCGCCGGGACCGTGTTTCGCTTGCTGCTTGAGCTGTCAGAATCGCGTGGATTTCACTTGTTGCAACCTCATTTTTCTTAAACGATCTCATATTTACAATCCGTTCGACTAGGCGTGAGCCAATCGTACGTATCCTAAACTCTTCCGAAGCGGCCGCCCGCTTCCGAATGACGGACACGGTATGTCTCGGTACCGCTCGGCCTAGTCGCTCCGGTATACGGTAGGGTTCGGCGCATGCGCGGTGGCGTCCAGACGGTAGACGTTACCGTACCGGAACCGTTTTTCCGATCTGCTATAACTCTCTACTAAGCGCAGAAGGTTCCGAAAGAAAATCAAGGCCCAGATTGAGGTCATGGGGGCAGTGGGGCAAAACAGTAAACAAAGCGGGGACTGAGGGATCGGCGGTGGTGACGCGGGCGGTACACATACCGACAACGGTAGGGGAAGTTCCATCAGCAACACGAAGAACACGGGATGGGGCAGGAGTGAGCACTTTCTTGAGTCGGCTGCAAAGGTTCGCACTTATCACAGATATGTTCGCGGCCGTGTCAATTAGCGCCTGGGCAGGAACTCCATCAACAAGGACATCAAGAAGATTGCAAGGTGCAGGTAAAGCGGGCAGAGGATTTTCGGTCGGGGTCGTCGATGCAGCATCACCTCTGAGAGCTGCACGATCTAGTTTTCCGGGAAGAGGCGGCCGGGGCGGGACGGCCACGTCGGACGGCGAGCTTCGGGGGACAGGGACTGGCGACGATGAGGCGAGGACGAACGGCGAAGTCTGGTGAACGAAGCAGGGGCGTCGGCACTGTTGGTAACGCGATCGGGTGAAAATCGTCGGGGAGCATTCTCAGGTCGCCGGGAAGTGTAGCACGAAGTACGGACAGCGTCGTAAGGGCGATTGCGGCAGTAACGGGAGACGTGTCCGATACGAAGGCAACAAAAGCAAATCGGACGGTCGTCAGGGGTCCGCCAGGCAGCCGGATTGCGGAAACGACGAGGCGTGGTATGATATATGGGTGAAGGGCTTTGCACAACCGGGTAGACGTCCTGACGATTCATGGCGCAAACCAAGCGAAGGCCCAAGTTGTCAAGTTCTTGGCGGACGACAGCTTGAGTAACAGAAATGGATGGGCTGTCACCGCTTGGTGTTGTGAACGGGGCTGGTGATATGGCCTCAATTTCTCGACGAATCATTCTGGTGAGCGTCTCAGGTGGGACAGGTGGGGTGACGTCGAGTGGGCGAAGCAGCACATCGTCGCAGGACGAAGTAGCGGCCGTATTCGGAAGGCGGACGAAGTTTTGGGCAATACGGCGGCTTTTGACTTGCTCCGAGCGTCGGCACTCTGCAATGATGTCATCCACGTTTGAGCTGTTCTGGAAAACTAGTAAATTGAAAGCGTCGTCCGCAATGCATTTTAAGATGTGCCCAACCTTTTCTCCCTCAGGCATTGCCCGGTCAACCTTGACACACAGAGCAAGACGTCGTGAATATATGCACTGTACGATTCGGTTCAACTCTGGACACGAGACGCGAGGTCGTTCTTGGCGGCAAGCTGATGGTGAGGAGCGTTTCCAAACGCTGATCGTAGCTTCTGCTTGAAGACGTCCCAGCTGGTCAATATCTCTTCGTTGGTGTCGTACCATGTCAGTGCTGTGCCTTTCAGGCAACACTCAGCATTGGCCAACATTACTGCGGGATCCCACCTGTTAAGTCGGCTGACCCGCTTGAACAACGGATCCACTAATCAGCATCGACTCCATCGTTGCCGGTAAACATTCCAGGTTCTCGAGGGTGAGACACGATGATGGGGGGAATGGCAGCGCCTGAAGGAGGGTCGCTGCTGTTAGGCATCCTGGACGTCGGAATTTGATGACCGCTGCGGAGTTCCGTGGTAAATGGGAAAAGCCCGCAACCTCCACCAAGATGTTACGAGATAGAAGCACGCAAATACAGTGTATTGATTGAAATTACAATGCTTAGCAGTGCCAGCGAGATAGTACAGAGACCGGTAGCTGGAAGCCCTTCGTCAGTTCAGCCCAAACGGCACATAGCCGTAGCTGCCCTGATCGTCTCCTTCCAACTGCTCCGTGACAATATTTCTAGCAGCTGCGTTTTTATCACCTACCTGTGTTGTGATGCGCAAAGTTTGCCCCTACATTCTTTTGGTTTTGTTCATTGCGCAGGTGGAATTGCTATAACGAATCTTCTCTGTCCCTGTGATCCGGAGCATTTGACGACGTCGTAGCGTTTAGGCTAGAATGCTGTGATATGCTTCGTACCTTTTTTATACTCCGGTGTTGCGTGGTCATATAATTCTAATTATTTTTCCGCATCTGTTGTACATAAGTAAGACACTTCTTAGTGCTTGTGGGTTCAATCTTAAACATTCAAATTAAAAGCTGCCTCAAGGATCCTGCAATTTGCGCATTCCTATTTCTTAACCTGCATGGAGAGTAAGAGTCCAGGCCCCCTCGTCACGAGACCACTCGTCGTAGGCCAACTTGTCACAGGTAAACTGGTCAGGAATGCCAAATTGTCATAGGGCATTTCGTACGAGGAATTATCGTGTTACCGGAATATTCGTCACAGGGAAACCTCGTATTGAAAGGTTGTTTTAAAACGCGATGTCCGCCAGCTATGCGTAGCATTTACGAAAAAGGCGAGTGTGTATCTGTTTTTTACCACATGAAGTTAGGTTAACATACCGTCGCACGTGCATAATAATATATATAGATGATAATATTTTGTGATTTCTATTACAAGACACGCGGAAAAAGTAAACAAAACGCTAAAAATAACACAGTCAAGAGGTTGAGCATGGAATGAAAAATGCTGTTTAGTCTACCCTCTGTGTGCTGTTGTATTATTGTAGTGTTGCCCCGCTCTCTCCTTGTGTACGCGTCCTCAAGGCTGGTTTCTGCCGTTCTTCACTACATCAGTTTAGAAGAGGATGTTGTCGTGATCAGCCAGGCCTTTTGCGATACGAACGCTGCTGACATCTTGGTATTTGCGTGCGAAAGGGGAACGGAGGAGGGGAGGGGAGGTGGTGTCCCACGTCTAACTGAGCGATCACAAGTTCCTGCAGCCCTTGCTCATCCTTCAGACACTTCAAGTCGAGCAGCGCTTCAGCTGAGTTTGACGGGTTAAACACATGCTCAGGTCACAACATCACGTGGTCACACAGACCTCCCACCACCCTGCCCAACTACAGCTCTATCTGAAGTACCATTGTCTATACCACCTAATCAGTGTGGAACCTCAACGCCCCTGGGCTATCACCGCTTCAAAGAAGTGACGGTCGCGCTGACCTCTCCATCCTCACCCCCTTTCTCAAAAGAAAAAAAAACACCAGCCCTGAAGGAATTACACACACGTTCAGTTCGCGGAGACCACCCAACACCCCTCCGCACTCCTAAACTGCTGTAACGAGTTTGCCAGTGTCGAAACCAGCCTCAGAACCGTTTTCAATACCAATTTCCGGTGAGCGCTACAAGCCTTTGTTCACACGGCCGCCGTGCAACGAAATCCATGTGACGGCAAGGCACCTCGCCCGAGGATTCCTATCTTGAGATAGAACTGTACCAGGGGGCAACTGTTACGAGTTGGCCTATGACAAATTCTCCGGCGACGAGCGGGCACGTTCCCGCTAGCTCCCCTCCGGTCTTTGTGTCCTTGTTTTCTCCAACTGGCTCTTGGTTCCACGTACTCTACCATATTAACACGTATTTGGTTCTGGAGGAGGGAACTGAAATGCTTCCAGATGTACTGCACAATGGTGCCCTCTGAATAATGAGCTCTGCTAGAATGCTAGCTGTGAACATGCCGTACATGCCTGGGGCAGTTCCAGGTAGCGGGGAGGGCGGTTGCAGAACACAATCAGTGCTTGTGGCCTCACCATCTCTTTTGAGGCCTCACTTCTGCCATCTCCCCCCGCCGGCTCCATTCATATAGCACGAGTCGTTTCAAAGTTCCTGGCCAGATATTTCTCCGAGATGCAAATGAGGCTACCACGTGATCATGGTAGTAATCACGTGAACACCACGTGACTCAAAAATGTGAGGGCGCACAATACTCCAACGTCATGGCTAAAGTGGTGCGAGGTAGGTATTTGGAAATACAAACAGCAATACCTCGATACACACCGTAAGAATAGTGCGCATCGGATCGGGGCTGCTACTATGGTAGCAAATGTTGTACCATACCAAATAGAAACATGGTTGAGACCATGGCTGACTGGCAACATGGTTAAATAGAAACGCGTTAGAGAGTGGATCCGGACAGTTTGGCGACGCCGTTTTATCGAAAATGTTTTCCCCGGCATTTTCGTGTAATAAAATTAGCAGTACGCTTGTAAAAGCGTTAAGTTCGCGGTTCGTGCGCGCCAAAAACTGCCCGAGAAAAGGCCGACCACTCGTGCACGCGTGCCTCGAGCGCACGTTCGTCAAGCTCAGCATACCCACTTAGGGTGATTTGCCAACATTGCCACAAAAACACTTCAGCGTTCGCCGTATCGCGGAAGAACTTGCTCAGAACGAGGAAGACGCGTCATGGCGCACGCCTTTCATTTGTTGGTCTCCGTGTCGTCGTGCGCATGCGCTCTGTACCGTAGAAGCGCCGCAACTTCAATGTCGAAGCTACTGTGGGTGATCATTCACTCTACATGGCCCAGCCGCGGATAGTTCTCCCGGCCGAGGAAGAGGCCGCGCTACGAGAGGCTCGGCGAGCAAAGCATCCGCTAGATACGTTGCGCTTGGAGAGTGGCGTACGAGAATGTCGACCAAAACGACGAGCTCACTCTGGCCTTGCTAAAAAATAAGGTCATTGAAATGGCACGCCACCACACCACAAGGGTACTAGAACTCAACTTTGTGTCCGTCAGTGATCACCTATAACAAGTTCGCCATTCAAGTCTTGCGCGTGAGTGCAAGCTTGCCTGAATGTTTTTAGTTTTCTCCTCGCTGTGTAATTTCCAAATCTTGTCTCCACAGCGAACATATTCAACAGAACTTGTAGGCTATGTGTTAGTTGTCTTTTATTTCATGCGTGCTTCTTGTTGTTATGTTGCGCGAAATTTGTCTCCACAATTTTAAATGCAGAGCATTTCAGTAACTCACGATGTCACCCGCGTTGTCCCGTCGTAGTCCGCACCGTCGCTGTCCGCACCCCTGCCCCTACACTATATAAAAGAAAATACTATCCGGCGCCAGGTTTCGATCCCTCGACCCTGCGGGCGGATCTCAATGCACATGGTACTACTCTACCCACTGCGCCACAGAGCCGACACAGAATGGGACGCTACGGACGCGCCTTATATCGTTGACTCATTCAAATTACTGCTGATGAGCGCTCTCTCGTCAGCAGTTGCCAACAAGTGCAACAACATTAACGTAACGCAAACTACTTAACGTCGTGCGCCCCCGGAAATGCTCTGCATTTGATCGTGCCCCTCGCGAGGGGGATGTTCATACAGGAACTCCTACTTTTAGCGGACTCCTGGCGCCCTCTTTCTGCCATTGTAGACACTATGAGGCGGTCTTCGAAGGGCGCCAAATTTGAATTCTACAAATTTTTTTTCTATTCTCTTCATTGCACCGGCGGTACTGTCATAACGACTTTCCTTGTGGCTCTAGTCCCCCTTCTGATGTGAAGCATATCACGGCATTGTGGCGTATAGACTAGAACGCCTCGATATGCTTCGTACTTTTTTTCTATACACCACTTTCCTGTCGACACACAATCTAATTATTTCGCCACGTCTGCTACATAACTAAGGCACTTCTTTGGGCGTGTGGGTCTAATGTAAAAATTCTAACTGGAGCGCTAGCAAAAGTCCCGATTTCTGCACTCCTAATTCTTATTGGGCACTGAGTTCAGTTGCTAAGAGGTTACCAAGCCTTATCCTACTGTTCGAGATGCCTTGCTTAGAACTAACAAAAAAAAAGTTAGTTACAAAATTAGTCAACATACTGCAGGTTCGTTCGTTTTCATCTCTTCGCCTCATTGCAATCCAGCATGTCTGGACTTTTTAGCCCATACTCTTTCACCCTTTCATCATACGGCCTAAAAAAACAGTAAGATCAAAATAATAAACACAAAAAATAGCGAAATCATGAAGGTCTGCTCAATTCAGCGCCATCACCCGATTACTTGGAAATAAAAATGCAGAATTTTAAAAATTTAGAACGAGCAGACAAAATCCTACCCGTGCGATTAGACGAACAAAGCACACAAAAACCAACAAAATGTGCTGTATGGTCTGGCGTACTCATCCAAGGCCATTAAGGAAACCTAAGGTTGGTGAATCGAATAATGGGTGTAAGAGTGTTGAGGCCGGAGTGGACAATTATACGAAATGCTGTATTTTTTATTTGAGCATAATTAACGAAAAACGTAAATTGTGACGGGATTGGCAATGTGCAGTTGCCTTACGTTACGAGTGGGACCAGGCCCACTCGTCGCAGCCAACTCCAAACAGGGCCCCTTGTTCTAGGCGATCCCGCACTAGGAAAAGTGGTAGCACTTACCTACTCGTTCTTGGAAATTTCGTCTCGCAGTTCCATTTTTGGCGAATGTCGAGGAGAAGCGTGGAGGGGGTTAGTGGCTTCTACCCTGATAATTACTTCTAGGTTTACCGTGCCAGTGTTCGTGGGGTCCTCTCCTTTTGCAGGTGGTGGTTGAAATAATTTTTCCATTTTAAAAGGGTTTAGGCCCCACTCGTCACAAGTCCACTCGTCATAGGCCAACTCGTCACAGGTAAACTGGTCAGGAATGCCAACTCGTCACAGTGCATTTCGTACGAGGAATTCTCGTATCACCGGAATATTCGTCACACGGAAAACTCGCATTACGAGCTTGTTTTCTAAAGCGCTGTTTCCGCCTGCTATATATACGTCGCCCATTTCAAAATGATGTAGGTGAGCGAGTGTTCTGTCAAAGTTTTTGACGTAGGAAGTTAGGTGAATATGCAGTCATACCGAGTTAATTATATTATAATAATTGCATGCAAATTTGTATTAAATGGCACGCAAAAAAGTAAACAAATTGTCATAAATTATGTTATTGTTATAAAGAAAAAATATGTTTATTGCGCTCGCTTTGTACTATTTGTACTGCTGCACTGTTGTCTCGCTGTCTCGTTGTGTAGGTGTCTTCAATGCTGGGTTCCGACGTTGTTCACTGCATCAGTTCAGAAGCGGATTTTGCGGGAAATATTCGGAAATTCGGAAACGTGTTGACTGGGGCTCCGCTGTCGTGATCAGCCAAGATTCTTGTGATGCGATTGTTGCCATCTTGCTGCAAGCCGTTGGGGGTGCTGCCCGACGATGAATACTACTACCACCGTGAAAAACGACAACGGAACATGTTAACAAACAATTACCCGCGCGGTTGCACAGTGGATATGACGTTGTGCTGTTGAGCCCAATGAAGCGGATTCGATTCCCGGCCACGGCGGCCGCTTTTCAGGTGGAGGCGAAAAACGAAAACGCCCGTGTGTTCGGGATTTCGGCGCACGCACATTAAACATCCCCAGGTGGTCAAAATGAATTCGGATCCCTCCACTACAGCGCACCTCATCACATGTGTAGCGTCGGCGCGTTAAACGCCCACAATCATTCAAATAAACAATTTGAAACCTAATGCAATGCCTGGTGGTGTATCCTTTAGTGTTTACATAAAAAGAAATCCTCCAGCTTAGCTATTGTTTAAGCTTTGCGCGAGGTAGCACAAGCTTCGCCAATTTTTATTTCTTTTTATTCGCAGACTGAAAGTGGGGGTGCAGGTCGCACTAACCTGTCCCCCCCCCCTTCCCTCCAAAGGAAAAAAAACAGCTCTTTATGCACACCTGCTGGTCACACAGACCTGTACACGCCTTCCTAAATAGCCGTAAAGAATTCGCCATTGTAGAAACCAGCCTCAGAGCGGCTTTCAACGCCAATTTCCGGTCACGGCTTCTAGGCTTTTGTTCACACGGCCGCGGTGTAACGAAATCCATGCGACGGAAAGGCGCCTCGCACGAGAATTTCTATCTCGAGATGGCCCTATACCAAAAGGCCGGTGTGACGAGTTGGCCTCTGACGAGTTTTCCTGTGACGAGTGGGCTTGTGACGAGTGGGCTCGTTCCCATAGGCCCACTCGTCACAAGTCCACTCGTCATAGGCCAACTCGTCACAGGTAAACTGGTCAGGAGGGAACCAGCCCACTCGTCGCAGCCAACTCGTCCTAGGAAAACTGGTCATAGGGAAACTGGTCAAAGAGGGCATTTTGTTCTAGGTGATCCCGTACTAGGAAAAGTGGTAGCACTGACCTTCTCGTGCTAGGAAAAGTCGTCTCGCGGTTCCATTTTTGGCCGATGTCGAGGAAATGGGGAGAGTAAGTTAGTGACTTCTAATTTTATAATTACTCTAATTTATAATTACCGCCCGACCTCTTCAGAGGTCGGGGGGTCCCCTGCTTTTGTTAGTTTGCTGGCGGTGGTTGAAATGGTTTTTCTATTTTAACACATGTTCCTCTGTCCCCTTCTTATTTCCCTTCTTGTTGTAAAAAAACATCACACTTTTTTACCGGGTAAGGGGTTTCTTTTCAGGTTTTTTTTTCTTCTCCTTCCAAAAAATATTCGTCACGCTTTTGCTGTGGAGGGGGGTCGACTTTTTCTTTCTTTTGCGTTTTCTTTTCTTTTCTTTTTTTCTTTTTGCGTTATCCTTTGAAGCTTTTTGCCTGCTTGTGTATATATCTATAAATAGGGCAAAATGTTGGCCTCTTGTTTGTTTGAAGGTTCTGGTTGAAATTGGATTTTTGGTTTCAGCACAACTTCCGGTTTCTTTTTTTTGCTTTTCTTCTCCTTCTAAAAAATATTCTTCACACTTTTTTGTGTGAGTGTGTGTCTGGTGGGGGGAGGTCAACTTTTAAGTCCAGCCTTGACTTTCAGGCGATATGAAGACTAACAAAATGAAAGTTACCCAGCTTGTCAATCATCGTTTGTCAGCAGGCATGAAAACAAAAGATCAAAATACTAAAAACCAAAAACACAGAATGAAATCGCAATCCCAATACAGCGCCGTCACTTCATTACCAAAAAAATAAAAAAATGTATTAGAAAAAAAAAAGAACGGGCAAACGAAATCTAATATGAAAGGCTCACGTAATTAGCTGCACAAAAAAAATAAGATGCGCTGTCCGGCTGGCGCGTTCCTCGAAGGCGACAAAGGAAACATTAAGGGTGGTGAATTGAAGGAGGAGTGTAAGAATGTCTACGCATAAGATGAGAAATATACAAGCTTCTGTACTCTTTCATTTGAACATGATAGACGAAAAACGTAAATTGTGACGAGTTGGCCGAGTGTCCAGTTGCTCTAGGTTACGAGTTTCCCCAGTGGGAGATGGCCTATGAAGACTTGCCCTATGTTACGAATTCACCTATGACGATTTGGCTGCGACGAGTTCACTTTTGACGAGTTCTCCTAGACCCGGTCAGGAATGCTAACTCGTCACAGGGCATTTCGTGCGTGGAATTCTCGTATCACCGAAATATTCGTCGCACGGAATGCTCGCATTACGAGCTTGTTTTGGAACGTCAAAGCGATGTTTCCGCCTGATATACGTCGCCCATTTAAAAATAATATAGGCGAGCGAGTGTTCTTCCAAAGTTTTTGATGTAGGAAGGTGGGTGATTATGCCGTCATACCAAGTTATTTATAGTAAAATCATAATTGCATGCACATTTGCATTAAATGGCAGGAATAAAAAGTAAACAACTTGTTATAAATGACGCAGGCAACAGGTTGTGCATGAAATACCGTTTTTGCTCGCTTAATGAACGCACATTTTAGCGTAAAACACAAGCAAAGATGGGGGTGCGTTTATTCTGCGCGGTAATTTTCCGGAAACTTTTTCGGAGGGACGAAAGAAGGCCTCAACGAAGAAAGAAAATGCATTAGGTAAGGGATCCGGACAGTTTATCGAACGCCGTTTTATCGAACGCCGTTTTATCGACGGACGTTTTATCGAAGCCGTTTTATCGAAAGTGTTTTTCTCGGCCTTTTCGAGTAACATAATTTGCAGTACGTTTTTTTAATTTCCTCCTCGCTATGTAATTTGCAAATCTTGTCTCCACAGCAGGCCTATTTAAAAACATTTATAGTCCGTCTTCTAGTTGACTTTTATTTCCTGCGTGTTTTTTTTGTTTGTTTTTGTGATGCGCGAAATATGTCACCAGAATTTTTTGCTGTGTTCATTGCGCAACTGGTACTGCCATAACGAATCTCCTTGTGTCTCTATCCCCTCTGATCCGAAGCATATCACGGCATTGTGGCGTATTGATTAAAATGCCTCGATATGCTTCGTACCTTTTCGTATAAACCGCTTTTGTGTCGACACATAATCTAATTATTTCGCCGCGTATGTTGTACATAAGTAAGGCACTTCTTGGCGCTTGAGGGTCCAATGTCAAAAACCTAACTGGAACGCTAGCAAAAGTCTCTCCCGATTTCTGCATTCCTAATTCTTAATGGGATCTGAGTTCAGTTGCTAAGAGGTTACCAAGCCTTGCACTACTGTTCTCGTTGCCTTGCATGAACTAACGAGAAAAACGTTAGGTACAAAATTGTCACCGTACTGCAGGTTGGTTCGTTTTCATCTCCCTCTGGTTGTACCCCAGCATGTCTGCTGGGGTGTATGCTCTTGCCTTTTTTATCACAAGGCATAAAAACAGTAAGATCAAAATAGTAAACACTGAAAATGGAGAAATCATGAAGGTCTACTCAAAATACAGCGTCGTGACCCGATTACCTCTAAATAAAAATGGAAAAATTAAAAAATGAGAACGAGCAATACTATGGCCCGTGCGATTACCTGAACAAGGCACACAAAAAAAACAACAAAATGCGCTGCCTGGTCGGGCGTGTTCCTCCAAGGCCACCACGAAAACGTAAGGTTGGTGAATCAAAAAAGGGGCTAAGAGTGTTGACGCAAAAGTAGAAAATTATACGAAATCCTGTATTTTTTTTATTTGAGCATGATTAACAAAAAAACGTAAATTGTGATGGGATGGGCAATTGTCCAGCTGTACTAGCTTACGAGTTTCCCTAGTGCGAGATGACCTCTGACGACTTGTCCTACTTGACGAGTTCACCTATGACGAGTTGGCTGTGACAGGTTCCCTTGTGACGATTCTCCTAGACTCCACCACCTCTGTTGGGTTCTCACTATCACTGTCGGAACCCCCCTGTTCCAGTCACATAGCACTAATCTTTCAGAAGTTCTTGGCACAACATTTCTCCAGATGCAAACAATGTGACCCCAAGGTCCGAGTAGGAGTCGCGGGTAAACCACGTGACTTGTGGGGTACAAGACTCTGGATCACGTAATGATGAACCATGGCGCAAGGGATATATTTTTCAACACTAACCTAAACACGCCGATACACATCTAAGGAATATTGCGCACGGGGTTCGGGTTGGTACTATAGGGGCAAATTCTGTAATATAAACAAGGGGGTCATACATGCTTGAGTGAAATCAATAAAGACTCAAAAATAAAAATAATTTAATAAAACAAAGGTTATCGAAAACACTGTAAAGGCGCGTCAACATATACAGATAGGTTTTTTATGTAATGCACGGCAGAGACAATGTAGGAGGAAAGTTACTGCAGGTTAGGTTAATGCGATGGCCATTTAAACAAAATAAACCCCGAAAAATACAATGCAAGCCGCAAAACCGCACTTTCGATAAAACGGACGTAGGTGGTTCGATAAAACGGCATTCGATAAAACGGTGTTCGATAAAACGGGCATTTTTTCGATAAAACGGCGTTCGATAAAACGGCGTTCGATAAACTGTCTGGGAACCTTAGGTAACATACCTTCGCAATAAATATACGCGTACACAATTGTTCAACAAACAGCCCTTTTTTTTTTGAACTCCAGTCGTCTTCGTTTGTGAAGGCTTCAACTTCGCCAATTCAGAAATGTCTACCGGCCGCACGGTTCTAATACCCACCTGCGTTTTCCACAGCTTTTACATTAAAGCTGGCCGTGTAACTGACCATTCGGGCATCGCCGATTGATAGGTGCAAGAAGAGCAGAAAACAGGGACTCCGGAACCGGGGGGGCAGGAGGGGCGGTCGCCCCCCCAACATTTTTGCACAGGGGGCAGGGCCCCCCCCCCCCACACTTTTCGACCGCTTACTCTGAAATCAAATTTTTCACAAAACCTATAGTTAAGTGTTCAAACTGGCGGTTGTGTGGTCCAATGCTTTACAAAAGTCTCTCTTTGCGAGCTTTGCGAGTCTCTCCCCAGGCTCCAGAGGCTCTCGCACTGCGCACTGCCGCGTGAGGTCGTTCTTCACAAACGACAGCAGTAAGTTAAAGACCCCCGGTGTCACCCTGTAAAACTTCAAAAAAAAAAAAAAAAAAGCGTGGTCGCCCTCCCGCATGAGCCGCATCTGCAAAATAAGGAAAAAAAATCTGTCTGGAGGGTGGGAGAAATGTGCGGCATCGTAAAATGCACCCCCTTTCAAAATGCAGAATGAGAATAGGCCTGCATAGCCGCCGGCCAAGTTTTTTTCCGGGCAAAGCAAGTGCGAAATGTAGGCGAGAATATACTCATGCGAGGCAGAATTGGATGCATAAAAGGAAGTTTATACTAGTGCCGTCCAGTAGACCCCTTCCCGTTTCCTGGCAAGGAAAACCGGTCGGACCCAACAGCCGGGCAGATCACGTGAGACAAAGTCGCATATCCTTCGAACTGACGTTGTTGCTTCGAGCGTGCGACCATTAGGGAAATTCGCGTCTAAACACCTATCAGATGCATGGGCTTACAAATAACGAAGCACAGCAATCAAAAGAATTGCGGAGGGGTGCAGCCCCAGGCGACGGCCCCCTCGGGTCAGCTCAGCCCCAACCACGCTCAGCGCAAGGGACGCCAAAGCCACGCGTTTTCGTTTGTAAGGTGAATTCCTTGTACAGAAAACTGCAGTTTTCTGTACAAGGAATTAACGGAATTCAAGGAATTCAATGTGTGGTCGGGTCACAACATACACGAAAACAAATAAATATACTCCAACCAAATACCTCTTCAAAGCTTCATAGGTTCCCTTTATCAGAACTGACTAAATTTGGCCATGAACGGCAGTTATACGGAAAATGTTTCTTTTAGACTTTTTTTCTCCCCATGGCGCACCGAAGGTCGCGCGTGGCCTTGGAGGGGGAAGCACCAAGAAAACTACTATTCAGCTTTCCCCGACTTGGCCTGAGGAGAATGCCTCGAAATAATTTCTCTCGGTGTCAGTCACCTGCGCCCTTCCGAGGTATATGCGGTGGTCTTATGTTTCGCAGTGTTAAACTAATGGGCTGCGCTGCTTGACATCAGGACGTCATTGTGTGTCGGCGGAGTCATTCCGGGAAGTTTTGCGTTTCACCGCTGTAAATGGTATGGCACTGCCCAAAGGAATATCGCAAATAACCCTTCGCGCTTTTTCTTATGGTTTTGTGGGCTACAAGAAGGCCTTCCTTTTTGGGAATTCGGGATATCGTCTTGCTTTCCGCTTCGGCGTACACGTAAAGCAGACGCGGGGAGGTCGTCGGGAGATGGGCTTGCCTGGGCGTCATTTCGCTTTTCACCGCTTCTTGTAATATGTTGTGCCCGTACTGACCGAGACCCGTTTGCGCCTGCGCGCGCGCAAGGGCGAGGAGGCGCGGGCATGGCGAAGGCAGGCCCGCGGAACTAATCCCCCATCCGCGACGAATGCCCTCTCTAATACCACACTTCGGCGATGCTACGTGCCACCGGACATGCCCGGAAGGGAAACGCAAGGCTTCATCTCAGCGGGGAAAATTGGCGCGTCACGCTTTGGAGGAGGAAGCAAGGAAGCACTGGAGTAATTTGAGACGGGGAAGAGAGGGGTAGGGAGCCTACATAAGCCGCGCCTTCGTCGTTTAGGGTGGCGACAGCAGAGTCCAAGGTTTCCTAACGGTGGCTGCGGCGGCCGCCAAACTTGACGGGCCGCCATATTGGGCCCCGGTGCCCGCCCGACCCAGGGAGCCGGCATGCGCCGCGCCTATGGAGGCGCGGCTATCTCTAGAACGACCTGCTTCGAAACGATAGTGCGTGGTTAGTGGTTATCGCCAAGCAGCTTTCCAAAAACTTCCTGCTGCTGGGAACAGTTGAGATCGTGGGATCATTCGTTTAATGCGGCATTCACGTCCTTGGTAAAGGCTTGCCAATGCCTCCTTTGGAGGCCCTAGCTGTACGTAGAAGCGCGCGAATACGCGATTTTTTGTGCGTGGAGCTCGATGTGGCGCATAGCCGGTCTATCTTGTTTTTCACATGCAGAATCGTGCTACGGTGCAATTATTTTTCGCAGGTCAGTTCGGTGGCAAGCACGAAATATATCTCAGAATTATCTGCTAATACATAAGCATTCTTCCGACGCTTGTTGCACGAACGTTTCATTTCCTTGGTGGCATTGAAGGAACACGTCTCTTTTAGGGGCGAAGCCCCTTAATGGCTCGGGCTGTGGCCGTCTCATGTCGTCGTCGATGTAGTCATGGCACTAAAACACCGGGACCCTTGTTTACGCCTTACGGTAAAGCGTAACGCGTACTAGGAAAACACACCAGGTCACTCGTTTTCCAATGCCCCGCGCTAGAACGCGCTGCGCTTCAAAGCTGTATCCTTCTACCCCCAACGGTTTCACCTCCGTGGCAAAAACGCCAAAGCGCCGAGGATACACTTGTACACCGCACGCTTCGCTTTTCCCAAGGTTTCACGTTAGTGGAAATGGCCGGAGATTTTATGTCGCCTTACCTCGCCGTCATTCTTAACCCGGGAAGGTTCTGTTTAGGTAATTGCACGATGACGCCCGATTAGAGAGACGGTAATTTCATTTTCAGTTTTTGGCTTTTATATCATTTTTTTAATTGTTTTGGCACTATTACCCTTTTATTTTTTATGCACTATTATTCAATTGAATAGGTTGACTTTTCAAATTACGCATTTTTGTGCAGATACAAGGCACATGTTATTAGGGTACCCCGCAAATGCTATAGCATAGAAAATATCGGTGTAGTAGTAAAGTTTCCGATACAATAAAAATGGCCCGCACAGACTAAACCACTGTTGCCTATAGAACCTCCCCAGCCTATGCTTGAATCGTTCTGCCCAAACTGGGCATCTTAACGTGCCCAATGTGTAATTTAACACGTTTACACACACTAAAAAGAATATTGTTGAGGTGGCAACACAAAATATTACATCTATGGCCGAACATACACGTCATCATGCCTTGAAGCGTACTTTCATTACACGCATAAAGGAAGACAAACTTCACGTAAAATTCTTTTATTGCACTGCTTGCGTGACATGCAGATGCCCCCTTCTCGAACAACAGGCGTACATGGGAAATACAACAAAACACACAAAGTAAATGTGTCCGAGCTAATAAAGGCATCGAATTTCAAGAAGCACTTTACGTAGCAGACTAATGCATGTAAAAGTTACCACTCATTCGTGACTTTTTTCCAATGGAGCAGTTGAAAAAAAACTGAACACACAGGCAACGAGCAAGATTAAAGCCCAGATGGGCTACACAGGTGGACAATGCTGATGAGACAAACGCAGAGATAACTAATGAAGGAGAAAGCAAGTAGAGAAGAATACGGCTTGCTTCACTGATGACAGTGAGAAAGCATTTTACACGTCTGCATAAGTAGTACTTTGAGCAAGGATACATACATGAACCAAAATATTGGGGAATAAATCAATAAGAAAATTCCCCAAGCCCCACTGGGTTAATTTAAATTACCCCACTGAAAATTACATGACATCAGTCGAGAACAAAAACACGTCGTGAGCAACTGACACAATGGAGAGCAACGTCTCGAGAGAAAGGTGCAATGTGAACGAAGGCACACCACTGTTCTTGGTTTTGAATGCCTTTTTCGGGCTGGTACTGAGGAACAGCAAAAGAAAATGTTAGCAGTAAAATATTTTACAGCTATTTTGAACACACTATAATGTAAATTATACAAAAAAGGCATCAATTTTCCTTTATCATCATTGTACGGCAATGAAGTTGCATAGAGTCCTTAACAAAGGCAGTCCTAAATTATGATTGAACGTACCACACCCAAGTCTTCAAGTGTCCTCACATAAAAAAAAAAATTTATCGCAGCTGCGTACGCTCTACGGTTCTAGCTGGCTGCTGAACTACTCCAAGTTTGCCGCAGCACAGGTTTTGCTTGCTGCCCCATTTACTCTGTGTTCATGCTGCTGCCTGAGGTAAATCTTTAGTCTTGTTCGGACATATTTTTCGAGAAGCAGCTTCTCTACAGTAGGCTTGTGCAAACTGCAACATCCCAAGTGCATTTTTACAGACTTCTGCAGGGCACTCAGAATGCTTGAAAATGGCTTTTTCACCTTCATGACTTCACCCATTTCAGCAAACGTTTTGAAGTTTTCTTCACAATCCATCAAAATTGTCATTACAGACATGCTTGGCTGGATCAGATTTCCAGCATTTTTCACGTACTCCTTCAACTGGATGAGGCTGCTGTATTTCCCAGGAGCACTGTCAGTCAGTACTGCTTTACAGCTTTTGCAGTTACCTATAGATTTTAAAACAGACCTCAGAAGGAAACCACCGATGTACGCTACGATGTCGCACTCTGCTTCCGTCAGTCCAATCACAAACAAGTTCTCTAACTCCTCAGCCTGCTGAATGGGGTCTTCCTCTAGCTTTTTTAAGCTTGGGTCAAGCAAGTCAGCCAGATGACTGCTGTCGTCAATGTTGTAGCTCGAAGTCTTAGGGGTGTGTACAAACTGGCTGACACAAATGGCCTTCAGTGCACATTTAACATCATACGCACTTGGAACTGGCTTCTTCAACCTCACAACTGAAAAAATATTTTCTAGGCAATCTTGGATCAACCTAGCAGTGAGGAGGTACAAGTACCCGCGCCTCGCCAGGAGCTCCTCTGACAGGCGCAGCACAACAGTTGTAGACACCAAAAGACCGGCCTGCGATGGCTTCCAGTGTGCAGTTGCTCCCATGTTCATCCGAGTGAATGTAGCACATGCCAGCTGCAATGTCCCAACTGCTTCCTGGTGCTTTGCGCGGTCAAAATGACTTAAAGCAACGATGGGGTGTCGTGATGACATCAAAGTGTACCACTTAGTGACAAGGTCAAAAAACCAGGCAGTTGCTTCAGCTTCCGGCTTCAAGATTTTGAGCTTGATTAGATAGCGAATGGCAGGAGGTGCTTCACGGAACAACTGCACTGCGATGTTTACTTTCATTTTTGCGAAATGTCCATCGCTGACATGAATGTCCGACAGCTTGTTAGCGATTTTGAGGTCATTTTTTTATCATATTCGAGAACAGCCTCAACATGTTCAAGGGTAACAGTTTTTCCTGGGATGCAATGCTCCTCTGTCGTCTCCTTCCCCAGGGTAAAACTTCCTGAGCGGAGAAGCTGCCCACGTATGTTTTTCAAAACGTGAGCAGGATCAGCCATGAAATACAGCTCCCTACCATCCAAGTGAGGGTGTGGTATAGAGCAGACAGTTTGCGAGTGCCTGTGGCTTGAAAACTCCAGCAGCTGCCACACTTTCCTGTTGGCACTTCCCATGTCACTTGTTACAACAAGAACTCTCAGGGACACCTGAAAACAAAGCGCAATTAAATGAAATATAAGCTCCTTTAAAAGGCTTCCGTCAGTAGAACGACCAGTGAAGTGGTAAGCGATGACCTGTTTCCACCTCGTGTTTAGACCTCCAATCATAAACACGAGGGCATGGTTTGCAACGTTGTCAGTTGACTCTGGAAGTGTCGTACCCCCAAAAAGGCAATCCAGAGAGCGGTCATGTTCAAACCCTTGACTAATTTCCATCTCATCCATGAAGAGGACGCAATCTTTCTCAATGTCTTCCATTGTTTCTGCCTTACGCTTTAGAACATCCAGCACTTCAGTAAGTACACCAGGCAGAAAGCGAATGTTTTGCATTCTTCGAATCAATGTCCGGTTAGATGGCAGTGGGTATGACAGAGACCTGAGCAATTCGTAGCCTGTTGTACCACATGCGTGCTTTATTTGGAGGGCTACGCGTATAGTCTGAACTGACCACTTGCGAACCCTGCCTTTTGTTGTTAGAGTCTTCGTTTGATCTGCAGCAAGAAATGTCGATGATCTTAATGCGTTCAGTTCTTGCTGAACTAACCTTAGTTTCTTGTTTAGACTAGGTACTTTTGATCTCGTCTGCTCATGCAGTTTTACCAAGTTTTTACACCTTCTGCTTAAGTCGGCGTTTTTTTTCCAGAGCTCGGAATTTTCCCGATACAACGTCGACAATGTGAGAGTTGTGCTGCCTCCAAACATAAATGCAGCTGGCATGGTTGACTGTTCTTGTGGAGGAGTGAGACCTGCATCATTTGCTACGGTGTTGGGAGGGAGCTGTTTCAGAATGGCTACGGATGAACCTGGAGTAGCGTTTGTGTCGCTTGCTAGATTGTTGGCAGACAGGTGTGGTGGAGAGGCGGCTACTGTCTCATGATGACACCCAAACTCACCAGTGCTGTCTGCGTCATTGGCTGGAGGAACAAATGGCAGGGGCACACGCACGGATGTACACTCACACCTGCACTCGGCAGCACTGTCCGCATCACTTTCTAGATTGTTTGCAGGCGGTAGAGGAAATGAGAAATCTCCCAATGCGTGAGCAAGCCTGGACTCAGGATCGCTGGTACTGATGCTTGCTGCCTTGTTGGTGGGCAAACTTGACAGCAAGTGGGCTTCTGGAGGATCACCTCTCGCGAATTCAGCAGTGTCATGAGGAAGAGCATCTGGCTGTAAAACGGCTGCTGAAATATGAGCACTCAACTGAACACCGTGCTCAAAACTCGTTATGTCGCAAGGATCCGTAGGCAGCTGTGGAATGTCTCCAGATGTGCAAACACGCTTGGTGTTAGACGAATTCGCAGGTTTCATGGCAGAAGTGCGCTTCTTCGGGGACTTCCGGTGTTTTGGAGCAGCTGGAAAAAATTAAACATACAAACATTACTACAATAACATGCTTGCCTATGCATTCTCACTCAGCAAACAGTTCCAATACTTATTTTCGCTTTGCAGACTAAAAATTACAAGCAAAATGTTATCACGCACTTTCTTGAATGGTCTGCACCACACAAAGCATATTACTATTCCTTATAGATGTTCTGAGTAAACAAAAACAAGAGCGAAATGCCGCAGTGCAATTGAGGCAATGCATTTAGATGAGTTTGTCTTTTCTCTGAATGACCCAAACTAGATTCACAAATTCAAAGGAAAATTAAATTTGTGTCCATTTTACGGCTTTATATAACGAGTTCAGATATGTTCTTACCACGATAGGGAAAGAGAGTTGGGACAGCATCCGGCCTCAGCTTTTTCAGTCCATCTTGTCGGTGCTGCTCAAAACTTGAATCTTCAAAATGTGCCTAGAACAAAAAAAGTCAATCTAAACAATAATTGAAAACCACATAATGCATTTGAATTACTCGCTCGAGAGGCAGAATGATCGCTTTCGCGCGTTTTTTATCTTTTGGAATGGAAATTGATTATGCCCTCTAATTGCAGTACGGGAATTTTTATGGGGCGGCTCGCCACAGAAATCTTTGCAGACTTTAGTGACCCCTCATACGCCGTTTGGCAGTGTTGCATGAAAGAATCAATCATATATTCCACCCCCGCACGGAATATCAGCACAAGCAACGCAGGGAACAATTGCCCGTCTACGGTAGGGGGGATTTCACAACACCTACGAGGCGAGTCTACGGTAGAGGGGGAGATTTCACAAAGCCTACGGGGGCGCCAGCCAATTTTTTCGGCGACCCGATGAATATCCAGCCCACGGCAGCTTCAAAATCGATTGCCGAACTCTGAATTGCAGCGCATTCGAAGATTTGGCAGTCGCTCAGTGACCGCTTTTGTCGCTTGGTCTCGACCAATTTTTGTCGGAGTGACGAGAATCGCGTTTTTTTTTTTTTTTTTTGTAGCAAGCGTTAACGGTCCGGGCCTTCCGATTCCGGGGATGTTTTATAACCAGGCTTAGTTTTGAACATTCACGTTTCATGCATGCGTAATCCGGCATAATCGAACCACGCAAAGCATCCACTTGCGCGCACGCTGCATTCGCACGCTAAATTGCCGCTCGGCTACGCGCAGCCGTCGCTGGAAGCCATCAAAACAGCCATGGCCTCCGCTACCGGCGCGCAACGGCGCTGCGGCGACGGAGGAGACGTTGAGGACACGACGGCGCTCGGTGAAAGCGTTGCAGGTGCATAGCACTTACATAATAGAATATAGCTGCAAGTGCGCGTGCGAAAAACATGAAGCGAGGTGCAATACTCACAGCGCAAACACGAGAAGCAGCAGTGGGCTCCCAGCGGTCCCTTTTCACTTGTACGAGCCACCGCTTTCTTCGGTTCGGGCTGGCCGGGAAGCGGAACATCCGTGTGCCTTTTCTGCAATGGTTCGTACATTGCGGAACGCAACAGCCGGGCATTTTTGGTGCTCACACAACTCCCCACACGTTCACCGAGCTGGCATGGTCACGAAAACCTTCCCGTGGTCAACAAAAGTCACCGCGAGTCACGGGCGGCAAAGACGCAGCCTTACGCACACGGCGGCAGTGAGCCGACTGGGGCACAACATGGCGCCGTATCGGCCCCGTTGCTATGGCAACGTGTGCTGGCAACGCTGCCCGACGGCGGGAGGCGGCACGAGCTGTGTCAAAGAGTGGCACCACCCTAAAAGACGAAGGCGCGGCTTATGTAGGCTCCCTAGAGAGGGGCGCTTGTCATTGCTTGCTGAAGAGCGCTGTGATATATTCTCCGAAGGGGACAGGTAATCTTCCCCTGTCTATGCAGCACTGCGTGAAGCACAAGCACACTGCAGCACAGGCACCGGCAGACTTCTACAATAAGTGACCAATTAGCTCTCCCAAGCGGCAGAACAGTGAAGGGTCAATGTATCCTGCAAATAGGTGCTTTAGCTGGAAGTGAGTCGAGCGCGGGCAAAATTCATGGAGGTTTTGCGGAATAAGCACGCAATAAAAGATGTCCATGTTCGTTGTGTGTGTCACCCCTGAACCCCTCTCTCCCGTTTCTTACGAACCGGCAAGGGTGCCGTGCCCGTGTTGACTGTACCATGCGGTTCCCACATCCCGTATGGCGGAACACCTCCCGAGGACGGTTTTGCAGTAAGAGGCATTTTCATTCTTGCGATTGGGTAATTTTGTTTTGCTGCGTTTATCCCTAGCCCAAGAGTCTAGGGAACGGTGCTATAAAATGGCAGTGCCGAGGCTCTCCGGACGCAACAACGGCAATATCTAAAAAACAGAAACGCCTCTCCGGGTTTTGGGAGAGCTCATCATTAAAGCGTCCACGTACAAGCGATGCCTCGACCTGTAAGTCAATTTCTTCAACTGATCTTACTTTACATTGTAACTGATGTCTTGTGTTGGCTGGCAATGTGCACAATTTTTCTGAAATATATGCATGTTGACTTCATGATGTTTACGCGAGTTCATAGTAATTTTGAAGTTCATTTATTTTGCCTCATTTTACTTGTTTCTATTCCACCACTTCCACGTTCTTTTGTATAAATATTGTCATTTCCTCTTCGGAGAGACATCGCCTTTCCTAACAAACTATTTCAATGGCTTTGTTCGCGCTTTCGTTTTTGTACATGCATTTTTTATTTTTCCATGACATATCGCCCGTATACATTCTTTCACAACCTGTTTTACGATGTAAGAGGTTTTTCTCACACTTGTTTGTGTTGATGGTCATGTCTCGCCCTGAATTTTTAACTTTAATGTCGTATCTTTTTGTTACACATCGCACAGCATTGTATTTATTCTTTTACTTATATTTTAAAAACTGCATTATTTTTGCCATTGCCCTGCCACCTTCCCCTAGTGGCTTTTCCACATGAGCGGTGCCATGAATGTTTGAATTAGAACTTTACAATTCTTTTCTGAACGATCGCCATCTGCGGGAGATTACAACTGCGCACGGCAAAATACAACCACAATAATCAACGTCACTAGCATAAGAGACCCGAAACGCGCTTTATAAACCCCCGAGCGGACGGTTGAACCTTAGCCCCCCCCCCCCCCCCGAAAAAAATCCTGGCTACGCGCCTGCTCACAAGGTATATTGCGTCACATTTTTTTTTGTCGCCAGTTTGATTATTAATGTGTTTATAATGACCCTTCGTATTTGTGCTTGGGCTGGCAGCAGGAAACAACTGTCATGAAAGTCAACCAGATGACCATGCGAAAGGAGCAGCGAATATTGACGGTACGTCTTTGCGATGTTTTTTTTTTCTACCATGCTATTCATGTGCTTTTCATACTCTTTTGTGCGTGCCGCGCATTTTTAGCACTCCTCGCTATTTTTTTCACCGCATTATAAAAACGACTCATACAGTGTGGATCGACTAATAATTATTTTTATCTCACTTGTTACAGAGACCCCAGAAATGGTGGCACCAGTTGGTGAGGCCCGCTCGGCAACAGACTTCAGTCAGGCAACCTCGAATTGCGGCGCCTGCGCTCCGATGGAAATGGCAAGTCACAACGACTCGCCCCCGCATGTTCGATCACTGCCGCCAAAGAGCTACAAATTCCCAAGCAACCACAGTGGAAGGTCCTGTAAATATGCATGGTTTGAGAAATTCACGTGGCTCTCGTACGACTACGAACGCGACGTCGTGTTTTGCCATTTATGTCAACTAGCCTTCAAGGAAACAGGAGAAAAAGACGTTGCAGCAGTGGAACAATGTTTTATTCGCAACGGGTTCAATAATTGGAAAAAGGGTATTGAAAAATGTCAGCGCCATGAGAAGAGCCAATTTCACTGCCTCTCCGCGAGCCGCCAACTGTCGAGAGAAAAGGGAATCCGTGTAGTGCAGTTGTTATCTCAACACAGCAGCAGACAGCAGGAGGAAGCCAGGCAGGCTCTGCGCGCAATAGTGAGTTCAGTGCGCTACCTAGGCCGTACGGGACAAGCTTTGCAAGGGCAAACCAAGGATGACGGAAATCTTCTTGACCTGCTAGATGAACGATCACAAGACGTGCCTGCTTTGAAGAAATGGCTGGAGCAGCGAGATAAATGGCTCAGCAGCGACATACAGAACGAGCTCATTGAAATCATGGCGCACACTGTGCAGCGGGACATCATCAAAGACATCAAATGCAGTCCATTTTATGGAATCATAGCTGACGGTACTACTGACATAACAGGGAATGAGCAATTCGCATTTTGTGTGCGTTGGGTAGACGGAATAACACTGGAAGTTCGCGAGGAATTTCTTGGCATGTACAATGCACCCGACAGCAGGGCTGAGACCTTGTATAAAGCCTTGAGGGACATGATTTTGCGTCTGGGCTTGGACTTCCATAACCTAAGGGGGCACTGTTTTGATGGAGCCGCGAACATGACAGGCAGATTTACTGGCGTGCAGAAAAGGATTACCGAAGCGGAACCACGGTCAATATTTGTGCACTGCAGCAACCACTGCCTAGACTTAGCACTCCAGGAGGTAGCAAGGAACTGCGGTGTCGTCGGCGACGCCATGAACATTGTAAAGGATGTTTCCAATGCAATCCTGGAATCGAAAAAGAGGAAGACTGTTTATTCAAGCGTCGTACTTCCTCCGGGTAATGATGGCGGTGAGCAGGATTGTTCCGGGCCAAGCACCCTACTGTTACCACTGTGCCCAACGAGGTGGACAGTAAGAGTAAAATCAATGGAAAGGTTCGTTGAGAACTATGAAAGGGTGCAGGCGACTTTGAAGGAACTGCTAGAAGTTCAAAGCTCTCTAAGTGACACAAGCAAGACAGCCATGAAGCGATATGAGAAGGTATTAAAGAAGTTCGAAACTTTACTAGGGATTAGCCTTTCTATAGCACTCTTTGGCCCATGCGAGCAATTAGCGAGGATTCTTCAATGCCCAGTTTACCGCGCTGCAGGAGCCAAAGAAGCAGCAGAAGTCCTTTGTGACCGCTTGGCAAAGTTACGGTCTGACGCATCATTTGACGTCCTATGGCAGCGCACAAACTCAAGGGCAAGAGAGTTAGGTCTAAAGGAACCTAGTGTGCCTAGAGTTTCGCAGCCGCCCTGAAGGCTTCAGTTTACAGACAAGCCTCGGGAGCCTGCAGCGCTTGACACCAAGTCGTCACAGAGAAAAGAGTTTTTTGCCGCTATCGATCGTATCACCAACGAGATCCGACGGCGATTCGAACAGCCTGGCATGGAGCAGCTGATTGGCCTCGAGCGCATTTTCGCCGACGCTGCTGAAGGTCGATACTTCGCGGCAGATGACCTAAATGATCTTTTAGGAGTACACGCTGCAGATTTTGACATCAGTAGGCTTTCAGCGCCACTCGTGCTTCTCCCAACGCTCCTGCGTGACGAGGGTCCGGCCGCAAGTGAACGCATTCTACAGATACTGCAGGGTAAGTCTGCAGATCTGCGAGAGATGATGGACCAGGTTGTGCGGTACCTGCAACTCGTGTTTTCTGTGCCTGCGTCAGCTGCTTCAGGAGAGCGATCTTTCAGTGCTCTGAGGCGAGTAAAAACATTCTTACGCAATCGAATGACGCAGAGGAGGCTGACACACCTTCTTCTGCTCCACGTGCACAAGAAGAGAGCGGCGGAACTTCAATTGGATGCCGTTATGAGAGAGTTTGTGTGTAGAACGGCAGAACGAACCTCAACCTTCGGCCGCCTTTGAGAGCCTCCCCTGCCCTGTCCCTCCCGTGCCAGCCATGAAGCTCGTCTATCAGCGCTAATAGCTTTGTAACTATAGTGTCTACTTTCTTGTTTATTGTACCATTTCTGGAGTTTCGCCCGTTCAAATTTACTTCACTGCAGGAGCGAATGCTGAAATATTAAAAAACATGTTTTTCCAGCTTTCGAACCCGTTTCATCATTTGCGCAGTCTGCGCAAGCATTCCTTACTTCTGAAACTATTTTAAGTGTATACTAATGCAGAATAAACGAGGATACAAACATGTGAAATAAATACGAATAAATTTAAACAAAAAATAATAGACGTCAATAAAATTATACCAATTAATAAAATAATGAAATAAAAATGTATAAAATGGCCAAATATGAGAAATAAAAAGAAAACAAAACATACAAAGCCGACAAATGAGATCAAGAAGCTTGCGGGTATAAATTGGTCGCAGTTATGGGAGAAGCGTTGCCCTGCAGTGGGCGTAGACAAGCTGATGATGATGATGATGATGCAAAATACGGCAGTACTTGCCCCCCCACTCCTAAAATAGTTCCGGAGTGCCTGGAAACCAAAGTAAGTAACAATACTATCATGAAGAAAAGTAGGGTTAGACGCTCAGCAGAGTAAACCTTTCTTCTTCTCAAGGGTTCCCGGACAGTTTATCTAACGCCGTTTTATCGAAAACCTGCCAGTTTTATTGAACGCCGTTTTATCGAATGCCGTGTTATCGAACCACCTACGGCCGTTTTATCGAAAGTGGGATTTCGCTAAGTTCGAGGTCCTTTTCAGTGTTTATTTGGTCGAGTTGGGAGTAACCAAATTCGGAGATATTTTTCTACGATCATGTATTTGCTGTGCATTACACAAAATAAGACTCAAATACAATCTGGAATGTTTTGTGCGGTTTTGTTGTTTTCGACCACCGTTTTTTCTTCGCACGATTGTTGATAGGGTTCAAGGGCGTAAGCTCGATTTCTGTATTATTACCAAACTAGTGCATAAAGACCACCCAAACCATGCTTATGTATCAGGTGTGTATAAGTTTATTAGGCTAATATCAATCTCTAGAGGGCCCGGTGCAAACGAAACAATAATTTTGTATATTTTGACCATCCTCTGGTCTGTGCTTATTCGACGTTATAATATTATCTGATAGCCTTGTCGTTACAATGAGCACGCTTGGTAAGCTACGCACTAACTGTACGGAATTCGTAGAGAATCCTTCCTAACCCACAAAAGGAAAACAGGGGATACTAAATAGTATCTCTGTGACAAGTTTTATTGTGGAGACGTGAAATCAACGATAAAAGTACATAAACAATATTCTGCTCGACGTAAGAACCCTGATCAGTTTTTTAAGTTGTGGGCAACAGCTCAGAGGAAGTCGCTGGTCGCCATATGTCGCCGATTTCCTCAGAGACGCATCAGCTTTTCTTCCCTCAGTCGAAGTGCCTTCTTCGGCATCCCTGCTTGCTGGTCGCGTAAGCATGCCTCCAGTCGGTCGCTCGTTGCCGCCTCTTCGCGCTGCAGCGTGCACAAGAAGCGCCAGAAGCCGGGGTGGGCAGCACCGACAACCTTCAAGACACGGCTGTGCCACCCCTCGGTAGCATTGTTCCCACGAGGTTGTCCTTCTACGAAGAGGTGGTCAACAGACCAGAGGTCAGGGGGAAACCGTGTTGGCGCCCGGGTGACGATGCCGCAAGGAAGTTGGCGCGGTTTTCCTACCTCGTAGTTCTTCTCGAACCATTCCAAGAGGCCTGACGCTGATGGTGGGAAGTTCGTTTTTATTTTATCATGCCCATGAGAAAGTGAAAAAGAAAAGAGTAAGCTTTTTGCGACCCACATTATAACTGGTGACGTTACTTACACTACGGATCATGTGGGGCGGCAGGAACGCCAAAGCGCACAATTGACGCACGTTGCTTGAAAAGTAGCCATCGCTTGCGTATAAGCTTTGGAGGCCGACTTTCTGCATTGTCCTGAAAACATTCTGCGACAAGTGGAAAAAACATCCATGGTGTGCGCTGTCCTTGAAAATTCGCCTTGAAGCGCTGATTGCCGCCGCTTCAAAATCCGTGATTACGAAGCCTGGTGAGAGAACAAATCCGTGGTGGCTGGCAGCTTCGACGAGTACCTAAGTGCATTAAAATGCGGAAAAGTAATTAACAACATAAGACCTAAGCAGCCGAGAGTATAGAAAATAATGAAAGAGTGGGAGGTACTCAATCTGAATAAATGAGTGTAGGCTTCCTCAGTCTTCGACGACATCAGAGCGTATGCGAATGGGAACGAAACCGCCCGGTCACCAATTTTCTTTACACCATAAAAGGTGTAAAGCTGGTAAAACAGTCTCGGCACTGTTTTAAATGTTCCGTCACAGAGCATGGTAGGGGACTGAAACAAGCAAAAAAAAGTTGAAAACCATAAAAGCAAGTGCAAGTGCAAGAGAACTGGTACATACGTCTGCAAGGTCATTCAGCCCCCCAGAAGTCACGAAAAGAAGGAGCCGCGTTCCGTCAGTGGAGACCGCATCATAATGCAAAAAGGTCTTGTGGCCGATCATTTTAAATGTATCCGGAACCGCTAGAGTGCTCAAATCAGCAGGCTCGGGAGGAACGTGTGCGGCGCGAGCACGGCCTATCACTTTCCGCAGTGTGTCTGGGCATCCCAGAGATTGGCGTCCTTCCGCTGACATTGAGGTGGAAACATTCTGAAAAACACAAACAACATTAGTTACATCTAACAGAGCACAGTATAAAGACTGTTACCTGAATAATTCGCACTGGAGGAGCTGCAGAAGCCACGGCCCTGCTTTTGATGGTTTCTTTGGCCCGTAACACCTCGGCCCTCGTAGCGTCCGGAAGATGGTTGTGTTCCTTTCGTCCTTTCTCGGTGTGCTCACCTCTCAGTTCGCCGTCGTATAGGGTCACCATCCGACCGCCACACTCTTTTTAACGCTCACATTTCCTGTAATACCTGGCGTTCACCTTCTTGTCCACAATATAGCCGTACCCATCAGCACAGAGCTTTTCCTTTCCACGTACAATTTTCCTAAGCTCCATTTGAACTCGCAGCGTTGGTGCCAACTAGATTTTTACTAGATTGTGCTACAAAAATCCCAACATATATACCCTGCCCAACCCTGCATGGTGGCGTGGTCCGGAGCCTTGTCCTTCCCCAATAAGTCTGGCCAAGTAGTTTGTTCGTGATTCCGACCGTGACCATCTTGGTATGGTTTAAAGAACTATGTGGTCAAACCAAGCAGTACGCCTGATTACATTCAATCCTGTCCAGACATCTGCCCTCCCAATCTACCAGAATCTGAACATTATTCCGCTCACATACTCACTACAGTTAAAGGATTTCGAGTCGCTAGATCCAACGCGTCAGTAGATCCAACGAGTCATTACATCCATTTGTGGATCTACTGACTCGGTGGATCTAGTGACGCGTTGGATCAAGTGACTTGGTTGGATCTACTGACCCGTTGGATCTAGTGACGCATTGGATCTAATGACTCGGATGGATGTACCGACCCTTTGGATCTTATGACTCGTTGGATCTGGTGACTCGGTTGCGTGGGAGCGACAGGAGGGTAGTTGGGGCAGAAAACTTTTTCCCCCACTGCCTACCCTTCCCGCTTTTCAAAATGAACAAAAGGGTGCCCCTCAGCTTACTGCTTGGGTAGCGGGTATGCTTTCTAGGGGAACGAGCCCACTCGTCACAAGCCCACTCGTCACCGGAAAACTCGTCGTAGGCCAACTCGTCACACCGGCCTTTTCGTACAGTGCCATCTCGAGATAGGAACTCTCCTGCAAGGCGCCTTTTCGTCGCATGGATTTCGTTACACCGCGGCCGTGTGAACAAAATTCTAGAAGCCCTGACCGGAAAGTGGCGTTTAAAGCCGGTCTGAGGCTGGTTTCTACAATGGTAAATTCGTTACGGCTGTTTAGTAGGGCGTGCCTAGGTCTGTGTGAGCAGCAGGTGTGCATAAAGAGCTGTTTTTTTATTTCTTTTGCTGTGGAAGGGGGAGGGGGGGGGAGAGTTCAGCACTTCTGCAAGTGCTGATTGTCAGGGGTGGTGAGGTGGTGTACGTCCGTATTTTCGTGCGTATAACCTGCCCTTGCATACAACGAGCACCCCCACTTTCATTCTGCGAATAAAAAAAAAAATAAAAATTGGCGAAGCTTGCACTAACTTGCGCAAGGCTTGAACCATAGCTAAGCTGGAGGATTTCTTTCTATGTAAACACTGAAGGACACACCACCAGGCATTGCATTAGGTTTGAAATTGTTTATTTGTTGATTTGATTGATTGTGGGGTTTTAACGCGCCGATGCTACACAAGTGACGAGGTGCACCGAAGTGGAGGGCTCCGAAATCATTTTGACCACCTGGGATGTTTAATATGCATGTGTCGAAATCTCGAACACACGGACGTTTTCGCTTTTTGCCTCCCATCAGCAAAGCGTCCGCCGCGGCCGGGAACCGAACGCGCTTCCTTGGGCTCAAGAGTACAGCGTCATATCCAGCTGCGCCACAGCGGGGAGCAATTGTTTTTTTTTTAATAATAATAATATTCATTTCACTGCACTGAATACATATTCGGGCCAGCCCAAGCCAAAAAAATATTGTGGGGCCTTTTGTTAACCTGTTCCGTTGTCGCTTTTCACGGTGGTGGTAGTAGTCATCGTCGGGCGGCACCCCCCCCCCCCGGCTCGCTCGCAAATACCAAGATGTCAACGATCGCATCGCAAGAATCCTGGCTGATCACGACGGCTGAGCCACAGTCAATACGCTTCGGAATATTGCCCGCAACATCCGCTTCCGGTACTGATGAAGTGAACAGCGTCGCAACTAAGCGTTGAAGGCACCTACGTACACAACGAGACAACAGTGCAATAGTACAAAAAGTACAACAGTACAAAGAGAGTGCAAAAAACATTTTTTTATTCCTTGTACAACCTGTTCACTGCGTCATTTATAACAATTTGTTTACTTTTTTGCGTGCCATGTAATGCAAATTTGCAGGCTATTATCATTTTAATATACCGTATGATTTCCCTAACTTCCTGCGTTAAAAAACTTTGAAAGAACACTTGCTCGCCTACATCATTTTGAAATGGGCGACGTATATATAGCAGGCGGAAACATCGCTTTAGAAAACGAGCTCGTAATGCGAGTTTTCCGTGTGACGAATATTCCGGTGATACGAGAATTCCTCGCACGAAATGCCCTGTGACGAGTTGGCATTCCTGACCAGTTTACCTGTGAGCTTTCTAGCGCTGCACGTCTTTACTTATTCTTTTTCCACAGCTCGCGGTGAGTTCGTAAGTGCACACAACACTTTCAAAAGAAAGGGGTAAAGTCTTTTCAGACTAACCACGCTGCGAACACTCGGCTATCAGTCAGGGAGTAAGAAAAATAAAAAAATAGGAAAAGGGAGCGCAGCGACCACTGCAGATTAGTCACGGGAAAGTGCGTATGCTACTGTGACGTTCATATGAAAGGTACACGTGCCGGAGGTTGCGGGGGGACCGCGGGACGGGGATATTTTGTGCACAAGTTCTCCGAAAGCCTGACTTTGGGTGGGGGAGGAGGGGGGTGGTGCTTTACTGCTAGTTTTAGTTCGCCGTGGCAGCCGCTAGGAGGACCGGTTCTGGAAAGATTTATTTAACCTTATAACGAGGAGCCCTTGGTTTTCTCTCTCTTTTTTTTTACATTTTCAGATATAATTATAATTTTCACCACTTAGGTTAGTTTTCGGTGTCCCAACTTTTTTCTGTTCGTTAGGTTGTGTTAGATACGTTTACGTTAGGCTACTTTAGGGGAAGGCGAAGCAGTGCCAGACTACGGCGCCTAGTATATTCTAGGCACTACAGCCCTACCGGGCGTTTTTCGTCAAAACAACGCCTGTGGGCGTCGCTTTAGTGGGGGCTTATAATACCATCGGACGGCATATAGACACAGCCTCTTATAAATTCACTCTACTTCCTTGAAACAATTTTTCGTGTAATTATTTGTTGAGAATCGTTCCTCGGTGACGTTTTGTTCTTTTTTTTCGCCATCTCCGATTGCACTGGAAAAAACATGTATTGATCCTGCAGTAAAGTCTGCTTGCTGACTTCAGACGTGGCCTACGTCGTCTTCTTGACCTCAACCACGGCCGGAGCCCCGCTAGCCGAATTCCCGGTCCGCCGGACTCCTGATCTATGTCTCTGAAGCTGGGGCTTCATACGCGCGGCCCGCGGACCGCACGCGGACCTCGGACCTTTTGATTCGAACCTATTTATTACAAATGTTCTTGTTCGCAATCCTGCAGTATTTTAGGCCAGGGGATGGTTATGCGGCATTGCCAAAAACGACTGTTTATTTGTTGAATATTTGGTGGAATATTTGAACCTTTCGGAAGCTTCGCTTTAAAAACGCAGAAAGCCAGAACGAACAACTTCAGCTGCGGTACGCACAGTTGGTAGCAAAATGCGAAACCTTCGTATAAAAATTGACCATCAGTCCTGTTCAGCTGCTGGACAGCGAAGCTGTTAGATACTAATGAAAATGATGTTACGAAAGGAGTTACAAAAGTGCTTTGAATTGCAATTTAGCAATACAGTTGACTCGTATTAATACGACATGAGGACCTCAAAAAGCTTCGAATTAACACTGCTTTCAAATAAACAGAATCCCGCCATGGTGGCTCAGTGGCCAAGGCATTGTGCTGCTGGGCCCAAGGACGCGGGTTCGATTCCCGGCCGCGGCGTCCACTTTTCCGATGGAAGCGAAAACGCCGGTCGAGATTTCGGCGCACGTTAAAGATTTCCATGTGGTCTAATTTATTCCGGAGCCCTCCACTACGGCACGCCTCATCGCCTGCGAAGCGTCGGCGCGTTAAACCTCACAATCAATCAATCAATCAATCAATCAATCAATCAATCAATCAATCAATCAATCAATCAATCAATCAATCAATCAATCAATCAATCAATCAATCAATCAATCAATCAATGAAACAGGAAGTACCATGAAAGCATTGCCATTACTACGCTACACGTGTTCCTTCTGGGTTTTGGTCGGAACCTCGACTTTCCTCGCAAATTCAAGCGCACGACATTGTTTGTGCTGAGTGTTAGGACTCATCGCTATAGTTGGAGCTTGAAGCGTCCAGCACGCAATCTGCTTACACGGAGTTCTGTGCAGCAAAGGACGTACAAAGAACGTAGGGCTGCGTACGTTGGCGCGAGTTTCAACGGAACTGGCTGCGCGCGGCCGCAGTTGCCTAAGCGCCGACATAACACGGTGCACGGTGGTGTTTTGGCGCCGAAAAATTTGAATTTCATCGAGAAATGACGGCCGCACGTATGTTTTTGTTCAAAATATCTTCCAGTTAACCGACATAATTGGTTTTGGCTTCGAATTATCGGGCAATTTTTTCATTGAATTGCACGTATAATTGCCGAGACCAGCTAGAACATCACTTCAAGTTAACCGAAAATTCTAATTAGGCTTCTTTTAACTATGGAGAGCAGATATCATCTTGTTTGTGATCGTATTGATCGGACGTAGTTCGAACGAGCCCAAGGAACACAATACGATTGTTATTTGCGATTTAAGCTATTTCTCAGTTCAATACAGTAATTAAATATGAAATGGCTGCAATTTTATTCTAACAGACAAACATGAGGTTGCCTGTTTTACGTTGTTTTTGAGGCGCTAATGGAATTTCTTAGGAGCAGTGGTTTTACGTTCGTTCTATGAAAAGTGCGACTGGTAAATTACCCGTAATATTGCCTAAGCTAAAACACCTCACGATCACCCACCTCAGAAGTCAGACTTCATTTATTTGTTTCGCGGTCTGCTTACCAAAACAAGAGTTACAGCCATTTTCTGTAACCATTCTCATCCGGTAGATGTTCATATGTTTACAACCAAAGGGAACTCCTCACTGACGCTTATCATTTCACTGTGGACCACCTAATTTCGACAAGTAAATGAACTCGCCGTGACGAAAGATCTGTCGGGCGGCACCATAATTTTTCCCCAGATGTCTACGCTTGGTTTAAAGCTACAGCAGTTTCCCGAATAAGTTGGGGCTCTGTCGCAAAGCGTAATCTGCTGAACGATCCTGCTGACATGACAGGGCAACATAGAAATGCACACGAGTGAGCGACTTACACCTGCACTGTAAAAACATAACTTCATTGCCACCTACTCGCAAAAAACGGGTATAACAAATAGTTGAATAAAGGAAGACCAGGTGCAGCTTTCCGGCTTACTGCAATTTTTTCAGGTGTGATTACTATAAAGTTATTCAGCGCAGTTCAATGACTTCGCACAACCAATGATGGGGCAGAAGCTTGCTTTGTGCGCAGTTTCAAGTTTATAACTTTGTTCTCCAAGGCTTCATGGCCTTTGAAATATCCCTTTTAAGTGTATGAGTAGTAATTTTTGATATTTAATGACATGCAAACTATTCGAATTTTCATATCCAAGTCCACTGCTTGGTCAGTGCGAAATATCTCTTTTTCTTGTGAATTAACTAGGTTCCCGTCCAGTTACATTTTTCAGCAGGAAAGCTGGGGAGGAATCAATAGTAACAGAGTGATTGTTCGTTTACATTTCGTCTTGCTCGCCAACTGGAGGTTGAGGTGGCTTTGCACTTTCCGGGGCACTTCTCGTTGCCAAAGTAAAATGAGGGCCATGAAGACGAAGTTTGCAGTATGACAACGAAATTTATGCACGCATTTGTGCAAGACGGTAAAACAGGGGTAAGCATTCGTATTGACGACCTGGGATCAAATCCCTGTTCGGCGACTCTGATAGCGCAAAGCACCGTACACAAAAGTACCGGAATACTGAAATATACGTCCACTCGTCGGGAAGGATTTTTCCCTTTCACCCTCGCGTCTCTTATCCCTCGGTCGCCAACGTCGCCCGCTTCGGCGCGTTCTTGGAAAACTGTGCATTGAGCTCCTGAATGGGTTCAGTTCAGTTCAGTTCAGTTCAGTTCAGTTTATTATTCGTTCAAAATAACAAAGTTCACAGTCAGTAGTATGCAGACGAGGGTCCCAAAGTCGGGCGACTGCAGCGGGACCCTCGGTTAATAATAACATTCAAAAGATTAATTATACAGCAAGCAAAATTACATAACGAAAGTGAATAGTGAAAGTACTAGAAAACAACAACAAACATATCAGCATCCTCAATGCGACAAAGCGCATAGTAATCAGTTACACAAACAGACATAAGTATGTCATAAGAGAGAAAACCTAAATTTACAAACATTTTCTAATTACGGGCACACTTTAACATCAGAACTAATTATTGTTGTCAACCTGGTTATACAAGATGAAGTTTTTAAGTTCATGTTTGAATGCATGCAAAGAAGATGATGATTTTAGAGTATAGGGCAAGCTATTCCATAATTTAATCACCGTGAAGGAAGATGTCGTTTTGCCATAGTTGGTGTTACATTTAGGTAAAAGAAAGTTGTGATTGTGGGCGAACCTAGTGCTATTGGTGTTAGTGAGTAATCTAGGATCGATTAAATCCAACGCAAGCTGTTTGTTAAGCTGTTTAAATAACATTATGGTTAAGTGAAAGTGAAACAAGCCAGACACAGTAAGAATGCAGTTAGCCTGAAGGAGTGCAGTAGCATTAGAATAAAATGAACTGTTGGTAATAATGCGTATGGCCTGATTCTGAATGTGCTGTACGGACGAAAGATGGGTGTTATATGTATTTCCCCAAGACGTAATGCCATAGGTGATGTGACTATGTATAAAGGCAAAGTATAAAGACAATAGGGCTTCAAGTGAAAAAAATGGACGAGATTTGATGAGTATTCGTATACCAAATGCTGTTTTTTGTTTAACGTAAAGAATGTGATTAGTGAACTTCAAATAAGGGTCGAATTTTATGCCCAGAAAACACACACAGTCAGATGCAGGGATGAAATGATGGTCAATAGACACTTGTGGTATAAAAGGTAGCACTTGTTGAGAAGTTTTAAAAACCATGAACTGAGTTTTGAGTGGATTTAAAATAAGGTTGTTTAAACGACACCATTCAACAACATTAGCTAGTTGCTTGTTCAACAGATTGATCGGAGTAGGTAATGATTTATGCGAAATGGAAATAGTTGTATCATCAGCGTAAAGAATAACTTTGGAATCATCAAGGCAGTCAGGAAAATCATTAATATAGATACAAAACAGTAAGGGCCCAAGAATAGAACCCTGTGGTACCCCTTGAATAAATATTTTACGGTTAGAATTAACGCCCCCTATGCACACTGATTGTTCGCGATTAAGTAGGTAATCTTTGATGAAGGTTAAGGAAGGACCAGTGATACCCAAGGATTCTAATTTGCTAAATAAAATATTATGACTAATAGTATCAAAGGCTTTCGTAAAATCCAGAAAGACAGACCCTACTAAATTACCGTTGTCGATGGAAGTTTTCAAGAAATCGGTTAATGATACCAAAGCTGAATTCGTAGAACTACCAGCACGGAAACCGAATTGACAAGGCTTTAGCAATTTAAATTTGTTGAGGTACTTGTTAATACGTTTCAAATATAATTTTTCAATAAGTTTACCAATGGAAGGCAAAATAGAAATAGGGCGATAGTTACGGACATCTGTCGTATCACCTTTTTTGTGTACCGGGATCAGTTTAGCTTTTTTTAGTGAGCTCGGAAATGTACCACGTTTAAAAATGACATTAATTATATTACTTAATAGTTCTGAAATAACTGGAGCACCAAGCTTTAAATGAAACGCCGATATATTGTCAAGTCCAGCGCTACAGTTTCTTAGACTTAGGATTGTAGAATTGACTTCATCGGAGGTTACAGGAAAAAGAAAGAATGATTGGGAACGGCGAGTAAGGGGGTACGAAGATACATTGGGCCTATCATTGTATATTTCATGGAAGTAATCACTAAAAGCTTCGGCTATGTCAGATGACTCAGTACAGAATTGCTCTTTATACCTAATTTTATCAATTATATTACTAACCTGGGGTCTGTTTAAAAAGGCATTGAAAAGTTTCCATTTTTTCTTTGGGTCATTTTTTGACTTAGAGAGTTCTTTTTCATAATAAAGTCGTTTCGATTGTTTCAAAAGTTTATTCAACATATTACTGTATTTTTTATACCTAAGTCTCATACCCCAGTCAAACGTGCCTATTTAAGTGCACTTACGCCAAGTGCCCTCGGGATTTCCGAATGACACTTTGGCTGCGCGCTGCTAAACGGTGAAATAAAGTGTGTTCGGCCGTGATGACAGTGACGATAGCCGACGTAAAGATTTTGTTAAATATAGCAAAATAAGCGTGAAGTATTGAAAACTTGTCTTTTTATTACTTTAAAAAACGGAATTAATACTTTAATTGCGTATCAACCGAAAAAAATATACGTTTTTCTAAACCAGAATTGCGTAAACAGCCAAGACTAGTACGTAGCATATCCAAAGCAGACCGTACAAAAATGGCTGAAAACAACAGTGCCAACGCCGACGACAGTGAGTGGAAGCGCGTTCTTGCTGCCTATATGTGCGTCCGAGCCCAGCGCTTGCGCGGAGAGCTAGAATTTGAAGTGGAAATAGAGTCGCACATGGCAATATCAAAAGATATTGAAGAGCGTATTTGTGCGAACAACTTTGTCATCGCCACAGTGGCGGCTGAAAGTCTGCCTCGATCAAGAATTACCTTCCAGCGAAATGAGCGGTGGTTCGAAGAAACCTTGCCACACTTGGGTGACCAGCACTTCAAGGAAGCTTTCCGAGTAACACCAGTTACGTTCAGGTACTTTGTGGAGTCCTGTCGGTCTTCCCTGGAGCGCCAGACGACAGTGATGAAAGACCCTATCTCCGTCGAAAAGCGCGTGGCCGTGGGCCTTTATCGCCTCTGTTCTACTGCTGAGGACAGGACGATCGCCCACCTGTTCGGCATCGGACGATCAACTGTGAATGTGCTCTTCAGGGAGTTTTGTGCTGTTGTCATCACAATCCTTGAGGACGACTGGGTGGGGATGGTTCCTCCGGATGGGATGGCCGCGCACATGCGTGAATTTCACGCAGTCACGGGCTTCCCCCAAGCAGTTGGTGCCCTGGACGGGTGCCACTTTCCTGTTTCGCCTCCAAAAGAATCAGCCACTGACTACTACAACTACAAGGGGTGGTAGGTTCTACTGTTCTGTTCTGTTCATTTCATGTAAGCCATCCTATGTAACACGAATTTGCCTGTATTGCCAATCCAAAGTAAATAGCAGCGAAATGACACTAAACGGCTGCATGTTTCTAAATTCAATTGCATGCAAGCCATCCTGTGCAAGCCGAATAAGTCTGTATTGCCAATATAAAATAACTAACCATTTTCGGTTTGGTGAAAGGATTGTCTAAGCAATAATGTTTATTGACTTGAATGTTCGAAACAGCATTGTTTTTCCTTGCAGGTACAGTATGATACTACTTGCCCTGGTTGACCACCGCTACCGATTCCGGTATGTCAACGTTGGTAGCCCAGGTGGATGCCATGATGCTGGTGTGTACGGCGCTTCGAACCTGTGCAGAACCGTGGAGAGTGAGGACTTTAGCTCCCCGGTTGCTCTTATGGGTGGCACTGAGGTACCATCCATTATTTTGTGTGACCGAGCATTCCCACTTGGTGCGCACTTACAGAAGCCGTACGCGCATGCTGCCAGTGACTCGAAAGAGGCGACGTACAACCATAATTTGTCGAAAACAAGGCGCATTGTAGAAAATGCATTCGGCCGGCTGAAGGCACGGTTCCGCTTCATAATGAAGCGCATGGAATGTCGCCTGGCACATTCCAAACAGGCTATCAAAGCCGCGTGCATTCTGCACAACGTGTGCGAGTCCCTGAAGGACAGCGTAGAGCAGCGGTGGGAAAGCGAGGCACGTGCGCTGGATGCTCTCTATGCACAGCCCACTCGTACTACGCAGGCGGCTAGTCAGAGGGGGCATCAAGTACGGGACGCCCTTGCCAATTACTTTTGGAGGCAGGCTGGGCAGACTGCATAAGCCCATGCGACTTCTAAAGAAATTGAAAAGCACATTTGAACAAGCACGCCTTTCGTGTGCAGCTTAGGTTAGCTATGTGATAAAAGATGCTTGTTCCCTGTTGTAGACTTATTTCTTCAATGTTCCAACGTCGAGAGAAATCCTGGGCCTGATTTTAGTTCTTTTCCAGCCCAAAAACAATATTTTTCCCTGTTATTTTTTTCCACTCACTGCCAAACAATTGAATGACATTGATAGTAATATTGAAACAACTTGCATCTATGAATTTTACAAATTCATCTCTGACTCACCAGCAATGTTTGCATGTGAAGCCTTTTCCATGTCATTTGAATTTCATTGTTCTGTGCGATGACCAGCATTTTACGTTGATTTTGTTGTTTTACCATGTATCCCACTCTGCTATGGCACCATGTTGGGGCTAGCAGTATTGCTAAGTAAATAAAAAAAGTGCAATCCTAAGCATCTGTTCTAGTGTACAAGCGGTGCATTATCGCTTATTAATCACTTTGAGATGAATTTTTGTTCTTGGTAATAAACTGGTCGCAGAAAGAAGCACGCATCGTCCTCTTGATCTCATTTTGTCCAACTGATTGAATGTCACCTTTTTTTCCGGTTCACTTCACCAATTACAAACGCATGCAAGATTCTACCAAAGTTTTGTTCTTTCTCAGAAAAACAGCAGTTGCAGGTGGGAGTGAAGCTTACTAACTAGCGTAACGTTGAGGGTTGATTAACTCTTAGTATAAAAATGCTGATCTTCCTTCTTGGTTCACTGCAAAGATTAGAAAGGTTAACTTCTGTTAGCAGAAGTGAAGGAAACCTGACAAAAGCAGACATCCTGCGTGTCAACAGTTTATTTGTCGCACAGCTTTCCTAACAGGTCGAGGAGTTTTTCCTCCCTCTCTTCCTGGCGCTGCATGAACTGCAGGTGCTGCTCCCGCAGCTCCAGCTCCCTCTCCCTGCGCTGTTCTAACGAGCAACGCAGCTGCCGCTGCTCGTCGAGGATCTGAAGTAGAACAGTGCTTGGTGCAGGTGCCCGCTTTCTCCCCGCAGCTTGTGAACGCCTAGGGGTCGCCGCTGCCTGTTCCAATTCATCTGCAGGCTCCGTTTCTTCTCCGCCACTCTCACAAACTTCTCCAGGTAGCTGCTCGTTGCTGCCACTGCTGGTAGATGGGAACGGTGAGGCTGCTAGTTGGTCATGAAGCAGTGGCGCTGTCCATTGTTCTTGTGGCGACTCTTCAACCAGGCCCACACCTCCGTGAACCATTCCACTGAAAAGCTAAAATAAACATAGTTCTTCAACCCAACAAAAATGCAAAGCACAAACTTCTCAGCTTTTTATGCAATTTACAAGCCCCGACACCTCGCCTTCATGGCGCCTCCGATTTGCAGACGTGAAGGGTGCGTGGTGAGGTCACTGGAACATGTTGCAAGTGAACAGTGGGTGTTTAAATAATTCATCCTGAAGCCGATGAGGCACTGAAACAAGCAAATAAAGGCATAAACGCCCTGCCAGAGAAACCACTAAGCAAGGCGGCTAGAAATATGCATGCAGATGAACTGGCAGTGTTAAGTGCCTACGTACCTGCACTGGAGAAGCAGCTGCTGCAGCAGGAGCTGCAGAAGGGCCACATCTGCTTTCCTGCACCAGTTCTCGGTTGTTTTTGTCCAATTTGCCCAGAAAGACGTTGATTTCGTGGAAGAATCTCCACTTGATGGCACCCTTCCCAGTCGTCGTGCCGGTACGATTGTGGAACCTAAACAAAATGCGGACGATTGCCAACTTTAAGTTCAACCAATTGCATAAGGGTACGCGGCAAAAACACCTTGTTTTTGTGAGTTACCAGCTTCTTTAAAAAGTACGTACTAAAAAATAGAGCTTTGCTTTTGTGAGTTACCAGCTTCTTTTAAAAGTACTCCCAGACCTCGGCCGGTCTGGGAGCGCTCACTCGCGCGCGCGTCCAGAGCGGCAGCGGTACGGCAAGAATGGTGACGTCACTTGATACCTCCTGGTCGGCCGTATCACGTGACGTCGGTACTGCGCCGAGCGGTCATGCAGCCGCTCGGCGATCGTTTTGTCGAAACTTAAACTGACAGGAATAAACGACGCAGTAAATGAATGTTTACCCTGCGCTCTACCGTGTAATGTATTATTCTATAGTTAGTGGCCTGGTAGGAACGCATAGCAGCGGATAAACGTAACATAAAATTTTATGCCAGCACTCCTTTAATCAACAGAAGAACACAAGCAAAGGAAGCACGGGAGAACATACATGTACGACGACAAAGTTGTCTGCAGCATTTAACTCAAGTAAATTCAGCCTTAGCAAATATATTATGTATAGATAGACGCAAAATACATTGTAGACAATTACAGACATATAAATATAAATACACTCACCCCCTCCTTCTTTCTCTCTTAGAGGCGCTCATGCATAGGTGTAGTAGCGGTGGGACAATTTTTTCATACTTTGAAGTTGGGACCATTTGTTCCCGAAGCATTTCTTCCGGGATAAATTTTTTCGCGACCTGCCGTGGTACCGGTGAACGTATGGTGCCAGAAAATCAACACGGCCGCTGTTTGAGGCGACGCACGTGCCTCTTTCATATCCGTTAGTACAAGTGTTAAAAAAAAAGCAAATTGAGCGAACGTGTGCCTCAAACTCCCGCGTGATTCGCGGGTCGAGTGGAAGAGGGCCGTAATCGTTGTATGATAGAGACTAGAGCAGTGCGGGTGACGGAAATTCTAGGCCCGGCCCGACCCCGCCTGGCAGGCAGAGACACGGCCTGGACCCGGCCTGAACCCAACCAAACAAGATAAAAGCCCGAGCCCGGCCCGAGCCTGACAGCATTTAACAAAACTGCCCGAGCCCGCGCACTGCTTTTTAAGCTCAGCCCGAGTCCGCCAGACTCAAAATATGAGCCCTGAAAGTTTGGTCTTTCTACACTAAAATAAGCATATTGAATTTACACTTGTTCAGTGCTCACACCTGTATTTGTACAACATAAATATCCTGACCTAAAAAATGTATCTTTACAGAAAATTTTGGCAAAATAGGCGCTGCATTTTCAACAGTCTTCGAACTTAAAGCACACTGAGGATCGCGTAAATGATGCTGAGAAATGTGGGCATTTTTATTTATGTATTTCTTGGACAGATATTCCACGTTTCGTTATTTCATTAAATTCGTTTCCCAGAGAACTCTCTTTCCTACTTGTTTTGATGTTAGCACACTGCTGAGAGTTATTGTAACTTGTACTTCCCTCAATTTAATTTGCCAAGGTTCGTTGTCGATTTGTACCAGGTGTCTATCTATGTAGAGCTAAGCATCCTCCAATGCTCACAGTTTCTTACTCAAAAAGTCGCTTTATTGGCAAAAAGTAATGTTTATAAAATCTGTAAGAAAGACCCAAGCGTACGTTAGGTTATCCTTGGTGGTATGGTGTGCACAAAGGTCCAGGTCACATTTGTTCTTTTTTTTAGTTTGAAAAACAGAAAAAGACAATCATGTACTGTACAACCAGAGTGCTCTCGTTTCCTGACCCGTTCTCTCCCACTATGCTAATGAAGTCCATACGTTTTCTTTTGTTGGCTTGAAGGCTTTGTAAGGGGAATACATCATTTTGTTATTTGTTTACCATTTCCACGGTGACAGACTGATAGCACCTTGCCTCTTTGTTTTCATTTCCCACAAACGATCAATGAGCCGATTTTTGTTATCAACATTGTAAATTCGCGGCACACGACTGCCGGGACTCAGGGTCTGCCCGGGCTGGCTCGGCCCGAAAATGTTTTTGTTCAAGCCCAAGCCTGAGCCCGGCCCGCGCCCGAGAAAACGCGGGCTACCTGGGCTCGGATTTTTGGGCCATTCCGGGCCCGTGCTGTGCACTAACTAGAGAACTACCCAGACCGCAATTTCTAGGCCCGATCAAAACCCGTCCGATTGAGGCGCGGCCCAGGCCTGGATCCGCCCGGGAACGGCAAACATTTAAAATGTGAGCCCGAGCGAGACCAGAGCCCCGCAGATTTCGATAAAATAAGCCCGAGCCTGCCAGACTTGTTAAATGCCCTCCCCTAGTCCGACAGGCTATCAAAATGAACTCGAAGAAGTGTGCTGTTAGCTTAAAAAGCGTAAGCACAAGGCTAATACGACTAATTTGGATTTAAATTTCCATTAAGCTTGGACCGAACTTTACATAACTTAAATATCCTCACTGAGAAACTGTGCTTTCAGTAGTCGTCGAACTTCAATTGCCACTTCACTTGCCGGTCTTCGAAATCAAGCCACACCGAGGATACTTTAAATGATTCCGCGCAAGTGGATAAGTTTTTGCAATATTGCAATTATTCAGCAGATACTGCAGCTTTGGCTGTTGCATTACTTGCTGAAATTTGAGGAGACGATGCGTCCGATTTCACCACTTAATTTTAGTATTTTCCTCTAGTTACGTTTGCAGCATTATTTTATCTGCACTTCTGTTCTTTCTTGGCTTTATTCATGGTTTTAAACAAAATTCTTCCCAGAAGAAATCATGGGCTCTACTTCGAAAATTGGTCCTTCAAACTCTGCACACAGTGCAAAGTCCAGGTCATGTTTGTTCGGTTTGTTTCTGTTGGAAAAGCAAAGGGAAAAGAGAATGATGTTGTGCTGTGTGGCTGGAGTGCCGTCGAATTCTGGCCCACTCTCTCCCACTATGCTGATGCGTCCCAAATATTTTTTTTGTTTATGTAAAGGCTTTCTAAGCGCAATCGTCTTTTATCAAATCTTTTAACAGCGCCGTAATGAATTTACACGTCACTTCTTTTTGTTCTCACTTAACCTGAAAGATCAACAAAAATATTTTTGTTGTCATCAATTTATAATTTGCAGCACAGGATTGCTGGGCCTGAGGGACGGCCTGTGCCGCTCGGGCTGGCACGGCCCGAAAATAATTTGGTTCAAGCCCGAGCCTGGCCTGGGCACGAAAAAATGCGTGCTACCTGGCCCGAGCCCCCCCCCCCCCCCCCCCCCCCACTATGTCAGACTAGAGCAACTAAATAAAACTTCATCTAGTGGCTCTATGTCATACTACCTAGCTACGCCACCGCACCCAACTGTTTTAGAGCTCTGTTCTTGCGGTGTGCTGTTTTTTCGTGTGCTGTTTCGTCGCCGTGCTGTTCTGTTGCGTGCACTTTTGTCGCTGTGCTGTTTTGACGCTGTGCGGTTCTGTTGTGTGCGCTTTTGATGCTGTGCCCTTCTGACGCTGTGCTCTTCTGTCGCGTGCCCTTTTGACGCCGTGCTGTTATGGCGGTGCTGTTTTGTCGCGTGCTGTTCTGTCGGTATACCGCTGTCAATGGGGACTTCCACCGTCAGAATGTGTGATGTGAGGAAACCTAAGCAAGGCCATGTGCACTAGAGAAGATAAAACTAATTAGCCGAATACAAAGTACTCTTGCTCCTCGTTTTGCCTCTCAGAGAGACGGGATAATTCGCCACTTTTCCTTCACACAAGTGGGATTCAAACAAAATTAACTTCACGCAGTCATATACGTACTCAGCCACCTTCAAAAATTACTCAGCCGCCTTCTAAATCACTTAGCCCCCTCAGGAAAATAACCGTTTGAACTATTTAAACACATTCCACTTGGGATTATATTACTGTTTTCATTAAAACGGTATAATTATTTTTGTATTGCTCCGGAAGGACCTCTTTATCGTTATTCGAATAAGATGGTTCTTGGATAACATTTCATTGATTCATTTTTATGAAATTTCTTGAACGACATGGTTTATTGAATGTAATTTTCCGTTTATCTGCCCGTAACACTTCTTTTGAAGTACAGAAGATAAGCTTCAACCTCGGACTTCATTTAGTTATACTCTGGTGGTGTGTTTGATTGCTTCATAAAATATTTCATATGTTTTATTAACTGCCCTTGCGACCTTGCGAATAGGCATCAGCACTTTTTTAATAGATCCCAGCGGAATCGCTTATGACTACATTTAACGTAACCTTTATTAGTTGAAATTTCCCCGCTGATATAATGTAATTTAGGCAGCTCATTTCCATTTTCCGATTTGGTTTGAGTTGTGGCGGCTGAGCCTAAAGTTGTGTAGTGCTGCTGGTGCCTGTACGCGCGTGTTTGCGTGAACGCCTGCGTGACAGAGGAATATATGTGTGGGGGTGAACATATGAGCGTTGAAAAGGGTGATACTACAGTCAAACCCGGTTATAGCGAACTCTAATATGCGCCGCGATTACTTCGCTATATCCAATAGTTCGATAGAGCCGAGCCCGCCTGTAACGAATTTTTTTTTGTTACGAGTTCGTAATACACGGACCCCCGCTGCCAACCTCACATAGCGAAACGAACACATAAAGTGCGCCATTAACTTACAGAAAACAATCTATTGATTGCTTACAAGAAACCTACTTTCCGCCTTAAATGCCTACTTCGCAAAAGAGCGGTGATTTTTGTTTTCACTTTCTTTTTGTCCTTCAATATCAAATCAATATTGGCTGACTGGATAGGATTAGTCGTGAATCCCGTGCGTCGGAAACAGTTACGGTAAGTGTCGGGCGTCACGTCGCTCCATGCGAGTCTCAACATCTCAATTGCTGCTCCGAGACACCATGCATTTCGGTGGCAATTGTAGGCGCGCCGAGTTCGATATATCCGATGTTAACTTCGTTATAAGGGATATGTTTAGCACGCATTTCCGTAATGGATTTGGTTTTGTTCGATATATAGCATATTCCGCTCTATGCGGGTTCTTTATAATCGGGTTTGACTGAAACTCTCTCCGGCCTGGTGTGGGGCTCAAGGACGCACGAACAGATAGGAAAACAGGGAGGGGG